>NC_143079.1:1822500-2447500 GCF_052426305.1 Pelodiscus sinensis | reverse complement strand
ACGCAGCGCCGACAGCAGGGAGCAGATGGGAGCTGGGAGGCAGGTCCCCACCCGCGGCACGCCGGCGTTCGCTCTCCAATTGGAGCAGGTGGCCGCTGCACCAGCCACAGCCCAGAAGCCCTGCTCGAGGGCAGCGGCTCGGCTGGGCGCGTTCAGAGGCGCAGGGCAGAGCCATGCTGCAGCGAAGCCCCGTGAGCCCCCACCGGCTGCTCGGCCTCACGTCAGCCAGGAGCCGGCCCCGGATTCCACGTATCAACTCAAGTCATTTATTGTAAAGGGGCTAAGAGCCTCCCCCCGAGCAGCAGCCCCTCCGGCCCCGCCAAGCTGAGCCGCGCCATCGGAAAAGCTGCTCCGGGCACAATGAAACTCTTCTGCCAGGAGAGAAGCCCACGGACCAAGTGACAAGACATAAGCGTTCGGGGACCTGTTACCGCAACCCCCCGTCTGTCCCAGCCCTGCATGCAGGGAGCTGCCTCTCCAGCGTCTGCCCCCCCGGGCTCTCCCCACTGCCCCACCCCAGGGCACTTGGCAGAGACAGACCCCTTGCTGGGAACGCCGTCGCCAGCCCTGCTCAAGGGAGCATCCGAGTCGTGGGCCAGGGCCGCACGTGGGGTGAAAAGGGGCTCAGCACTTCGCGGGCCCACACGACACCCCACGGCTCAGGCTCCCCCGCTGCTGAATCGGAGCCGACTCTGGAGCGACGCGCGGCGGCTGCTTTCCGGCACCCTGCAACGATCAGGGCGCAATAACCACCCCTAACCCGCCCCGGAACAGCCACCAGGCGGGGAGTCGCGAGCCCCTTCCACAGCTGGGCCAGGGAGCATCGCTGGCCCCACTGGAGATGGAGGGAAAAGGGGAACCCAAGGGCCGCGGAGTCTAGCTCAGCAGCGCGGCTCATCTGGGCTTTTCAGGCAGCTGGGGCCTGGCCCCACTTGGAAACCTTGGCCCCTACTACTGCCTGGACGCCAGCCATGACTGGGGCCATGTTAGTCCACCAGGGCTCTGACAAGCCGGCTCTCGTGCAGTGGGCTGCGCCTGGCCTGGGACACAGGGGAGCTGGGTTCTCTCCCCAGCTCTGCCACTGAGCTGCTGGACGACCACAGGCAAGACACTTCCCTGCTCTGGGCCTCCGTCTCCTCCCCCACCCAGCGTCTGGTGCCATTCTAAGCTCCTCTGGGCTGGGACTTTGCATCAGCACCTGCCACAACAGGTCTCACCTGGGGTCACCCGCAATGTTCCCTCTAATCGTTTCCATTCACGTGTGGAATAAATGTTTGTGCGCACCGAGGCATGGGCCAACGTGCACCACCAGTAGCAACACAAAGCCCAGCTGTGGGCGCTCTGCTAATCAGCTGGGCAGCATCTGCGCTTGGGCAGCCACTCGCAGGGAACAGCAGTCACCCGGCACCGCCACGGCGCAAAGCGCCCGAAGAACACGCTCACTGGGAGAGGACTGAGAATGCCACCAACTCGTCTGGGACCGAGCTGGGAACGGAGCCAAGATCACCCCGGGACCCGCTTGCCAGTCAGAGCTTTTCCCCCCATCCTAAGACTCCCCTAAGCTCCGCCTTGCACGCAGCCCGGCCCTGCAAGCTCCACCCCCAACGGGTCTGAGCGGGCAACACGTCGGGACACGGCACGTTAACGGTTCCTGGCAGTGCCAACCCCACAATTACAGGGCAGGCAGAGACCTGGTGCCAGGCCCATCCTGACTGGTCACACTGCTGTCAATCCAGAGAGACCGCCCAGAAACCGGCACCGTTACTCCACCGTCCTCCTGGCAGCAGGGACTCGCATCGGCCCTCGTCCAGGTAACGTTTGCCCATGGGGAGCAGGTGTTCCTCCATCTCCAGGAGGGCGGGGGTGGGGGGGATACCTCAGTTATTCATGGGGCTTCCAAAACTTAGCTCCTCCCTGAGCAACCACCTGGGGCCAGGCCGAAACAGGCTCCCAAACACTGGCCACGTTCGGCTCCAGGCAGGCATCTAGCCGCTTTCTCGGACCCAGGAAGAGGGCGGCTGCTCGCTACAGTCGCTCCCTTGGACTCAAGTGCAGAGACCCCCCCGTGTGACACACGCGCCTGTTCCGACGGCGCTTTGCCTGTTCACACGCGGCGCAGGGCCCCACAGACGCGCCGTTCGCAGAGCTATCGCCCGCTTCCTGCCCCACTTGTCAGCCAACTACAGCGCGCTTCAAGGGACTGGCTAGGAGCCCCCCACCTCGTTCTTTAAACCGGGCTTCTATCACAAAGGGGCAGCAAGGGGAGGGGAGGAGGGGGTGCTGGGGGGAGCCGGCTTAAAAGCCGGTCCCCCCCCCCCAGCTCCGTGGGACAGGGCAGGGGCGTGGCAGCGGCGCTTCGTCTTTGAAACATACAAGAGCCCCGGCGGGGGGTCCATGCCGGCGCTTCCACTTTCAAACATGCACGAGCCTCAGCGGGGGCTCTTGTACTTTTCAAGGTGGGAACACTGGGTGGAGCCTGGGGGCAGCGGGGGGTGGGAACGCTGGGTGGAGCCTGGGGCCAGCGGGGGGTGGGAACGCTGGGTGGAGCCTGGGGCCAGCGGGGGGTGGGAACGCTGGGTGGAGCCTGGGGCCAGCGGGGGGACTCCCTCTCAAAGGCGGAACGCGCGCTTGTCCTTATCGACCAATCGAAGAGTCGATGGAAATCCTATCGACTATTCGATTAGTTAATTGATCGATATTTTACATCTCTATAAGACACCGCCCCCAGGTTCTGGCAGAGCACGCGGAGCGAGCAGATCTCAAAGCAATTCCAAAAGGAGATCAGTTTTGTTATCCCCATTTAGCAGAGGGACAGGGACAGGGCTGTTAAGTAGGTTAGTGGCAGAGGCGCCCGAGTCTGCCGAGTCACAGCCCAGGCGTTATCTATTGGGCCAGACTGATCGACTCCCGCGGGGGATTTGCTGCAGGTTTCGGAGGACGCATGCTCCAGCTCTCACCCGGATGGAAGTGGTAAATCTTAGACAGGAGTTCCTTTCTCCAGCCTGTCGACACGCCACTGGCAATGGGTGCGCACTGAAACAAGCGCTCAGGGTCCGCGCCCGGCACCCGTCGCTCACTCACCACCACGGTCTTCCCATCTAGATGGGACCTGAATTTCTAGTGTAAAAAACAAAGAACAAAAACCCCGCCACCTACACACGCACACACACCACAAGGCAGCTGAAAGGACAAAGCCCATTTTTAACCCCTTGTTTGTCACTCAGCTTTTAAAAGGGCCCTAAAATGACATTTTCCTCTGGGCACCAGCTCCCGACAAGCCTCTTACAGCTGAGGGCAGAGGTAGCCTCACTCCTGCCCCGCCCCACACATCAGGGAGACTCCCTGCCACTCTCCATGTAGGACGCACGCCGCCAGGGAGAAATAACCCCGCAATCGCTTACCCTGGGGTCTCTTTTGGGCCCTCTGCAGAGCTCGAGATTAGCTGCTGCCTCGTCACCGGACCTACCTGTCTCCACGTCACTGTTGGCCCCGGGCAGCAGGGCAGAGCAAAGCAGCCACAGGAGCAGTAATACCTGGGAGAAGGGCGTAGCCAACAGGCCCCTCTGCCCACGGATCCACGCCACTGCCCGCAAGGGCCCAGCAAACTGGGACAAAGGCATCGGCCTTTTGAGCCAGACGTGAAACGGAGCCAAGCCGCAGAAAGCACCTGGGCGCGGGGGGCGCGGGAGCTTTCAGAGGTGCGACCCAGCTCTGCCGTCCTTCAGCTCAAGCCAGCGAATGCTGCAGGCGCTAACCCGGCTGTGCCAGACAAGGGGGCAGAGTGCAGGCCCGGTCCACATGGGAGGCTGCCGGGGTAACTTGGCTCGTTCCAGCAGCAGCTGCCCCGAGCCCACCCCCGGATCGCAGCGTCTGGTTCACCTTGCGCCTCATCGACTCGCCAAGCCCCCTGGGAGCAGCTTTGCCATTTCAGTAGGCGTCACGCTGGCGGAAGGGTCACGTGGACGCCTCCTCGCACCACTCAGGCCACACGGCTTCCCTGAGTCCTCCCACGGCTATCCCACGCTGCACTGGGTCGACCCCGGACTGGCCCAGGGAGAACCCAGGACCACGTTCCTCCTGCTTAAACGCTGCAGATCCCCCCCTCCCCCCCAAGCATCGATTTGCAACTCGGGTCCACGATCAGCCTGTCAGCGCCACTCACCGCCAAGTGTCCGAGGCTCGCAGCCCTCGGAGCCGCGCCGCGCGGAGGGGCCAGTCCCAGGCGCCAAGGCACAGACCTCGCCCCAATGGGATCAGCCCAGTTTTCAGCTCCCGTGCAGACAGGCAAAAGCCGCTGCGCTGCAATTCCAGGCAGGGCTGCGCCCGGGTAGCTACAGTGGCGGGTGGAAGACGGACCAACGGCCAGCGCGGCGGCAGGACGGCCAGAGGGGCAGGTTTGCGAGTGCTTGAAGCTGGGAATCCCGCTGACAGCGCAAAGGGCCTCGAGAGGCAGCGATGCCGTGGCAAGGGGCCCTAGCACACGAGGCTCCTGCCCGCACCGATTCAGCGAAGGCGGCCGAGGGCTCCGGCTTCGGGGAGGGGAGTCGGGAAACTGGTTCCCGAATCCCAGCGCCTCTAAAGGCTCCACCCAGAACACCGGTGGCACCAGGTCCCGAAACCCACCGGAGTTTCAGCCTCCTCTTGGCTCAGGTCACCGCTGACCTAGGATCCCTCCGGCAGACGGAGGGGTCTGGTCCAGCCACGCCCCCGGCTCCGCCCCCTCCCGAGCACATGGAGTCACACGGGGCGTGGAGACCCCGCAGCCTCCGCCGCAGCATTTTGAACACCCCACGTGTGAGCGGAGACGGGACAATTCCGGCTGCCCCAGGCACAAGGGCTGAGAAGAAATAAATCCCGCTCGCTCCCCAACTGCAATGTCTGCTGCATTTGGCCCCCCCGTGCCCATTTCGACCGGAACTTGGGAGCCGGATCCCGGACGCAGCTTTGAAAGGCCCCGTCGATCTCTGTGTCTCGAAGAAGCCGACTGGACTGGACCTGTGCAGGGACGGGAGAGCAACGGCGCCAATTTCCTTCGGACGCCCACTCAGCTGGCCGCTGGCTGGCTCCTCCGGGGAGCAAACTGTTGGCAGCTCTGATGCACGACGGCAGCAGGTCGCTCGTGCACATCATTCCTGAAGCATTTCCGGGGCTCCGGTTTCCAGCCTCGGAAGACCAGGAGCTGGGAAAAGGCGGCTCCGGCCAAGGTCGGAATGCACACAGGGACTGCCTGTCCATGATGACGAGGAAAGCAGCCATCAGCCCCTCACTGCGCAGAGCAGGGCTGCTGGAGTTACCTGTCTCCGGCGGAGAGCAGCCGTGCGATCGTCCTGCACTGCAACGAACACTCTGTTTCTGCCTGAGCTTTTCCAGGACACTCTGTTTCTGCCTTCCACTAATACGGGATGGACTCGGGCCGCCGATTAACCAATAAGCAAAAGCGTGTAGGTCAATGCTACAGACTGCATGCGTTCCCCCGCCAGTCCATTTTTTAGCAGGCTGGCCAGCAGCCCGGCTCAGTCCTGGCTTGCACCAGGTCCAGGACCTCCTCCCGCTGCGGCTCTGCATTAGGAGCCGGGTGGGCAGGCAGCCTGGCTCAGTTCTGGCTTGTGCTGGGTCCTGGCGCTCAGTGCCCACACCAGACAGGGGCTGCTGCCTCCGCGCTGTTCTCTCTGTATCCGAGGCAGCAGTGCAGGGCGACAGGCAGCCGGTCCGCAAGGGGGGCTGGTTTTTAAACGGGCTCCCCTCACGGACCAGTTCCCACCTTTGATCCAGCGGCAGCAGTGGGGAGTAGCAGAGGGCTCCTCGGAGCGCACTGGCTGCCACCCCGCCCCCGGGGATTACAGACCAGTCGAGTAACCAATAAGAATTCATGGCTATTCCAGTAACCGATACGTAACATCCCTAGTCTCCGATGCGAGTAACTTACAATGGAGCCATTCCTGCCTGGGGCATCGCCCGCCGAACCATTCGGGAAGCGAACAGTGAGGAAGGGGGGCTTCAGCCCTGTTGGGGGCGGGAGCAGGAGAAGCCCCTCTTCCCCACCCCTGCTGCATGGCTCCTGCTTAGCCAGCGAACTGATGAATGGGGATTTTGCACCCCGACTAACAAGGCGTCTGCTCTACAGGTCTCAGGGGTGGCTCTGGGGAAGCCAGCTCGCCTGTGGCACAGCCCAGACAAGCCGTCCTCCGACACCAGAGGGGTGACTAGGAGCTGAGTGCAGCAGGCAGGTGCCCACATCACAGACGCTCGGCTGGGCGGCCACACACAACACACCGGGACGAATGGGATCTTGGCTAACGACCCACCCGACGGCGACACAGAAAGCTTCCGCGGCCACTTGGGCTGTACAGCTCGAGGAGCCGCAGCCATTCGTGCCCATCAGACGCCGCCCACCCGCACCACGTTCCCGGGTGCCCTTAAGGCGCCTTCTCATAAATGAATGAGGTTGCTGGCTAGTGGGAGCCCCCTAAAAGCAACGTATTTCCCCACTGCCTGGTCCACGCAACACACAGTGGCTGGCACAGCCCGTTGCTTAGAGGTGTGACGGGATCGGGTTCGTGACCGGCGTTACCTGCGCTACGGACGTTTTCCAGCACAGATGCCGCACGCTGAGCGAGACGGCGCGTTTGCTAGCACCCGGCATTTCAACCTGGGGGCCGGAATAAGCTGGGCTGGCGGAAACGCGGTGCCCTCGGTGTGTCCTCGCCAGCAAGACCTTCCCAGTGTAGAACTAGCCTGAGCCCCCGCGAAAGCAACAGGACTCAGGCTGCTCGCACTCGCCGTCCCTTTCGGAGGTGGGACTTGGACGCCTTTGGAAAGGTCACCTCCCGTTCAGCAGGGCAGAATCACTCCCCGTGTGTCCCGCACGCCAACCATCAGCAGCCACGCCACACGAGAGACAAGGAACATGACCCTGCCTCTGGGGCACGGCGGGTGAGAACAGACGCCTTCTCCCGTGCACCACGCCTGGGGATGCCAACCGAGCAGGGCCAGACTTCCTGGGGCGATGTCTACAGCCCACAGCCCACAGCCTCTCCTCTCCTCTCCAGCGTGGGAAACTGGCTGCAACCTCAGGGAAGGGACCAGGAAAATCCCGAGTCTCCGGCGACACAGCTGCAGCTTCCTGTGCTAATCGGGCCACTCTGGGACTCCTCGACTTCCCCCAGCCGGCTTGACCGCGGTTTGCATCCAGACCGCAGCGACCCCGCGCCTCGGGCTCGCCGTGCCAGGCCCAGCGCGCACCCCGGTCACACGCGTTCCGAGGGGGCAGGGGGCGGCCGCATCCCCCCCGGGGGGGCGGGGAGGGGGCTGTGCGAACAAAAGGCGGGTGAGCAGCTGCTCGTGCTGAACCGGGGGGGGCTCGGGAGCGGGGCTGTAAATGCCGAATCCCGGGGAAGGGGAGCGAACCCACGTCCCAGGTGGCTCCTCCAGCTGCAGTCCAGGCTACAGACCCCCCCCCCCCCCCCAGCTGGCAGCAGAAGCGGCTTCCCTCCGGGTCCCAGCCTGGCGCCCAAGGGAGCCTCCTACCTTCCCGGGCTTTCAGCAGGACCGTGTTGGCCACGATGTTCTCCAGCTCCATCGCGAGCAGCTCCGGACGATCCGCGGGAGGAAGCCGAGGCGGGCGGGCGCAGCCAAGCCCCACACGCCCCCCTCGCGGCCGGGCCGGCCTAGGCTCGCACCGCAGGGGGCAGGCCCCCCCCGCCCCAGGCCTCCCGCACCCCGAGAGGGGGCCGCCGGCTCGCGGGCAGCGCCCCCTGAGCTGGGGGACCGGGGGTCATCCGCGCCGGGGGGGGAGTCCCCCCACCCCCACGCAAACCATCGCCGGGGGGCCCGAGCTGCCCCGCCCCCCCAAGTCCAGCTGGCCCGCGGGGGAGGAGCTGGAGGCGCCGCAGGAACCGCCTGGCCCCGGGGAACCCCGAGGAGCCGAAACTGCTACACAACGTTCCACGGGGGCGGGGCTCCGCGCAGTGACGTCCCACGGGGCGGGGCCAGGGGAGCGACGCACTAGGCTTTATGTAACTCCCCCGCCCCCCCAACAAACTCAACCTGGGAGCCCAAAGGCACCCTGGGAAACGTAGTTCAGCCGCCCCCTCCCGGGGCACCGCTCCCCCCCTAGGCTGCACTAGCTGCAGCCCCCCCAAGCTCCAGCCAGCCCCCCCGTCTGCTCCCCCAGGCTGCACTAGCTCCAGCCAGCCCCCCCCGCCTGCTCCCCCAGGCTGCACTAACTCCAGCCAGCCCCCCCCAAAACTCCAGCCAGCCCCCTCCTACTCCCCCAGGCTGCACTCGCTCCATCCAGCCCCCCGCCTGCTCCCCCAGGTTGCACTAGCCCCAGCCAGCCCCTCCCCCACGCCTGCTCCCCTAGCCTGCACTGACCCCAGCGAGCCCCTCCCCCCTCCCGCCTGCTCCCCCAGCCTGCACTAGCTTCCCATGGTTTGCATTCATGTTTGCAAGCTAAGGATGGCCCCATTCCAGCCAGGCTGCCCCAGTGAGATAAGGTCCCCACTATGCTGGATGCAGCACTGCAGGGTGGGTGGGGGCCGGCTGTGCACACCCCAGACACACCCTGACAACCTAACTCTGCTCGCCCAGCCTGGCCAGGGCAGCAGGAAAGCAAGGTCTCCTCGGCCTACCAAGTCATCCGCTCACTTCTCAGACAGAGCATTTGGAAAGGGGCATTCAGCTGTGGCTGGCAGAGCTGAGAACAGTGCTCTGTACAGAACTGACGCCAACGGCCGTGTGGCAAGCCTCCCAGCACAAGAACTGAGAGCACTCCCCTGTCATCACTACTGCTGGGAAGTTTCTATTTGTTTAAATTAAGGTAGCTGGACACACACACCATGTTCCCTCTAATTTTTCCCATCCATGCATGGAATACATTTTGTTGCATGCACTGAGGCAAGCGCAAATGTGCACCACCAGTAGAAACGAATGTTGCCGGTTGTGGCCACTGGAGGTGGTCTTCTAATCAGCTGGGCAGCCACCCAAGCACCAGCTTACAGGGAACCCTGCTCCCAGCCCTAGTGGCCTTTCCACAGTCCCTGGCTCAGCCTCTCACAACCAGTGCTGCCTCGGTTCCCCAAACTGGCTCACCCTAAGTGGGGGATTTTTAGGAATCATGGAAAAGGCTGCACACTCCCAGCACCACTCTGTTCACCTCCCCCGGCAGCGTTGGGGGTTTTGCTTGTACCCTGGAGGCCCAGTAGCCAAATTAGTACCACTGAGGCAGGAGATGCCAGAGGATGGCACCAGAGGATGTAAAGAGGACCGACAGGGGGAAGGGAATTCATGCTAAATAGGAAGCTGAAGTCCTGCTGAAATACACTGAGGGGCCTGAAGAAAGAGGCCACCGTGTAGGTAATGAACCTGCCCTGGGAAAGGGGCCTGGCCCACGAATGCTTTCCGCAGGCTCCTCCACCTTCATGGCCTCTGATCCGGCTAGCGTCAGCGCAGTGCATCCAGCGGGCTCCTTTCCAAGCCTCCCTCCCGCCACTCCTGGGATGATTTTCACAGAACTCAAGTGGACCCAATTTGGTCAAGATGCCAACATTGAACAGCGACTCCAAAGGCCGCAGCAGGATGGTCTGAACCACACAGATACAGAGCGGCATTTATTTTATGCCCAAAGTGCACCTGAGCGATCCTCCCTATCGGTGACATCAGCTGCAAACCCCTCTAGTGTTCAAGAGGAGCCAAACTTAATTCAGGCATATTGTTAATCTGTTCCCACGAACGAGAAAGGCCACTTGCAACTTAAAAAACACGATATAATCGAAAACCAGGTGTAATCGGGAAAGTGTTTTGGGTGGGTTTAACATCAGCTGTGACTAAACCCATAGGAGCCATCTCCCCTGCTCCTTTTTGCACAAAAACCCCCTCCTGAAAAAAACCGGCAGAACGGCTCTTGCACAAAAGGAGGTTTTTAGTCATTAAGGATGCAAATGAGGTACAGCGATATTCACCACTTTGCATTTGCATATTTTCTTGCACAAGAGAGCGCACTATAGCAGCAGCCATGGTGTTGTACCCGTCTGGACACCCCTACTTCTGAAGTAAGAATGCTTCTTTTCACTTTAGCTTGTGTTGCTCCTGAAGATGTTTAATCTACACAGAAAAAAGCCACTCAAGGGACTGGACTTGATGACCTCTCACGGCCCCTTCCAGCGCTATGATTCAGAGCTATGATTCTATGAAACCTACAGAAATGTTTCCACAGTAGATTCCAAACAAAACAGCTGTTTACTTGAAAACATTTCCCTGCAGCACTATGGGATATACACAGAAAACCTTCTTGATGGGCTTTTGTTTGGTCAAGATGACAGATTTGCAATAAAATAACGCTCAGTTGGCGTGACAACTCTGATTGTCTGAATTCTCACTGTTTGCCATGCAGAAGGAATTAGTACTATGGGCACAGAACTGTAACAAAGGCCGTAATTTCACTCTCCTCTTCCTCGTTTTTCTTCCTCCTTGGGGCACAAGGGGCTGTAGTTTCACAGAGTGATTGGGCATCTACAAACCAGTAGGAAAATTTGCCCCTTGCACTCTCCAAACCAGGAGCTGTGTTATTCCCACTGGAAGGAATGGCTAGGCGCTACCGGAGGAAAAGAGGCTACTTCCTCTTTGCAGAATTGTTTCCATTTACAGGAACTTCACAGCCTGCCAACTGATTAGGCTGCAGAATTCACAGACTCTGGAGCAGGAAGAACTTTTTCCCACTGGCCAAGCGTGGCTTATAACGGAGACAGTCCCCGGCCAGCGTGCGTCTGGTGCTCAGCTATGGGACAGGGCTCCCATTAGCACTGCCACGCTCTGAAAGGCAGATAAAGAAATCGCACTGGCTTAAGTCATTTATACCTTTACCAGGACCAGCCCTGCCCTAGCAGTTAGTTTCCTACCACGCTTTCACAGGGGAGTCGGCCCAGCGCGTGGTTCAGGCATTATACAGTCCCCCCGCTGCACGCCTGCTGCTGCAGGGCTGCCCTAGTTGCACAAGCACGGGGAGCGGGACACAGAATGGCAACCGCAGGAACTCCTGCTGCCAGACTGACCTGATTGTCCTGGGAATCTCTGGGCGCTGCCTCTAGCTCCACCGAAACCACCCGGACAGCTCCCCAAGCACAGCCTGGCCGCTGCCTGTCTGCTAGAGCTTGCAGCCAGTGGCACAGGGCCCAGCGTCCTACCAGCCCTCTAGAAGAGCACACCAGCCTCGGAGCAGCAGCGCCATCGGGAGACAAGACCTGCTCCTCTCGCGACAGGCTGGTCTGCCCTTTGTGGCGTTTACAGCAAAAAGCCTCCCAAGCCGCCCCCAGCAAAACCCTCTTCTCGCTGCCAGTCACCGTGCCCTGCTGGGCGGCAGAGGGCTCGTAACATCAGGCCCGGGCTGGGCGGGGCAGCCGGAGATCGCGGAGCAGCCCAGCAGGCGTCCTCTGCTGTCCTGAGCTCGTTCTAGTGCCTGCCCTGGGCCGCTCAGCACAGGACCCGTGTAAGGAGACACCGGACGGGCTGGCCCAGAGGAAGGCAGCTGGGGACGTGCGGCACAGCCCAGGTGAGACGCAGCTAACGGAGAGCGGGCGGGTTCCATGGCTCAGCTGCTGCAGCCTGACAATGAAGGGGCAGCTCATACTTGCCAGGGCAGAGTGGGTGACAAGGAGCCTCTTGGCCATTAATACCGTAGGAGCAGACTCTGTTCCGCTGCCCCCAGCCATTCGCCTGGCTGCCGTGAGCCGTCGCCTGCTCTTCCCGCTAGAGCTCCAGCTGCCTGCTCCCCCCAGCAAGGGCCCAATCCTGCCCCTCCACCAAGCCAGAAGGAAACATGCTTCCGACTTCCATGGGCTCCTCGGCCCTCCGGGTCTGAAGGCGGCTGTGTGGCGGCAAGCTCCCGCTGGCGATCAGCAGCACGCCGGGCCGGCTGCTCCGTGGCGACAGCCCAGAAAACAAAGCCGATTCCAAGACAAGCGGCTGCGGACTACACCGGCAGGGCCCAGGGTTTATTTCCATGCTGAGGGGCACTTCCCCCCAAAGTCACATGTGAAAACAAAACAAACTTAAGATTTGGCTCCCGCACGCCCATCGGCGCTGCCCCGGGGCGCAGGCTCTTCAGACCCCTTCATCCCTCACACACTGGGATTTGGTGAAGACAGTGACATGATTGCTAGAGCCGCTGCGCCCGGAAAACAGAGAAGCCCAAATGAAATCCAACCCAGCCTTTCCGCTCAGACCCCCGCACCCTCTGGCCAACCGCGGGCTAAACGCAGGAGCCCTGCTTGCTCGGACACGACGACTCGCCCGACGGGCAGGACGTCTAATACTCATCCAGAGTGTCTGCCCGCGGGATGGAGAGACCCCGCTCCTTGAGCGCCTGCACTTTCAGCTTCTCCGACTCCTGCTTGGCTTGCTGCTCCACGCGCTGCTCCTCCAGGATCTCCTCGATGGACACCTGCTGCAGCGGCGTGTCGCTCTCCTTCTCCAGGTCCTGTGAGAGACACGCCGGTCAGGGCTGTCGGAGGGAGGGAGCGAGCAGCGAGGTCGGAGGCTCTGCCCCACCGCAGGGGACGGAACAGAAAGCGCTTCATGCAGCGCTGCCCGGCCCACAGGCGGTGTGTTAACAGCCCTGCTCAAGAATCCACGTGCCCCGGCCAGCCCCCGCCCCCCGAGACACATCCCAGCGCTGCCCTAGAGGAAGGGGGTCCCGGGAAATCTGACAGTATCGGGCTGCACAAAGGCCGCGAGAGCCCGACCCCGGGCACCTGACTGAGCACCCACCTGCGAGCACCTACGAAGAGGTAACGGGGCGGAAGGCCCCTGAGAGCCAGAGCAACTCAGTTCTCACGCCCCCTCTGCGCCCATCCCTGGATGCCCCCCCGCTGCAGGATTAACCCCCCAGCACAAGCCAGGCAGCGTTAGCACTCGCCTCCTCTTAGGCCAAAAGCCACGTGGGAAAGAGCCAGGACTGAAGGGACCATGAAAGCTCAGGCCCCCCCAGCCCTAGGGTCGGCCCTTGGCCTGCGCAACGGCACATGCCGCAAGCCAGGGTCCAGGATTCCTTGCGACCGGCTCGCGGCAGGCCTGTCCCAACACGGACAGAGGGGGCGAGCTGCGGCCAGCTGGCGACCGGACCTGCCTCCAGCCTCAGGCTCGCTGGCAGCACCGCTCACATCAAGGGGCTGCAGCCCGGTGGCACCCAAAAGGCTCACTCACGATTTCTCCCAGCAGGACGACGTTCTCGCCTCTCACCACGAAGATGCCTCGAGGGATGTCGCCGTACTTTTTGCCCACATGAATGCGCTCCACCGTCTGGTGCAACACCAGGTTTGCTGCAGCGTTCAAGGGAGGGAGAATACAGGTTTGTGGCTGTGTCCACAGCAAAAGGCAATGGAGCGTCAGCCGCCCCCGCGGGGCAGGTGCAAAAATCAGTCCTGCCCCAGCTGCCCCCGTTTCTCACTTGCTGTGCTGCATCGCACTGGAGGAGCCAACGCCGCCGGGCTAGGTGCTGTCCAGCCCCAGTGGGAGGCCGGTCCTGCCTTGAAAAGCTCCCAGACTACGCCTTCCCTACAAGGGATGGCCGGGAAAAGCCCCACTAGCGGAATTAGCTTAGGCCGTTTGGGGGGAAGCCAGGTCAGAACCAGGCACTTGGACTCCGAATTAGAGCATCCCCACAGATAGCGAGGAAGAGTCCATCTGTTCTCATCCACACCCTGCCTTAATCGGAACTAGCCTCACGTGGGCACGGGACCTTGAGAGACAAGGCCCTGGCCGGGAGGAGCAAAGTCTGTGCCAGATGCAGGAACAGAGAATGGATCACCTGACTCTCAGGCTACCCTGCCAGGCACCAGACCCATTGCAACGCAGCGGGATGGGACTCTGGGCTGCCTCCTACAAGCGGCAGCACGGCACAAGTCTAAGACACCAAAGTGCCACGCGAGGGACCTGCCCCCCCACACGCAGCCCAGCCCACGGAGGGCACTGCTCAAGAGGGACGATTCTTTGCTATTCACTTGCACCCCTTCTACGAGCTCTTGCACGTGCTGGTTGGAGGTTCCCCGCATCTTATTTTTCCTGTACTATCAAACTGAACACTCCGTACGTGCAGGGTCAAAGGTGCCTAAGTCAGAAGCCAAAAGGGGAAAACACTGCAAAGGCGAAACGTGTGTGGTTTTAGGTCTGTGAACGTTGAAGGCACCGGTGTTTGTAGAAGCAGTATGAAAACAAACACAGTGCTCCATCTGCAGCACCAATTAAGTGTCACACGGTCCGGGAGCTGTACTAACTCGACTGTTGATTCTGGGGCAAAGACCAAGATGTTTCATCTTAAGTGGCTATTTCAATTGCAGCCGTCCCAGGCTCATTACAATTGTTCATGCAACGTCCACCGAAAGAGAAAAGAGGTCAGCATTTGCCAATTAAAAGTAGGCAAAAAAATTAGTAAGGGAAGAAATTAGCCAGCTTTTATGGGGCTTTAATGAACCATAGAAAGTAAGAACATCCTGACGTGTTCTTTTTTACTTCAGCATAGTTTATTAAAGGCTGGGTTTTTATTACCAATCAAATTTAAATGTACTGCATATATAAAACCCAGTATCTGGTAAGCTAAGTCTTAAACTAGCCTATCTTGAAGCAAACCAGATACTCCCCTGCAGGTAAACACAAGGGGAGAGATTATACAGATAAGAATGTTTGCAATGCCAGGGCTCAGCTATAAGGAGCAGCATGCTTTACAACATAAATGTAGACTTCAAGTCACACCGCTCTCTAGCACCAGTGCTCTTAAGACTTGATTGTTCGGCATTGAGGAAATGTGCAATACTGTTTATGATCAGCACATGACAAAATCAGCACTATGATTCTAGCTTGTGCATCTGTTACCCTCCACAAGATCACACAGGAAACAGATGAAACAGGAAACTCATGAGATCCAAGCATGCTGTGCACAATGAAGTCAGCATATCTTTATCCGAAGGGGAGATTTTCTGTTCCACTGGCTTTTGTTCAGAGATCTTGCAGTAAAATGTTCTCCCAGTTGCGCTGTGATCAAGCGTAACGGCAGCACCCTCTCTCTCTGCATTCCTACACCCGAGCTCTGCCCATCCTTAAAACCTAGCTATTGCGCAGCAGAATGAACAGCCAACACTGTATCGAAGCATCATTTGGGTGATCGTGCTGCATTTAAGTCACCAGCCTGGCCCACGTAACCAAACCTAGCACTGAATTTAACCTCAGCCCTCCACCGCTCCCTCATTTCAGCCAAACACACAAGCAGGGTCATCTTGGTTGGTGGCCTGCCGGGTCCCATCTGTAGCAGCCCAGACGGAGAGCGATGCAGGGTGGGGGGAGCCAAGAGGGCCTGGCTCTGGCACAGGTCTTGGGTGGGTTATGTCTGCTGGGTGCCTCAGTGAAGTGGGGATAAAGATCATTCCTGGCTAATCTTCCCAGCAGCGCAGTGTCTGCATGGGGCTTTGGCATGGCTGGGTCAAAGGGGGGCTTGCCCTGCATCCCTGCAGGGAGGAGACAGACTCATCTTGATCTCCACGGGCTGCACCTGCAGCCTTCCAGAGACTGCCTTGCCTCCCACCCCCGAGAGTTTCATGCTAGGAGCCACTGCAGCTGCAGCACACCTGGCGATTCTCTCTGCCAGGGCTGGACCCAGAGGGAGGGGCAGCGTGAAGAGATCTCGACTCACAGCTGGGCAAAGCAGGGATGTGCATGGTGTAAGATCTCTGCCACGTGCCTCCCCCCCGCCCCGAGTCACCGTCCCGCACTGCAGCACCTACTCTGCTCTGTTTTCACCAGTGTCATGCAGACTGACAGGTTTCAGAGAGGTGGCTGCATTAGTCTGTTCCAGCCAAACTGGCCATCCACTCAGCTCCTCTCGGCTCTCAGAGCACTGTTTGGGAGGTGCCTGGCTCCCCCTAGGGGTGAGTCAAGGTCTTTAAACCAGGGGTCTGCAACCTGTGGCTCTCAAGCCAAATCTGGCTCAGCATGGAACCAAATCCGGCTCGTGTCAGTCCCAAAACACATGCCACTTTTCACATTAAAATGAAAAATGAATTCAAAATTTTAAAAATGCGCCGTGACTCGTGTAGTTTGAATGCGGCATGAACCTGAATGTGACCAGTTGTGATGTAAACATCAAAGAAATGTGCGAAAAGACGCAGCAGCAGAAACCCCATTGAATAAGTCTGGGAGTACGAGGTTTCATTTATGCTCCGATTGAGCCTCATGTCAATTATCAGTATCATGAAGTCGAATATTTTCAGTCAGGTAGACAGGCATTGTGATGCGGCTCTTTGTTGGCCGCTTGTTCTGAGTGTTGATGTCGTTTGGCTCTTCAGTTTGAAAAGACTGCCGACCCCTGGTTTAAAATGATAAAACATTTTCACCGATTTTGAAACGAGAAGCCTTTCCAGAGCTATTGAGTTCTGACGTGCAAAGGTTTTTGCAATCAAGAAGGGGAGTGGAACATACCAAAAGGGGGCTAGGGAATGTCTGAGCAGAGAGGGAGAATTAAAAGTCAAACACACAATGAAATAGCCTCCCTTGCCCCTCTCCAGCATTGAGAGCAGCAGCCACTGTAACATCTGTCAGCAAACACCTCCAAGCAGCAGCACCATGGAGACCAACGCTGATTACTAGCAATAACCTGTCCTCACCTCAGGGACTGGCTTCGGCAACTGTAACTTTTCCAAGATGACTTCTATTTGCCTCAGGCCAAAGGCTTGTGACACACATGCATTACCCATGGAACAGCAGCTTTCAGCACTGTCTGCTGAAGAACTATAAACAGTGGATTTATGGTAGCTGCATCTAAAAATATGATCCATGGATGTGGACACCTGCAAATATAAAGTGGACATCTACAGATTTGTAGGGGTCCAGATACAAAGTTTGCATCCAAATCCATAACACTGAGCAGTGGATATTTGCAGATGCAGATACGCATGGATATAAAGCCAATAACTGTGGATTTGCAGGGTTCTATGCATGAGGCAGAGACGGTTTAGACTAAGAACGAGGCCACTTGCTCACGTACCAAACTGATCGATGCTTCGTAAATATCCTATTAGTGTTCTACCATCTCGAAGGAGGACCAAGTGTTTTTCTGGAAGAGATATGAAATCAGCACCCGCCGGACACACCGCATGATCCCCACTGGCCGAAATGGATCCGACCTTCCGTTTTGGGGCAGGGCAGGTCCCCAGAGCCAGGACTGGGGGGAAGTGGCCAGGCTCAGCCTGAGGAAGGGTCAGACATGGGGCTGCCGACACTGCTATGGGAACAGTCCGTGCGGGCCCACGGCTGCACCCCGACAGGGAGGGGTGGCAGGGCCCAGGCTGGTGTGGCCCCAGGGCTAGGGTTGCCAGGTGTCCAGGATCGGCCCAGACAGTCCGGTATTTGCGGCTTCTGTTTTGTTAAAAAAAAAACAACAACCAGAAACTAGGGAACATGTTCTCGGCGGGAAGGCCGCTTGGGACATTCGCCCCCTGCCATGCCTGGTGGGGGCGGAGGGGATTTAAAGGCGCAGTCGCTCCTTTTTGGTGCCTTTTTTAAAATTGTTTTTGCTCAACCAATTTTTTCCCCGCACCAGTGGGGAGAGGGGTGCGGGAACGGGGCAGAGGAAGCGGCAGGACCTGCGGGGGAGTCGGGAGGGGGGGCCCACGGAGCCCAGTGGAAGGGGGCTGAGGAGAAGGGGGCCGCCGGGAAAGTGGGGGCCAGAAGCCCAGTGGGAGCCGTGGGCCAAGGAGGGGGCGGGGCCCGGCGGGGGAGGCTGGGAGGGGGCGGGGCCGAGACCGAGAGAGTGAGGGGGCGGGGCCAGGAGGGGGGCCGAGGAGGGGGGGGAGGGGGCGGGGGGGGGCCGGCGGGGGGGGGGCCGAGGGGGGGGGGCCCGGGGGGGGGGCGGGGGGGGGGGGGCGGGGGCCCGAGGAGGGGGGGGGGGCGGGGGGGGGGGCCCGGGGGGCGGGGGAGGGGGGGGGGGCCCGGGGGGGGGGCCCGGGGGGGGGGGGCCCGAGGAGGGGGCGGGGCCCGGCGGGGGGGGGGCCCGAGGAGGGGGCGGGGCCCGGCGGGGGGCCGAGGGGGGGTCCGAGGGGGCGGGGGCCCGAGGAGGGGGCGGGGCCCGGCGGGGGGCCGAGGGGGGGGGGGGTCCGCGGGGGGCGGGGGCCCGGGGGGGGGGGGGGGGGCCCGGCGGGGGGGCGGGGCGGACTCACTGTCGATGTCCTGGATGAGGCTGGCCGTGCCCGGCATGTAGTTCATCCTGCCCCGCGCCCGCCGCCCCCTCACGCAGCGGAAGCGCCGCCATCGGCCCCGGATGGACCCGCCCAGCGGTGGGCGGGGCAGAAATAGCCCCGCCCCCTCACTGCTCGCTGGCGGGGCGGGCTCGCGGCCGGGCAGGCAGCGCTGCCGAAGGGGCGCTTTGTGCCTGTCTCTTTAAGACCCGGGCCTTGTGTGCCCTTCTCCGATTGGTGAACCGGGGGCTGAGGGGAAGAAAGTTGACGCTGATTGGGTACGTTTGTGTTGACCTCCTTAGAATGTGGAACCCTAGATCTGATTGGCCGATGCGCTCGGCAGGGGCGGGACCCTGCCAGGGATTGGCTGAGGCGATTGGCCTGGGCCCCCCGTGGCGATTGGCGGAGCTGGTCACGATGGGGCGGGGGGCTGTGTCGCGGCCGGGGATTGGCGGGTTCCGCGCAGGCGCGGCGGGGCGGCTGGCAGCCCGGAGCGGCGCTGGGAATGTCTGCCCTGCGGCGGCTGCTCCACGGGCCGGAGCCGGAGCCGCCCCCGGGCCCCTGGGCCTGCCCGCAGCACCGCGGCGCCGGGCCGGGCTGGGCCGGGGGCGGCTACAGCCCCGCGGCGGGGGGCGCCTGGGACAGGCCCGGGCGGGGCGGCCCTCAGGTAACGGGGGGCGGGGCTTGTCCCTGGGGGGAGGAGCCTGCCCGGGGGCGAGAAGGGGCGGGGCTTGTCCCTGGGGGGAGGAGCCTGCCCGGGGGCGAGAAGGGGCGGGGCTTGTCCCTGGGGGGAGGGGCTGGAGTTTGTTAGGGAGGGTCCTGCCCGGGGGGGAGGGGTGAGAGGGGGCGGGGCTTGTCCCTGGGGGGAGGAGCCTGCCCGGGGGGGTGAGAAGGGGCGGGGCTTGGGGGGAGGGGCTGGAGGGGGAGGGTCCTGCCGGAGGGGTGTGAAAAGGGGGCGGGTCTTGACCCTGGGGGAGGGGCTGGATTGAGTAGGGGAGGGTCCTGCCGGAGGGGTGTGAAAAGGGGGCGGGGCTTGTCTCTGGGGAGGGGGGCTGGAGTTTGTTGGGGAGGGTCCTGCCCTGGCGGGAGTGAGATGGGGGAGGGTTGTGCCCCGGTGGTGCATGGGCAGAATCGATGAGGGGCTGGTCCTAATCTGGGTGGGGGGAGATGGAGTGAAATCCGTGGGCTTTGACCTGCTGCGGAGCCTGAGGTGGGGGCTCCCTTATGAACACACCTGACGGGAGCTGGGGAAGGATGCTGCGGTTCCAGGGTGCATGTTCCCTGTAATTTTTTCCATCCATGTGCCTTGTAAATTTTGTTACATGCACCGAGGCATGTGCGGATGTGCACCACCAGTCAAAACACTTGCTGCCAGCTATGAGTGCTCTGCTAAATCAGCTGGGCGGTATCTCTCCCGGGTGACTGCCCAAGCGCTCGGCTTATAGGGAACAGTGATGCAGATGCCTTGGGTGTTATGGTCTGTCGCTATCCTGGTGTGGAAGAGGTGGCTGCTCTGAGATGCAGTTAAGCTAAATTGCTCCTTTGCTCCTGAATCTTTGCTCTGTTTAATTGATTTAGCATTTCTCTTGTTATTACTGTGATCAGAAGCCAACTCTGCATCACCTCGCCCTTAAGGCTGCCTTGACACAGTCCCACTGGTGCACTAACAAAGAGGCTTGAGCCTGCTGTATGAGAGTATTATTCTTCTAACCACTACTGGAAAGTGATTCTGTGCCACCTCAGCATCTGGAGAGGGAGGAGGTTTTGATTCTGGCAGCTAGCCTGGACAGGGGAGAAGCTTGGAAAAGGCTTGGAATTGCATTGGGTGTGAAGATTTGAAAATACCCTTTCAGGTCTTTTACAGAGTGTGTTATGTTTCACATACAGCAGTCTGTGCAGGCAGTCTCTTCCCCCACCGCACTGCAACAGGTCTTGCTATGAATTCTCTTCACGTTTTTTATTATTAGACATTGTCTAATCTTTTGCTAGCTCTAATGCTGCCTCTTTTCATCCCATGGGGCAGGGAGGGTACATGAATACAAACCATGGGCTCTTTACAATCTCTGCACTAACACCCCCCAACCTCCTCCCTCAGGGAACCCATTTTCTTGTGCCGTTCGAGGCAAAGCGGTACTGTGGTTGTATATATGTTTGGTCCTTTTTGCAGGTGAATGTGGGTCTAGACATCGTTGTAGTGGTAGCCAAGTATCTTCTCAGAATTAGGGATGTCAAATCCTATTGAATTGGTTAACTGGTTAAATGTAATGTTTAACCCACAGCTGGGCTGGAGCAGCCTCTCCACCGCAGTCGGGGCCTGCTGCGGACAGAGGCTGGAGCACCCCTGCAGGTGGTGCACCTGAGCCTGCCATAGACGGGGCTGTTCTGGCTGGGCTGGAGCTCTAGCCCCCACCAGTTAACCAGAACTGATAAGCATCACCCATGTGGCAGGTGCAGTAGAGTTAGCTGGGTAGTGGGGTCTAGTAACTTACTGGTTATAAGACTTGGGAAAAACTGTAGAAGAAAAAGAAAAGAGATATCAGAAAACCAGAGGCCTGCATTCTCATATCCAAAGCGGCATGGGCCCAGTGGATCAAATGGTGGTTTCTAGAGTTAATGCTACTTGTGGGACTCCAAAAGTTAATTCGTCTACTTTAAGGTTAAGAACACTCAGAGTTATATTCAGGGTCAAAAGTGAAATTACCCAGAGCATCCAACTCCTGCAAATGACATGTTGCCATCACCCCGTTCTAATCTGCGAGGTGGGGATCCCGAGCTTGAAGCTTGTCTTCCTGTAAGCCATGAGAGGTCTGCTGAGAGTGGAGACGTGTTTAAACCATGCTCTTAGAAAGGGGCTGTGTCTCTCCATTCCTTTCTCTGTACAGACCCCCCACAAGGCAGCTTGGTGAGCTCCTTATATCCCGTACAATTGGAGGAGTAACTTCCCAGGGGAAGTGTGAGGCTCATTTGTGTAGTAAAGCAATTTCAGCCCCCCTGGCGCCAGAGGGCAGTGGATGACAGCGCCGTGCTGAAGATGGTGCGTCAGTAACAGGTTCCTCACTCTGTTGGTGTAGTAAGATAATGGTCTGATCCACCTGGCCTGAGCACAGCCTGGTTCTTGGAGATGAGGATTGCAGCGGTGGCTGTGTACATGTACAGCTCAGAGCAAGGTTTGCCAGTGATCCACATGCATTCCTAACAGGCAGATCCGGGCTGCTAGCAGCCCCCTCTCGCAATGAAAGGCCTCCGATAAGCTTGACTATAACAAAGGCAAGAGCAATGTGTGTGCGGGGCGGGCGGGGGGGGGAGTGCACGCGCTTTCCTGCTGACAAAACAAAGCCTGTTCAGTGGGGGGAAGGAGCATTTTGTCAGCAAAGTGCCGAAAACCAGTGTTCTCTCTCATAGCTGTGTAGCGACAGGGCCTTGTTGCTAAAAGCTGCACAGTGTAGACAGACCCAGATTCCCCGATGTGTGGGGTGGGGAAGTGCTTGTTCTGAGCGAAAGCTGGTATGAACTTGTGGCCACAGAAACACTCCGGTGTTGGGCTTGGAGGGTCTGGTAACCTGTCAGAAGCCTTGTTGGAGTTCGGGAAGCATCTCTGGTGAGCTTATTACCGTGGGTGTCAGTCTGTTGTTGTTCTCGCTTTTCTCTGCAATGATTTTTATCATGAGATTGAAACCTGCTTGCTTAGAGTTGTGCGGCCACTTCAGCTGGGGCAGTCAAAGTGCAGACAAGGATCTGTGCAGCCTGGAAGTACCCCAGTCAGGAAGGAGAGAGACGTGTCTCTGCTAGGAGAGGTGATGGCTGGGGAGCAGAAATCTGAGAGTAGCCGCCCTTGCTGGTCCGGAGAGGAGGAATACAGGGGCCCTGGAACCATGACTGTTGCGATGAGAAAATGAGCTGCTTTATTTTCCTTAGGAACAGCCTCCTTATCCGGGATATGGGTCCAACTACTGGAACTCAGCGGTGCAGTCCAGAGCTCCCTATCCAAGTCAATACCCAGCTGGACCTGAGTTACAGAGCCAGGTACGGTAGAAGGGCCTCTTGTTTCTTTTGAAACTGAAAGGTTTGTTTTGTTGGGGCAGAGGTTCAAGCCAATACCCCAGTACGAAAGGGCTGGTTTCCCTTGAAAAGGAAGGACCCAGGAATCCCATGTAGGCAATATCCCCAAGAGCGTGGTTCCTTTGCCCTTTTAGGCATGATCTAGACGGTGCTTGGTTCTGCCATGAGGGCAGGGGACTGGACTTGATGATCTCTTGAGGTCCCTGCCAGTTCTAGTGTTCTGTGATTCACCTGGCTGCATCAGCCTCAGGAAGTCCCACACACTGACTTCAGAATATGAAATTGGATTTCAACTGGAAATCTGAAATTTAAACTACTGTAGCCTCGACACCTGAAACTCTTGTAGTTAATTACTGACGTTTAGTGCGCACGTATTACTCTCCTAGGTGACTTCCCAGATGACACTTCTAGTGCCTTTCATTCCAAGATCCCAAAATGCTTTACAGACTCTTAAAACAGTCAGTCTCACGTTAGGCCAGTTTTCATTCTGTTCTATAAATAGGGAAACTGAGGAACAGACAGGCAGAGTGACTTGCCTGCAGTCACACAGTGTCAGGGATGGCAGTGGTAATAGAATCCACTCCCCTGCCATAACCATTACATCACCCTTGAAACTACAGCCTGAAATTCGAGCTCTGTAAAGCAAGCAAATGCCTGTGTAATTTAACATTACAACCAAAACAAATTCTATTGTACAACAGGAAAATACTGAGAGCCACACTCCTTCTGCCAGCTCCCTGAATGCTGTTGACTCTGCCTTGCCCTTTTCCCCCTGTCCATCCTTGATGCACATCTGAAATTCTTGCTCCTTGGTACTGGGCAAATTTGTCTGGTTTCTTTATCCTGCTAGCTGAAGAGATCAGTGCTCGTCTTGCCAGTAAAGCAGAAACAGCATTGCTATGGCCGGGGACTCTGTCTGTAGAGCCCTACTCTATACAAGAGTAAACTGGTATGTTCTTTTGGAACACTCCTCTCATTAAAAAAATGTTATTTAGCTAATTACAAAACAAGTGCTGCTTTAGGGTTTCATACTTGCATCTCATCTGCATAAAGTAACAGTAAACTCTCATCCCATACTCCTGTGGCATGAAATGTGCCAGGGTTTGTGTTGCAGTATGAGTTGGATTCCCATCATGGTTATGTAAGTCTTCCCGACTTACAAACTGGTTATGGACCAAGCAATTGGCCGTAACTCGGTTTGTTCGTAAGTCGGACCCCATCCAGTTACATGCGACCGCGCTGTTCGTAAGCGCGGATCACGTTCATAACTCGGGGTCCGCCATTTACGACAGTTTCGGTCATAACTGCGAACGGTCGTAAGTCGACCATTCGCAACTCGGGGACCAGCTGTAAATGTAATGGCACGTGTGGGTGAGTAGTGCCTTCCACAGTGGGCCCTGTGATACTAATGTCCCACAAATAACCCTAGTTCTGCGTTGGAATATTGGAATGATGACACTCACTCACAGGCAAAGTCAGTATCAGCCCTAGTAAACGATGCCAAATGCTTTTTGCAGAAAATTTCCGTCATGTTAATTCCCAACTTTAGAAAAGGAGCCAACGTCATGTATTGAGTCTTTTACAGAACAGGACGGAACAGAATACACGTTCTCTCCTCTGCTCAGGCTTTTATTATTGGTACCATCATAGTGCCAGGGAGCCCGAATCGCAGACCAGCAGCGGACCCCATTGTGTCATAGCACATCAGTAACTATTAATTCCCCGTGTCACATGCTCCAGCTTTTTAGTGTCTAAATTGCTTGGATGTTTCAAAAAAACCCAAATTGTGATTGCACAGTTAGGGTTTTTGGCTATTCTCCCTGTGGCAGTGCGTCGGGGACTCCCCCCTCCCCCCGCCCCGATCCTGCACCCCGTCTACAGCAAGATGAGATTCCGCCAGCCAGTAGACTAGAGGGTTTATTGCTTCTCCGGGATACAGCCTAGCACAGACCTGATGTGGCCATAAGAAGTCGGTGGCTGGCAGCCCTAGATCCCTTGGGGCAGGGTGTCTAGGCCCCTCAACTCCCAGCCCTCTGCTTAGTCTCTTCTCTTCATGGTTTCCCAGCCAAACACTGCCCAGCTCCCAGGCCCTGCCCCTAGCCAGGTGGCGTCTCTGCCTCTCTCCCTTTGTCTCTTCCCCCAGGAAGAGCTTTGTTATCTGCTCCGGCTGGGCCTAGGTGTCTGGCCCATACACATGTGGGTGAGTCGGTGGGAATCACAGCCCAGCGTTGGGGGAACCCCAGTTACAGAGCAGACAGCCCCCCGCCACGGCACACTCCCCTCCAACATTAACTCGTTCATTCAAATATTACTCTTGAAAATGTCATCGTTAGCAAGTCAGCACGTTCTCAGGGAGATCCCTGGTCCTGTTCCACTCAGGCCCCAGCTATGGAGGTAGCAGAATGCCTGCCCAGCAAACACACTGACAGACACTTGAAATAATCCAGCAGAAGGGACCAATCCTCAGCCGTGGGCAAGAGCTAGTCTGTATTCTCCCGCACGCCGCTTACCTGGTCAGAACCAAGCTGCTCGCGTGTGGCCGGGGCTGGGTTCCATTCTGTCGCTGCGCCCCGTTGCTAAGAGCCCTGCAGCGTGTCGCTGCCACCATTGTTACCTACGCACATCGCAGGTGCCCAAGCTGTTTGCAGGAAGAGCAGGGGGAGATTTCAAGGCTGGTGGGAGCTCTTGTGATTTTCAAGGTCCCTGTAACCAGAGAGGCCGGGCAGTCCAAAGACAGCTACACATCGCCCGGACTCCAGTGTGGGTCGGGGAGTCTGGAGCCGGGACAGCCCGCTTTGGGGGCTGACGGAACGTTAAGTATAGCACTTGAAGGCAGAGTGCACTATCCCCTTTCTCTAGTGATGAGAAGATGCACATTTACCATAGGAAAACTGTCGGGTTGAGGGGGGAGGGGCCCCCCAAAAAGCTAGCTGAGAGCAGAGTGTTCGAGGATGCAGGGCAGACCAGCAAAGGCAAGGTGGAAGGTGCTGCATTAGCACTGCTGCTGCACCTGGAAGAGGGAAAGCAGGGAGACTGTCCACTGCAGGGGGAAGCGATGATGGCGGATTGCCCACTGGAGAGGGACAGAGCCATCGCCCTGCAGCCAGGAGAGCAGGTGGTGGTGGAAGGAGAAGACTCAGCGAAGGGTTTTGCATCATCACCGTTGCCTTTAGGGAGGGATGTTGGGGTAGACTGTCTGCTGCAGGGCATTGCAGCTGCCTGCCTGCAGCCAACACAGGGTAGAGGCTCTCTGGAAAGAGATGATCTGGTGAAGTGGCTAATCCTCCAGCTTCTGCAAGGGGAGAGGCGGTGCAAGGAGGCAGAGAAAAGATGGGAGGAGGCAGAAATGAAATTTCAGGAATTTCTCCGGGAGCTGGAAACGAGAGCTAGCCAGGCCAGACCCGGAGACGCACTCCCCTCTCAGGACCATGTAGAGCCATTGCACTCGTGCTGGATACATGCTCAGAGGGCGTATCGGTGGCTGAAAGACCTGTGGCCCCTACGTACAAGTCTGTGTCTCTCACGGCAAGTCCAAGAGACTCAGTGCAGTGCCGCGAGCGAGGCCGGGGACTGCTCAGACGTGTGGCGGCAGAGGTTCAGGGAGTACAGGTTCCAGGAGGCGGAGGGACCCCAGGAGACTTTCGCTCACTTATCAGAGCTGTGCCGCAAGTGGATCCAGCCCAAAAGCAAGAGTGCAGCCCGGATTGCTGACATGCTAATCAGAGAGCAGTTCCTGGCCATCCTCCCACACGACGTCCAGGCCTGGGTTAGGCATAGGAGGCCAGACTCCGGAGGGAAGGCTGTGTCCTTGGCAGAGTACTTCCTGGCCATCAGGGAGCATGCTCCATGCACCGCACTGGTAAGGTCGCAGGATCGTCCTGTGAGGGAGAAATGAATGGCTGGAAAAGCTGGGGGGGGGGGGGGACTTTGGCTCCAGGGACCATAACTGCGCTTCCCGATGAGCTAGCAGCAGCGTGCCCCACATGGACACACGGCTCACCACAGCCCTAGCATGGGCCGCGCTGTGGGTGGAGTGGGAGGGTTGGATTACAGGCTCCCCTGCTGTGACAACATGGGGCAACCCAGGCTGCCCCATTTCTTGCTCCATTCTAGTCTGTTCCATGACAGCAAGATCTTTGTCAGCCTCTCTGGCGGGAATCTCTGCAGTGCCTGATAACGAGACCTCCCAGGAGGACAGTTACAGTCCTACCCTAGATTCCTGTGGGTGGAATACCCTCCCCCCAACCCCACACATTTTGAAATGCAAAACCTCTATCCTACCTGAATGGTCAGACTTAGACACTCGAGTGAGGGAAGAGGTGTGGTTCCCACAGCAACAATATTAATATTCCATACTGGCGTGTGCTCAGTTGCTATGGAAACCATAACTCTGAATTTCCTGATTTGAGACTAAATTCCCTATTTTACAGTTGCCTGAACACTATTCCACTCCTTCCTTGCACAGTCCTGTTGCTGCTCCTATTCTAGACCTCAGAGCCTTTGGCCAGTCCTAGGGTCCATCTAGACTATGTTCTATTTTTTGAAAGAGGCTATGCACGTTCCCACGGAATTTGCATATCTTCTTCCGAGCTCACTTTCGAAAGAGGATCTTTCACAAGTGAAAGTAGGCTGGACCCGTTTTTTTGGGGGGGGGAACCCTTTTTCGGAAAAAAAAAAAAAACCTGTGTAAACTCATTTTTTAAGGAAGAGTGGATTTTTTCCAAAAAGGGTTTTTTTTCCAACCCCCCCATCCAACTACTTTCACTTTTGAAAGATCCTCTTCTGAAAGTGAGATCAGAAGAAGATATGCACGTTCCCACGGAATTTGCAGAGCCTCTTTCGAAAATAGAACGTAGTCTAGACATAGCCCAAGAATCTCAGAAAGGTAGGGGGGACCTCTGAGAGTGATCTAGGCCCTGCCTGTGGACCCCGTCTTTGCAGGCAGGGTTAAGTGTACCTAGACAGGCGTTTGGGAGTCTAAGGACAGGTTAGACAAAGATGGGGATTCCACAGCCTTCCCTGGTAACCTATTCTAGTGCTTAGTGAGAACTTTTTTCCTAATATCCAGCCTCCATCTTCTTTGATGCAAATGACGCTGCTTACGTGTCCCTCCTTTGACGGACATGGCAAACAATTGCATCTTGTGCTCTTTGTAATAACCTTCCACGCATCTGAAGACTTGGATCCTCCCTCAGCCGTCTCCAAAGCACATATGCCCGTTTCTTTCAACTTTTCCTCCGGGATCAGGCTTTCTGAACCATTTATCGGTTTTATTGCAGCGCTCGGGACGTGTCCAGTTTGTTCCTGCTCCTTGCAGGGTGGGTGTCCAAACCTGGACACAGGTTTATGCTGGAGGTCTGCCCCGTGTTGAGTAAAGCAGAACCATTCCCTCCCGTCTTACACACTACGTGCCTGGGACCGCAGCCCCACGTGGCATTTGCCTTGTTCACAACAGCATCCCTGTGTGCCCTCTGTGGCGGCAAGTCGGGGATCCTGCAGCCCCGTAGCACCAAGAACAGACTCCGCCATCCAGAGCAGCCAGCTCCCCCGCTCCGGCACACCCTCCTATTCGACGTGTCACCCACTGTATCCCGCGGACCCTCTGCAGCACCACTGCAGCCTCCTCAGCCCCTGCCTGTCTTGTTTCTCCTTCCCAGGCGCAGGCCTTTGCACCTCTCTCTGCTGAATTTTATGGTGCCGGTGTCCGACCAGTTTTCGAAGTGTTCTGCTCCTGTCCTGCTTGCAGCCCCTCCCAACTCGGTGGTGTCCACAACAGTCTGTGTCCATCCCTGAGAGCTGTTTCTGCTTGTTTTTCAGGGAATGGAGTCTCCCTACACAAATGGAGCCTATGGTGCCCCTTACCCCTCGGCTCCTGGGGCTGCTCCACCATATGCAAATCTGCCACAGTCACATGCTTACTATTCTTCTGGGCACTCTCGGGCCACCTACCCGGCAGAGCCTGCGAGCATGTTCCGGCCTCCTTCGCCAGCCGCGCATTGGAACTACCCTCCAGCAGACTGCCCTGCGGAAGGCCCCTCGCTCAGGAGGCAGGCTCCAGGATACTCTCCACCGCCGGTAAGGAGGCTAGTCCAAGCAAGGAACATGCGCTCCTTTGGGAATGTGCTGGGGGCTGGTGTGAGTACAGCCCAGCTCAGCACCGGATCTAGCCTGTCTGTAGCCAAGGCTGGCATGTGCTTCCTAGGGCAGCCTGCCCTGCGGGTCCAAGCCCTAGATGTGCACTGCTTAGCTGCTGCTCCAGGCTTCCGCATGGAAAACGTTTAGCCTGAGACCAATCTGGCAACGCAGCTCTCGGACTGACTGACGGACACGGTGCTTAGACTGCACTAAACTATATCGCTGGCCAGCGTCTCAGCCATGGGATGGTAATTACCTTTTAAAATGTTAACAGGTTAATGCTGTTTAACAGGTTAACCCTGGAGCAGCGTCCCCTGCCCTCCGCACACCGGTCCTGGCCGGGCTGGCGCAGCCGTGTCGTGCTGCGGGTGGGGGCTGCTCCAGCAGGGCCAGGCCGCCGGTTAACCAGTAACCATGCCGGTAAGGCTCATGCTTACCAGGTAACCGGTTAACCCTTTACATCCCTAGTAACTGCTCCCGTGACCTAGGACTCAGAGTTAACAGCCCAGGTAGCTGGTCTGACTTGACTTAGGAGCGTGTGTTTGGAGCGGAGAAGCACATCCGAATGTGTTTGCAGTGGCGGAGGGAACGTGACTGAAGGTCTGACCCTCATTCCCTTCTTCCTGCAGACCCCAGGTATGCCTGTCCCACACTATCCATATGGAGGAGACAGCAGCCCTGGCCTTCCCCCGCAGGGGCTACCACCACAACCACGAGTCCAGGATGAGTCGTGGCCTTCCTACGGGATGCAGCCTCGTTACACGTGGCCTGCTGCTTCAGCACCCCAAGGAGGTCCATTTGCTTCAGAGCCATCTCCATCCTGGCCTGGCAGCGGTGCGCCCTCGCCGCCTCCTCCAGCTCCCGACACACAGGTAAAGAGAGAACGCTTCCAGGGGCCTGGGGCGTCTGCTTTGCCTGTCTTCCCTCAGCCGAATGGCTCCCTGCTCCCCCTTCTCAGAAGCTAAGCGAGCGGCTCTTCCCACTTGCCCAGGCAAGGCGAGACCTTTCTTAGAAATCACCCAGTACAGTTTGGTGTTGACGGACTGCTCAGACCACTGGACAGTGCTAACAAGGTGTAGGGTGAATCTGTCCGGATGAGCTCAGACTTCAGGTCTGCGGTCAGACCACTAGACTACACTGCTTCCCTGAAAGCCACAGGTACTTTCCATCACTGTGACGTGATTCTACCTCTCTCCCCCATGCTACAGTAACGGGTTCGTACCGCACAGAAACAACCTAATGACCGCTAGGCATTCTCCTCATTGTCTGTTAGACTCGATCCCTTAGGTATCCAGACAGAACATTCAGTTATACTTATTGGGAAAACCAAAGGGGGCGGAATTGGAGGGAAATCCCGTCTCATGCTCCAGATCTTACAACAGCCTCTCGTTAGTAGAGATTAGGGTGAGACCTTTACGAGGGGCATCCCAGAGGTGTTGGCTGCAGGGTTACTTCTATCTTCCTCTGAAGCATCCAGGGCTGGTCACTGGGAGCCAGGAGACTGGCCTAGCAGGGCCTGTCCCGATGCAGACTGGCAAGTGGATCAGGACATGTCCTCCTCCTAGGGCCCAGGAATCCTTTACTGGAGATTTTGCTAAGAATTAAGTGTTGTGGGAATAGGAGATTCTGTTCCTCCCTTGTCTGACCACTGAAGGCCTGGTCCACACCAGGAGATCAGCTGTGTGGCAAAGTACTTGCTAGCACGGTTCTACTGTGGATGTTTTGGATTAGCACAGACAGGAATGGGTCACTTGGGAATAGTTATGAAATTGAGCAATCCCCTGCCTGCAGTGACGGAGCCTCTGTCATGACCCCCTCAAATACAGCCACGCTTCCCAGAGGAATGGTGCTAGAATCCTGCCAGCAAATACCATTGTTAACATCGCTGCAGCAAGCATGACCCTGACCCCCCGTGGCGGTTTCAGAGCGGTCACGGCCATTCTGCCGACACAGCGGGGAGAGCCAACTAGCTCCTCTCACTCGTTGGTTCTTAAATAAGTCCAAGTCCTGAGCACCGACGGCCTTTGAGCATTCCTTTTCAGGCCGGTCTTGGGGGAGCAAAGCTCATCTCAAAGTGATGCGAGTCTCTCGCTGTTAGGTCACGGGATATTATGACCTCAGGGTGGACGACTGTCTCAAAGTGCAGGCCTCACCCTCAATAACTTCCATTGCCTGGACCCTTTTTGCACTGCCATCCTGGGCATGCACACCTTCCAAATGAGCAGGGGGGCAAAGCGTTCCTGCCGCTCAGACACCTGCCGGCAGCCCTCCCAATTTGAGGCAGGATGTGGGTAGGGAAACGGGTGTTGAAGGAGACACATGTAACACCCGCTGCTTGTTTCTGATTTAGGATCCTTCCTATGACCCACCGGACCACGGAGCAAATCACCACCACTACTTTCCAGAAGTCAATCACCAGCCAGCGGAGACTATGAATGATCACAAGCCAGCTCAATTCAACACCAAACCATCCCCTTTGACTTCCAAAGTGCAGTATAGTGCGCAGCCCCAAATGTATGATAACGTACCTAGGAAACCTTCTGTGAACCAGGATGCGGGATTTAAACCCAGTGACCAGCCTTTGCCAGACTCCCTGGGAAGACAGCCCGGGATTCAAAGGGTTATGCAAGTTATGGAGGAAGTGGAGCAGTTGGAGCAAGAGGTGGACGAATTTGTAGGAAAAAAGACAGACAAAGCATACCGGCTCCTGGAGGAAATGCTGACCAAGGAGCTGCTGGAACTGGATTCTATAGAGACTCGCGGCCAGGACAGTGTCCGACAGGTTAGGAAGGAGGCTGTTCATCGAATCCAGGCCATCCTGGAAAAACTGGAAAGAAAGGGATTGTGAAAGAGAGATGTAACAACTCCAGGCCTGCCGAGGACATCCCAAAGAGCTCTGGTTTGGCTTCATTCTCAGTCTGCTTCTAACTCCTGTTGATCACAAAAAGCAATAAATCCTTTCTTTTTTTTTCTTTTTTTTTTTTTTTAACCCAACAACAAATGATAAATTGGCTGTGGCCGAATGAAGGGGGATTGAAACATCAGTCCTGAAATTTCAGTTTGTTGTTCCAGGCCAATGAATGTCCAGATAAGTCCAGAATTCTGACCTTGCCAAACAAAGTGCTTTTGCCTCTGTGGGTGTCTGCACGCTTTTCATCAGCAGGAGAGAAAACCGTATGGAACAGACTTTACTGTACTAAGCCAAATGTGTGTCTGTGTAGATGCTATCTGCTGCCCCCTGGCTTCTTAAACAGCTGGAAAACTTGTCAAGTTGTGTAAGTTACAAAGGCATTGCAATGCACAGCAAGTACAAGACTTCAGGCTCTTGGACCATTATTCTTGTGTAGTATTTACAGCTTCATCACTCTAGTCATTGAGATTGGTGTGTATTTGTTCTGTGTCTTTCTGGTGCACTGTAGTACTGTCTTGAAGTGCTGGTGGAAGAGACCACGTTAGCAGCCAGTCCATGTGGCAACTTCACACTGTTTTCTTCTATATAGTGAAGAGCTATTCTGTGACGTTTTATGTCGGGGAGAAGTAATAAGGAACACAATTGGGAGCTTTTTGAATTCTGCCTGTGAAAGGAGAGATGGCACAGTGTGATCCTAGAAATGGTTTTTCAGGGCAAATCGGGGTAAAAATCCACTTTTTAATTGTAATGTCCTTTCACATAATGCAGTTTTGTATTCCAATATAATCTGCATAACTGACGGTTCTGTACAATGCACTGTGGAGGGGAGGTGTAGAAAGCCTGCCCTTACCTGTGGGTTTCCCACATCTGAAACGAAGTAGTGATTACTGTGTATGATAAGAGAATAAACTTTGGCAAGTTTTAAAAATGAGTTTGTGCCGATGCAATGCTTGAAGTGACTTTCTTTAAAGTTTGTGTGAAACCATAAACGGAACCTGTTGTAACCAAAGCACCGTCCCTGGAACCCTGTCCTGGTAGCAGATCCTCCTAAGACAGGGCAGCAAAAGGCGAGGAAACGGTGCCATTCATGATGCTGAGAGGGGGCTGGTGCTGTTTTCAAGAGGGCTTGAAGCAGACTAGTTCTGCAAATCCTCCAGCCTTTTGCTCCTGAACAAGGGACACAATTTCCTGGATTCCCCCTGCCCGGCGTTCGGGATGCTCCCAGACAGTGCAGTGGAAGATGCATGTCTGCACATCTTGCATCCTTAGCACACCTGAGTTCCAGGGATGGCACTGACCTCTCTGGTCATTTGGATCCATCCTCCTAATCATGCATGTGGTTGGCAATCTAGGAAATGTCCTCTGGGCTAATCCAGAAGAGCAGAGCACTCAGTCTGGGCCAGTAATTGTTTGGGACTGGGGGATGGTGTTGAACAGCCCTCCCTGCCTTGAGCAGGCAAAACCCAGTCAGAACTAGCTAACGCTCTTTGGGCCAGCGAGCTGAACCCGATTCCAAAGAGCAGAAGTGACGCTCTAGCGCAGTGCTTCTCCACCAGTGGGACGAGCACCCTGAGGGGCACTCGAGAGACGTCTGGGGGTATGTAAACACCGCTGAAATTGGGAGAAAACTGAATTTTTGTTTTAAGTTTTACAGCGTTTTATTGTTTGTACTTTTTACACCCAAAAAATTCATCACCCGCCTGGCTACAATGAAGTTGTTTAAATAAATGTGTTGCAATGGTAGAATAAAAAAGTGTGTGTCTGAAAACTGTAGGGATTGGGGGTACTTATCTTTTTTTTTTTTTTTTTTTTTTAAAGGGTACTTTATAAAAAAAGGTCGAGAAACACTGCTCTAGCATACCAGGATATTGTCAATGGCCTCCAGGTCTGTGCTAATATATGGGGGGAGAGCCAGTTCCAAGGAGTGAATGGCTGCAGGAAATAATGGTACAACACTAATGAATGCTGCTTTCTTTAGCTCTGCTTAAACAATAGCGGATGCTACTAGTGCTTCTGAGAATTAATGTTACCCTAGCATTTGCCTGCCTGCTTCATGGCACAATGTTTCTTTATATGATGTGTGAGGAGTTTGCCAAGTAACTACAGTCGCTATCACAGTTACAGTTCGTTTACCTGGAGGAGCAGAGTGAGAAACACCTGTTGGTTCTGGGTATTCGTGTGCCTTTAATTTAGTGCACTAAAGTACCTTGGTGCTAGGAATGTAACTCCTTAGTGCACTTGCTATTGGGTTCTAGCTGTGTCTCTGTAATGTGTTTAAAATTTTCCCGGAAATTACTGCTTCAGGCTCATAGAAGGAGTCTAAGATTTAGCAGAAACTTTGTTTTTGAAGGGGAACATGCGTATCGGTATAAAAATCCCAGGAAGGAAAAGGCTCCTTGGCGAAAATGAAGTCAGACAAAAATTGCACCTGAAAAATACTCCATTTGCTGTAACGAAGTTAAGCTGACTGAACTGGAATCCCTAGAGCTTTTATGTTCTCCCTTTTGAAAGTTAGTGCTGTTTGCTCTTCTTCCGTCTTCTGCGATGTCATCTGTCCTCTTCGTGTTCTCAAAGATAACCACGGACGCTAACTTTTTGTTCCCTCTGACAAAAGGCTTTCAAAGCTCTCGTCCATAAGCTAATTCAACACTAAGGCTATGTCTACACTGGCGGCTTCTTGCGCCAGAAATATGCAAATGAGGCTGTGTGGAATATCACTGAGCCTCATTTGCATACCTAATGAGCTGCCATTTTTTTCAGAAGAGGCTCTTGCACCAGAAGGAGCGTCTACACTGCCCCTTCTTGCACAAGAAAAACCCTGTTGCGCCATGCCATTATTCCTGAAAATTATCGGTATTGCGGCAGTGCACAAGAGGGGCAGTGTAGACGCTACTTCTGGCGCAAGAGCCTCTTCTGAAAAAAAAATGGCGGATCATTAAGTATGCAAATAAGGTTCGGCAATATTCCACGCTTAGCCTCATTTGCATATTTCTGGTGCAAGAAGCCGCCAGTGTAGACATAGCCTTATTGTACTAACCACTAAAAGAAATGAAGAGTTAAGGCAGAGCTCAAACCCCTTGTGACTAAGGATTTAAGAGGGCGGCATCATACTTTTCCTTAGGTCTGAGTTTTGTCTGTGCCTCTTGCACCATCCGACCTTGTTAAATTAACTGTGTTCCCTGAGCACCTGCCTTCTACGCTGCTGTACAACACTGTTTTGTTGGTACTGAACCCTTCCCCGTCCTGTGTGAACTGCCCCCGCCTACCTTCTTAAAAGCGCTATGCACCTACGGAAGTGTCCCCTAAAAATGACTTTCAAAATAAAAATCCCCACTGGACATAGGGGTACCTGCTTCATTGAGTGATGCATCTTAGACTAACCACGTGTGGATGTTTCAGAGGGGGAGCCACGTGAGTCTGTTTCAGCAAAAACGAGGCCTTGTGGCACCTTACAGACTAACATGTATTTGGGCATCTGGGTTCCAGCCCACGAAAGCTGATGACCAAATAAATGTTCGTCTCTAAGGTGTCTCAGGACTCCCCAATGTGTGGCATTGATTACTTAATCTGCACAGGTGTCCTATGTGAGGACAGTGAATATTAATTATTTAAGCTTGCGGAGAGAGATGAGCCACAATCTGAATCGATCCCAAAGAATCCAGAACTGGTCCCTTTGCTTGTGGTGGTCACTTGTTTTTTCAATTGGGGCAAACATATGAGTCTCCAAGTTTCTCAAGTGCAAAGGCCCCGTGAAGAGAAGCCGGGCTTTCAAACATTCTGGCTTATGACTATCTAGGAAACAAAAGTGGCCATTCAGTCACTTTGTGCTAATGACCACTATGAAACGGCTTCTCAAAGTGATGACATCATACTGATGTCAACATGGAACAGGACACTAATCTTGTCATAAGAACATAAGAACGGCCGTACTGGGTCAGACCAAAGGTCCATCTAGCCCAGTAGCCTGTCTGCTGACAGTGGCCAGCACCAGGTGCCCCAGAGAGGGTGGACCGAAGACAATGATCAAGTGATTTGTCTCCTGCCATCCGTCTCCAGCCTCTGACAAACAGAGGCCAAGGACACCATTTTATCCCCTGGCTAATAGCCTTTTATGGACCTAACCTCCATGAAATTATCTAGTTTCTCTTTATACTCTATTATAGTCCTAGCCTTCACAGCCTCCTCTGGCAAGGAGTTCCACAGGTTGACTACACGCTGTGTGAAGAAGAACTTTCTTTTATTAGTTTTAAACCTGCTACCCATTAATTTCATTTGGTGTCCTCTAGTTCTTCTATTTAGGGAACTAATAAATAACTTTTCTTTATCCACCCTCTCCACACCACTCATGATTTTATAGACCTCTATCATATCCCCCCTCAGTCTCCTCTTTTCTAAACTGAAAAGTCCCAGTCGCTTTAACCTCTCCTCATATGGGACCTGTTCCAAACCCCTAATCATTTTAGTTGCCCTTTTCTGAACCCTTTCCAAGGCCAAAATATCTTTTTTGAGGTGAGGAGACCACATCTGTACACAGTATTCAAGATGTGGGCGTACCATAGTTTTATACAGGGGCAGTAAGATATTCTGTCAGTCAGGCACTGTCTATCCAAGAGCCTTGGAAAGTCTAGGGCTATGTCTTCACTAGAGGGAAAATCGACCCTGACGTGATCGATCTTCCAGAGTTCAATTTAGCGGGTCTAACAAAGACCCACTAAATTGAACTCAGAAGACACCCTCAGTGGCAGCTAGTGCTCCTGCGAGGAGTAAAGGAAGCTGATGTAAGTGTTTGCTGCTGTTGGCCTCCCACTGTGGGGACGGTGGGGAAACTTGAATTAAGGTACATTGGACTCCAGCTACATAATTAATGTAGCTGGAGTTGCGCATCTTAATTTCACCTTCCCCTTTAGTGTAGAGCTGGCCTATGTCTCCAGCGTCCCTGTGCTGCCAAACAGCTCACTCTATGAACCGTGCCTGAAAGAGATGTGATACAGAATGGCTAGCCATAGCTGGAGGGGAGAACACTTCTCTTTCTTCAGAATGATTTGAGCATGGAGATGTGGCACCCAGAACTGAACACACAACTCAAGTTCAGCCCTAATCAGTGCAGAGCAGAGCGGAAGAATGACTTCCTGGGCCTTGCTCACAACACTCCTGTTAACTACATCCCAGAACGGTTTGGGTTGGGTTTTTTTGCCAGTCTCACACTGCTGACTCATTATTTAGCTTGTGGTCCACTATGACCCCTGGATCTGTTTCTGCAGTGCTTCTTCCTACTGTCATTTCCCATTCTGGATGTGTGAAACTGATGGTTCCTTTCGAAGTGGAGCACTTTGCATTTGCCCCTATTGAACTTCATCCCATTTACCTATTTCACTTGGTGTGCAACTGAGTCACCACTGAACAGGGACCATTCAGCTTTAAGTGACGACTTCTGATCACCCGTCCCAAGGGATCATAGGCCAACCCTAGACTGACTACCTCAACAGCTAACAGGTACATAGCCATGCGTTAGAACCCGCAGTGCTCTATGGACTGGGTCAAAGGTTTTCACTACTGCTGCCACGGAGCAAGAATGACATCAGTGCGTGCACTGAGAGAACAGTCCAAGAATGTGCATGGTATTTGGAAGCCAAAGGAAGTCAGGAGGAGATAGGGCTTAAAAAAAACCCTATAAAGCTGAACCTCCAACAAAACTGGGGGGGGGGGGCATGTGGTCTGCAACTCTCTTGGGTGTGACTGTGGCTGAATAGAGACCGACTAGCCTTTCAGAAGATGCTGCTGCCTTCTCGCTAAGGATTCGTAGCCCCCTGCGTGTGACTTTTACAAATCCCGAGGGAGGGAAAGGAGTGTAGTAGTCACGCTGAAACGCAGGGAAGGGGCATTAAAATGCCTGTTTAAAAAGAGGGCTGAAACGCCAGTTTATCCTTTCAGCAAGTGGAAAGGCATTCTTGGTAGATTACACCCTTAGCCAAACAGCAGCATGCCCTTCCCCGTCAGACAGCTGGCAGCTTTCATTTGTTGTAGTGGATGATGGACAGCTGGGAGCTGCGATGCAGATTAAGGGGGCACACCCTTCTGTTTTCTCCCCTGTAGAAAATCCCAATCGCTGTAATGACATTCTGACTTCCTAAATCTCTGCTGCAGCCTCTAGCCTCCATCAGCAAAGTGGGGTCAGCACTTGGATGTGAGACAAAGGAATACACAAACGTGGCAACGGTGGGACAGAAGAGGGTGGGGTTTGGTACTGAATTAGAGGCCCACAGAAAAAGGGGTGCTGTGCTATTGGAAGGGTAGCTGTCTCTCTTTCAGACAGCATGTAAAACGGTGATCCTGCTGTAGCATTTTGAGAACGTATTAACCCCAGGGTCCTAGCTCTACTCTAGTAATTACATTTTCCTTTCTTAAATTCCTTGCCAATTCCACAGGACTGTGTTCTTCACTTCTAGCCTCAAGCAATGCAAGTGCACTGTGGTGTGTTGCACCACCAAGGTGAGATATGTGAGCTCTGTGCATGTGTTGGTAAGATGCTTCATGAGCCTTCTAAATGAAAGACAATATGGAAATATACAGGCGTTATTGTATGGAATTCAAATACTGAAATACTCTAGAGTACTGCTATTACACCGGAGCCCCTGAGGCCAGAATGGGCTAATAATCTGCATGAATTTCTACAGTGATGGTGCTTTTGTCACCCCTCAAACAACCTTGTCTCATAAAGAAGAAGCACAAGAAAACAAACCACTTCCATTCTCTCGACAAAAACACACCCTTCTAATTTACTTTTTAAAAAAGCACCATCTCTTTAGAAATGCGCGCAACCCTGTTCATGCTAAGGGGCTGGGTGTGCTAATAAGCCACAAGGCACACAAGAGACTTTGGCAAACAAATGTGAAAGATCCAGCATACGGCTCCAATGGGAGAGCACTCTCTGGAGTGCTCATTTGTTTTGGGAGCGGCAGCCTCCCGCGCAGGTCGTATGAACACAAAGCATCCACGCCATGGGCAAAGTGACTCGCTGAAACCCTGAAATGGAGATTTCCAATGATCTAAATTGCTTTGGCTTCAAAAGCTTGGGCTGGCCCCTGTTGAATTAATTCCTGCCACCTGCTGTACATACCCACTACAGCCGTGTGTAGGCGCACACCCCCAGACTGGGACTGGACGAGGTGTTACCATCTCCTGGCAAGGCTGAGTGGGAGAACCTTACACTGCACTATGCAGGACACTAACTAGCCCAAGCAAATTTAAAAAGCAGCATGCTATAAAGCCAGTCTGCCTACAGTATGTCTCAGGGAGTGCCTAAACCTGGCCCACTGATCTAGACTATATGGCGCATAAGGCAACATTCATGTATGGCCCTCTGTATAGCAGCTAATCTGCAACATAGCAGCTGGTAGGCAGTGAATGGCTTCTCTTTTCTCCTATTGTTATTGTGAGTGAATACAGAGAGGGGAGCCGGCGACAGAGGACCCAGCACCAAACCAGAAAGAGCACAGTGCTCCCCTGCATCCCCAGAGACTGATGGGATGAGAAATACAATCAGCTGAGCAAGCCAGCAGATTCAGCAGCTGGCGGTACCGTGATGCCGGAAGGATTAACTGTTCGGCTCAACTGCAACAGCCCAGAGCCACATTTGATAACAACTTGGCAGCCTCCAAGACAAAACTGTCGTTTTCCTTTGCATTGTGTCCCAACTGGGTTGATTAACCACGGCCATGCGAGTCATGGCTGGAGTGTCTGATCTACCTGCTTACAGCCAGGCCATGCGAGAGTCGTGACTGGAGTGTATGATCTACCTGCTTACAGCCAGGCCATGCGAGTCGTGACTGGAGTGTATGATCTACCTGCTTACAGCCAGGCCATGCGAGAGTCGTGACTGGAGTGTATGATCTACCTGCGTACAGCCAGGCCATGCGAGTCGTGACTGGAGTGTATGATCTACCTGCTTACAGCCAGGCCACGTGCAAACCATCTTTTGTGTTCTCAGACTGGCCCGCTGACGGGGTACGCGTGGTGGAAGACAGACAAATTACACTTCGTGCAGAAAGAAACCACAATGTTTGAATGTTATGTCTCAGCTTAGAATTTCCATGTAGTAAAAGTGTGTTTTGTTCCTATGTACTAGCCATAGAAGTTCAACCATGAGCATTTCTATCTTACAAAGTATTTTCACCCTAGGGCAGCTTCACTGTATGTGAAAATGAAAATGTACAAGGTCTCCCACCCCAAACCCAACAACATCTGTTTTCCTCCAAAACTGAGTTTAAACAATAGAATTGCTGAGATATAAGTTTCATGCCAGCTGATGTAAAACAGATCAGCTTGGAAATACATAACGACAGGTTTATAATGTTTTTCCATACACACACCAGAAAGTCTGCAATGTGTGTTTTTCCCCAGTCTGAGAGGGGGGCAAGCCAAGGGTTGGAGAAGTAGTTATGAGCTGTCCTTTATATTCTATCTTGTATTTTTAATGTAGGGGATGGGTGCACAAAGTATAAACACAGCATTTAAAAGGTGTATAAATATGAATACATGAAATCCTTGTTTTATCTAAGTCAAGGCATTCCTAGCGTGTACGATACACCCTGATACCAGGTGTATTAATGTTCACTGTGCTGTGTGTGCTCACTCGTGTGTGCACACACGTCCACAGGCACGCGCACCCTTGTGTCTCTGCCGGGTGTGTTTAAGCAAGAGTGACACTTACGTGACAGCCGGGCGCATCCCTCGTCCGGCGCGTCCCACGGACCTGTCTCCACCAGCGCTGGGAACAGCCCCTGTGCGCCCCTCTGCACCCGCCTCTTCTCCGGACCCCGCTCCTCCTGCGCCCCCCTCTGCACCCGCCTCTTCTCCGGACCCCGCTCCTCCTGCGCCCCCCCCTGCACCCGCCTCTTCTCCGGACTCCGCTCCTCCTGCGCCCCCCTCTGCACCCGCCTCTTCTCCGGACCCCGCTCCTCCTGCGCCCCCCTCTGCACCCGCCTCTTCTCCGGACCCCGCTCCTCCTGCGCCCCCCCCTGCACCCGCCTCTTCTCCGGACTCCGCTCCTCCTGCGCCCCCCTCTGCACCCGCCTCTTCTCCGGACCCCGCTCCTCCTGCGCCCCCCTCTGCACCCGCCTCTTCTCCGGACCCCGCTCCTCCTGCGCCCCCCCCTGCACCCGCCTCTTCTCCGGACCCCGCTCCTCCTGCGCCCCCCTCTGCACCCGCCTCTTCTCCGGACCCCGCTCCTCCTGCGCCCCCCTCTGCACCCGCCTCTTCTCCGGACCCCGCTCCTCCTGCGCCCCCTCTGCACCCGCCTCTTCTCTGGACCCCGCTCCTCCTGCGCCCCCCTCTGCACCCGCCTCTTCTCCGGACCCCGCTCCTCCTGCGCCCCCCTCTGCACCCGCCTCTTCTCCGGACCCCGCTCCTCCTGCGCCCCCCCCTGCACCCGCCTCTTCTCCGGACCCCGCTCCTCCTGCGCCCCTCTGCACCCGCCTCTTCTCCGGACCCCGCTCCTCCTGCGCCCCCCCTCTGCACCCGCCTCTTCTCCGGACCCCGCTCCTCCTGCGCCCCCCCCTGCACCCGCCTCTTCTCCGGACCCCGGTCCTCCTGCGCCCCCCCGTGCACCCGCCTCTTCTCCGGACCCCGGTCCTCCTGCGCCCCCCCCTGCACCCGCCTCTTCTCCGGACCCCGCTCCTCCTGCGCCCCCCTCTGCACCCGCCTCTTCTCCGGACCCCGGTCCTCCTGCGTCCCCCCCTGCACCCGCCTCTTCTCCGGACCCCGCTCCTCCTGCGCCCCCCCCTGCACCCGCCTCTTCTCCGGACTCCGCTCCTCCTGCGCCCCTCTGCACCCGCCTCTTCTCCGGACCCCGCTCCTCCTGCGCCCCTCTGCACCCGCCTCTTCTCCGGACCCCGCTCCTCCTGCGCCCCTCTGCACCCGCCTCTTCTCCAGACCCCGCTCCTCCTGCGCCCCCCTGTGCACCCGCCTCTTCTCCGGACCCCGCTCCTCCTGCGCCCCCCTCTGCACCCGCCTCTTCTCCGGACCCCGCTCCCCCTGCACCCCCCTCTGCACCCGCCTCTTCTCCGGACCCCGCTCCTCCTGCGCCCCTCTGCACCCGCCTCTTCTCCGGACCCCGCTCCTCCTGCGCCCCCCCCTGCACCCGCCTCTTCTCCGGACCCCGCTCCTCCTGCGCCCCCCCCCCCCCTGCACCCGCCTCTTCTCCGGACCCCGCTCCCCCTGCACCCCCCTCTGCACCCGCCTCTTCTCCGGACCCCGCTCCTCCTGCGCCCCCCCCTGCACCCGCCTCTTCTCCGGACCCCGCTCCTCCTGCCCCGCCCCCCGCGCCCCCCTCTGCACCCGCCTCTTCTCCAGACCCCGCTCCCCCTGCGCCCCCCCCTGCACCCGCCTCTTCTCCGGACCCCGCTCCTCCTGCGCCCCCCCCTGCACCCGCCTCTTCTCCGGACCCCGCTCCTCCTGCGCCCCCCCCTGCACCCGCCTCTTCTCCGGACCCCGCTCCTCCTGCGCCCCCCCCTGCACCCGCCTCTTCTCCGGACCCCGCTCCTCCTGCGCCCCCCCCTGCACCCGCCTCTTCTCCGGACCCCGCTCCTCCTGCGCCCCCCCCTGCACCCGCCTCTTCTCCGGACCCCGCTCCTCCTGCCCCCCTCTGCACCCGCCTCTTCTCTGGACCCCGCTCCTCCTGCGCCCCCCCCTGCACCCGCCTCTTCTCCGGACCCCGCTCCTCCTGCGCCCCCCTCTGCACCCGCCCGGGCCCCGGGGGCAGCGGACAGAGGGGGCCATGGGGCTCAGCCCCACCCTGGAGAAACGCCTCCGAGGGGCCAAAGGGCAAACAGGCAGGCTGGGGGGGGTGCTGGGGGGGGCACTGGGGGGGCACTGGGGGGGCAGCCGGCCCTGTGCCCCCCCATCCCCCAAGCTCCCCGCTCTGGGGGCTTCCGAACGCCCCTCTTCGGAAACCTGCCCCCGACTCCCCCTCGGGCCCCCCCTCGCGGCCCGGCCCAGGCGGGGGAGGAGCCGGGGGAGGAGCCGGGCCGGGCCCCGCCCCACTGGGCGGGCTCAGGACGCGCCGCAGCGCCGGGGCTTTGGGCCGCTGCGCCCGCGAGAGAGACCGGCCGGGTCAGTGCGGGGGGGCCGGGCCCTGCAGGACGGGGGGGGCAAGACTGGGGGGCCAGAGATGGGGGGGGCAGGGCCCTGCAGGAGGTGGGGGGGGGGGGGCACGGGGGGGGCAGACTGGGGGGGCAGGGCCCTGCAGGGGGAGGTGGGGGGGCAGATGGGGGGCACTGGGGGGGCAGGGCCCTGCAGGAAAGGGGAATGGGGGGGGTGCAGGGGTGGGGGGCAGCAGGGCTTGGAGGGGATGGGGGGCAGTGCCCTGGGGGGAGCGATGGAGGGAGCAGGGCAGGGAAAGGGAGGGGCTGGCGGGTGGCTATTGGTGGGGTCATCAGAGAGTGATGGAAAGAAGGGGCAGCCGTAGCCCACCTTGGGGTGCTGATGGGGGCAGCCGTAGCCCAGGTGACTGAGGGGCTTCCTGGGCGCGGGGTGCCAGCTCTTCGTTTGTCGGGGTTTGCTTTGCGCACCCCCTCCCCATGTCCACACCCGCCCCCGCGCGGGCCCGGCGCAGGGAGCTTTCCCGTGGCCCCTCGGCTCTGCGGGGCACTGGCGGGGCTGTTGAAATTAGGGGCTGGTTTACATGGGACTTGTGGCCTGTTGTTAGAGGTGGGGGGAGAGATCTGGCTGCCTTAGCCCCCGGCGAGTTTTCCTGGGGGGCCTTGCACACATGGGCAAGGTCTAACCGACCTTTGAGGTCAGGGGGAACCCCATGTTGCTGCTTATGTTCACTGCTCCTCTGGGGGTCTGGCAGCCTGGACACTGGAGTTGGTTTCCATATCATGTCAGTTTCACTGCACTAGGGAGTGGAGGTTTCCAAATTGCAGGGGAAAGTGCATGTTCAAAAACAGCTGTTTCCACTGGCATCTTTTTCAGAAGGGTTGGTTGGGTTAGAATTTCAACAGGACGGCAGATTTGAGAGGGCACCTTAAAAATCGCTGTTGGCTGTTCATTAGCTGTTTATTCAGACTTTTTGCCGCTGCAGGAGAGGGCTACAAACGCAGTAGTCAACTTCACCTGCATTTAGTCCGTTTCACTTTGTCAGGAGCACAGTGTCGCATGGCAGAGGCATGCATTTTTGGTTAAAGAAAAAAGTTTGTTGAGTTGTTTATATTTGATATAAAAACGGAGACAATCGGAGTATTTGTAAAAGTGTTGATTGGTTACCTGTTGCCCTGATAGTGAAGGTGAATTTATACAAGAGGGAACCCAGCTGTAAGATTGGGGCCTGTATTTTGATCCAAACTCAACCTCATAATGTCTTTTCCAATTACATGAACTAGACCAGAGATTATTTTCTGTGATAAGGAAAGAGAGTTTTGACGCACAGGGCTTAGAGTCCAGAGCCCTGGATCCTATTCCCAATTCTGTCACCTCTGTTTCCAAATCTTTAAAATGTGGTTAGGGGTTACTGACTATAGCCTGCTGCTGAAAGAACAAGCTGTTTGTAGATTATAGAAATGGAAGTAAAAAAAAGATGAGGGATATTCCCTGTACAAGTAAATGAGAACAATTCTGGGTACAGTCATTTGTTTTAGGCCTCTTTCTGATCACTATCCTTCTGTTTCCTGAGCTGCAGTGTTACATAATTTTCCTGACTAATTTCTTTCTACTTCAGTTACCACTTTTGTAGTCATGCTTTTTGTGAAGTCACGAGAGGCACCAGTGTGTTTGGAAGTGCAAGTAGGGTAAAATTGGGAAAGACTGGTGGATTTTCAGGTATATAAAACTTCTGCTGTAGCAGCAGACAAGTTTTCCCCTTTGGATTTTGCATGCTGTCAAGTTCTGCAATGTTCGGTGGAGAAAAACACACCAACTTTCTAAAGTACAAGTATCAGAAATCAGGGATGTGTGAGCACAGCTGAACTGGCACAAGTTCTAAAGCTCATCATAAAATATCTTTCTCTGGGTATGACTCTTGAGCCTTGTTCTAGGTATGCTGCCTGATGGTTTTTCTTTAGTCTCTTGATTGCATTTGCTGTTTTCTAACAGGTTTATTGTTTCTGCAGGTATTTTATTGCCAAGCCCCAGTGGAAGCCTCATCTTTCAGACTTTCTGTGGTGGATTTGGTTGAGCCAAATTTGTATCTGACTTATCTGGTCTGGGCCTTGTCATCTCTGGCAGACGATACATTTTGGATTAAGACAATAATAAGCTTGTAACAAGTAAGTTCTGGGCAGCTGGCAGTCCCTCATTTGTAGCAGTTTACCATTCAGTCTGCTTTATTTTCACAGAAATAGCAGTTCTTGGAAGGGCCACACTTCTGTGTGTTTCAAGTCCCACTGTTCGTAAATAACATTGTAAAAATAAGGAGGATGACCCTGGATTTTTCTCATTATTGTGTCTGCCTTTGTTCATTTAGGGGGCGCAATGTCATCTGTGGAACAACAGGGAGAACCACCTCCGGTGTCCAACTCATCCAGTACCTGTGAAGTAGTGGAGGCAGATAGTGCAAATAAGTATGAGGCAGTCGCACCGCACTGGTTTTACAGCAAGGTAATCGACTCTAGAGAGAGGTGGATCCCGTTCAGTCGGCAAGACTCAGAGAAGTTAGAAGAGGCCCACAACTCAAGTAAGTGGCAAATGCCTTTTTGTCAGAAACGTCTTCAGGGCCAGACACACAGTGGTTGTGAAGGGAACTGGCAGGATCTTCAATCTCTAGACTAGCGCGGTAGCAAAGATGGCTTCGCACTACCCTCCCCTAGAGTCAGGAGCGGCTTGAGGCGGGCTGCAGCAGCTGGCGCCCCAGGTGGAACGCGCGATCGGCGCCCCTGCATGCACGGCCGTCAATGGGGTGACGTCATCATCGGGCACTGTTGAAGTGGCGCCCTAGGTGACGGCCAAGTCAGCCTATAGCCATGGGCCGCCTCTGCCTAGAGTAGGTGACCAGAGAAGAGAGGTGACTAGAGAGAGTCCAGAGAGGAGCAACAAGAATGATGAAAGAATTGGGCTTGTTTAGTTTGGAAAAGAGAAGACTGAGGGGGACATGCTAGCGGTTTTCAGGTATCTAAAAGGGTGTCACAAGGAGGAGGGAGAAAACTTGTTCATCTTGGCCTCTGAGGATAGAACAAGCAGCAATGGGCTTAAACTGCAGCAAGGGAGGTTTAGGTTGGACATTAGGAAAGTTCCTAACTGTCAGGGTGGTCAAACACTGGAATAAATTGCCCAGGGAGGTTGTGGAACCCCCCTCTCTGGAGATACTTAAGAGTAGGTTAGATAAATGTCTGTCAGGGATGGTCTAGACAGTATTTGGTCCTGCCATGAGGGCAGGGGACTGGACTCGATGACCTCTCGAGGTCCCATCTAGTCCTAGTATTCTATGATTCTGTGACCTCCTGGGGCTGGTCTAGCTCCCAGATCTCTAATTCTCTAGTTTAAATAACTCTCCGTTTGAAATGTAGTAATGCATCTAACCCTACAAGCCACCGAGAGGAGGTGAATTAGCAAGTGTGACTCATGGGGTTTGCAAGATGGGGAAATCTGCCGCAAGAGCATTGAGTCGGCCGAGGGTTCAAGATGTGTTGTATGAGTGTTACCGAGGGGCTAGAAGCTGCCGCTGAGGGAAGTGTTCAAACATCTCGTGCACTTTTGGCTACGGGAGTTGAAAGGGTCTTCCCTCTCTGAAATTGTACACTTGTCTTTGGAAACATCTTTTCCTGGAAGGGAGCCTCTTCATGCTGCTTACAAAAAATGTCGCATCGAAAAGGCTTTAATGTTCAGGCCTCATTACTGGACACACACAAAAAATCTAGTGCTCAGTACATTTGCATGGGAGAGCGTGAAAGCAGCAGCTGGTTAGGGAGCAATGCTGGTTAAATGCCACTACCGGGGAAGCCTGCCCTGCAGATCTTACTGCTCCGTGGATTGATTAGTATGCAAAGGGCAGCGATGCAGATTGGAGGATGGGTGAGGCTTCAGGTCCAGCCTGGCTCAGACACTTATTTATAATTGTGTCCGCAGTGTGCGAGGTGCTGTCCGTACATATTAATGGACATCCCTTGCCCAGAATTGCAGACAGCCGAAAGGCTCTGCTTCTGCAGTCAGATCTGCAGAGCCCCACAAGAGGAGCAGCAAAGGGTGGGGGAGAAGAATAAGGCTTCCTGAGTCTTTTGTCCTCTTGCCCCACCCCCTTTCCAGGGGTTAGACTAAAGTGTGTGATCCTGATTAAAGGTGCCGTGTTTTGGCAGCTCATGCAGGTAACGGGTGCTGCCTATTGCAGTGGACCTGTCATCCCACTAATAGGATCACCCTGTAGATAGTGGAGCTCGGGGAGGCTTTTGCTCGGGGTCAGCGGTGAAATCTGTCAGCGCGGGTGGGGGATGCTGAGAAGCACTGGGCCAGGTGAAGGTTCTGACCCAGGCCTGGACCATTCCAACGCAGGGGGCTGAGGGCCCAGGGAGCTTATTGCAAGACTGTGAATGAGACTCGAAATCTGATCTCGTGCCTGCTCTGCCTGGAGCAGAGGTGTGGCCGGGGGCTCCGGCCCGTACCCTCTTTGCTGTTGTGCGCCAGGTTGCGCACCGAGTGGCTGCCCCTCCCTTTCCCAAAGGGGGCCCCTCTTAGTGGTACTGCCCGGCCCATGGGGCTAGGGAAATACAAACCGACCTGAACGTTGAAGGATCGCCATGCGCTAGATGGAAACCAGCTGACCGACAGGGTAAGCGCTTTGGGGCAGGGACTGTCTCTCTGGTTAGGGGTCTGTTCGGGGCCTAGAACAGTGGGGGAGGCCTCCAGGCGCTACCACAAGAGACAATAATAAACTGGCCTTTCTGATCTCTCCACCCTATCCCTGCGCGGAAGCTTTTGACTCTCAGGCATGACTAGCCTAGGAGGCCTTTTTAAATGGGGACTGTGGCGACGCGGTTGCTGGCGTTGCTAGAGGCACGCCTGCGTTTTCGAGGGAAGCGCCGTGCAGACACGGCTGCTGCCCCCTTGGTTTGCATCCCCCTCCAACTTCTTGGCAACATGCCCTCGGGTTGGTTTGCTCTCGGCTGCAGCCCTTGCCTTCCCCAGGGCGAGAGGAGGAGCAGCTGGTGGTTCCAGCGGAAGGGGGCAGGTACGACGTGCATCTGCAGAAGCGGCTGCGCCACGCCGTGTACTGGGAGGAAGAGGTGTCGGAAGTGAGACGCTGCACCTGGTTTTATAAGGGGGACAAGGACAACAAATATATTCCCTACCCGGAGAGCTTCAGCGAGGAGCTGGAGGTAAAGCGGCTCGCCGGGTCGCGCCCAGTCCCTAACGCCCGGGATGCCACGAGGGGCCTGGGCGCTGAGCTGTGCCCAAGGACGTGAGCCCCAGGCTGACCTTTCGTCTTTGAGTGGCACCGGTAGACGTACTCGCTCCTCCCTCCTCTGCAGCCTCGCCCGTTGTGCTAGCTGCAGCACGTTGAAGAGAGACAGGCTCCCCCTTCTCAGATCCTGGGTCCGGCTGCACAGTTCAGCTGCCTGGCCTGGTTTTCAGCCCTGGCCTCTGGACTTCACCCCTTGCAACCTGCATTCTGCCACGCGTCCTTGCCTTGCTCCTCACGCCCTCCCTCCTCCTACCTCTCTGTATGCTGCCTCCAGGCCTGGCCCATCCTCGTCTCCCTCGTCTTCAGAATGCTAATTGCTCTCTGACTCCAAGGTGTTCCTTAAAGCCCCTCCTCGCGGCTTGCTACCCACAGCTCCTGACCATACTTCCATAGGCGCTCGTCCCTTCCTTCAAGCTGCAGACACGCCTATTGGTCCCGCTCCTTGTCTGCTGTACTGTCCGCATTTCTCTTATGTAGACCCTGATCCCGCAAATACTCCCACCGGAGAATAACTTCACTAGTGCAAATACGTAGTGTCATGGGGCAGTTCCATTGGCTCCAGGGAGACAAATCACTTGTGAGAGGCTGTAGGGTCAGGCCCGCAGGTAGCAGACTACCCAGAGAGAGCTGCTTTATGGCCTGAAAGGTGGTAAGCGTGTTTATGAATCCCTAGAAACTTCTCCTATTAATGGCCAGTAACTCTTCCTATGGAGAATGGTTTTCCATAAAATTTTCATCTGAAGATGCTTCAGTAGAATCTAAAATGTCGCCTCTACTAAAATTGGTGGCATAAAGGTTGCCTCCAGCAAGCACGACGTAAGCCAGACTTTAGTCCTGGGATAAGACTGACAGCTACTGATCCAGATCTCTGATTTACTTGAGTTTGATCAGTGATGTTGAGGGGTGGAGGCAACCTCCCAACGGGTGGAGTCCTGCGGACGCGTCTGTCTGACTTGCAGAGATTTCTCTTCTCCCCAGGAAACGTACATGATTGCTGTAACTTTGGACGAGTGGAAGAGGAAACTTGAGTCCCCCACCAGAGAAGTCATCATCTTGCACAACCCAAAGGTAAAAGCCTGAGGAGTTCCTGGTTGTAGCAGAGCCTGATAGATTTATGGTTTCTCCTCTGTCGTTCTCCTTTCCGTGCTGGTCTGCACTCGGGTTTTGTACTGCTCCAGTCGCATCTTTTAGAAACCAGCCTACTCGGTGCTCCTCCCTCGGTGTGGATGCAGTTATACCCGTGTAAAGGCATCGTGGTTCAAGGTGCCTTTACACTGATATCACTACATCCAGGCTAGCAGGTCGTGCCACTTAAACTACATCAGAATCTGTCCTTGGTATGCTTGTTCCACCATTAACATATCTGAGGGACTTGCCCTAGGTCATGCAAGCCAGTCTGTGGCTAAGCAGGACTTCCCAGCTTAGCTCCCCAACCACTGACCCGTCTTCCCTCCGGTGTAATCACCCCACAAACCAACAGTTTAACGGGCTTAGTGGCTAACGACTTCATTCCGCTGCTGGTTTCTAATTGATGCAAAGTGGCGCGCGCCCTGGCGCTGCTTGGTGGGGAATCCTTCCTCCTGCCTTTCCCAGACGTTATTTGTTCTGGCAAGGACAATGCAGAGCACAATTCTGCCTAGAACAGCGTGAAAAGCAGCCTGATTGCTGAGGAGCAGGATGTACAAAGAGCTGGTGAGCTCCGTCTATCCAGCGTCCGTCGGTGGCCTCACTGGCGCAGTGCTGGGCAGACTGGCTCTGCTCCTGGCAGTGCTACAGGTGTGCTTCCCGACAGATGCCTGACAAGTTGCTTATCCCCCTTCATGGATGTGTCGCACGCACCACCGAGTTCTACCGCTCTTCTCCCCGTGTCCTTCAGCTGATGGTGCACTACCAGCCAGTGGCAACCTCTGATGACTGGGGCGCCACCCCCGCCGAACAGGGCCGGCCGAGGACTGTGAAGAGAGGAGTGGAGAACATCTCGGTTGACATCCCCTGCGGTAAGGATCCAGCAAGGTGGAGGGAAACGTTTCTCAGCCCCGGTCTGTCTTGCCCGGGGCGATGCAACTCCAGAGAATTTAAAAAGGAAACGTTGTTTGAGATTATGGCAGGGACCCCTCATCTCACTGCAGATTTCCTCGTGTCCCAACCCTAATATATCCGTCGTTTCTACAGCCTGTAACCGAGAGCAGGGCCATGCAGTGCAGAGTGTTCCCCACGGCGGCCTCGGCAGCGACGCTCAAAGGAGCGTTTCCTCAGTTAGGCAAACGGCTAGCTGCTGGGCACGTTGTGCGAACTGTTCTCTCTCTTTTCCTCTTAGGGGAGCCTCTGCAGATAGATCACTTGGTGTTCGTGGTTCATGGAATTGGGCCAGCCTGTGATATCCGGTTCCGGTCCATCATCCAGTGCGGTAGGTGTGCCCCGGAGGGGACGCATCGCCTCTCCGAGAGCAAATAAACACCGGTTGGATGGCAAACCACACGAGGTGCTGTCATCTCTCGTGGAAAGAATTTGACCATAATCTTAGCAAGCTGTGAGACACGACTTGCTGACTACACTGAAGTAAGGATGTTAAGTATCGGGTAATTGACTAAGCAAATAGTCATTGCATTTTGCATTCCAACTCCCAATGCTGCATTTTGCATCGACTATTCGATTAGTCGATAGGGTGCCTCTGCCTTTGAAGTGTAGCAAGCGCCACGTGGAGCCCAGGGTCAGCTGAACCTGGGCTCCATGTGGCGCTGCAGCTTTGAAATGCCACGAGGAGCCTGATGCCGGGCTCCCTGCGGCGTTTCAAAGCGGCAGCACTGCACGGAGCCTGGGGTCAGCTCGGGAGTCCCCAGCTGACCCAGAGCTCCACGCGGCACTGCCGCTTTGAAACGCAGTGTGCAGCCTGGAGACACCCCAGCTGGCCCGGGGTTGCACACGGCTTTTCAAAGCGGCAGTGCTGCGTGGAGCCCTGGGCCTGGCCTCAAGCTCCAAGCAGCGTTGCCGCTTTTAAGGACCCCCTCTTTTCTCCCTGCCTTGCTGCCTCTATCTGATAGAGGCAGCAAGAAGGGGGAAGCGACTCGTCGACAGTCCTGTCGACTCTCCAATAAGCATTTGCTCACCAGACAGTCGACTAGCCCTTCACATCCCTACGCTGAAGAAGAGTAGCTTGAACACTGACTTTGTAACCAGGAGCAGTGCAAGCCTGTTATGTGGACAGAGCTGGACAGTCGTTTTTATCAGAATGTTTAGTGTCCCCTAACCCTTAAAATAGTGAGCTTCCCAAATCAGATATAGGTTCTTCAAGTGACTGAATAAATCTGAGACACTCGCCCTCCCCTCGGTCTACTGCGAGGTAGTAAAAGTGTGTGTGGGGGGGGGGGGCTTCAGAAATGCTGTGACAGTGTTGTCAGTGCAAGTGCTGAGTCGTGGCGAGGCGCTCTGGGGGGGCTGTGGGCCGTAAACAGGAAAGGTCAGATGAGGCAAAATGTAAAACCCAAAGCTGTTTTGTGGGGCCAAATGTCTCTACTGGGGGTAACGCGCCCCTTTGGTTTTCACGCAGTCAAGCCTTCTGACACTTCCCATGCGCAGGTTACTATCAGTGAACCAAACCAAGTGGTTTCAAATCCAGTCTCTGCTCTGTCTCCCTACCGCCGCGCGAGACTTGCACAGCAGGTTTCGTAGCTTTAAGAAGTGTCTCTCACTTGCTATGTGAAGGGCCCACGCAAACTGGGGAAACTGACTTGCTACAACGCAAACGGTGAGACGGTTAAAAACCTTCAGACTGAGGATGGCTGCCTGGTCATCAGGTGGCAGCGTCCCTCTAACTCAGGTCCTTGGGCAGAGCGAAGGCAAGAGGCTCTCCCTACCGAGCTGGCTTTTCTAGGCCGTGATGCAGAGCTGCTCTTCTCTTCCCAGTCAACGATTTCCGCGCCGTTTCCCTGAGCATGCTGCAAGCGCACTTCAAGAAAGCCCAGGAGCAGCAACAGATTGGCCGGGTGGAGTTCCTGCCCGTGAACTGGCACAGCCCCCTGCACTCCACAGGGGTGGACGTGTAAGTGAATTGTAGCGCGGCAGGGAACGAAATCCAGGAGCGTCTTGCTCTTTTGGAAAGCGCCTCACCTTTGCTGCAGTGGGTGGGAGGCGAGAGAGGAGCTTTGCGGCAGGGGAGACGCAGGCGAAGGTAAAAAGGGACCAGGATTTGGTCGGATCTAGCCCTCCTGTCCAGTTGTCTCGTGAAGCTGATGTCTAGTGTCAGCTACCCCGTAAGTGATGTATTGGCATGTAAAGTCAGAAGGCTGGACAGGCGCTTCCAGGTGATGCAGGAGCACAGAGCAGGGGTTAGCTCCAGTCCGGAAGTCAGTGAGAGTTGATACCTAATTCACCTGAAGGAGATTTTTTTCTAAGGCCCTGAGTGCCTTGAATCACAGAATCCTAGACCAGTAGGACTGGAAGGGACCTCGCGAGTCATCGAGTCCAGTCCCCTGCCCACATGGCTAGACCAGGCTACTCAGCACGCCGCCTGCAGGCCGCGTGAGGCTCGTGGCCCGTTTGTTTGCCGCCCACAGTGCGGGTTGGGTTTACGCGGGGCTCACCACACGGCCCACGGGTGGGATGCTTTGAACTGGCCTCCCCGGGGAACACGCTGCAACGGCGAGTCCATATAAAGGTCTTCTGTTGAGAAGTGTTTTACTAGTTAAATTCCTAGACTTGTCATTGCTCGTTAAAAATGCAAATTGGATGGAAATCGGATCAATGTTGCATTTTATTATCATCAGCAGAACTGACTTCCATGGGGCCTGCATGTTGTGTAGTCTCGCCTATCAGTGTGAAAAGCTATTTGCATATATATGCAACCACGCTTGAGCTGTGGCCCTCGGTATGTGCTGTGAGGATCACTGTGGCCCCCGGGGCTTGCAAAGTTGAGTAGCCCTGCTCTGGATCATCCCTGACGGACGTCTGTCTAAGCTGCTCTGAGCCAGCCGCTCCTGAATGCCATGGCGGAAATGCGCTGCCAGCTGTGCCAGTGGGGAGCTTGCTTAAATGCTCCTGGAGCAGATTGGCTCTTTGTTCCCCGTCTGGCAGGACCCTGCTCCCTGTCTGAGGCTCTGTTAATGTGAATGAGGGATTCTGGTGAAACCCTCACTCTCATACCAGCCGTGGTTGTCGAGAGCCGGGATTCCCCCTACAGCCCTACCAGGAAATAGCGCCAGGAGCCGCGGGGGAATCGGTGTTCCGCTGAAGGGTCCTTTCTGCTCTGCGTTTAGCGATTTGGAGCGAATCACCCTGCCGAGCATCAACCGCCTGCGTCACTTCATAAACGACACCATCCTGGACGTGTTCTTCTACAACAGCGCCACCTACTGCCAGACCATCGTGGATACCGTGGCGTCAGAAATGAACCGGCTCTATCTGCTCTTCCTGCAGAGGAACCCTGACTTCAAAGGGGGCGTCTCCATCGCAGGCCATAGTTTAGGTAAAGGGTTTAGTTCTGTGCCTAGCGACGTAGAATCTACAGGCTGTGCCGTGTGCATGCAGAACTCCGGGCTGCAATCCGGTGCAGAAGTCCCTTTCCCATACCGTGGGACACTGGAGTATGGGAGGGGAGAGACTGGTTCCCTGTTCAAGAGGGAAAGGGCATGTAATATATTTGTATTCCAGCATAAGATCTGATGCTCTTCTCAGAGACTCCGTATGTGGCTGTTTTCTAGGGTCACTCATATTGTTTGATCTGCTAACAAATCAGAAAGATTCCTCTGAGGATGAAGACGGCAAGAGAGAGGTAAATGGTCCCTGGCGTGGATGTGTCTCGTGGATCCATGGGGACACCCGTGGGCTACGTCCGCGCTTCAGCATTCCCCCAGAGAGAGTCATGTTGGGAGCTCTGCTGTTGTCTCCTGCCTCCGTAGCAGAATTGCTTTGAATTCTCAGCACTACCCTGCCAGGCCCCGCCCCCACCCCACCCACCAACTCCCGGGATGGTGGGAGACCAGCTCTGTAAACACGACCCATGTGGCTGTATTTTCAGGGGTCCCAGATGGGTGCCTATGAACGGGGAGACACTGGGGGAGTGAAAGAAATCCTGAAGAAGCTTGAGTTGTCGGAGTACTACAGTGTTTTTGAGAAGGAGAGGGTGGACTCACAAGCACTGGTAAAGCAGCTCTCCCCACACAATGGTCACTATTCTTGTATAGGACACCGGTCTCCTCTCCCGGCCCGGGGGGCTCAGCGGGGGACTGGGAGCCGTGGGGGACTCACCACGGCTGCCAGGAGCCGCAGGGGACTCGCCACAGCTGCCAAGAGCCACGGTGAGTTCCCCCCGGCTCCCAGCCCCACAGCGAGTTCGGGGGCCCACAAGGGCCAGGAGCCACGGTTCTCGGTATTTGCGAATTTCACCGTTCGCAGTGGCTGCAGGAACACGTGTGCCACAAATGGCCAGTTTCCTGGGTGTCACTGCTGGCCTGCAGATCTATTAAGAGTTCATGTTTTTCTTCTCTGCCTATCACCATGGTACCAGGGCGCGTTCTCACAGCTATTTTATGCCCTCTGGCCTAACTTTCCCGGGTTTTGCTGGTAAGCCTGGGTGACTCCTCCCACTGTGGGGTTTTGACTCTGCCTCGGCTAGCAGCAGCCCGGCTTTCCCACATGTGGGGTGCTGAACTCTACAGCGGCGCTGGGAAGAGAAGCACGTGGGTGGGGGAGGCTGAATTGAGAGCTTGCTGCTCGTGTCTCGAGAAGAGTCCCACTGAAACGGGAGCCATTCGACCCAGGGGACAGTGCTGACAAGGGGCATCCCCCCTTTTCCTGAACTGCACTGATAACTGGCTGTGCTACTTTTCCAGGCTGTGTGTACAGAGGAGGAGCTCAAAGACATGGGAATTCCCTTGGGCCCAAGAATGAAGATCCTTCACTATGTAAGCTCCAAAGCGGGGTCACAGGTATGTTTTCTGGAGGGGCGGATGGTCCAGCTTCTCATGGCTGCTTGTTTGGTGTCACCGTGAAGCCGTTATTGCCAGAGCAGCTTCGTACGCCTGTTGCACCGGCCCAAGGCGCGGCGGATGCAGCTGCTCTGGGGTCACGCCGAAGAGAACGCAAGCGATCTCCCCACATCGCTGCCGCGTCAGTGGCACTGTGGCCTCCGAGCTGCACCTGCCCGGCAAGCAGCGAGTCTGAGCCCAGCTCTTAAAAACTCAGTCGTGTGGGGCTCGTGCAACACCACAGATATTAGCAGCGTCGACGTGCACCAGCCCCACGGTCGGCACAGCTGTTTGTACCATTGAGAGAGCAGGGCTGTAGCTCTGCCGTGGGAACTTGGGAAGGAGGCGCTGCTGGAGGGCTGGTGCCTGGGGCAGGTGGGGTAGCGCCTGGTCGCTCTCGGGAGTGTTTCTGCTGGGTGGCGGCTGTATAAGGCTTGGCTGTTTATTTTATGGCTGGGAGAGAGGCAATGCCCAGAGCCTAGAAAGCTCCCAACCCCCCAGTTATATGAACGGAGCCACTGCCAGTGATCAGCATGTCCGCGTGGGGAGCTGGGCAAGGCAGGAGCTCAAACTTCTTCCCATGGGCTGGCTGCCCTGTGCGTGTACTGCCCGTGGCGGCTGTATGGAACCCACAAGGGCAACTGCTGCCACCTCTCCCCCTTGTGTCAAGCAGGACGCTCAGCGGCAGGCCCCCCTCCCTGCTGGGAACGAGGCCAAGCGTGAAGATGCCCCCAAAGCTGCGTTGGGGTCAGCCCCACAGCCGGGGTCCGGCAGCAGTGCCCGTGGCGGGGCCAAGCGCCAGAATCTGGATGTCGGGCTGGGACAGGTAACGGCTCAGGTTGTCGGGGAACGCGGAACACGCAGCCCTCAGACTAGCGGGGGCTGCTAATCAAGGGTCACCTTGCCATGCGCCCGAGGGGCCCTAGTTCTGAGGGCAGGGCTAGCGCCAGGGTCGCCAGGTCCCGGCCCCTGCTGCCGGTCGACTCTAGTGCCCGAGATGCACCCTCCTAAGTCCTGTTTAAGAGGCTCCTTGGCTTGGCACTGACCTCCTGCCTGGTGTGAGCGCTGCCCTGGCCCTCGCTTAGAGCCCGCCACGACCGTGCCCGGCTCTGTGCTGGCCCCATAGACGCAGCCGAGACGCTGAACTCGGCCGCTGGCGGGTGTGGCCTTTGCTGCGGAAGGGCAGGACAGCCCGTTGACTGGGACTCGGGAGAGCTGGACTGTGTCTGGCTCTGCCGTGTGACCTGGGCCGGTCCCAGCACTTCTCGGAGCCTGCGTCTTCCGGGTGTGGGCAGCACAGCGGGGCCCACGCCCTGGTGGATCCCCTCACTGACACTGTGACAATCAACATCCTCTGGGTGGTTCCCACGGGGACATCTGTGGTGGTGTCTGACCGTGCATGGAGCTGCTCCTGAACACTCCTGTCGTGTCTTAACTCCGCTAGGTCTCCGCAAATTACCCTCAGCTGGTCTACAAACCCAGCATCTTCTTTGCTTTTGGCTCTCCCATCGGGATGTTTCTCACGGTACGAGGCGTGAAAAGGATCGATCCAGACTACAGCCTTCCTACCTGCAAGGGCTTCTTCAATATCTTCCATCCCGTATGTACGATCAGTAGGCGTGAAGCGAGATCTCGTGTCCGCAGCCGGCGCTACAGGCTTCTCCCTGCCCCGTGGAACAGCCCCCAAAGACGACTTAGCTGTCAGTACAGGTTCAACCTCTCTGGTCTGACAACATCCGTGCTCCGGCCTTCTGTTAGGGTGTCCACTGAGCCTGGGGGTGGACATGTTCCCTGCAGCCCCCTCCGGTTTGTTTACTGGAACCAGACCTGGCTCTCGGCGTTCTGGGCTGTTTAGCTTTAAATTTACCCCCCAGTGTCTCAGAGCCCAGCAAACAGCGGCCGTGCTGGTGCTGCTGAGGCGCGATCGCATGGTTTTGCTTTATCTACTTACTACCCTGAGCTACTGCAGCGGTGTTACAACCACACGGACGCTTTCTTATGCAGAGAGCCGGTAACCCTTGGCTAGGTGTAGGCTCGTACAGGGGTATCAGTGCCAGGGATGCGAGTGGGTAACCCAGCCTGAGCTGGCAGCCCCGGCACTCACCACTGCTTCTGCGGCACAACAGATTCCCCCCCCCCCATGAGGCTGCTGCCTTCCCGTGGGGTGGAGCTCCCCGTTTAACCGTTTAGTTCGTGGAACGGGATTTTACATCCCGCTCAGTCAGACACACTAAGCAGCGCTGCAAGTGCTGCTCCATTGATGCGCCTCCGTGAAACGGAAGGAGACCCCCCCGCCCCCCGACACTGTTCCCTGCTGAGGTTCGGCACCATCAGAAGAGGTTCAACTCCCAATGCGTCGGGGCGAGGGGCGAGCACCTCGGCGCTGCATTAGAACGGTCTGCGCCAATAGCGTGTCTCCGGGCCCCCCTGCTGTCGGTGGCCCCGGGCTACAGCCCGTCGGCTACACGGGTGCACCCAGAACGGCTCAGCGTGGCCCTTTTCCTTCCGTGCAGTACGACCCGGTCGCGTACCGAATCGAGCCCATGATCGCGCCGGACCTGGAGTTCGAGCCCATGCTGCTCCCGCATCACAAGGGCAGGAAGCGGATGCACTTAGGTAAAGCCTGGGGCCGTGCACGGGGCGGCTCGGGGACGCTGTTGCTTCCTGCAACGGCTGCGGCTGCTCCCAGGCCTCACCCCGGGCGCCTGTGCCTTTCAGAGCTGAGAGAGGGCCTGACGCGCATGGGGATGGATCTCAAGAACAACCTCCTGGGCTCCCTGAAGATCGCCTGGCAGTCTTTCACCAGAGCCCCGCTGCCCGCTGTGGAGGCAGCCGCCAGCGCTGATGCTGAAAACGAAGCGGAGGCCAGTTTGGAGAAACAGACAGGTTGGTGCAAACGCGAGAAGGGAGGAATCCCCAGGGCAGGGGACCAGGCGCAGCTCAGACTGCTCCCGGCGCGGGAAGGAAACCGGGATGCGAATGAATTGTCCCAGACCAGCCTGGACACCCACTGCTGGGTTCTCCTGGCTCTGGTCTGCCCGTTGTCACTGCCTGCTAGCCGGCGTGCCCACTGCCAATGCCCTGCACCACGGAGCGGGCACTGCCCAGGGGACAGGCCTTGTGCCTAGGCTACAGCATCCCAGTGTGAGGAGGCGGCATCTTTATGCCAACAGTCTCCTCCCTGGCGTGTCGTCCTGTAACCCGCTGCTTGGAGCCCACGCCCCTGCGGCCTGCATCAGCCCGGTCTGCCTCTCGCAGCACCCGCCTGAGCCCCAAGCTGCTCCGCTGCCCTTCGAGTGAAAGGGCGGCCCTGAAGCGGCTGCCAGCGTGGACAGGCCTCGCACGCGCCGTGCTGACTCTTGTGTTGGTTAAGTCCACTCAGATGCGACACCCGAAGAGCCGGCGGCTGGCGGGAAGGAAGAGACGCCCCCCGTGAATGTGGGAATGCTCAACGGGGGCCATCGGATTGACTACGTGTTGCAGGAGAAGCCGATAGAGAGTTTTAATGAATATTTATTTGCACTGCAAGGCCACCTTTGCTACTGGTGAGGGTCTCCTCAGCTGCCTCGCTTCTTACTCTCCGTCCGGCCCCTCCAGCCTCTTGTAACATGCACCCTGGACACTGGCAGGGTGAAAATGTGAGCAAGCAGATCCCAGGCACATGGAAGGGCACCAGGGTCTGATGCATGGCTAGAGCAGCCCCCGGCTCGGCCAGGAGGGGGGTTCCGTGCGCGCCGTACGAATGTTCCGTGGTGTGTGGGCGTCGGGCGTCTAACGCTCCTCTCTTCCAGGGAGTCGGAAGATACTGTTCTCTTGATTCTGAAAGAGATCTACCACACACAGGGCATTACCTTAGACCAGCCTCTCCAGTGACGGCAGGCCCCAGCTGCACTCTCCAGATGACTTGATGTAAGTTCCTCCCGATGAAAGGGGCGGCCGGTGCCATGCGTCCTGTGCAGCCGCCTCTTTGGGAACGGGCGTAAGGACGTAGCTGGCTGCCTAAGCCCCCCTCATTGTACCGCACACATCCAATGACACCGTCATGTTGGGGATGCTGCTGAAACGGAGGGAACTTTTAAAACCTGACTCCTTCGCGCTTGTCACTGAGAAGGCTGAATCGCTTGTGCTCTTCTCTCCTCCATGTTCAGTCCCTCCGGGTCTGCCCAGTGTCAGCTTCAGCGGTTCAAGTCAGATCTGCCCTCCACACCACCGCTCGGGTTCATTCCCGGCTGCTGTGGCTGAGCTGGAGGAGGTCTTTCCAAAAGGAGACCACCCTGGTTTAAAGACTCTAGGGATGGAGGGCCTGTCGCCTTCTTTGGAAGCTGTTCCCCTCAACGAACCCTCAGCGCCGTGTTTAAAAACCAACGGGCCTAGAGTTTACTCCCCGCCAGTGGCTCTTGTCACGCTTAGGCTGCTAACTTAACGAGCCCTGGAGGAACCGTCGTCTCCCCAGACCGGTGCTTGTGGCTTGCTGGCCGTCTGCCCCGTCTCCTTGTCTAGGGGTAAACTGCAGGGCCTGGCCTCCTTTGCGAGGTGTGTGCCAGTTGTGGAATTGTTTCTAGAGGGGGAGGGGTAGCTCAGCGGTTTGAGCACTGGCCTGCTAACCCCAGGGTTGAGAGTTCAATTCTTGAGGGGGCCATTTAGGGATCTGGGGCAAATCTGTCAGGGACGGTGCTTGGTCCGGCCGTGTGGGCAGGGGCCTGGACCCGATGACTCTCAAGGTCCCTTCCAGCTCTATCTGGTAATGGTCTCTCCGGTGCCCTAGGAAAGAATCCCCTCCCACCCAGGCACTAGTGAACCGGGGCTGGCTCGCCCTCACCTCAGCCTAACACCACTATGCACTGGGGAAGGTATTTCAAGTGACCTTAGTGCCAGAGGGAGGCTGCTGGAGCTGGAATCCCGGGTTTGCTGTAGAACCAGCAGGCTCTGCCCTGTGCTGCTCCTGGGCTGACGCCTGCAGTCGGCAAGGGCCTGAGAGCTGCCAGCTGCTAATGGCTTAAATGGGAGGGGTCAGTCACTGGATGGGAAATCCCTTGTGCTTCCAGGCTTTACTGCTGCCCTGCCCCTGCTTCCTTGTAAGCTGTTTGCTCTCTCCTGTTGCTTCCCTAGATGCCACCAAGGAACACTCAGCAGCAAAGCCTGGATTCTCCTCTCTTCCTTCCTCTCCTGCTGCTGTATCCTGCATGCTGCTTCCCACGCGCCTCTGCTGCCCGGAGCACTGGGAGACTTTTCTCCTGGCGAGGGGGATCAAGGCAAAATCCTCCCTACCCCTGCGCCCATGGTGCCACTCGTAGGCTCGTTCACTCCAGCACCGTTCAATGGACTAGTCCGGCCCTCTCGTCTGCTCCAGCACTAGCTGTCCCCAGTAGAAATCCAGCAGCGGGGGTGGGGAGCTGGTGTGGGGGATTTCAGGGCCTCCAGAGACTCCTGGTTAGCGAGCACACGCTGCTTGTGGGAAATGCCTGGAGTGCCCTGCTACAACAGCCTCACCGCGGGGCGGGCGGGGGGCTGGCTCTGGTCCTTCGGCGCACTACGGCCCAGCCTGGGTGGATGGGCAAGGGCTGCTAAGAGCACGGAGTTTGGTTTCTTGCACCCTGGCAGCCTCCCGTCTCCACATGCAGGAGGAGTCATTAGCAGCCTGGAGGCTCTAAGGAGCAGCCCTAGGCCCAGAGCCCCCTCTGCCAGGGCCCTGTGTGCCCAAGCTTTGCTTTCCCCAGCCAGCTCCCCGGGACACAGCAACTGACTCTCACCCAGGGGAGCCGAACTGGACTCGTTTCCCACGGTGTCCTCTCACCTCCCCCTGGGCTGGGTGTGCGAGGCACCAGAGGCGGGACGGGGGCTCCAGGTGAAGCCATGATGGAGTGTGAAGATGCCCAGTTGCCGTTTATCAATGGGCCGAGCCTGGGCTTTGCCAGAATGCAGGCGGCCTAGCCCAGAGCAGGATGTTCCTAGCACCCCCCCAGCCCTGAGCACCGCAGGCTGGCATGTGGCCTGACCCCGGCTGGATTCCAGCTCTAATTCCCTTCTCCTTTCACAGGCAAACCCCCTGCAGCAGGGGTGAGCCCTGCCCAAGGCCGAGAGGCATCCGCCCCGCACTACGGGGGCCAGACCAGCTCCACGGCCACTTCCTAGCAAAGCTGGATCCAGTCAGGGGCTTGCTAGGAGTCCAAAGGGCTGCTCTGCTGTGTGCAGCGAGGGAGACACTCAGTGCAATACAAGAGCCCAACACTCCCTCTCCCTACACCCCTGGGGGCACCACAGGCCAACTTCACAAAGGCAGAGACCCCTACTGTTGTGCCCAGCCATGGTTAAGCAGCAGGTGCTGACCTGGTCAAGATGCACAGGCGGGGGGGGCATGGGGCAGTGACGCTGGTAACCAAAGACGGACGGATAAAGAACTGACCAAGCAGCTGTGGATTCCCTTGCTCAAGGGAAAGAGGGGAGGGTGGAGGGGGGCTGGGCTGGGGTCTGGACGTGGCCCCAACCCTGTTTCCCCTCTTGCTGGCTTGAGTCCATCCAGCATAAGGAGCGTGTTTGTTTCCCTCGGTGTGAGCACTATTTATTTACATGCATTTTGGATTCTCCGCCCTGCTCCCTACAGGAGAGCTCAGGGCTGGCTCTGGGCAGCCGTGTCCCATGGAGCCCAGCACCTGGCGGGCCGTACGAAGGAAATGGGTTTCACACGGCGATCACGACCAGCTCTTCAAGTTATGCACTTTGTGTAAAACATTTCAATACATTTAAAACTGTTATTTAATGTCTTTTTCCCGTCAATACAGCCGTAAATCTCTGGCGGCAGTGGCTGTTTGTGGGGGAGGGGCAGGAGTCTGAGAACTTACTGTTTTGGGACCTACCTCCATGGCAAAGTACAGCAGGTGTAATTCCCAGGAGGAGCCGTTGGCGGCCAGGTGTCATAGGAGAAACAGATCTAAGCAGCAGCACCAACTAGACAGGTCTCCTTAGGCAGAGCGCCTGCCTTACAGCAGGAGAGCATGTGCTGTCAGGATAAGAGTTTTTCAAAAACGCCCACAATTCAGCCTCTTTTCCCATCTTGCTCCAGTCCTCAGGAGCAGAGAACAAGGAGATGCCCAATTCGAAAAGCAGCCTCACCCCCCCGCTTGGTACGTCCTTCAGCTGTGTCTGAAACAGGCCAAGCAATGGCGTCCAGCTGGCACTTTTGAAGGTTACTGTAAAGAAATGACTGCTGCTTTCTTGTATGGTGAGATTTCAGACAGCTGGAGCCTTCAACAGAACCAAACCCTGTGTCAGAGCACACTTGCCTTACCAGTCACTCTTTCAACCTTTGTGAAGACACAAATGTCATTTGCTACTGACTCATCTGTTCTTGGTGCAAACCCCGTACCTAGAACGGCTAATCAAGGGCAGGCAAAACTGGACCTACTCAATGTAAAATGAGCCGGCTGCATCAAGACTGATGGTCTTTAGGGCCAAAATGGAATCTCGCTTGTTTCACCAAATTAAAACCAGCTCTTTATTTGACAGTAAGCAACCCAGTAAGTGACGTGATTCCCATACTATGTTGGTTTCCCAAGCTTGCCAAAAACTTCAACAAGGCTGAGTCCAGACTCTTGAGTACTCTGGATTAACAGGCAGTACGCATGCCCCAGGACTTAGCATGGCTCAATCAGCAGTTGAAGGACTGTGTGTTTTTTCCAACCACAGTGTAAAGTGCGTTTGAAATTAACGTATTTCCTATGAAACAGGAATGCAGATTGCTCAGTAGGTCCACAGGGAAACATCCTACACAGAAAGATGCTGCAGTTACAGCTGGAGCAACACCTGCCCCCTTACAAGCAGTAAGCCCATGGATCACACCATCTCACTGCCCTGTTCTTCCAGGCTGACAGTGAATGTAAGGCCAGAGGGGAGAAAGTCGACCTGAGATACGCAACTCCAGCGACAGGAATAGCAGAGCTGGAGTCAACATGCCTTAGGTAGAGTGCCCACGGCATCCCCGCAGAAGGAGGTAGCTGGGAGAAACTCTCCCTTCAACTTCTCTTATTCCTTGCAACCCCGTTGCATGCTGTCCCAAGGCACCATCGGTGGTTGATTTGGCAGGTCTTTACTAGGCCTGTTAGATCAAACCCCGGAAGATCGATCTGGTAAGTGGAGACAAGCCCTGAAACACTTCAGTGTCTTCTCCCACCCCTCAGGTCAGCCATTACTCTTTGCAAGGGGGCCACAGGCGAAATGCCCTTGTGGTACAAGGCGGTCATGCCTGGCCGATGGCGTCCTGACCTGACGGGGCTGATCTTGGCCTTGCCGCAGGAGGAGGTGGGAACGCAGGCGCTGAGGAAGACCCAGCGATCCTGTGTGTGACTGAGGGCCAGGTTCCAGCCGGGAAAGTATTTACAAAAGGGGGGGAGCAAACCCACCATGGTGCCTCCCCAGGAAAACAACTCAGGGCCTGCTGGGGCAGACCCCCTGTTGGACCAAGCCGTACGTACTGTGCCCACCCTGGGCCACCTGGAAACGCACACGTGCAGGGCTGGGGACTCGCACACACCACAGGGATGCAGGGACAGTAAAAGGCTCTTCCTGTGAGCTCGCCGGGAGAGGGCTGACTGCCCTGCTCATTCCTGCACCAGCCAGGGTGGCCACCGGACTCACCCCAAGCCTCCTCGCAAGCGAGCTGGTGCAGGCAGCCTGTCCCCTCCCTCCTGCAGCAGCAGGGTCACTTCTGCAGCTTCCCCGGGGCTGGCCTGACAGAGCAGCCCCACTGACCACATCCACAGGGGAAGCAATTACTCCACTACCTCGCCCAGCAGGCCGAGAGCCTTGGTCCCCGAGCGGCACCCTGCCCTGAGGCTGAAGCAAGGCCGGGCCGTTGCCTGCAACGTGGATCCCATCATCAGACGTCCAGGCAGAAGCTGGAGCTGGTCCGTGTTAGCTCCTGGGCTGCTGCTGGTTTGGACGGCCACGGCTTGTGGCACTCGGGGTCAGTCAGGGGCGGGTAATGCTGCCGGTAGCACAGGTACGCAAACGTGGCACCAATCACGGAGCCGGCCAGCACATCTGTGGGTGGAAACAAAAGGGTGATTGACCCCCGGCTTGCGGCACCGGCTCCGTGAACCCCCCGGAGCGCTGCTCAGGTCCTGTGGGGACAGGCAAAACCACGGCCGTTCAGAGCTCTAAATGGCACCATGCAGCGCCAAGGCCAGTCCGGCAGCACTCCCCAAATACGCTCTCCCATGGACTGTTAACGGTTAGCCTGGAAGCCTCACTCCGGTTCCGGTTAACCAGTGAGGCTGGAGCAGCCCCTGACCGCGGCAGGCAGGGGGGCCGCTCCAGCCCCTTCCCGACACTGGGTAAACTTAACAGTTAACCGGTTAATTAAACGGGATTTTACATGGCCAGGAAGTGCCAGCCCGGGGCAGAGCTGCAGGCAGGACGCGCAGCGGAGCTGAAAGCCCCACCGAGTTCAATGGGCTTGTCCATAAGCCGCAGACCTGGCGCTGGCAGCACACACCTCGCTCTGCGAGCCCTCTGCTTCGGGGCTTATGGCCCAGAGAGCGTGAGAGGCCACAAGCCCAGACGCGACTCCTTTCTTTCAGAAGCACCCCTCCCCATACTGCGCCCGGGGCATCAGCGGCCCATGCTTCCGCCCCAAGGCCTCACAGGCTGCCCATCACCCCGGGCTCTGGGCACGCTCACCTTGCCAGTGGTGTTTGTAGTCGCAGGTGCGGGACAGAGCGACGAGGAGGGCACCCAGCAGGGGGCACAGGAAGGCACAGAGGCGCCAGGACTTTCCGCGCCCGCTGGGGGCAAAGCAGTGCAGCTTTCCTGCCAGGTAGAAGGCGGAGAAGGCCAGGCCAGCAAAGGCAACTGGGAAAAAAGGGGGGAAATTCACACCACTTAGGAACCCACCTTGCAAGAGCCCCAGCAGATACACCCCCTCCCCCAGCTCAGGGGCCATCCATTGTCAAGAGGGGTTCAGGAGCTTGTCCTGAAAGGGCACCAGGCAAGTCAGAGGCTGCAATGTAGTACTGACACCTGGAGCTCTGTGCACCTCCATACTCAGAGGCAAAAGCGAGGCCTGGCAAGAAGTCAGTGAGCATGACCCAGGCCATACGGCGAGGCAGTGGCGAAGGCGATCCCTCCCTCCCTGGCATCTGCTCTCCTGTCTGGTTCTGCAGTGCAGCACTATGAACAAGAAACCCGTGCTTACAGGAGGAATGCCCGCTCGGGAAGCTCTTGCGTCCCTCAGTCACCACAGTCGGGTCGCCAGTGCACACCAGCTCGGCGTTGGCCACTCCGTCCGGGAAGCAGCGGTAGAAGAAATCCGGCCGTGGCCTAACGGGGCAGAGAAGCAAAGCATGGGGCCCTGCCGGGGGGAGACTCTTAGCAGTGGCCTGGGTTGATCAGACACCCGCCAGCTCTGCAATCCCCCCAGCACAGCCCCCTAGAAGGGGCGAGGGAGCCCTTCAGCTCCAGGAGACTTGAACGCGCCTGTGTGGAAGGCAGCACGGCCATCCCACAGCTGCTCAGCAACCTGGGGGGGTTCCAGCCCTAGGCCCTGTGATCGCCCAGCAGCTACCCCCGCCCGGCAGAGGGGAGTGAATGAGCTACAGTGACCACATCCTGCTCCAAGAGCCTAGGGCACTGCCGAGAGCACGCAGGGATGCTCGCCCTGGCACAAGCCCCGGGGGCCTGCCCTGTCCCCACACGAGTCAGGGCCCTGCTCTGTGGTTGAGAGATTCCCCCACCTGTCCCTGCGCTTCCCCCCAAAGGGACCTGGGAAAATACAGCCACACAGGCAAGCTGGGCTGTCCACCCCTGAAGTCCAGCTGGGGCCCAGGGTTGGTAATTCCTGGCTGTTCTTACCTGCCCACGACGAGTTTCACAGCATTTGTGAAGACCCCGTTCAGGGCAAGGGCGAGGCTGGCAGCTGGAAGAGAGCCAAGAGCCCCCATCAGTCCCTCCTACCTACACACACACACACCCACCCACACACACCCACCCACCCCCCGCTGGGCAGGCAGCTGCTGGAGCCAACCAAGTGCCTGAGCAATAGCCTGTCTCTGGAGGATGATTCGGCTGGGGCTGTACTGGCCTGAGTCTCTTAGTTGGCACTTGCACCTGCCATGACACCTGGCCCACGGGGAGACCACGCCTCGCCCAGCCACACTGAGCCATGGGCCGGAAGGGAACGGCTCTGCCAGGGAAAAGCAGGCAAGAGGGGAAGGCAGCCTGGGAGGGGTGAAGCCCCCACGTTCCGGCCCACAGAGGCGTTTTAAGGACAGTGGGTGAAATCCTGGCCCCACAGAAGCCAACGTTTTGCAGCAGACTGCTGTGGAGCCAGGGGGCTGGTCAGGGAGCGAAAGGCGCAGCGTGGGAGACGGGCCAGTGAATGGGCCCCAGGCAGGAAGCAGCTCCAATTCCCCAACCCCTTGGCCAGCACGCTGTGCATGAGCAGCAAAAGATTCAAGGTCCCCCCACCCCTAGCCCTGCCTCCATCACCCAGAGGTTCCTGAGCCGCAACGAGGAGAATAAAGAACGAGGGTGCGAGCACAATGACACTGCAGCTCCCGTGGGCTGGGCCCTCCGGGCGCTACTGCAGCAAGGAGGAAGAGCGTGTCTGCCCCAAGGATGCGCTCCGTTCGGGTCCGTGTGACCATCAGGGTCGGGGGTGCTCACCCAAACAGGCCTCCTGTGTGTCTCTGCGGTCGACCTTCATGAGGAATTTGGCCAGGAGGATGAATGTCACGGGACACAAAACTGAAATTAGCTGCAATGACAGACACGGAGATGGATAGAATTCGTTGGGGAACCAGTCAACATGGTTTCTGTCCAGGGAAATCCTGCCAGTTTACTGGCTGAAGAGCCTTTGGTGAGGGACCTTGTCAAAGGCTTCCTGGAAATCTAAGTACACAATCTACTGATCCCCTTTGTCCACATGCTTGTTGACCCACTCAAAGAAGTGGGTTTTTATGCTGATAGCTATTTTAAAGGAAAACTATTAACAAAACTTAGAGCGTGTAGGGAACTGGTGAATACTTACGAACATGAGCTTGGTGGGTACGTGATCAGCTTCTCTGTATGGGTTTTTATAAAGCCACATCTCTTCGGGCTGTATGACACGTAGAAACGGAGGCACAAATTCCATGACCCTAGAGACAGAACAGTGGCGTTTGGAAAGATGCAAGCTCCTGGGATTTGGGGAGCTGGAAGGAGGTGGCCAGTTGAGTGTCTCCTACTTACTCTCTTACACAACAGAAAAGCAAGGAGACACCAGGAAATCGAAGGGCAATAAACACTGAAACAGATAAAATACTTTGCGCCTGTTACCACAAGGCATTGCTAGAAACACTCCACTTGCCCCCCAGCATGGCGACCCTATTCCATTATCAGTGGATCCAAGAGATTGGTCAAATTCAAACAGGCAAAAGCCATTGACATGACTAATAGGAGCTCCATTCTCATGTACACTCACTCACTAGGAGAGAAATATCAGATGAAACTATATGCTCAGGGCATAAACCAACTGCTCACTGCTTGGGATTAGGAGAAAACTTTCCTGATATAACTGCATGATCGTCGATGAATCATCAGTTACACAGTGCAGAGAGGGGTTAGGAACTGAAGTAGGCGCGTCCTTGGTTTTCAGATATGTCCACTCCTATCTTCCTAATGGCTTAATGAGTAGTTGGGTTGCATCCTGGGGCTTGTCTACATGAGAAAGCTGCACTGGTTTAAGGTGCACGTTTAAACCAGTAGTTAAGCCAGTGTAAAAAACTGTACGGGACAGATTCTGGTTTAACAATCTCACAGGAATTGCCAGAATGGATCAGACCAAAGAGTGAGGAGGTTCCTTTAGTCTGTAACAATGGCCAGCACCAGATGCCTCCGAGAAAGGTCCAAGACCTCTGCAGTAGATAAGTGTGAGATAATCCACTCGCAACACTAGCAGAGCCCTACAAATCTATCCTCAGCTTATTTTTGCAGATATGATGCAGATGCAAATTTTGTATCTAGAACCCTGTATACTTGTGAGCATCTACTTTATGTCTGTGGGTATCCACATCCATGGATGTCAATGTTGCTATCCAGGACTCATTTTTGCAGATACAGATCTGTCTGCACAGGGCTAGGGACGTTAAATATCAGTTAATTGAATCGTTGAGTAACCTCAGGAAACATTATCGGTTAGTCGTCTAGTCTATAGTCCCTGGAGCCAGCAGCCGCTGTATCGGAGGCAGCACTGCAGGGTGCCAGGCAGGAGCTGGTCCACAAGGGGAGCCAGTTTAAAAACCAGCTTCCCTCGCAGACGGGTTGCCTGTCCAGCCAGCTCTTAATACACTTGAAATGCATAGCTGAAATGGGGGTAGGTCCCAGACCCAGCCTGAGCCAGGACTGAGCAAGGCTGCCTGCCTGCTCGGCTCCTAATACGCTTTGTATGCAGAGTTATAGCAGAAGTAGGTCCTAGACCTGTTGCAAGCCAGGACTGAGCCAGGCTGCTGGCCAGCCTGTTAAAAATTTACTGGCAGGGAGAGAGGGAATGCGTGTAGTCTGTAGCATCAACCTATAAGCTTTTGCTTATTGGTTAATCGGTTTATCGACTACACTATTACATCCCTACGCAAGGCTCCTTCTGATCTCTCATAGTCAGAGACTGACTTAAACCTTGAACCCTGAGGTTTAATATCCCTGTCTAGCATTATTACTCTGGAAATTCTTTTTATCCATGTAAACATCCAGTCCCTTTTTGACTCTTGTGAAGTTTTTGGTCCCAATGACTTGCTATGGCAAAGAGCAGAGCTCTGCGTGGTTACAACATTTGTATTCACATCCATTTCCACAAACACCATACACGGATATATACAAAGCAGATATCTGCAAGTCTGCAGGGTTCTCAATACAAAATTCAGGTCCGCATTCGCCAAAAGGAGTCACGGATGCAGATATCTGCAGATATAAAGCGGATGTCCGCGGATTTGCAGGGCTCTATCAATGAATCACACAGTTCAATTATAATTTTAGTCTTTATCAGGTATAGATAGAAAGCATACCAGTCTGCAATCACCAGGTCCAGAGCCATTCTTAAATAAGAGCGACAATATTTGCTACCTTCTCCAGTCTTTACTTACTAAAGCTGTTTGGCAACAGCCTCAAACTGAAGTGTCAGGCAGCAGTTTAACTATCATTTTAAGCACCAATTTAAGTTAAACAGACAACTTTTCTACATAGCCAAAGCCGGGAGTCTCTCTCGGTAAGAGACCCGCCTCTGTTTGCAAAAGTTTCAGGGGGTAGCCGAATGAGTCTGTAACAGGAAAAACTTTAAAAAATAACGAACAGTCTGGTAGCATGTTATAGACTAACAAAACATGGAGATGGGATCACGGGCTTTCGTGGGCACAGCCCCCTTCTTCAGATGACCGGGGTGATGGAAATCCAGAACCAAAGGAAACCGCAAAATCGAGCCAGTCAAATACCTCTGTGCTGAATCCCCCCAGGCTGGCTACCCGGGGGAGACGAGGGGCTGTTCTGTATCAGAAAGAGAATAAAAGCAGGCTCTGTAGCCATGTGTACCTAGCCAGCTCCCTGGGTCGGGGGTCGCAGGCGCACCACTGGGGCTGCCTGACTCTCTGGAGCCTCCCGTAAACCACCAGCCACTTCAGGCGCAGCCCGGCAATGGCAGTTACCAGCTGGCACTGGGTGGCAGACTGGGGCCTCAGTCCCGTGTGCAGCTGGCACAGAAGCAGCACCTGAGCAGAACCCAAGGGGGTGGGGCCTGCACTGCCCAACACGTGGGGGGACGGGCTGCCCGGGGGGGTCCCGCCTGCCCAACACATGGGGGGACGGGCTGCCCGAGGGGGGGTCCCGCCTGCCCAATACGTGGGGGGATGGGCTGCCCGGGGGGGGGGTCCCGCTTGCCCAACACGTGGGGGGATGGGCTGCCCGAGGGGGGGTCCCACCTGCCCAACACGTGGGGGGATGGGCTGCCCGGGGGGGTCCCGCCTGCCCAACACGTGGGGGGATGGGCTGCCCGGGGGGGTCCCGCCTGCCCAACACGTGGGGGGGATGGGCTGCCCGAGGGGGTCCCGCCTGCCCAACACGTGGGGGGATGGGCTGCCCGAGGGGGGGTCCCGCTTGCCCAACACGTGGGGGGGATGGGCTGCCCGAGGGGGTCCCGCCTGCCCAACACGTGGGGGGACGGGCTGCCCGGGGGGGGGGTCCCGCCTGCCCAACACGTGGGGGGGATGGGCTGCCCGAGGGGGTCCCGCCTGCCCAACACGTGGGGGGACGGGCTGCCCGGGGGGGTCCCGCCTGCCCAACACGTGGGGGGATGGGCTGCCCGAGGGGGTCCCGCTTGCCCAACACGTGGGGGGGATGGGCTGCCCGAGGGGGGGTCCCGCTTGCTCAACACGTGGGGGGATGGGCTGCCGGGGGGGGGGGGGTCCCGCCTGCGCTTGTCCCCGACGGGGCGGGGCTCCCGCCCCCCCCCGCACTCACAGGAAGGCCCCGCCGAGCAGGCCCCGCACGCAGACCTCGGCCGCCAGCCGCCGCCCCGGCATGATGGGGGGGGGGGGGGGGGGGGGGGCGGAGCAGCGCGGGCGCCGACGTGGCCGCCCCGCCCCAAATGAGGCGGGGGGGCGGTTTCACTCCGGGGGGGCGGAGACTGACCCGCCCCCCTCCCCGAGCGACACGTGGGCGGTTCCTCTTCCACCCCCCCCCCCCCCGCGAGCAGGCAGCGGCCCCCGGGCCCAGCACCCCCGGCCCGCGGGCCGAGTCCGACGCGACAAGTCCCGCCCCGCGCCGAGCCCGCAGCATCCATGCACCAGCGCGATGCTCCCTTCGCTGCAGCGAGCCCGCCTGCGCGGGGGGGGGCTCAGCCGGGGGAGGGGCGCTGCGGGGGGGGGCTCAGCCGGGGGAGGGGCGCTGCGGGGGGGGGGGGCTCAGCCGGGGGGAGAGGCGCTGCGGGGGGGGGGCGCGCTCAGCCGGGGGGGGGGCGCTGCGGGGGGGGAGGGGGCGGGGGGGGGGGGCTGCGGGGGGAGAGGCGCTGCGCGGGGGGGGGGGGCTCAGCCGGGGGAGAGGCGCTGCGCGGGGGGGGGGGGGCTCAGCCGGGGGAGAGGCGCTGCGCGGGGGGGGGGGCGCAGCCGGGGGAGAGAGGCGCTGCGCGGGGGGGGGGCTCAGCCGGGGGAGAGGCGCGGCGGGGGGGGGGGCTCAGCCGGGAGAGAGGCGCTGCGGGGGGGGCTCAGCCGGGGGAGAGGCTGCGCGGGGGGGGGGCGCGCTCAGCCGGGGGAGAGGCGCTGCGCGGGGGGGGGGGCTCAGCCGGGGGAGAGGCGCTGCGCGGGGGGGGGGGGCGCGCTCAGCCGGGGGAGAGGCGCTGCGCGGGGGGGGGGGCGCGCTCAGCCGGGGGAGAGGCGCTGCGCGGGGGGGGGGGGCGCAGCCGGGGGAGAGGCGCTGGTACAACACACGGGCTGGCTGGACATTTCCCAAACGCTCACTCCAGGGGGGTAATTTTTTTGATTGTCAGTTGAACTCACACGCTGGGGTCAATATTTATATTATACCTGTGGATCTGTTCAGTATGTGGCTTAGTTATCTCTGAACTGTCCAGCTGCAACACTGTTCTCTAGCTCTAGCCTGAAAATTACAACAGGAAAAAAAATCACATTCTTAATTGGAACATTCAGAACAATTTATTGAAGTCAACCTCAAGCAAAATTTTAAATCAGTGGAATGTCATTAAAAACCTTTCCAAATTAATCCTCACAGAAGCAAAAACACATCTGAATTCCAAAGTATTTGTGAAATAAAAAAGGCAACATCTCAGTAAATATAATGTACAAAAATTATATGATCCTACCATCACAACATTCAGTAAGAAGCTAAAATATTACAGGCAGTTCTAAATACACTATACTAGTTGACAATAAGCTATCTATATACAGGTTAACCAAGCTTTACAGGTTTCACACTATGCAAGAGAACATAGGCCAAACAACAACCCCCCACCCCATATTGTATATCTCAAAGTCTATGCGGCAACATCAAGTCATAATACAGTAATGCCCCAGCGGAACATCCCCAGGGAAAATTAACACTACTTTGTTAGTGTCAAGAGCTTCTAGCCAAGTTCTAGAAACTCCTAAGATATCGACTTTAGTGAATATTGATGCTTTGTTATTAAAGACTCAAGTGATTTAGTTAAAATAACATTTCACAGAATCTACAAAGATTGTTACAGATAAACAAAGTCTACAGAAATAACGACTCTACAAAGGTCATTGTTACAGATAAAGATTACATGGAAATGAAAACAGAATCTGTAGGTATCTGTGTTTGTTGTGCAATATCACTTGTGTAGGTACAAATGGGTTAAATTTTTAATAGCAATCCCCAATATGCACATACCCCTATACAAAAAAGACAATCTTATTACTAGCCAGTTGTAATAGTTATTTATCATCTTGGTTTTCAGTGGCAACATGATTAGTCTGCTTATAAATGAAAAAAATATGACACTAGAAATGAGATACGGATCAACATTAATGAACAGGAAGCAAATATATTTCATCCAGTCTGTCTGTAAATCAAAAGTGAACAAAGAATTCCTTAAAACATCCAGTGCTAGGCTATGGGGCGAATGTTTGGGAGAGGATCAAACACATATTGCCATAGCTGCTTTTCAAGCTAGAAGAGACACCATTAAAAACAGCAGCGCTCTCACTCTTGTGCACAAATGCAATCAGTACCACATGATAAACAATGAATGGCTTTGGCAAATTCGTATCTAATTTTCCCTTTTTGTTTTTATATTGTCTTATATGATTTACAGACAATTCACTTTTATAACCTCCCACCCTCCCCCCAAAAAAGCAGAGCGATATACCCTCACTAAGGTAAAAAGTACCTGAGTTTGCCACTCAGGAGTAGACTATAATAGGAAATACGTAGGTTTTTTTTTTTTCCTTTTTCTGAACGACATCTTGAATACATCCAGAATTTCAGGAGTGTATCGTAAGTGCAAATGTCTTTTACTATACAAAAATAAGTGGCGTGGGGTGAAGGAGTTGATACAATATTCTAAAGTAAGGACATCAAAAAGTTGCTGGTGTCTCATGCAATACACTTCTCATTAAGTGCATACATAAGTCTGAGACATCTGCTTTGAAAAAAATCTCTCCATTTTGCCTTGAATACACTGTACACTGGGAGTAGAAAGTAATTTAACTCAAGGGAGGGGGAATAAAGCGACTTTTGATGTCGCATACAAAAAATGTTATCTATGTATAAATAAAATAGCTGTAAAAATAATGAACTGCAGAGCTTCAAGTACATTAAACCCTGAATTCAATGAGGCAGAGGTTTCAATGTTAAAGTGACTACTTCGTACCAGCGGCAGACATTCTCGTTCCCCTCCCCCACCTCCCTAGCCCCACCCAGATAAGTTTTTATTTTTGTAAAGTTCAGTATATACATATGTTACGTCTAGAAGTTCACCTTCAATGTCGCCTAGTCCTCGTGTCTTTCTGATTCCACCTGGAAACTACAATATCACACGTTTTTAATGGAAAGGCCAAATGATACACTCTAATCCTCTCACTCCACGTCAGATTCTTTAAGTCTCTGGTGGTAAAAATTAATCAAGAAAAGGCTGCCCTTGCTGTTAGCTGCCCTGAACTGCAACCACCTTCCACCCTTACGTCCTACTGACGACAATCCAGTTGTTATAGACTATCAGAAAACTTGCAGTAATTCATCTTTACACCATTAGGGCATGGTCTGCAGAACCTGTGATCTGAACAAAGTTGCATACTCTATAATAAAAGTGCTCCAGTAAAGTAAACCAGCAACATCTGTGCAGCCCAGCTCAACTATTGCATTCCTGTGTAGCCACTATAATATCTAGAGCCAGCTGTTTTATGAAAGTTTGACTCTATTTTAAAATGTAATAGACAAAAACATCCAAATGAGAGGGGAAATAATGTGATTGGCACCTCCTTCCCTTAAGAATGGGCTACCAGGTTATTATATGCAGTTGATCAGAGCACTTTATTTTCTGGCCAGGACATAACTAAAACAACCACAGCATTCTCTTTGCAGCAAATTGTGTAACTCTGGACAAAAACTTCTAAACAAAAAGGCTAGTATTCTTCCTACAGCTCAATTCAGAGGCACAGAAAGTTGAATTTAGCAGTCCCAAATACCAGAAAAACTGAAATCAAAATGTCAATATTTCGAGTAACAAATTTTTGCTTTACCACAAAAGTTATGTAGTTCTTCAGTTTAAATAACGTTACAAAAACATGATTAAAGTTTGTTTTCAGCATTCTGTGTTCTGCATACAAAGCCATCACCTAAATAAAGAGAATCTCCAGTTATTACCAACTAACTTCAACCACATGTTCTCCTAGTCCACTAAAATGCTTCCTGATGCATCGGAAATTCTCTGTGTCCGACAATTAGAAAACCAATTCAAGTTTTATACTCATAATCATACACTTTGAAAAGCTATCCTTGTCCTCACACCACCACTGTTTCAGCCCAGCTGTTGGTTATTTTCAGTTAGATTTTTTACTGTAAAGGATTAAACAAAAAAGGACAACCAGCCAGAACTTTGAAATGTAAGACAAAGTGACATGGCAGGAGTGACATCTGACTTCATGATCCTTACAGCATTACATGATATGCTAAGCTTTCAGAATACCTTCATATACTTAGTTATAGCTAACATGCTGATATGTCAGAGCACATATTTTGATCATTTTACATGGCAATTAATATTTTGAAACTCCTACCAGCTCACTGACATCTCAAATGCTTAAGGTGGCATTTTAACATTGCTTTGCCATCTCTCCCTATACAATGAAAAGACAGCATTGACATAATATAGAAGGACATGGGAATCATTCACGATACAGTATTTGCGAAGTTCAGCACTTTCTGGCTTACCATACATATCCAAAAATCATCTGAGCTATAGAAAACCTAGTATTTCATTGTACAATGTAAACAGATCAGGTCTTCTGGACACTGTAGCAAGGAAAGAGCTGTGTTGGGAATTTTAGAAAAGGGTGAAAACCCTCTCCATTAAGAGCATTTCTTTTTTAAAAGGAGACAAACAAAAAAGCTAAGAAAAATAAAATCCTGCTTTGTTTAAATATTTTTTGTAATAAAAAATACCAAAATATAGCACTGCTTACAAGCAAGATTAGTGTTTTAGACATTCACTTTAGCATTGGCCATACCAGGGTAAGCGATCTGCATTTTCAACCAGCACTCTAAACCATGAAGGTTGCATGCGAGATCTAACCTATGTAACAAAAACAACAAAAAAGTCCAAAACAAACTTAGTCTTACTCAAAAGGAATCTGCAAATTGTTCCAAGAGGAACAGCAACCAGGTCAGTTAAATGGTATTTCAGGTGCTTCAAAGGCTGTAGTGTATTTTGTTAACTTTGCAATTGCACACACACAAAAAAGTACAAATTTGACTCTCCATCCCCCTTTGAATAGAAATAATTTGAGAATGCGAAAGGAAACCTGGTCCAAAGGTGAGCCATATTCCACAGCCCCATGCTATTTTTCTACCCCTGTATTAGTTACTTTCTGGAGTTGAGATGCCTCCATGTACCTGTAGGTCTATGCAGCCAGTTTCCCCAAAGACAACGTTGAATGTTCTTCAGAAGGAATACAAAGCTCCATCTCTCAGCTGTAGCAGCCATGCCTTTTATTAATTCCTTCCACATGGTGGTGCTCTGGGACACCCAGTTGCAGAAGGTTATTGTAGTGATATTACTTGCTATCTTTACATCACCCACTGCCTACAAATTAAAGGGTTACAGTTGGCCATGCTAACTATACTGGGACATACACAGTGCTTTGTAAGATTGAGTGCCTTAATATAAGCCCAATATATACCCTGTTAATTCAGGAAGTGCTTTTAAGAACTGATTTTTCACTACTGGTTAAAAGCCACCAAGATAAATTCGGTTGGAAAATTTTTTTCCCCCTCCCCCGCAAAGCTAAACACCCCTGGCTCCCCAAAACGCTTAAAATCATCACATACACACACGGGGCTGATCCCATACCCCTTTAACACATAAGAACCCCCTTTGAAGCCAATGGAAGCTTAGGAGGAAGTTAAGTTTCAGGCTCTAAGACTCACCATGAAACAAGAGCAGACTAGACATCTGATAAACACATAGTGAAGGACTCAATCCTGCACCTATTGAAGTCAATGACAAAGCTCACGTACTCTAGCAATGGCAGGATCAGTGCTTTAGCTACAATGAATGTAGTGCAACGTCAGTGACTGAATGGTCCATGAATCCTCTCCACCCAAATCTACTCCATCGCTTTTCAAATGAAGTGAGGCTGACGAGTGACCATTGCACAAGTAAGTGCTTTCTATGCTTCGTCAGCTCACATCATTCATTTTCGCAGCGAGCACCCGCAATTCCTATCACTCCCCCCCTTTTTTTATTAAAAATACCTGATGAAATAAAAAGCACTTCAAGAAAAAAGTGGATAATACTCCTAGTTTCCTACATGAAAATCTTTACAATGTTATTCATAAGCATCATCTCCATTATCCAAGCATCAAATCCATCTTCCCAAAAGACCTTTAAAGATGAATGCAACTGGAATGGAGACATTCCACAGTCCACTGGTCTGAAACCCATGTCACTCCTCTTCCTGGTGATACGTGACAGCTATTTGTAGACTCAGGAGGTTGGTGCTCTTCGTTTTTTAACAACTAGACATACACATTATACCGGATTGGTTTGGCTACTCAGTTTTCTTTTTAAACACACTGACTGATCAGAACCAGAATCCTCCACATCCTTAAAAATTAAATAAATAAATATGCTATGTTTTCCTTTCTACACTCAAAGAACATATTTTAACACAATATTCTTTCCAACATCAAAAGGGTTGCTTTTTTGTTTGTTTCTTAAGAAAGCCAAGATTACTCTGTTTTCCAACAGTAAGAGCTGCTGAAGCACATTCAAAGGTTAGGTAAGAAAAGGACAAGAACGGGGCAAAAAAACCAAACAGACACCACTGCCTGCTTCTGCCTGCCAAAAATCAGATAATCTGGTCCCTTTCCCAGTTCCAACAAGGCGGCACTGATGAACACGACTCAATGTGTCACAGCAGTCTCTTCAAGTTCATCACCTATTTGCTTGTTAATTTATTCATTTGCATCTTCTCCAGGATTCTGTGGTTGCAATTTGCATTTTATCTTGCTCCAATATTCTGGTGCCACAGGAGATTTGGGGTTATGTTCGGAGCAGCAGAGACGGCCATCCAATGCTGATGCCACGAGGGCTCCCTTCTCGTGATCTTTACAGAATGAATGAGGGCAAAACTCGCAGAATGAAACTGCAGGATTGCTACAGATGTCACACTGGTGCCAGGGGCATTCCCACTTCCCTGAGGACGGAAGAAGAGGGACAGAAAGGAGGGAGACAGGAAGTGGAAATTAGTCTTTATCTGGGATAGATTCTGGAATTAGTCTGTTACTCCATGTAGTACAGAGTCGGTCAACTCTATGCACAAAAGATGCTTCCCAAAAGCCAGCTTTTAACAACGTTCCCACATCTGTCTTTCAGGAGGGTTGGACTGTGAGCAGTCATTGACAAACTTACATTTTTGAGCCTCAGGGTGACTGAAAGCAAAACATGACTGCACTGCAGAGCCAAATACAAGCAGACTAACCTGCCATGGCATCAGAACATGCTGTGTCCTTGCAAGAGAGTCGATTTCTGTGCACATCTGATTTGAGGAATTCATTGTCTTATCAATGTGAACTTAGTGATCATTTGGATACACTGACTGAAATAGGTATCCTAAATCCCTCTTTATAACAGAATCGCAGTGTGGTCAAACACAGAATGGCTGAGATCTGAGCCATAAATGAGAAGGTGGCTCAGACAAAAGCGAGCTGGGGAAATGCCGTATTTAAGCACAAGCAAAAAAGAGAGCACCACAAAAGCACGCAGGCAGGCATTAGCACAACCACATGCCCTACAGTCAGGCTATAGAATTAGATTGCGCATGTCAAAAAGGAAAATTAACACTTCTCCTTTCCCTCAGACTGAAAATCATGCCATCGTCCTTTAAACTGTGCTGCTGGAGAGAAAACAGGAAGCACTCTCCTTCAAGACATAAGGCACTGACTGCATCCACAGCATGCCAAGGGAATAAGGACAGCGCCAATAAAAGACTCCAGATCTCTAGCATAGTTGCATCTGCCACCACCAGGCCAGGTAAAAAACAAAACTGACTTCTTGAAGTCATTCTCCGGTATTTCCTCACTGATCAAATTTAATAATTTATGTCCCTAGTAAAGAAAATTTGGAGGGAGGCTTTCTGTACTTTTATGTATTGCTGTCCTGAAAAGACATCTCCATTCATAGCACAAAATCTTTCACATAATTCACTCATGGACTAATGTGAGCCTCCAGTTAATTTGATCAAGGCCTCTAGAAACAGAGTTTAAAAATAGGGATAACGTGTTTTTGATTGGTTTTGAAATATGATTTTAAATTACAGGATAATCTGAGCCTGGGCTACAAAGAGCTGCCTTTTTAAATAAGGAAAAAGACAGACAAAATAAGAAGAGACACAATGAAAAGCCACATGATTAGAAGATGGTATAGACTAGAGAGACTGTTACAATACAAGCACTGCCATGTGCTGTGCACAGCTGATATCAGAAGCACTGCCATGTGATATGAACTTGCGAGCCATATGAGACCGAGACCAAGACCAACTAATTATTTCAATCAGAATAAAATGAGCAAGTGCACTCTGAAGAGGAGAAAGGCTCTGCAAGGAAGTCATACCTTTATAACTGTTCGCTGGCCATCTAGGCCTCTTTAGAAATATTGCTGTCCAAGGAGATTTCTCAACACCAGAGCATGGTAAAAGCAAATGTGCCACATGTACAATATTTGGACACCACAGTCTGGATTAAGCTACCACTTTAACAAGCAGGATATCCCTGAAGCAAGCAAAGAATCTGGCGGCCACGGGAAAGCACTTACCAAATGGTGGTTGAGTCAGGTTAAGGCATAGGAGGTGGTATGCTTTGGGGCAGTCCTTTTTGTCACACATGACTAGCTCTCCTCCATCTCCACACTGGAAACAGTTGTCCTCGTGCATCTGTTTCTGCTCTGTTTTTATCTTCCGTTTCTTCTGCTTTAGCCTGGCATTCTTCGCCTTCTCTTCATTTGCTGTTGCAAATGCCGTCTGGGAATGAGAGAGAAAGGTCTCAGCAATAACCATTTTAGTCAATAAGTAACAGCCACTTTAAAAAGCCACGCGGCTCCCAAACTGTCAACGGCAGGTTATTATTTCTGCAAATGCTCAATGAAGTCTTGTCTACTCAGTGACTCCCATGCCACACACAGGTCTGACAACTGTCAGAATGTCATCAGAGGACGATTAACAAGCTGTGATGTTATGGTTATATCCAAAGGCCCAAGGAAGATTTATATTCACACAAAGAAACCGCCCCTTCCTTGGAGACCTTATGAGCAATACCTCTGTGAGCAGATTTCAGCCACTTCTCTGACTCTACAGATACAATACTTTGCAAGAAGCTGATTAAGAACAGCACTCTGGGCTGTGGCCAGAATGAAGCACAACAGCAAGACAAGTTTCCAGATGCTCACACATGCAGGGGAATTCCACAATGCTCCATATAGGAAGATTAAAACCAGAAGACAGACATGTGACAAGGGCTTTTTACCCCTCTCCTGTCAGGCACCCTAAACGTGACATGATGGATTCATGCCATATCTGGGTAGCTTGCTGGCTGGCTACTCCCTTCCATCCTAGAGGTGGGTACAGCCACAGTAGTACAAACTAGGGATGCAATAGTGTAATCGATTAATGCTACAGACTATGCGCATTTCCTTCCCCCTCCTCTTACCACTCATTTTTTAGCAGGCTGACCAGCAGCCCGGCTCAGTCCTGGCTTGCAACGGTTCCGGGACCTACCCCTGCTGCGGCTCTGCATTGAAAGCATATTAGGAGCCAGGCAGGAAGGCCACCCGGCTCAGTTCCAGCTCTTGCTGAATCCAAGAGCTCAGACTCCTTTCCCCCCCCCCCCCCCTCCGCCAGGGGCCACCTCCACTCCAGGCTGCTGCCTCTTTATCAGAGGCAGCAGCGCAGGACAACAGGCAGCTGGTCCACAAGGAGAGCTGGATTTTAAATTTTCTCCTCGCGGACCAACACCTGCCTGGCACTCCCACGCTGCTGCCTCTGATACAGAGCGCACTGGCTGCTGGCCCCGCCCCTGGGGACTATAGAATAGCTGATTAACCGATAAAAATTCATGAGGTTACTCAACTATTCTATTAACCCATATTTAACATCCCTAGTACAAACTAGTCAAGCCTTTGGGGAACCTTCAAGGTACCAAACAGATCTATTACATTAAATGAAACAGACCTCTACTCACTCTTCTCCCACAAAAAGCTTTCAATACAAGCGCACTGAGTGCAATCTTTATTCCTTTACAACTAACCTTTGGCCGTACTCCTAGAAAGCCACTGCAATTTTCTGCTCCACAATGGCATTCAGTCCTACCATTGCCCAGACAGTCCAAATTATAATTAAATGTTAACTCCATCCCTAAAAGTTAAAGAGAAACTATTCACACACACACACAAGATGTGGGGAAAACATATACAAGTAGCAATTCAACTTCATATTAAAGCCACTGTTTTTAAAGGGCACAGTTATAAGGTCACAATATTTATAACCGCATCAAAAATATTGAGATGAAATGTGCTGGAGATTTAACAGATAATGAAGTTGTAACTAGCAAGGCTTCTGTGGTTGCGTCGAGTGTGAGGGGTGTGACCGCTGCCGCCAGGCCAGGCCCCCGATGATCCCTGAAGCTGTGCCCTGGGGAATACAGTGCCATGGGGAGAGAAGGGTGGGGCAATGACAGGAAGGGGTGGGGTTTGGGGGCTGGTAATGGACTCCCCTAGGAGTTTGAGGCTGGATTGTACAATTGCTCCCGCTGGGGATTTGAGACCGCTGGTTTATACAGTGCTGCTCCAGCTTTGGACCTGACAGGAGCACTACACGTAGTTTTTCCTACAAATCAAACAGAAATCTTGGCTATTTTATGATCATAAACTTGGTTTACAGTGTCTGTTGGTTACAAAATGTTTAGCATTCAGAGACAGTTCCAGATCTGATGTTAGGGAAAGGATCTGAAATTGAGTATCTATGCTAGCTGAAAAGGACTATGCAGACATGGCAAAAAAGTTAACATTGAATTTTCTGTCCTCAAGCATTCGGTGAAACCCTTGATTTTTTGTGTGTGACAAAGTTGCATGTTTAATACTGTGCATTTCATCTTACATTGCTCCTAATGAGGCTATGCATATTGAAAGCAAGAGCTTCTTGATCATGCATTTTCATTGTCCCAAAGGGTAACAGAGTCACTGTAAATGCCAATGTGACCAAGTCACTTCATGGGGGGAGAACGGGTGAATGGCAACTGATTCCCATTTGAGAAGAGGGTACATGCAGGGTCAGAGGCTTCTTTTTACCTGCAGGAATATCACAAAGAGCAAAAAGTCCAACTCTAACATCCCCATTCACTGTCCATTTCTGTGTTTCACAGTTCGGATTACAACTATGGTTCATAAAACGAGAATAATTTCCTTTTGGACCAGCGTCTATTATCCGGTCCTTCAATAAAAAGACAAAACAGACTTAAGATCAGATTAAACAGAAGTCATGTAAGTACAAATACAAACAACAGACTTAGACAGGTACTTGATGTGTTAACAGATACTGTTTTTTCCTGGATCTTTTTTTAACCTAAAGCTCTTCAGCACGTATGCAGAGAGAACGTAATGGCTGGCAGCATTGCTAATGAGCTCAGGGGCCTTCCATCTATGGTTCAACCCCATCCTGAGCAACAGAGACCTAAATGATTCACCTTCCGAAAACCAGTGTTTGAGGACAGCTCAGAAGTTTGTTGGAATTGCACTGCAACTGCATCACGCAGGTGCCCACATTCCACCATGACTGACAGTCTTGCTGGCAGTATCAGTGGGCATACTATGGACTAAACAGACCATGGGCGTTCATCTCCTCACAGAAGCCCCACTAAGTCAAGGCTGAAGCAAATGGTCCATGAAGTACCTACATGAAAACAGAACTTCACTCTGGGAACCTTCACCTGCACTAAATGCATTTCAGCTAGAAGTGAAATAAAAAGTAATTCTTGTGCTTTAAACATGGACCCTGATCTTGCTTTCCTGGGTCATAAGACCTAGTTCCTTAAGCAGCAGCAGCTACCATATATCTGAGCGACTGTGTCTGTGAGTGAGTGAGTGTGTCTGTTCAAGAACTGGTCCTAAACGGTAAGAGCTAGGACCACCAAATATAGTAAGTAGTTTCCTCTTATCCTAACTTACAGCAAGGTAAGTGTTTGGTTGTGCCAGGACAATGGAATGTGCTTAGAATGCAATTGTTTCTCAAAATGGAAAGGGAGGGGGTCTGATAACAGGGACAGTTATACCATAGCATGACTACTGAGGCAGCAAGGGGCCAGAGATGGGGATTGTGACAGCTATAACTCCACTGGGGCAGAGAAAGAGACAGCTCTCTACTATATACTTCAGGGAGAATTTGTCTGTTTGCAGGTCTGTCTGTCTGTCTTCCAGCAGAGGGACATGCACCCTTCCCCCAGCTATGCCTGCTCCAGCAGTCATGGACAGGCACTTCTCATGTGGCCCCACTCTGATGAGGGGAGAGGGGGCTGGGAGCTATCATTATCCTCTCTCCCTAGGGCAGCCTGCACACTGAACCCCTTATCCCCATCCCAGAGCAATGACTGAAATGAACTCTTTGAATTAAACATATTTGAGTTAAAGACCCAAGCCACGCCAGGTCAATCTTTTAGTATTTTATATTGTAGAGATCTGGTGCTTTACCTTTGTGACAGTTAACATATAAAAATTGGTTATGCTGTTCTCATGGGCACGTTTAATCCGCAATCTGCATTCTTCTTCATCAATTAATTCACCAACGTATTCGTTTACAAATTCACCCTGCAAAGTCAACAGAAAAACCCATGCTTATTGCTTGCTCTCTGTACAGTTAAAAAGAGGGAGGGAGTATAGAAAAATTAGATGGGAAGCCCTTAGAGATACATTTTGTCCACTGCAAGGCCTAAGTAGGGTGGGTTCCTTTGGATAAGCCAAGTAGTGAGAAATGGTTAAAACAAAGTACTACGTAACAGTGACCCGTATAGAAAAATACATATGGGCTCAAGTTTAGATTAAATTACAGAACTGTGCTTCAAAACGGAAGCATCACACATAGAACTTAATACAGCAACAATTTAAAATGATTATATTGTTTTCAAGGACACATTTGATTAACGAGTTGTATCTTTCTTGGTCAACTGCATATAGCTGGTCCATGGCTCTGCTTGTACTTCTGTCCTATTTTAAAAGATCTGTACAGTCACTCTATAGAAAATGCCCACATTTTTACAGCAATATATTCAAACACCCATGAGAAAAGATCACTTAGGCATTGTGTACTATTCAATGTAAGAAAAAGATAAAGCCAGAGTCAACTGCTTCTCCATGCACTGGTCCTAGTTACAGCAGCAAAACCACAAGATTCTACAGTAGTTGGAGGTTCACTGGCAGTATTTTGAGTCACATACTTTAAGAAAAAAAAATCAGGATAACAGATAGATGCCCACAGAATATCAACCTCATACAACACTACTGTACTGCTAAACATTTTCACCGCATAGTATTTGAACAATTCATCTTTAACAGGACTTTTAATTGTCAATAACAAACAAGCAAAGTTTGTGATAATGAAGTTTTAATGTAGAACAGATATTACAAAACTGGCTTAAATAATTAAACCGCTAAAAACAACAAGTTAAAAGTGAGCCTTCAGGCTGACTGCGTATTCCCAGCTTTCATGTGATGGACTTGGAAATGGCCAGGAAACGAGGATACCTTGATACAAGGGAGTTAACACACTGCACGTTGAGGGTCATTTTTCTGTAACAGTCTCAATAGTTCTAAAGCTTACACACTTCCAAAAGCAGTTATTTGAGATGCTCAAATTTAATAGTCAAAAAAGTGTCTGAGCAGTTCCAAGGGTTTTGTTTTGTTTTGCGTTTAAATAAAATGGTACCAACATGTTACAGGCTACACGGGATCAACAGTCTGACAAAAGTCAAAGCTAAGAGCTCTGGCAGCTGGTTGGTTGTGCCAGGGCTCCAGAAAGAGCCCTCGAGTCATGGCTAATCCCATTTTGGAGCTTTGAAGGGAAAAGGCTATACTGCAGGAGAAGATCATCAGGATAACATTTTCAGAAGCCTTTAAGTCCCACTTGGAAATGGGATTTAGGTTCCAGTGGACACAATGTCCTAAGATACTTGGGCAAATCTGTAATCTCTGGAGTGAAGTTTTCAAAAGTGCCCCCCACTAAAATGCTTCTATTTTAGCCTGTGTGTTCTGAAACAGGTGGTTCAATCAAACCCCCCCAGAAGAGTTTTTCTAATGATGCCAGTGACAAAATTTTCAGTAGTGTTCCTGAAGGACACAAATACATTATTTTATACTTAATATGTGCAGAAAATTCACAGAAAATCCACCATAAAGATGCTATGACATTTACCACGTACTTGGTGCCAGACAAACTAAATTCTGTCACTTTACTATGGTTTTCTCTAGTTACCTGTTAATATGTTATTTGAACACCCATGAGCAGAACTGTCCCAAGTCTAATCAAAGGTTTATCGTTTCAGTTGAAGCAGTGATCACCATCGTAGAAACCTAGTTGAAACTGGTCTGTTCAAACACTTCTGACAGTGCCACTGCCAAGTGAATACTTCACACATCCATTTAGGTGCCACACAACATTTCTCTATGCCAAATTTCTATATACTGTGAACTAAGTTACTAAACAAAAACAAGATAGATACCCTAACTAGAACTGACAAAAGCAAAGAATTCACAGTTAAAGAGTTGCTACTACGCCTTTGCTCAAGACCATTTGCCATTACTGGAGAGTCACTTCAGGCTAGTAGGTTATCCTATACTATCTATGTTTAATATGTAAGCAGCATATAACTTAAGGATGAGACAATTCGGATCTCTTTGCTTTTGTCTAACTGTTAAAGTTACATTCTGGAGCTAAACACACCACCATCCAACAGCGCATTATCACGCCCAGGTACAATCCAAAACGTCCCATCGGGATTCCTAGTCTGGACAGGAGTCAGCGCCACTTAATAGAGAATTGCAGTGAAGACCTTACATCATGTTTAAGTCCACCAGAACTGTGGAATGTGCCTTCGCCATGAGAAGTTCCAGGACACCTTCTTTAGCAAGATGTGTGCAAATTCAAAGTGGAGAAAACATGAAGCCAAATGAGAGCAAAAGGGTGCTCTGGAGTGAACTCTGAGGATGCAGGTCAAATGATAAAAACAACAACGTGTCCTGATTGTCCATCCCATCTGCAGCCATAGCTGGATCTTCCATTCTTCAGGTGTGCTCAGCCTCCTCCTTGTTCAGAAACAACGAAGCCTGCATGAGTAAGAGCAAAACATACATCTGTCCATCAAATCCAATCCTCTGCCTGGCAAGTTAAAGTAGCGTGAAATCCAGGCCCATCATCCTCATGCTTGCCTCGAAGTAGAGCAAGACTGCAATCCAGTGCAAGATTTTGTTTTTCCATATCAACTGTTGCACATCCCACCTGAATCCCAGTGGATAATCCCAGCCTGGTGTCCCCAGGAATACAGTGTGCAGCGACACAGTGTAAAGGAAAACCAAAATGATCCATTCCAGGATCTTGACTACATAGTCAGGAAAGGTATTTTCATTCCCCACCCGTCACAGCACAGCTACCCCATCTGCTACTGCTCCTCTAATGATTCCAATCATTCTAACATTTATGTAAAGTCCTCAATATTTCCTGAAGCTAATCAGTTCTTGGTGCTTTTCACTTATAACAAGTGCACCATGTCCAGCAACAGAAATCTCTGTATCTTCATTATTCTTCTCTGCCTTCTTGAACTTTAAACAAGAACTTAAGTGTGTTGTCCAATGTAGCCTGATCACCAAAAGACTTTTATTAATCCCCTCCGAGTTCTTCTGAAATAAATCCAGTCTGAAGAGTTGAGTGTCAAGGAGGCTATGCCAGCTCCCTGGTGACCAGAAGTTTGTAAGAGCAATGCTGCATCCCCTCCCACTCCCAATCCAGACAATCTGCCATTGGGAACTGCAGAATAATCATGTTACCATGTCAGAGCTTAAAAGAAAAGGCAAAAGGAAGTCCAGAAAGCTACCTTGACGGAACCCCTCGGAAAGAGGCTCACCGCCTTAGGTTGCCCCATCTCCCATCCTTTGAGTTACTTCATATCATGAAGTGTGATTAATTTCATTTGCTGTGTTAACTCTGGGGTTGAGGGAAAGAGAAAATGATGGAGGTATGTTTTATTTTTTTATTCCCATCCCTCTAAGACTTTAGCATGTTCAAGAGCTGAACTTGGTCAAAAGAGCATATGAAACCATCTAGAAACTATTTTTTCTCCTCTCCCTCCATGCGTGGAGGTCACTAGGAGAACTTGTGTACATCACTACCTTCTAGAAATACCGATAGTTCTCTTCTCCTGCCCATCATCAACAAAATTTATAACCAGTCAAATCTGGCTCTTGTGCTAGAAGCAAGCATTGTAATTCCCCAAAAACAAACAAACAAAAACCCCAAACACCTCTGCCAGAGGTCTCACATTCCATGGAGTTGGATGTATCATTATTTCCTCCTCTTGAGGAAGTTTCATGCCTTGTAAATTTAAAGAAACAAGTGTGTGTAGGATGAACTCACTTCAAAGAATTAACTTTTAAATACATTTTCTTTCAAGGTACAAACACTAAAAGAGCAGCAGTACTCTCCTCAACTACTTTGCTTAATGGTTAGTTAAGCATTTGTCCTAAATTCTACCTTTTTAATGTTCCTTTTTGTCCTGAGACCCCAACCACGGCGATCGGTTTTTATGATTTCAGCATCTGGATAGAGCCTTTTGGTGAAGCACTGGTTCTGACAGCGCTCTCCTGCTGGGCACACTTGGGGATGGCACTCATACTGAAGCATCCTGTTCAGACACTCCGACTCTAGGCCACAGGGGTTCTCGTCCGACGGCTTGCAGTTACAGCGAGGGATTTCTGACAAATCAGCAACTTGAATCTGAACTTTCCCTATTACCTTGTTGGACTGTGGAACAAAAAAAAGACAAGGGATAAATTTGGATTTATGGCCATGAACACAGAATTTAGATCAGAAGCACTTAAATCACACTCAGCTACTGATATCAGAAGTGGGTGTATTTTTTTCCTCCCTTCTAAAAGAAAGTATGTCAGCTAAGAAAAGGCAACAAGGCAAAAATACGTTGCTGCAATTTAGGACTTTCAGCGATTCCATCTGGCACTGCTCCATGACTATCAAGCATCTCCGCTGTTCTGAGAAACCAGCAAGGAGGTAGTACTATAGAAAGTGGGACAAGACTGTTTCAGACAGCATAGTACATGAATTAGTATTACAACTCTCGAGGCACACAAAAATGTGCAGAAATCCCAAGAATATCAACTACTATAAAGTATGATGAAACAGATAAGTACACAGTCTGAGGTACTGTGCCCCCACAGTTACTGGGGGAAAAAAAAGCTAGATCATGTTCTTAGTGACCAGATTTAGGAATTAAGTTCTCACACCTAATAGTTTTGTTATTTGTCAATGCTAATATAATTTCTTATTGGTAAGAAAGATTCATTTGTGAGGGGTGGAACCCTCTTGCAAATATCATAGTCCTTTATCTTCAGTAAGACTGACCTTAAACTCAAAGTTCCTTTTAGTGATGCTTACTACTGCCCTTATAAAATTAAAGGACTTAAGGTACTAAACAAGGCAGGTCAGAAGAGACCTTTGAAGAATGGCAGACTGATTATATGAATTTTCTTCTAAGCCACAATTTGCTGCCCTGTTTAAATCTATAGCTCATTCACACACAACGAGGGGACTCACTTTAATATGTTTGTATGGTGGGGGCTTTCTTGAATTCCTTTCGATCTCTAGTGCTTCTTTGCTTTCTCTTTGTGCTTTCAGTTCCTGGAAGCGTTTTGCAGCTTCTTCAAGTGCTGTGCAAAGGAGTCCAAAATGGGGAAAAATTAGTATTGGGCTGCTGCTGCTGAGGAACATTTGTGAAAAGCTAGGAATTGGAAGTCTCCAAAGAACAAGCTAACAATGAAGTGTTACAGTATGTCATGAACAACTTTTAAATCAAGTAGTTCACAGTCGATATATACAAACTCTCGGTGGCCCTCTGCACCAGAGCCCAGGTCCCCCTCATAACTTCTTTCTAAGCTAAGTGGGAAAAACGGGGGTTGCCTATAACAGCACAGAGAGGGAGGAAGTTAGATGCTAACAATCTTCTAACCTCTAGTCAATGGCACCACACAGAGTTTAGCACAGACACAGAACACTAACCACACAATTCCCATGCAAGTTAAGTGAAGATGAAGAAACAAACGTGGAAGTTTTGTTATAAACCACTATAAACTTTGTTTAATTTTACCTTTCTTGAAGGTCTTGTTAATACTAGTTTGCCCCTCAGCAAAGCTTTTATCTCCTTCAACATAAGGGAAAACTCTGCCCTGGTGTACCCAATAGTAGTCATGTGAACCAAAGAAAAATACTGGGAAGTCCCCGATATCATGTTTGAGGCCCTGTATGTTGAGAGGCACAGACCTGGGATTGCAGATCTCAGCTGGCCACCACCTGCAAATAAGAAAAGAGTAAAAACTCAAACTCTATGAAACAGGCAAATTGCTTGGATTCTTGATTTGGGAATTTCAGCTGCAGTAGCAGAAGTTACATTTACTTCCTAAGAAATACAACTGCAGTGATTCCTATCCTATTCTCCTTACAAAAGCAAAATTGCCTTTGATTTTACTTGGGAAGATCCACAAAGAGACATACATCTTTAAAGTTCTCATGGTCCCAACCCAGGATAGGGCCCTGTGCAGTACATACATTTGGGGACAGCAATCCGAAGGGAAATTTGTTAACAAAACTGTTCAGCTATACGTTACAATATTTTTTAATAAAAACAAACCCCCTGATTAAGTTAAAGGCAATGAAAATGTTTGCCAGACATTTTTTGATGTTTAGATAGAGTTTTGCTTTTTAAAGTGCGGTTTTACAAATCCTTATATGAGAAGAAAAAGCTCCGTCAATTAATTAGTGTGAAGAGTTAATCCTCTTGCAGTACTGGAAATCCAATAGTAGCATTCTGCTAATGCAAAAGAACCAGAAAGTCAAGTGGCCAGCACATCACTGCACTGCCCAAATGAGCACAGTGAAAGCAGTAAACACCTCCAGCGATGAAAAATCATTTGGATTTTTAAACATTCCATTTATGCATCAGGCACTCCCTTTCATAGGCTCAAAATTAGATGAATAATGTGAAAACTCCAGATCATAACTTAAGAACATCCACACTGGTTCAGACCGGGGACCATCTAGCCTAATATCCTGTCTTCTGATGATGGCCGGTGCCAGATACTTCAGAAAGAATGTATAGAACAGGACAAGTCATCAAGTGACCCATCCCGTGTCATCCACTCCCAGCTTTTGGCATTCAGAGATTTAAGGATATCCAGTACAAAGGCCTGAATCCCTGACCACCTTGCTAATAGCCATTAATAGACCCATCCTTCATACACTTATCTAGTTCTTTTTTAAACCCAGTTATACTTTTGGCCTTCACGACATCCCCTGGCAAGGAGCTCCACAGGCTGACTGTTGGGTGAAGTAGTACTTTTCTATACCTGTTTTTCAATCTGCTGTCTATTAATTTTGTTGCTCTCATTTCACATGAAGGTGTAACAGACACTTCCTTATTCACATTCTCCACACCATTCATGAATTTATCAACCCCCGTCTCTTTTCTAAGCTCAGCACCAAGTCTTTTTTGCACTTGCCCTTTCAGAAGCTGTCCCATGCCCCTAATTGGTTTTGTCGTCATTCTATCCCTTTTTTAATTCTAATAAATATTTTCTGAGATGGAAAAGCTGCATCTGGTTTTCAACATGTTGACATATCATGGACTGATACAGCGTCATTATTACATTTTCTGTGTTATCTACTGTCCTAATGGTCCCTAATACTGTATTGTTAGCTTTTTTGACTGCTGTTGCATTCAGAGCAGATGTGTTCAGAGAACTATCCATACTGACTCCAAGATCTCCTTCTGGAATGGTAACGGCTAATTTAGACCACAACATTTTGTATGTGCACGATGAACCACCTGGGCAAAAACTGACTAACACTATTTGTAGTGTGATTTGACAATTTCAAGTAAATGGAGTTAGAAACCAAAGATAAAGAGTGGCCAATAGCTGGACCAATTCAGAATATTTCCACACAGCAATTCAACCTAGAAAAACAAAACAAAAAATCTCAGCAAACTACTTTTAGTCTCATTTTCTTATGCTCCATTTGTCCGGCAAAGTCAAGGGTTAATCACAAGACCATATTTAAATAACTGATGACATGGATGCATTTCTAATTTTAAGTTTATTCTGCTGAACACGTGTAGTTAGTTATCCTAGGTTAAAACACCTTTAAGTTCAATACATTAGTAACTAAGAAAGACAAAACTCCACATTGTTAATAAATCATTATATCCAGGTATTTCATGTGTACTTCATCAATCTGAACCAGATATTCCAACATTTTCAACCCTTGAGGAACTTGGAGTTCTTTGGGGTTAATTCCACAGAAAGCCAGAACTGACAATTATCAGAATATGATGATATGTCTACACAATCACAGATAGGGAAGGGGATTCACAAATTCAACTATTACTGGAAACACTTAAAAAACAACAACAAATAGTTCTGCAGCACCTTGGAGACTAACAAAAAATGTAGATGGTATCATGCATGAGCTTTTGTGTGCACAACCTACTTCTTCAGATGACTGGAGTTAAGGGGTTCAGGGTACAAATAAATAGCAGAGAGGGATGGGGAGGGAAAGAGAAGGGAAAAAAATATTGTCAACTAGAGTGTCCATGCTAAATGAGGATAACAGAGTGGGCTCTAAGTACCCGGTACTTAGCTTTTTATGTCATTAGGGTTGTTATTTTTGGAAAGATAGTCCTATGCTCTGAGCAACTACTGCAAAAGACAGGCCTTGACTGTATATTAGTTAGTCTTGGACCTATTTCACTGATTTGTAACAATTCCATGGCAGTTTTGCTGTACTTGTGAAAGTCTAGAAATAGAAATTAAAAGCAAGATTTCCCCTTACAATAAAAAAAATAATTCTAAAAGCATCCTTCCGTGGACAACTTGAAATTGCAGTGCCAAAAGCTGTCTGATGTACCTTTTCTTTGGACAACACACAATCACAGAACCATAGAACTGGAAGAGACCTCAGAAGGTCATCAAGTCCAGCCCCCTGCTCTAGGCAGGACCAATCCCATCTAAATCAACCCGGCCAGGGCTTTGTCAAGCCGAGACTTAAACACCTCTAGGGATGGAGACTCCACTACTTCCCTAGGGAACCCATTCCAGTGCTTCACCACCCTCCTAGTGAAATAGTTTTTCCTAATATCCAACCTGGACCTCTCCCACCACAACTTGAGACTATTGCTCCTTGTTCTGCCATCTGTCACTACTGAGAGCAGCCTCTCTCCATCCTCTTTGGAACCTCCCTTCAGGAAGTTGAAGGCTGCTATCAAATACCCCCTCACTCTTCGCTTCTGCAGACTAAACAGACCCAAGTCCCTCAGCCTCTCCTCGTAGGTCATATGCTCCAGACCCCTAATCATTTTGGTTGCCCTCCGCTGGACCCTCTCCAATGTGTCCACATCCTTTTTGTAGTGGGGGGCCCAGAACTGGACACAATACTCCAGATGTGGCCTCGCCAAAGCCGAAAAAAGGAGAATGATGACATCTCTGGATCTGCTGGCAATGCTCCTTTTAATGCAACCTAATATGCCATTAGCCTTCTTGGCTACAAGGGCACACTTTTGACTCATGCTAACAGGGAGTTTTGAGAGGGAGTTCTCCAGGTGAAGGAGAAGCAAATACAGGACTCTTGAGGGAAGTGTGTTTTGTTATTGGGGCTTTCTTACTGTGTGCTGAGCTTGTGTTTGTTTGGTGTGTGGTGGTGTGGTGTTTCCCCCTCCCCCCCTGTTTGAGTGAGGCTTTAGACAGGGAGTTCTCCAGGTAGAGGAGAAGCAGATACAGGAGTCTTGAGGGAATATTCTCTGGACATATTCTATAGCCAGAGCTACACAAGAGGAGGAAAGCCACAGAGACAGCAAAAAGTATATTTGAGATTAAAATGTCCAGCAACCTCTTTCTTTCCCAAGAACAGGAAGGCAGAGGACTTCCTTCATCACCTTCGCCAATGTCTGTTAGACATGCAGCATTTTACTGATCACATTTATTCTGCGGCACAGATGGGGACTTGCAAGAGGATCAACAACCTTCTGCACTCCCGCAGGGGTCTTATGAATGATCTCTACAAATAAATGCAGACAAAGTTTTGATGCCCTCGGTATTTCATGATCTTTGGGCACTCTTAGAGAGCCCACAGATAATGCTTGAGTAGTACTCACCTTAATGCACACAAATGCATGAGCAAAATTTAAAAAGCCATACAACATCTGACCATATTAGATACAGAGAGAACTACTTGTTTATTAACACTGGGCTGCCCTGCTTGTGTACCTGGATAGATGCAGGATACAGTAAAAACTTAAATCTAAAACAACAATCTAAAATAGTTTCCAGTTGTATTCAGCGAACTTGCCTGTAATTTCCAAGTTTGACCCAGACAATCTGCTTGTAACGTAGTTTCTTGCCAGCTTTACAGTCATTGCAATTCCAACATCCTTCTGGCATCTCTATGTTGAGACATTCGGGATGAAAGGAAGCTGGGCAGGACTCGCAACACAACAACTTCCCACCTTTAAACAAACAAACTCACTCATTTTACAGAAACAGCAGTTTGAGGCTTCTGCGGGTATTTTTAATATTATACTTAAATGCATTAAACTTGGATTTGCCTCACCCCAAATACGGCAAAAGGAAGGGATCAAGTCCGTTACAATGCTGGCTTAAAAATTAGTCTCTTTTGTATTATACGTGTCTCTTGTCTACTATGTAATATCTTATTTCCTGACTGCATCACAAATTGGGACAAGACAGACCTTGATTTTGAAAAATGTAGGTTAAATTCGTCAAGTTGCTAATGTGTCAGATCTTAAGAGAAACGTTCTTGAAAACTGTATGGCATTTCTTTTTTAAATCCAGGTAGTCTGGCAGTGGCCAATATCTCTTCTTGACAATTATACAAATTATGCACTTTTTTGGCATACTTATTAAACCAACATTGTCATGACTAGATCCCTTAGCAATCAGTTAGTGTGCATAAAAATGAGCCTATAGGTTGATCAATGTTTTTCTGCTTTCAAAGTTAAGAGGGAAAAAAAGTGAGAATTGTAATTTATAAGTCTGTGCATATTCTTCAAAATGAAGGTTTACCAGTGTGAGCACCCTTAATTTACTTTTTTAATGAAGAATGAGAGATTACAGAAAGATTTCACCCTTGCCCAGAGTTCCCTTTGTGCACGAAGGGAATCTGATATAACAATGTGGTAAACATTATTTTAAAAAGAAATTAGACAAAAATGTTTTTTTGGTTTACTTGTTTTCTAGCAGATGTGTTTATTATGGGCACCCACAGAACATCTATACCATTGTCAATACACAAAGAAGCTCATACAATAAACACACTTGCTACAATCTAGATAGAAATTTAATGAACATTTTAGTCCCAGGGTAAAAAGCCTGGGAGCAATTTAAAAGCAGCATTTTAAGCAATTCGAATATCTGAAGTCTGAATTTTTATTTTCAAATGTTCATCAGAAAATCTTGTCCACCTATAGACTTTCAAAACAGTCATTGATTTGATTGTAATATATTGCAAAAAGCATTCCTTAAACAATCAGTAACAAAATCACTTACTATATTTCCTCTGCTAAAAATGTAACAAAATCCAAGCATTTGGACTTTCCTGAGCTTCCCCACCCCATGATCAAGTGTTTATTTTTTAAAGAATTTTTGTAAGTGTTGTTTCAGAGGAAATACAGACCCAGCATAAATTACTGAAACAATAACCAACATGGTAAAATGCCAAGAGATGCGAAAACCAAATAAAAATCAAAACAAAAACTCTCAGAGCTAAGCAGGGAAACTTCGCTCTTAGAATGCATTAGTAAGATATTGCTCAAGCTAAGCAGAGGGCTCAAAATAATTTTTGTGGTCAGAAGTTACACAAAATAAAAGCTGTCTACATCTAGCAACATTTGAAATGATCTCATTTTAAAATGACTGACTGGGCACCATTTCGGAACACCCTTTGGGAAATCAAATTTTTGTGGGGATAGAGTATAACCTCTGAAGCTCACAGACACACACAGCTGGATCTGTTCCCATAAATTCCTTTGACAGCAATAGCATTACCAGCATAAAGCAATCAAGTTTTACTCCTGAAAAAGCTTCTGTCCTAATCCTATTGCAGTTGCCCACCTGCCTGCCTTTCTTGACAGAGCAGAATCCCTGTTGCTCCAGATGCAGCACCTTCTGCCACTCCAATAAGCAGCATTGTTCCAGGAAGTGAGCAGTCAGTCACATGAGGCGAGAAAGGAGCATCACTCAGCTTGCACTAACAAATGAAATACAAGGCCCCTGGATTGTAACAGAAACAAACAGGCAAAAAGCCATCTGCCTTCCTAAGTCTTTGGTTGTCTGGAATGCCAATATACAAATAAACGGTCAAACAAACTCCCTATTCTGACTGTTGCAGGCTCTCAGCAGGCTCCATAATAGACTTCCTCAGAAAAAGGCAATTTAAGAAGTTTTAAAAGTCAATGAGCTGGAACTGAAGTGCAACATTACTAAACTCTCTTCACCTTAGCATTATAATTATGTAGATTATTCCCATTTCCTGGAGACTACCTAGTGGCCAATACATGATTTAGCTTTTTGTGGAGAGGGATAATTTAGTGTTATTAATTATTTTAAGCCCTTTTATTATAATAAATATTTTGCCAACAACATGAACACACACTCACAATAATCAATGAGTGAAATTTACTAAAAGCAACAGGTGGTGCTTGACAAGCAAACTTTTTAATTTGATTTAAAAAGAGAAAAGAAAACAGGAAAAGCGAAAGTAAACTGAAGAGAAAGAAACTATTTGGTTACCTTTCTCACATTTCTTTTTGGAAGCTGACGAAGGAGGAGGAATCATAGGTAATTTCATCAACTCAGCACGATTTGATTCATTCAGTAGGTAGTGGGACTTATAGGCATATGAACTGAACAGGGGGTCTGAATGATCCTGCACTACCAGCCCTATATGAAACAAACAGAAAGAGATGAGTTGCAATGAAACTACCCATGATTCCATAAAGGAGAAAATAAAATAAATCAAACCAACACCTATTATGCATATATATGTTATAAGTTTGAAAGAAAAAGATAATATGAAGAAAAAGAAAAAAGTCTGACAGAAAAGGTTTCTAGATCTACTAAAGGATGAGGTTATATGTTAGAGAGTGAATCTGTACGTAAGTGGAGGAAAACTGAAGAGTAAATAAAAACCATTTCTAATGAAATTTTATTTGTGCAGTAGTTTTAACTTGCACACTTAAAAAAGCACCAAAAAAGTACCTGCTGCTAGTTCCCTATGAGCCATCCTGCCCCCAAAAGATAACAGCCAGCCAAATTACACAGCGTGACTATATCACTGAATCAGAAACACTACGGGCAGTAGGGGCTATAACACTGGAGAAATACAGATGGCATATGCAGATCCCCACATGGGAAGGGGATTCTGAATGGGACGTCCTAGACCACACTTTTAGAGTTGATAAAAGGGGAATGGAGCTACCAGGACAGCATAGCAAACAACCCTTAAATATAATCCACAGATTTTGAAGATAAATGAGTATTTGCACTATCATCCATTGAAGCGCCTATGTGGGGCAGTGGGGACTGGGAACAAAAGGGACTTCCAATGTGATAAAACAGACTAATACAGCTATTTGGTCTCACTGCTGATGAGTACACCAGGCCTGCCTACATGTAGCTACTAGCTATGTTTTTTCAATATACTGCTGATGTTTTGATACCTACGTTTTTCGCACTAAGACTGCAGTAGATCCAAATACGCAACTCTCTCTTCCTAATACTTCTGAGCATGTTAAGTGACAGCTATTACTGTTTGCATGTGCAATAAGTAGCAGAACATTTGTAGGACATTTAATTCCTGATTTCTTCCTTCCAAGTGATTCTCGTAGTGCTCCTGCTACCACCCAGAGAATTTTACCAAGTGCTCGCTCCATGCCACCATCCAGATGAAAAGCAATTGGAGGGAACTCCATTTTCAGCCTACCAATACAGCTGAATGGGTTGATGAAGATGTGCCTTGCACCTCAATACTTCCACTGGTGGAGCACAATGCCACTCAATACTGCTATCTTGGACAAAAATGAACCTATAACAAATTCTCTGAGAGCTGCTATATCCCTACTATAATACAAAGGGATTTCATTTAGCAGCCAATTTTGTATTTTTTTTAAATCTTTGAATAGACACAGTTGGTGGACACAGGAGTGCCAATGTATTTTAATTTCCATCTGCATGGGGTCAAAATATTATCTCTAATAGAGGTGCACCCTAATGTACCCCACAGGCTCCAGCCACAGGCCTTGTAAATAGTTCAGTTCAGATATATAAACTAGATATGAAACAATCATGTAACCATCAAAACAAACCAGTGTGACAGAAAAATACTTTTTCCTGTAACTTACGTTTATACTTTAGCAAGTGGCAGAAATGCCAGATCTGCAAGTCTATTCTCTGGTGCAATCACAATAAAAGGCCTTATCATGCTACTAGGCAACCAACATTCAGACTTGGAAGCCTAGTATCAAATTCTGCTTTCAGTTTTGCATGTCTCGGATTGATTCTGGATGAAATCCAAGTGCATGCAGGAAACTTCTCACCTGTGAGGTAACATCTCTTGCCTAACAGACCCAGTTACTGTCTTTATTTTGTATTTGTATTTGTATAGTGCCAAGCACATGGCCAGCACCTTACAAATAATCTTTAAAAGTTTCATAAACAGAAATGAAGACATTTCCGAGAAACTAAATTTTACAGGGTTAAAAAATATTTTAGTGACACTAAATTAGTGTGTGTGTTTGTTTGCAGAACACAAGAGCTTAGATCCACTCAGCTTTCAGGAACCAGTTCCACAGATGCTTTGGCTGGTTACAGGAACTAATACAATTGTCCTTCACAGAAACAAATACTGCACGCTACTGGATAACTAATGATCCTGGTATTGTAGCTAAAAATGCTGTTTGATATATTATCATATTACAACTCGCTACAGCCATTCTAGAAATGGTTAGACATTAGTTTGAACACCTGCGGACCAATAAAAGCAGTTCTGTTCACATACACAAAAGGGTTTTGCTAATTAAAATTCAGATCTGAAAATAGGATTTTTGGTTTTAAGCTGTGCACTTGTATACATGCTAATAAAGTCAGAATTGAAATAAAACTTAGATTGGACAAACACCCTATATAGAAATCTAACTGAGCAATAATAGACTAACGATGCATGCAACATCCATAAGTTTATCTGCATGTATGTATGCTTATGCAACACTGGCATGATTCACTTTGCATACTTCCTGTTTAGAAATGTCCCAAAGCACTGAAACAGGCTCATTAAAGGAAAAGCACTGAACCACGTGGTAAATACTGTTTCATACGCTTTAAGAGCCCCTCCCAGGCTCAGCATTCTAAGACTTACTGTTTACCTCTGAACCTCCGGATGCCATTTCTCTGGAAAAAATTAGATTTATTTAAAAGGGAAAGAATTTTGTTTTTACCTTGGAACCTCCGATAACTGCATTTCCTGTAATCTAATTAGAGGGAAAAAATCCAACTCTGGATCTCCTCATCTCTAGATCCTGTACTAGTAATCTGCTCTTGCTCATGCAAAACCTTCTTTACTACACAAACTAGTCCTCTAATTGCAGAAACTGAATACAAGCACATGGATTCAAAATTCATCATGTATTTCCACTGCTTTACTACTAACTGTCAAACAGTTGAAAGATATGATGCATTCAGTGGGAACTTTCTGAAGAATTGTGTGTTATGGTTAACAGATATATAAAATTACACACAGGCTCTATGTATTTAAATTTCACACCCCAAAGAGAACATGGCAGAGATATCTTTGCAACTGGGCTTTGACTGAAGTAAAATAAAACACTAGAATATTAATCATATCTTCTGCCAGAAGATAACAAAATAAAGTGACTGACAGACTGCTGGGGCTTAAAAGAGGGTGGGGAAGACCAACAGCTGCAGCATATGGAAAACATTTTTAAATTAGATTTTAGTTGATCTAAGTGGTAATTCCTGTTACTGTATAATTTTCTAAAAAATTATTTATCTAAGGGGGACTGGATGTCAAACGGACGTTTGCTAGCTTATGAGCAAACTACCCACCAACCTAAAGATACTCCATTATTTTCCAATTTATAGAGGGTGAAAGCAACCCCTCTTGCTGAAGAGACAGAGAATCAATGTTTACTGATTCGACTTGCAACCGCTGGGTCAGGGAACCCAACCTCCACTTTTTCCCCAAATGGCAGCACAGATACATCTCAGTGCTTCAAAACTGTGTCTGAACATCAAAAAAAATTGTATGTGAAAACTCTAGCATGAGAAATACATGAATATCGTAGGTATTATCCTGGCAGTCAAAGAGGAAGCTTAGAAGCCAATGGAGAGCCCCAAGGAGAAAGAAAAAAAAGTTTTGTAAACTGTCCCAGCCTTATTATGTAACTGTAGTAATGACCACACTGGACATATAAATGGAAGGGGGGAAAAAGTAGTGCTCACCTCTTGCACAAACGAAACAAAAGCCTACATTTACAGCTGATGAAGAGTGATTCCTTTTGGAATGGTTGCTACAGATGAGAATATGAGATGACACAAACAAGCTTCCTGCAGCAATACAGCCATCTCCTGAGTGATAGGCAATTGGGCATCTCAAACATCTCACCATGCGTCCTGTTTAATATAAATGCAGAAAAATGCACCATGTCACAGTGGAAATTAGGACAGGTTGGAAGACATCACGGACTGCGATACAAGTTTGGTTTAGTCTAACCAGGGAGTATTAGACATTCATATCTTCAAAAAACCAATACGATTTTTTTACTCTGTTAACTGAAGACAAAAACCTATTTGGCTCTAACTAGTCTAACACTGCTTGGTAAGCTTGACCATGAGTTCACTTCAGAAGAGGTCCTTTCCTTCAGAAGAACAACTGTTCTACAGTCCATTGCTATATGAAAGTACTTCAGCTTGGGACCTTTAACTTATAGTAATCTCCGGAGGGATGGCACAGAACCTATTCCAAGTGTCCTTAAGCACTACTTCTTAAGAGGCTGGCTGTTTCACATTAACCTCCCGCCCTCCAAAACTGACCTGTTTCACAGTGAACCCACTGTATTGATGTCCAAACGGATAATGAATCCCTTCATAATGAATTTATGTCCATCCCTCCATACTGTATCACATAAGTGTAAGGTATCACATTCATCTTCATTTTCTGCTACTTGTCTCAATGTCAGGTATTTTACAGTTTCCTGCTACTATCCCAATCCAGTTGTGCTCTCACCTTTACTTGCTTTGTGGATATCCTTATCCACTGAGCAGGCGGTACAGCAATGCTGCGGGCAACGGAATCCTCGTGACTCAAAGACAGCAGTGGCAAACTTACGAACACAGGTTTCGTGATAAAATTTACCACAAGCATTGACTGAACAGCGCTTTACATCTTTACCAGGAAGCTTGCAGGAAAAGCACGTGTGCTGTCCTTTTAAGAAAAGGAATAAAACCAACCTCAGCATGAATGCAATCAGTTATTTCCTGTGAGGCAAATTTGCAAATTTGGCAGAGAAAGAAAAACTGTGAAGTTAATGCAGTTGCACCAATGTAAGCAAAATATTCCCCCCTCACCATTACTACTGCACATTAATGAAGGCCTCAATCAGGATTAGGCCCCACTGTGCTGGGTGCAGTACAAATAGGAATACAGCCCAGCACTGAACAGCTCACTAATTATCCTTTTAAAAGTACTTGCTAAGTGGAGAGGGAAGAAAGTCAGCATTTAACTTTATTCACTGTAGAACATCCCTGCCTCGGTTTGTTCAGCCCTGACTATAATTACTGAAGGCATCATCAAATCACTGTAAGGCTTCATCAAAATCACTGTAATCTACCTAGAACACACTGCCCATTTAATAAACCCTGGCCTGGGGAAAATAGAAACCAAGATCTTCCCCCATCACACACACACACTAACATTTACCATTTTTACATTCAATGCAGATGAACTTCCCATCAGGTGCTGATTTCAGTCCCAGGCATTCCGTGTGGAAGACTCTACAGCACTCTCCTTCGCAGGAGACCAGAGACTCGCCAGAGCTTTCACAGATCTTAAACAAGCAAACAGCTAGTCAGCAAACAAAGCACCTGACAGATGTTTAAATGCAAGTGACAAACAGAACCAAAGCGATGGAAATTAACTGGCCGAAACCTCTTCATACTATCACACTGCAGCTTCTTGGTTTCTGAACAAGCAGGCCAGTTGGCTGAAGCTGCCGACAAAACTAGCAATTGTAACAGCCACTGGAAGCCTCCAGCACTCACTGAACGTGTCCCCTCTAAAAAGGAGTGCCCATCCTTTTTGGTTTTAGACTTCTCTTCACCTACATCTACATGGAGCGGTGACTGCCAGACGTGCTTTCCCATCCCCACCATATAGGTGTTGTCTTAAGCAATTGCCAAGACAACAGCAACAGAGCCTCCCTCAAATGCAGACCTTGCTAGTTAGCCATGCCTGTGCCTTATTTAGATTAGCACACTGTTGCTCTCATTTTGTTTTACTCTGAAAGATCCTCTGGAATTTTCAAATAGGGCAGAATATAGCAACTTGCTTGCTTGGTGATATTAGTCATTACACGCTGTACTGTATTTTTCCATGGACTCAGTCTTAACCTCCAAAATGCCATGTCAACTTTTTTTTGGGGGGGGGGGGGGTGGCGGGGTAGTGAAAAAAATCACCTCTGGAGCAGTAAGCCTGCAAGACCTGGTCACACCCTCATGTTCTAAGGTGCTCTCTAATTTTGAGATTTGGTCAAAATACAATTGCATAATTCAAGTTTTCTACCAGACCAGATTAAAATAGAGAAGATAGCACAATTTTAGCACAGATTTGTTTACAGTACTATTCACTTTCCACCTACCTGACAAACAGTATCCTTCTTATTTGTTCCAGTGCCTCTTCTTGATAAGCTAGAGTCTACTGATTGTACATCAGAAGCATCGGCATCCGCAGTAGCTGATGGGCTGTCTGAATGCTTTCCAAAGCTACCCTATAAAGTAATCAATCCACAACCACTTTTATAGAAGCTACTTTAAAAGGCTAACCATGGAATGGAAAATATTAAGTCCTCATTGATTAAAAGAAAAATACAGTCAATATACATGAAAAAGACTTATCTGAACGCTTATGAGCCTCAATATACAGTGACTAACAATATACTGCCCATTTAAAAAATGTCCTTTTTAGCATTGGACCAGCATGGGAAAATATACATCAAGATACTTATGGCCGACCCAATCTACCATCAAAATATTTTAACCTCACCATAACATTGTCAGACTTTTTAAAGAGCAAAACGATTCAGTTATCTGAATTCGACTACTAAGTTACTTTCATATTCAAAACTGAGGCCCATCAATCATGCAATTTCTGTCTCACATACTGAAACACAGATCTGTGTGCAAATATCACACATTTACCTGCAGATCATTAAGTCCTCTTGAATCAGAGTCAGATGTGTCTCTGTATGCTGAACTAGTCAGTTCTACATCAGTTGAGGCACGACTCCTTTTCTTTAGAGGTTTACAAGAATCTGAAATCTCGCTGGCACCTTAACACAACATATTGAAATGAATTCTAAAATACTGTTTTCACTTTTCTTTTTAAAATCACAAGAGGGGAAATAAGAGACATGAAAAATGTCCACAACGCAGCACTTTATATGCAAAGGACCCGGCCCATGGATTGGGGTGTGACCCTGACCTGAGAATTTGGTCAGCAATGTTACTGGGAACATGTGGTAAAGAATTCATGTTGAACCAAATCTAGCTTGTAAATTTAGCTACTAGAAAGTGGCATTCAAATGCCATTAAACAAAAACTTTGGTCAAACTGATAGATAGCTCATGTATTGGCACAATCTATTGAACTATCACCATTTAGGCAGGTATAAAAACCCAACAGGTAATCCCACACCATTTATCTTATAAATATGTCTATGTTCTGACAGCCTCAATTTTTTTAACAAGATTCAAGTAGTGAAAACTTTAAAGACAACCAAGTACACACACTATTTTCCTAGTTATTACCAAAAGATGGCTATAATTCAAAGGGAGGAAGGTAGATCAATACAATGAAGTTACAACAAGCATCTGGGAATTACTTTCAGTTCACACAGACTGAAAATCATCAATGAAATATAATAAGCGGCCTGTAAATAGGGTACTAATAATTAACATTTGTTTTTATTCAGCTAAACTCACCTTTCTGTAATCCAGTCTTCACTGCTGTCTGTGGAACCATTTCTACCTGTTTGGACAGGAAAATCTATAGTTAACAGAGGAATTTTTTCCCCTAGTATAAAAAAGAAAGAACATCCAAGTTTAAGCGATTAGCATATCTGAACTCAGATGTAGTCTGGCAGTCCCCTTCTCAGTGTAAGCCTTCTGTCCTGCTGGGATTTAATCCTAGCTGCCTAGGCTGAATACCAGGTGATAGGGCAGCCATATGTTCAATAGCAATGTCCTTTCCAATCGCTCCCTTTGTGCTTGAAGACAACAAGAAAGCTTTATCCATGTCCAGCAGGCAGGAGAAAGGTTCATTTCTGTAGCCAACCCTGATGCTGCTGTAAAAACCCACACCTGTTAAGGTAAACTTGTACTTATACAGGTATGACACTCAGGTTAGTGAGACACTTAATGTATTGCCGGTTTAAGGCACTTCCATCAAGCATGCACTCTTGAGCTCCTGGAGATATGGACCTTCTCTCTGTATAGAATGCTGCAAGGCCCATAAAGGGGGGGATGAGGACTCCATACAGAGCTTTGCAGAGCTCTATACAGCTGGAAACTCATGTCAGTACAAACTTAAGTAGATAAGTTTGTGATCTTCCAAAAGCACTTCATGGTCTCGATCCTACATCAGAAGGATGAAATTAAAATTTCTCTGCTGTGAAAATTTGGTGATAAAAGCATAATTAAAAGAAGAGAATTGTTTCCTAAGGTCCTAGTTTTAGGCTAAGAATTGCAGGCTTTTATTTCTTTGCAATGTGGTTAACAAAGCATATAGAAACACATTTAGTAAATATTTAAGGATTATTCTATAATTTTTTAAAAAATATTTTATTTTGTTGTACAATAGGTAAAAACATACAATAAAAGGATTTGTATAGGATACAGTTCGTAATACAAATATAAAATCTAAACAATCACTTGTATTTCTCTATTTCTCACTGTAACAGTAGCATTAACATTTTGTTTTTCCCATTATTTGTATTCATTCCAGTTATAAATTTAAACCAAGTGGTCGCAGACTGAATTTGGGAATCGGTTGCAAGAAAACTTGACTTTGGGTAACAAATATTGTTGCATAATTGAAAGTTAGTAAGATCTATTTTGAATATAATTTAATACATTCAAAGTTATGTGCATTACAGTGCATCTTTGATTATTTTATTATGTTTTAGTCACATACTTTGCCTGAGAAAAGCAATTTAATGTACTATGTTGCCTTAGTTAGCTACATAGTATAAAAAGCAAGCAAAGCCCTGGAACCACAACCTTCCTATTGTTGGTTCTTCTACCTTGGTTAAATTAAAGAGAATTTGTAAACGCAAAAAGATTTTATATAAAATAGGGAAACCACAACTTCTCACACCAAGTTAAAGGGCCTATGAGTCAGCTATTTTAAATCCAACATTTAGGTTGCCTTTAAAAAAGTTTGAGACAAAAGTTAATATTTCTTCTGGCGCTTTCGCAACCCAAACACAGACGTGTCAAACTAGTGCATCGGAATCAAAATACAAAACTTTAAAAAACTAGATGAGGCCTATTTTCAGCCGTTAAGATGACTTTGACGTGCAACAAAATAAAAGTGTAACGGGCAAAGAATAAATTAGGATTTTTTTTTGTAAATATCCATTTTACTCTAATGATTTAAAAAAAAATTAACCTGTGTCCCTTTTTTAAAAAAGCCCATTGGAAAAAACTGTATTAAGAAACAATTGTTATACAAAAGTGTCAGGTTTCAAAAGTGGGTGCCCTTAATGTTTAAATAGGGAAACACTGATAGTAAGGAAAAGAACCAACAACTCTGACAAATTAGTTAAATAAGTGTATTGAGTTAAATATTTAAGTACGTCACCCATTCAACTTGCCTACTTTTCTCCACTCAGAACTTTTTTTTAAATAAAGCAACAACATTTGTCTGTCTGGCATTCAGATTAAAAGAGTGCCCTGTACATGTTAGTTCTACTTAAGGGGGAGAAAAAAAAACCTAAGATCTGCATTTTTGATGTCTGCCAACATAAAAGTCAGATTATTCATCTTTAAGATAGATCATTCTTCAGAGTCCATTTTCAGAAGTGATCAAATAAATGAGAAACTTTGAAAAACAAAACCTCAATACAAACCAGCAGCTAAACCAAGAATAAGAAGGAAGGAACCTGGCAGCAATTCCATCAGATATTATTGAAACATAAAATCATTTTGCTGACAACACAAATCTCAACGTTAACATGTCAGGTTCATTAGAAGTCTTGCATCATTGAGTTCCCATTATCCAAAGCCTGAATTGATACTGTGAAGATGCCAGTAGCAGAGTCACAGCAATAATGGTACTGACAGGGGGGTTTCATGAAGGATAGTCCAAAAAGGAAACTCGATGGGCAAAATGGAGAAAAATAAAAAGGCACCAATATAAGCCACAACATTTATGAATACAAAATATATTTTAACTCTCTACATGGAGGAAGCCAACCTGCTCCTTTTTGATCTTCTTCTTTGGCACAACTTCAGTGGATTTCTCAGACTCTGAGCGGGTTCGAATCGATCTTCTCTGTTGCTTCTTTTCTACAGAACCTAAGGAAAGAAAGGATTCTGTTACGTGAGTCCTATTTCAGAAGAGCATGATGTGTTCAGTACCAAGTCAACAGCTGTAGTAAAAATAGCATTTTTTTTTATTCTTTTGGTATTTTACTCAGACTTTAAAAAAAAAAAAAAGTCAGTTCAAAGGGTTTTTTTTTAAATTTTTTGTTTTGTTTTTTTGCCAGCTGAAGCCCTCATTGTGGACAATACACGTAATGGAGAGAGGCTTGGGTACAGAAAAGACACCAATAAAAGGGTGAAGGAAAAGGCTAGAATCCGTATTTGGAATAGAATGAGTTTGATAAGGCATGTCACTTTCAGAGCCTTTGGTCTATTATTTTCTAATTAACTAGCTTGCCTTGGGCTTTTTTGTTAAAGGTACTGTATCCATAATTTAAAAAAAAAAAAAAAAAAAAAAAAAAAAAACAGCATTACTTAAAATGTCTTGGTATTGTAATGATTGAGAACTTAGATTCCAAGTTTTTGTTCTCCAAAACAAGGTTCTCTGGGCCTTTGATTTTATGTGGTCAGCTGGATGAACTGATTTATCAAGTATCTGAACTCTAGATATTAGTACCAGCTTAGTCAAAAGCTGGGCTATCATAGTTGCAATAAATAAAAAATTGACAGCGTTAGATAAAGATTTCAAGATGCTGAGGAAAAAAACTGAACACAAACGGTCGTCAATAGACAGGATGCTACTCTAGCAGACACAAATTGAACACACAGATTTCTTAAATTTATGCCTTAGAAAGCAATCTCAGATTAATAAGCGTCATTCGGCTACCTGAAAACACCAGAATAGTTGCTACTTTAAAAAAAATTGGCAAGGAGTATTCTGGGTTACAGCTCTGCTCCTATTGAGGAGCATCTACAGCATCTGTGCAATGTGTAATTTATGAACCAAAGCACAGGTGTAAGATGGATAGAAAAGCCCCAAGTTTGAAAACAAGCTGCAGTTTTGTTCTTCAGCATCAGGCCTTTTTGGTCTAACAAGATAGGGATTTTTTTTATTTTTTAAAATTATTAATATTTAGAAGACTAAAATATGGATCTGGAATTTTTTTGTATTCTGTTAAGAGGATTCATTATTGGAGGCCATAAATGTCTGTTGCTTCCATTGATATTGTGATATATATCTAAAAAAAGAGGTAGGCTGTAATCATGCCTGGAAATTGTTCCAGAGGACTCTAGAAGCATGGAACTTTCCTCTCTCTTATACACTTAGGTTTAGTATTTATTTAGTGAGATTTCATTTGATGTGTAATTACTCAGGATTATCTGCAGCTAATCTTGCTTTCTAGTTATTTAGAAAATTGTGCATTTAAAACTGGTGCAATGGAAACTCTCAAGAATTGTATTTGTGCCAATACAAATGGTTTTAAAGATTTTATTTTTAAAGGGACACATTTTAGAATGTATACCCAAAGGTATATAGCAAATTTTATTGTGTATTCGACTTGCTCTGAGTGGTCCAAGGCACCTGATCTGTAGCCCCTCTATGTTCAGCAGGCATGCCTTGTATGATGTATGGAAAGACTTCACTAATTCTGGACAAGTCTGACGAGGAAAGTCAACTAATCAGTGATCCCCTTTCTTCTCTATGCTCAGTAGAACTCCTTCTGCTATGTTGTGATGCAAGACCTGTATCGGAGAAGACAGCATTGGTCTCCAAGGGCACTACTTTGTATTCGATGCTAGCCATATGCTCAAGTGGTGCAACCGGCACTTCTTCCCCCAATTCCCCAAAGGTTCATTGCATCACCTCCACAATACGCCTCTCTCACTTCTGTAACATTTATGAACAGGAGCTAGTTTCAGGCTGGTTTATAGCCAGCCTGGCACCTCATCAGTTACCAAGTCATTGGGCAAGTTTTATTTATACTTCCAGTCTCCAATTAAATTCTCAAAGTAGTTCTCTGATCAGACTGCCAATGATGGAAACAGATTTTCCCCACTATTATGGAATTCTGTACATCTCACTGTGGCTTATGCATCAGGGCTCCCAGAGTCATTCTGTAAAATACTTTACCGTAAAGGTATTCTGAAGTTCCGGTGACCTTAAATTTGAAAAAAGGACTTCCAGTTATGTTCCATGAGAGGGGACCAATAACTGTCTGGACTTTGGAAATGGCTTTGAAAGTGACTGTTTGGAGTGTATACTGAAGTAATGCTCATGCACTGTATGGGGTGTTATCAGGTGATGTTTTACGTATCCAAAAAACCTGAGAAAATGAAAAAAAAGAGGCTCAGAATCCTTACCCTCCCTGTGTTCTAAGAGCCACTGCGAATTGTGGAGGTGATGCCTTTGGTTTCCAGGGGAGGGAAACAAAACAGAGAACACCTCCTCTGTTGTTGGGCAATTAACAGAGTAGCACTTAAAAGCAGCAGGAGAGACAATGATTCCATCAACTGCAGATAAAACCCCATCTTGCTCACACCAGGGTAAAAAAAACCAGGACTATGTAGCACTTTAAAGACTAACAAGATGGTTTATTAGGTGATGAGCTTTTGTGGGCCAGACCCACTTCCTCAGATCTAATAGTGGAAGAAAACTGTCACAATCATATATACCAAAGGATACAATTAAAAAAATGAACACATATGAAAAAGCCAAATCAAATTTCAGAACAGAAAGGGGATGGCAGGGAAGGTAAATGTCTGTGAGCTAATGATATTAGAGGTGATAATTGGGGAAGCTATCTTTGTAATGGGTAAGGTAATTAGTGTCTTTGTTTAAGCTTAGGTGTAAAGTGTCGAATTTAAGCATGAATGACAGTTCAAAGGATTCTCTTTCAAGTGCAGTCTTAAAAGGATGCAGGTAATCAAGTTGTTGAGACAATGTCCTTTCTGGTTGAAATGGCAAGAAACTGTTTTTTCTTTGTAATCCTGTCTAATGTCTGTTTTGTGGGCATTGATTCTTTGGCGAAGTGTCTGAGACGTTTGTCCAATGTACACAGCAGACGGACACTTTCGGCACATGATTGCATAAATTATATTTCTGGATGAGCAGGAATATGTGTTCTTGATCTTATAACTCACTTGGTCAGGTCCAATAATGGTATCAACAGAGTGAATATGCGGACAAAGCTGGCAACGGGTTTGTTGCAAGGGAAGGTACCAAGGTCTGTGTTGACAACCCAGGGGACAGCAACATTCAAGTAAAACTATACAACAAGAACTATATATGCAGAGGAGCTGAACTCTGTGGCCTGAGGAGAGCGCGCCAATATATGCAGAATGGTGTGAGGTTTTTTTTGTTTTGGTGTCTTTGGTTTGGTTTTATTTTGTGTTTTGAAAAAAGAACTAACTGCACTAAGACCAGGTCCTCTGCATTGCTACATAACTAAAGCAACAAAAGACAGGACCATGCAGCACTTTAAAGACTAACAAGATGGTTTATTAGGTGATGAGCTTTCGTGGGCCAGACCCACTTCCTCAGATCAAATTGTGGAAGAAAATTGGCATGATCATATATACCAAAGGGATACAATCAAAAAAAGTGAACACACACAAAATTGACAAATCAGATTTTAGAACAGAGGGGATATGAGGGGAGGAGGTTAATGTCTATGAGAAGTTTGTCCAATATACATAGCAGACTGACACTGTTGGCACATGATGGCATAAATTATATTTCTGGATGAAATATATGTGTTCTTGATCTTGTAACTCACATGTCATCATATAATTTATGCCATCATGTGCCAACAGTGTCCGTCTGCTACGTATATTGGACAAACTTCTCAGACACTTCGTCAAAGAATCAATGCACACAAAACAAACATCTGACAATTTCGCAAAGAAAAAACAGTTTCTTGCCATTTCAACCAGACTGGGCATTGTCTCAATGACCTTACTACATGAATCCTGCTTCAAAGAGACTTTAACACCAGGCTACAAAGGGAAGCCTCAGAACTGTCATTCAAGCTTAAATTTGACACTTTACAGATGGGTCTTAAAGATGCTAATTATCTTACCCATTACAAAGATAGCTTCCTCAATTATCACCTCTTATATCATTATCTCATAGACATTAACCTCCCCCCTCATACACCCTCTGTTCTAAAATCTGATTTGTCAATTTTATGTGTGTTCACTTTTTTTGATTGTATCCCTTTGGTATATATGGTCGTGCCAATTTTCTTCCACAATTTGATCTGAGGAAGTGGGTGTGGCCCACGAAAGCTCATCACCTAATAAACCATCTTGTTAGTCTTTAAAGTGCTGCATAGTCCTGTCTTTTGTTTCAGCAAGACCAGACTAACATGGCTACATCTCTATTATTATAACTAAAGCAAGAGTGACAATGAATAATGTTGCAAGATTAAAAAAAAAATCCTATCGGAAAGAGTTAGTTTTATGACACCTAAGCTGCATCAAACATCCCCCTTTTGTGGGTCCAGACTGAACCCAACTGTTCATCTTGCTGCTTGGTATATCAGGGTGAATTCGTGTTATTACCCCAAACTTACTTTTACATACTCATTATTAAACAAGGTGTTCTCCACAGTCTAAGGCATGATTACAAACATGTATGATGCATTTTACACATTGAGGATAAAGACTGTTTGACTAAAATACTAAAAACACAACAATAGGAGGAAGGACTTGAAACGGAGTTCAGTCTAGAAAGACTGAAGTTATATTTCTCACCCACCTCATATTCCACCCTCTCTCTTTCTACACTATTTATGAATTTGCTCCCAGAGACTTTGTGCAAGGAGTAACCCAACCCCACTGAAAGAAGAGCGAAATCCACAGCCATTTCCTAACAGAGCATTAATAATCACTTTTCCATCCTAATGCAAAAGAGACTCATTCACTTTAAATTCACACTCTTCTCTCCCACTATGTTCAATTTCTTCAGAGAATTTGCTTTAAGCCTTCTCTTTCCTATTCTAAGCCTCCAGATACTCTTGTTTACTTCACCCTTTTCTCAAATATGCAATATTTTAGATGTACACAATATCTAACAGGTGAGTGCTCAAAGTACATCAGAAAGGGAAGTATTATCCCATTATCCCAGTTAACCAACCGGATTAACTAAAGCACTGAGACACTAATTACCTTGTACAAGGATCACATAAGAAACTAAAGAGTATAGTTGGGAATAGAATTTACTCCTGTTTTATAAAGCCCCTCTCTAACTACAGGACTATGTTGATTCTGGCCTCATTTGCTTTGGTACTAATAGCTACTTTTGAAATTGAATGCTAAAAGCCACGGCTATGATTTTTGTTAACATAACCATTTTACTGCCTCCCAACTTAGTGAACTATTTCACTACCTGCTGCTTCCTCCCCAACCTTCTCCATCATCATAGCCATCTAGGCTACGTCTAGACTGCGAGCCTCTTTCGAAAGTCTAGACTACAACCAGTATTTTTGAAAAAGCAAGCTGCTTTTTCGAAAGAGAGCACCCAGGCAGTCTGGATGCTCTCTTTCGAAAAAGCACAGTTTGCATTACATAGTGCCTTTTTTTAAAAAGTTCTTTACTTTGGAAAGAACGCGGCAGCAGTCTAGACGCAGGGAAGTTTTTTTAGAAAAAAGGCCACTTTTTTAAAAAAAAAACCTGTAGTCTAGACACACCCCTAATGAATATATTGACTTGTTTCACACTGGCTAAGCAACAAGTCCAAGACTAACTGGGTCAACTAAGGGCAGCTCATCCATCATTTAAACTCTTAGGGTGAGTCTACACTGCACCATACCTCGAAATAAGATATGCAATTTGAGCTACGCAATAGCTTATTTCGAAATACCTTATTTTGTAATTTGGCGCTGTAAATAACCCACTATTCCAAAATGTCCCTTACTCCTTGTGGAGGAGGTTTACAGGGGACATTGGAATAGCAAACCCATTATATTTTGAAATAACGGGCTTGCTGTGAAGACATGGGATAGCTATTTTGGGATACTTTGGTATCCTGAAATAATGTTGGAGTGCAGACGTAGCCTTAAAGACATAAAGAGCACCCCCTCCAAGTAACTGCACCCTTTGTGAATTACATGTACCATTGCTGACAAGAGAAAAACATGCATATTGATTGCCTAATTCCTGAAGGAACCCTGCCTTTGGCCCCCTTTTAAATGCTCGTTTGGTAAGATTTAGTCAAGGAGTCCCAACCTTTGCCTACCTGTTGACCCAGAAGTTGTTTCAGGTGAGGATGCATTTTGCGCAGTGACTCTCTCGTTTTTTGGGTTTGACGTAGAAGTAAGCTTGTCTTGTCCCTTGACACTTATTTCAGTTTTGTTACCAACTCCCTTTTAAAGAACACAAATAAAGTTAGTGATTACCTAATCAAACTAGCATGCAAATTAATTCAACAGCCATGAAGACTATAAGGAAAACACTATTTGGAATTCAAGACAGCATCGCACAGTGTTGATCACCGCCAGGCGGGAGAGCAATTTGCAAATAATGAGGGAAGCCCCCCAAGAAGTCTCCCAGTTTCCCCCTCAAATAAATATACTGTATGCATCAGAATTGCACTGAACATCATGAGTGTTGTATTTGTTTTATGTATTCCTAATGTGCTTATTCACATAAGGACCCCATCCATAATAGAAATTAAAAAAACAAATGTCCTCAAAGAAGACAGGGCAGTAAGGAGCAGTACTGGGGCTCACTGAGGAGTTGCAGATAAACTGCATAAGACTAAGGCCACGTCCTCACTAAGCGGAAGATTGACGTCGCCACAATCAATCTTTCAGAATTTGATTTAGGGCGTCTAGTATAGACCCGCTAAATCAAACTCAGAGGGCACCTCCATTAGCAGTGGTACTCCTGAATGGAGTAAGGGAAGTCAAAAGGAGTGTTCCTCCTGTTGGTGTCCCGCTGCATGGACAGTGGGGAAACTTGAATTAAGGTATGCCGACTCCAGCAACATAATTAACGCAGTAGCTGGAGTTACGTATCTTAATTCAACATTCCCCTTTTAGTGTAGATCTGGCCAAGGAGGTAAAAGCTTTTTTTTTTAATGTCTTTACCACAGAATTGTGGGTTTTTTTGCTTTTCTCTCACTATTTATGCACCATCCTGTAACCTCACCTGTTGCAAACAAGTGCCAAAGAGCAGGGCTTGACGAACGGCAGCGAAAGCCGCTTGCCAGCCCCGCACTGCGCATGCACAAGATCCGCATTGTACATGTGTCAAGTATCAGAGGGGTAGCCGTGTTAGTCTGAATCTGCAAAAGCGGCGAGGAGTCCTGTGGCACCTTATAGACTAACTGAAGTGTAGGAGCATAAGCTTTCGTGGGCAAAGACCCACTTCGTCAGATGCATGCATCAGTTAGTCTATAAGGTGCCACAGGACTCCTCGCCGATTGTACATGTGCACGCTGCAAATGAATGGGGCGCCTGGCTGAAATCTACGCGCCACGGGCAAATAGATTCAATACTTTGTCGAGCCCTGCCAAAGAGGCAGATCCAATTTAACTCTGAAGAGCTGAGCAGCTCAAATCTGATTTAAAGTGGGAGACTAGAATTAACCAAGTGGCTTGTTTTAGCTACTGATTTCAAAAGTTCTCAGCAACAGCTTGATGGCTTTTGTAGAAACTTCTGTCATTAAAACTCTGACACCCCCTTTTTAAAAAAAAACAAAAAAAAACAAACAGAAACTGTTGGCTGTACTAGTTTTTGTAGTTAGTAAAATTGAGGTTTCCATTTATAGCGACTGCTGACAAAAAGCAGGGTCCGATAGATTTAATGTAGCATCCAATAAAAGCAGCCTGTATGTACCATCACATTTTGAAAGTAGGTGGACACTTAAGTTTGAGCCCCATCCAAATTACGGTGGGTGAGTGCTCCTTACAGAGGAGTTAGTAACAAATAAGTGTGTACCTTGGTAGAGTAAACAAACTGATCGATGAATTTTCCATCCCCAGCAGCATTCTGTAGGGCAAATACTTGTTCAATTTTAACAACTGGAGACATGTTACATTTCTGAAGATCCAAGCTGCCCTTATGCATGGTTATTGAAGCCGGTAAGGATTTTCTGGCTGCAGCAGTTTTCCATGCTATTTTGACAGGTGGTGGCTCCTCTTCTTCCACACTTGACTGCCTCCTTTGACTGTGCCTTCGCACCTCAGTATTTGATAACGAGGGCGATGCTGATACCGTATTAGTCTGTTCTGGCTGAGCATTCAATGCTGGTTTGGGCCGACGATTCTTTTTAGCATCTAATTTAGGGGCAGTAGTCTTTTTGGCTTTAGACAAAGCCTCCTCTGGCTCCTTGTCTATATAAATGAAGGTATACTGTTCTATCCTTTCTTCCCGAGTCATTTTCAATGCTTTCTCAGCATGGGCAATACCAATATCCCACTGAGCACGTTCTCTCTGTGGCCTTGGCTTACGAATCTTTAAAACAAAGATAAAAAGAGAAGTCTATTACTTGTATTTATTTAGCTTCCTAGGTGCCTTAAAATAAACATTCAATTAAAATAAATTAGTTTAAAATGTGCATCTCTTCTGCCCTAAGTAAGCCATCCACAGGTCGCTCACGTATCTCTGATTGCAGGTTAATGTTTGTACAGTTTACAAAATATTTCTAGGGAACACCGCCAGACCAGCACACTCAGGCTGGAATTGACAGTCAAGCTAGATTTTTAGTGGGCCATACATCGTCATCACCAATAAAACTTGAGTCAGATTCTGCTCCAAGTAAACCCACTGAAGACAATGGCGCGCAAAATTTAATCCACGATTCTGCAGATACATGAACCAGAAGATAATCCAGTTCATCCACTTATTTTAATCCTGTTTCGTCCTCTAAACCTCCCATTCCCTACTCATTACTATTTTTAAATTAACTTAAATACATACTTAAGAAGCCCACCAAAACACAGAGGCTACGTCTACATTGGCACTATCTTGTGCAAATACTTTAATGCAAGAGTTCTTGCATTAAAGTATTTGCACAAGAGAGCGTCTACACTGGCATGTGCCTTTGCGCAAGAGATGTGCTTTTGCGCAAAAGCATCCATGCCAGTGTAGACACTCTCTTGCACAAGAAATTCATGTTGCCTGTCTACACTGGCCTCTTGCGCAAGAGGGCTTATTCCTGAGCGGGAGCATCATAGATCTTGCGCAAGAAGCACTGATTTCACACATTAGAATGTCAGTGTTCTTGCGCAAGAACTCCCCGCCAGTGTAGACAGGCAGTATGTTTTTGCACAAAAGCGGCCGCTTTGGCGCAAGATTGCGCCAATGTAGACACAGCGAGAAAGTAATAAGCCTGGAGGTCTTGCTAACAGCTCCATACTCAATTAAACAGACAGTTGATTTTGCTTAAGAACAAGTCTGATATTAGCAATTTACGCTTAATGGCAACATATGGCAGGGACCCAACCCCATTCTGCTAGCATCAATGCTGATAGGATTTGGATATTAGCAATATTTTCTGGAAAAAAGGGCTCTCTGCAGGCATGCTTTTAAGGCTATCCTCTCATTGGGGAGTGTGAGCACCTTCTGCGGCGCATGAGTGAGGCTGCAGCCAGGACAGGAAGTGCTGGGACATACCTCCTCTGGCTGCAACCTTACAAACCTGCCGGCAGCCAATGCTCAGCATGCCCCAGTGTTTCCTTCTGCTGCAGCCCAGCAAAACTGAATGCACACAGGAAGGCTGGGCAACAGCAGGGAGGGGGCTGCAGCCTAGATGCCAGAGCTGCACATTACTTCGCTCTGCCTTTTCAAGGTATCCTGCCATGGGGATGCATTTGGATCTCAGAACACCCCTCCTAGGGAAGAGTGCAGGGTAGTCTCATGGGACCCAACATCCCTGCTCCCTGTGGAAAGCCCCAGCACCAGGGCTGAAGACATATTCCATGCTGCTATCCCCCCTGCAGGCAGATTTGCAGGATGCTGCCAGAGAAGTCACTTCCCAGCATGTCCTTTCACGGCTGCTTTGCAAACCTGCCTTCCTCTTATTGGCAATTATCAGATAATAGCCAGATGAAGTGACTGTTAATAAGCACAAGCTACATAATGTCAGAATGTACAGGATGCTGATGAGAGCATAAACATTGCTACTGAAAACGTGCATTACTTTCTACAAACTATATTAACAACAGAAACACTGAACATTAGAGGTCTAATGTTTATGCTGAAGTCACACACACAAAGTGTCTAGAAAAGGACTACATACATGAAAGAAAGGGAGCAGAGGGAAGAAGAACCACAAATATTTGTATCTCAATTTTGCATTGGATACGAAACAAGCTCAGCTAACAGCTTATCCATAAGGAGGACATAAGAGCATGTGTAAAGAATGATCACTTAGTCATAGCGGAATGCACACAGTACTCTATTTTTGCAACATTCAAATATGCAACAACCTACAACAGGTTTCAGAATGGATCTCCTTTGTCAGATTAGGTTTTACTTTGATAGATATTGTGGATAACATACTCTGAATTTAATGCTGAACATACCTTCTGTTTCTCCGAGTGGTTGCTGGCTTGCTTAGTAGCCTCAGCCAGTAATTGTTCATACTGTTTATGTCCTTTATACTCTCGAACCCGCTTCTCATGCACCCATGCCCTCTCAGGCTGGTTGCTAAAGAATTGAACATGATATTCACGGGCACCTGAAATTAAAACACACTGTTGTAAGCAGTACTATTAACAAAAGTCAGTTCATGTGTTTACTTCGATATATTAGCCTAACATTGTTACTCCACTCCATTCATTTAATGCTTGCAAACGGATGTCCTTAGCTCCATAGAAGACAGACAGTAAAATGTTTACAGCTCTATTTCTTACACATCTGATATGGTTTTGTAAAAGTGGCTAAGTAATAAGATTATGCAGTCAGACTAGAAACTACACAAGAGCTACTAGGTCAATGGGGAAGGGAAGATCACTCTGACATCCTAGCTATCAGTGTTTTGATTTTGCTTAAACCTCCTCTATCTGAATTAAATAAAAATGTTTAACAAAACTAACTTTCTATGAGAAACTGCAATTGCACAGTTCAGTCTAGTAACAGATTTGCATAGCACTTTAGAAAGCAAAAAGGAATTTTTCCTGCCTTCAGATTACAATCTAAAGTAGCAGCACCTGGACCTGACACTGAGCAGTATCAATGAGATCAAAAGTACTACTTGTAAGGATACTAACTCAAGGAGATACAGTCAAATGACCCTTTGATTTTGTGGCTTATGTTGTTTGCTCCAGTGAGTTAAGTGGCAGAATCTCTCTCTAAACAAAGTGAGCACACAGGGTCTGAAGTCATACTGCATTTGTTTAATCATATAGCTAACCTAAGAATTATGCAATGTTATGTGCGAGTGAGGTTTTCCTATTTAACAGGCCGAACGCTTATCATCCTTTGGGAGTCCATAAGGGCCAGACTTTCCAGGTGGAATCAGGGGAAGATAAGCCAGATCAATGAAATAACTATGGCAACCTTGAGGTTTTAATCATTCAAAATTTCATTTTTAATATATCCAGATGTCAATTACCCCAAAAAAGCCACTACATGAACAATTTTTTTTCCTTTAATTTCACTCCAAATATCTCTATCAATTATTGTTTTTATGAGAGCACATTAATGTTTATCATATTTGTTTTAGAATAAATATACAAGATAAATCAAAATTAATCACTCAGTGTACTGTCCTCTGGTTTTTTTTTTAAATGACTTAATATTTATAAACAAAAAAAATCAAGGCAATTCTGCTTTCCTTAATTTCACTGTGTGAACAACAGAAGAGAATTTGTTTATGTTTAACTCTCTCAATAGAACACGGATTTTTTCATCGTTAACTTCACTCTGGGAGCCCTCTCCCAATTGGCATAAGTTGTCAGTTGTATTTTATAGCAATATTTTTAATTAAGGAGCAATGACTGATACAGAGTCTAAAATGTCCACTCAACAGTCCTTTACCTCGTGTGTTAATTTTGGTATGAACCTCTAGCTGTGGATCACTTGAAACCATGCAAGGCCACCAAGGATAAGTTCCCACCTTGGACCAGACTAGATCGCCAACCTGAAACTTGACATCAGTTGTAACTTGTGTTGGAAGAGGTGGTGAGGGCTGCTGGACCTATACAGAAAATAACGGCCTTATCAGCTGCAGAAGGAAACAGTCACTAACACACAGTGATTCATAAGGTGTTTGGGTTTGAATTTTTTTTTTTAATTTCTTCAACAATTTACTTTCTCCTTCTCCTTTCAGCTGGCACTGATGGTCAAGTGCAACCATGACAACCACTCAGAATCCAACTGCATGATTCACTGAGGAGGAGTGATGACTGATCATTTGAGACATCTAGAGGGGAGATCTCCATAGAAAATTTCTCCTTGGTAAACCAATTAGAAATATCATTTTTGTGTTGCTTTATTTTATCATTAGATACAAATATAATGAGCATTGGCCACAATAATAATTATTCAGGCATTTCCAAGAACAGTGATTGATTTACCTTATAAGAAGTTAGCACCATAAAGAGCCAGCAAGACAATTTCTACAACACTTAATCCAAGCAGGGTTCCCTTTAAGCCAGGAGTGGGGAACCTCAGGCCCAGGGGCTGCATGTAGGCCCCAGCTTGCCTGGATCCAGCCCCTGAGGCTCATGCCCCCTGCCCAGCATTGGGGAGCCCACGCTGGTGCTCTAGCCTCCTTCTCCCTCCGCTGTCCCCAACACAGAGCTGGAGCACAAAATCTACTAGGTTGGCCCCCTTGGGCTCTAATGTGCAAGGGGAATGTCTCTCTCCTCAGTTGGAGGCCTCATCAGTGAAGGGTTTTGTTTTGGGTTTGTTTTTTTTAAACACTTCTCAGTTGTGTGTGGCCTCTGCCCCAAAAAAGGTTCCTCACCTGGGTAGAAGCCCCCTGCCTGCAGCAACTCCCTGTCCATGTCTGCTGCTGGCCACAGCAGGGAGTTGCCATGGCTCCGGAAGAGGCAAACTCCTCTTGCCCCAACACCAGGACCAGATTAAGAAAGGGGCTTTAGAGGTTGCAGTCCATAAAGCCCCTGTGTTCTGGACCAGTTCATCCTGGTGGTGGGTAGGAGGGGCAGGGGGGAGAGCAGCTCCACATGCTTTCATTCCTTCCCCTACATCAGGAAGCTGTGTCCCCATGCTGCCCTCGTCTGGAGGTTCCACCCCCAGACTGAGGGAGGCAGTGCCTGCAGGTGAGCGAGGGGCAGAGCGGGCCACCTGTTCTCCTCCCTACCACCAAATGGGAGCTACCCCAGGTAAGTGCCCCCCACCACAAGCCTTTCCCGCAGCCTAAGTCCCCAATTTCCTCCCAGACCCTGCACCCCAACCCAGAGCCTGCTCCCCCCCAGACTCCACACCCTAATCCTTAGCCCCTTTCCTGTATCCCAATTCCTGTCTATACCCTGCACCCTCACTCTAGCCTTCTGCCCTGAGCCTACTCCTGCACTCAAAATGCGTTGGCCCCAGCCTGGAGCCCCCTTCTGCACCCCAAATGCCTCATGCTCTCAGTCCCAGCCCTAGCCCTCATTCCCTCCCAGCCCTGAACCTCCTCCCACACATTTCCATATTGGTGCACATAAAATTCATTCCGCACATGGACAAAAATGATTGGGAACGCCAAGTCCCAAGATGTGTTAGTTTATACAAATACTAACCGGGGCTTCCTCCAACACTGTGTCTTCTCTTGGTCTTTCTGATAGCACACTAAGCCTCTCATTTGGTCTCTAAGAAAAGGATAACAATAAGGAGAGAACAGGAAAAGTAAAAAAGGATAAGGGGATGGTAAAACACAAGAACACACCAAAGAGAACAGGGGCAGGAAAAAATAATTAGAGGAAAAAAAACACAACCATCAAATCAGAAAACATGATGAACTCTTTAGGACTGATCTACGTTTGGGACGCTGCTCAGTTTTGAAATACTCATCTCTCCTGCACTACTTAATATATTTTCATTATAGTAGCACCCAATCAGATAAAAGTCTCACTGTGCTAAGTGCTGTACAATATACAATAAAGAAGCCATTGCCCAACAGAAGCTAAAATCTAAACTGAATACGACTCAGGGAAAAGGGAAGGGAGGAAAGAAAACAGAGCAACACACAGTTACACTGTTGTCACACTCCCATCTTTTTTCCTCCCCTCCCCACCCCCCCTTTCTGTCTTTGCTTCTTTCTTTTCTCTTCAGCATCTAAGGAAGTGACTTGTAGCTCATGAAAACTTATGCTCTAGTATCCCAATACATGTTAGTCTTTAAAGTGCCATTGTACTCCTTGTTATTTATAGTTACACACTAAGTTGGTTTTATGAACCGAGAGCTGTATTAAGAGTTTTTATTGATTAAAAAAAAACCCTAAAACATGAATGACTTAGTTGGCAGTTCACTTAAGACACTGCAGCTCAGGCAGGTTTGAAGGAAGACTCTGAGGGAGAACAGGGTAGTGGCTTCACAGGTTGCTATGAGGAGTGCAAGCATTCCATGTTTAAGGAATAGCATGGAAGAAAGCATTATGTGCTTGTGGAAGGAAATAAGGTTCAGTAGGCATTAATGCTGGAGCAGTAGATATGATCAGGCACATGATGCAATATAACAAGTAAGCAGACAGCAGCTAGGTTGTGAAAAGCTTAAATGTAAGGAGGAGAAGCCTATGCTTAATAGGGTGGGGAAAAGGGAAAGGCAGTGGATGGACAAGGGAAAGGGGTGTGTGATAAAACATTATGTCAGAAACTAATACACCATTCAGCTCGATTTTAATTAGTCCAGTTAAAGTGAAGATCTGTTTCCATAAAATTATGTCAGCCAATGATAACTGTAAATTCATGCTTCTCACAGAAACATCTTAAAAATGTTAACAAAGCACACTGTCTAGTACACACCAGTGAGAGCTATCAATATGTGTTACTTTAAGTACTAAGATTTCTGTGTATCTAGTTTTAAAGTAGCATACAAGTGTTATTCTCTACAGATAGTCTAACCTCAATCAACACACACCTATAATATACAAATTCTTCTTTGCTACACCTAACTGTTAATAGTAAATATATCAGTATCCTCTGCTTATGTTTCTATTACAATGAGCAGACAACTTCAATTCTGCCAAAACAACTGAGCCAATCACACAAAGAACAGTATGAACAAAAGACTGCATACTCTCACTTAGTTTCCTAAAAGCAAGCCAGTTGTTTGACTTTAGATTCTGGAATTTTTGTTAAACAAAAATTCCAACCATGAAATTCAATATTTTAATTCTGATAACATTAATATGATTTAAAACTTTATTTCTGATGCAAACATTTCCCTAAAGAGTTTCGTTTGCACTGCATTTCTAAATTAGAAGCAGGAAGTAAATGACTACAAACCACTTTTGTTTCACTATCCATATTAAAAAAAACAAGTAAACATTTAAAAATTAAATAAGTTTTCAGTATTCTGAGGTGTTATTAGAAACATGGGCATTCACTTTAAAAACTTTAGCTTGACAGCATCCCTTGAAAGTGAAGCATAAGATACAAAGGGAGCAAGTTTAAAATAATTCCTGTTTCTAACAGATGAAGTGCTAAGCAACACCAGTTAGCACCTATTACAGAGCAATAATCCTTTGAGTGCAAGTGCAACCCCTTATACGATTATAGGGACAGAGCCCCTTTAAAACTAAATCTTAAGAGTATGGGGAATGTCAGCTGCCAAATAGAACACATGACTGAAAGATGATCAAGTGACTGGGAACTATAACTTCCCGAGTGATTATTTAAAGCTAATACTGTTGTTCAGTCTGGGGGATACCTGGGAAGATGTTGCTAGACAGCAGGCCTGGATCAACAAAGCTCCCAGAGAGAGAACCAAGGTTCACAAGAAGCCCTATTATGAAAGCACAACAGAACTATGCTAGAACATTTATGGAGGGCTGATGCAAAGATGATTATTAATGCTAAGGAAAGGGCAAAGAAGCAAATACTTTGTTGATTTGTATTAACAAACCAGATTTAAGAAGGTTTGATTCCATTTGAAATATAGTTGTGCAGCATTTAATGTAAGAAGGGAAACTGAGGCACAGCAGATACAGCAACTGTGTGAAACCACCTAAACTGACAAAGTTACCAAGGATCAAATAAGCTGCCATGAAGAAGTCTTTTCCTTTTCACCCATACAGGTGCACCCAGGAGGGCAGGTGTGAGGCATGCTAGCAAAGGATGATGAGTAAGGGAACTTGCACTGCCACTGCCCATACTATATTTTGGCCAATGGTTTGTCAGCCAGATATTTTCCACCAGTACCAAAACTGGCTTAAATACAACAGATCCCCAAAAGGAAGAGAAAGACTCTCCGGCTACATCTAGACTGGCATGATTTTCCGCAAATGCTTTTAACGGAAAAGTTTTTCCGTTAAACGCATTTGCGGAAAAGAGCGTCTAGATTGGCACGGATGCTTTTCCGCAAAAGCACTTTTTGCGGAAAAGCGTCCGTACCAATCTAGAAGCGGTTTTACGCAAGAAAGCCCCGATCGCCCTTTTCACCATCGGGGCTTTTCTGCGCAAAACAGTACCACGTTGTCTACACTGGCTCTCTTGCGCAAAAGCATTTGCATAAGAGGGCTTTTGCCCGAACGGGAGCAGCATAGTATTTCTGCAAGAACACTGACAATCTTACATGAGATCATCAGTGTTCTTGCGGAAATTCAAGCGGCCAGTGTAGACAGCTGGCAAATTTTTCTGCAAAAGCAGCTGCTTTTGCGGAAAAACTTGCCAGTCTAGATGCAGCCACAGAGTAACTGTATTCTGTAGACAGCTTATTCCTACTTCACACTTGCATTAGTCACTCACTGAAGTCATTCTGAGCTTCTTTACTGACAAATACATGGATCAAATCTGGCAGAAGTTTAAAGCCTTAACTGTTACATTTTCTGGTGGTGACTATTAATGTCCAAGGAAAAAAATAAATATAAACTATGAAATATAATTTACAGGGTAGCTAAAAAATTCACACACGAGATTTTATTGGATGATACTCGGTGTTCAAATTTAGTCAAAATGGACATATTGCAGTTCTTATTTGCTAAAAAAGTGCCAACATACGGCAACATTCTGAAGGCTGCCGATTGATGGTTAAGCCTATGAACCACTCCACAGGAGACCTATAGTTGGGCAAAGTCCACATTCAAGTGTCTGAAGCCATCTTTTCTGCTGCAGAAAGGAAATAGTCACTGCTAAATGAACTACTGAAACAACCAAAAATGTTAAAACAAGGCCCCTTGAACTAGATACAGGAGTTGAAGACTGGAGTCTTGTGGGAGACTGTACCAAAAAGGAATGCTTTTGGTTGCTGGGAGGCACAGTTACATGAGACTCCTGCTTGGGGTCCTATCTGCCTCTGACTCCACTTCTTCAGAAGTCCCCATCCTAGGCAACCTGCAGCTACAAAAATTATAAAACCAGCTGAGGTGGGAACTTGCTGAGGACTTGGAAACTGCCATACCATACCAGAGCACTGACCATATAGCATAGTAACCTGTCTTCAACAGCTGCCAGTACCTTCACAGGAAGGTGCAAAAACCTCTGCAGTTTGACAATTCCTATATTCCTCACATCTCATCATCTTTCTTTTAACTGTCCCTCTCAAACAGAGGGACAATAAGAAAAGGACAATAGCAGCACATAGCCTGCAGGAGTAATTAGCTGGAAAGTGATCATGCTGACATGCGCGCTGTGTGCTCTTACGGACGGGGACAGAAGTTTAAGTGTTCACAAGGTGGCTCGTTTTATTGAGAGCGGGGACAGAGAAAAGCTGCAGGTACTGAAAACTAGTATACCGAGAACAAGTGCACTAAGGGTTAGCTTGCAATACTATTATTTTTGCACAGTGCGTATGGAGTCATTGCAAAATTAAATCTTGGCATCTCCTGCACCTAGCAAAAAATTATTCTGGACACCAATACAGAATTCTCTCAATCAGCACGGGCTGAGTCAATTGCCATTTCTAATTTGCATGGCACAGCAGTACACACATTTTTGCTGGCATATGCTCAAGATACAGCCACCTCTTCACTTAACTAATATCACGCAATCCACAATATTTATTAAAATGGATTTCAAAGGCAACTGTCAGTTAAACATACATTTTAAGAACATTTAGATGTTATATATAAAGCCGTACACTTAGGGTATGTCTACTTTGCAAAGTTATTTTGAAATAACAGCTGTTATTTCAAAATGAATTTCCTAGCATCTACACAAGCCAACCGCTATTTCAAAATTAAATCGAAATAGAGGAGCACTTATTTCGAATTTGGTAAACCTCATTCTACGAGGAATAATGCCAAATTTGAAATAGCTATTTCGAAATAAGTGTTGTGTAGACACTTATTTCGAAATAGGGGGGCCTCCAGCCTTCCCCAGGTGCCCTGGTGGCCACTCCAGCCTCAACCAAGAACACTTCTCTCCCTCCCCCACTCCCTGGAGCTCTTAAAGGGGCAGACTCTGGCCACAGTGCCTGTGGCAGCTCCAAGCCTGCCAGCCCAGAGCCAGCAGTCACTGTCCCTGACCCAGTGGCCCCAAAACATGAGCCAGCAATCCATTGGCAGCCAGCCCTCCACTGCTCCCCAGGAGCAGTGTGCCAGCTCCCAGGAGCCTTCCAAGGCCTGGAGAAGGTGGGCGCCTTCCTGGTCCAGGGTGGAGATCATGGACCTTATTCAGGTTTGGGGGGGATGCCCCCAACGTCCATGATCTCCGCACTAGACGGAGGAACGAGGCCATCTATGGTAGGATAGCTGCCAGCCTGGCCACCAAAGGCCACATGCGAACTCAGGAGCAGGTTTGCATGACAATCAAGTTGGTTGGGCGAGACCCCCAACCCTGAGCTTCCCCTCCCTCTTCTCCCCCTTGCTTCCCCCTTCCAGCTCCCTCCTCCTAGGTTTCCCCCTCCCCTCTCCCACCTCCTTTCCCCAGTCTCACCAGCGTTTCATTCCCCCCCCCCAGTTTTGTTAAATAAAGAGAGTTTGTATTCATGAAAATGTGTGTATTTTATTTTATTAGGGAGGGGTAAGTGGAAGGACGTGAGGGAAGAATGAGGCACAAGCCCCCAGTGGGGCAGACCAGGGAGGCTTAGTGCTTCTCGGGGTAGAAACTCTCCTGCAGGGCCTCCTGGATACTGACAGCCCCCCGATGGACCTCCCGGATGGCAGTCTGCAGAAAATGCAGCCAGGCTTGCAGCAACGTGTCCAAGAGAAGCACCAGAGTGCACAGGGGCAGCTCTGGCTCCATGTTGCAGAGTGCTGTGGTGTCCTGAGTGAGGGCAACCAGAGAACGCAGAGACAAAACGCTTTGCTGTCCCTCATTGAGGTAGACAAGCAAGCAGGGAAACCTGAGAACTGGCTGTCCGGGGGGCAGAAGGGAGTGTCCCTTTAAGCACAGATCTCAGGCAGCAGCCCCACACAGTAAGTCCTGACCTGGTGCCCTGCTGGAACTGGTTCCAGCCAGCCTTAAATGCGATTCAGAGTCCACTCAGTGTGGACACGCTATTTTGAAATAGCAAAATGCTATTTCGAAATGCATTTTGTGTATAGATGCGTTAATTCAAAATAAGCTATTTCAAAATAACATTTGAAATAAAATATTTTGAAAAAACACTGTAATGTAGACATATCCTTAGATAGTTATAACATGTTTTCAGGTGCCTCTCAAGATAAGTAACATTTTCACTAAGGTTCTGTGACCACTAATGAGGAATACTTCAAATGCACAGAACCCCAGTAAATTATATTTTGAAAAAATAAGAATTCAATTCTGATAATAAGCTTTGCATCTGAGCTGTGGTGGACAATTGCTAAACAGTTCTGATCACGGCACAGAGCATTAGACAGTCAACTGCAGCCTCATGCTGCCTTTTTAAGTACATCAACAACTAACAAGAAATATAAAGCTGCAAAAAGAGGCATTCCCTACTGATAATCACAAAAAGATGAAACTGTTATTCCACTTACATTTTGCTCCTCTGGTTCTAGTTTTGGAATTTTGTGTGACTTGCGCTCTTCTGATCGGGAAGAGTCATGCTTGCTACTTTTTTTCCTTTTCTCCTTTCTCCCTTCATGTTTCATCTTAGCATACTCACTTGCCTGTACTTCATTTAAAAGGTCCCCACACAGAGAAGACTCGAACAATTCCCTGCCATTCTGGATAGTTTTGGTTATTTTTAATTTGATTTCTGGTGAACCAGTCTTCTTTGGAATCACCGTTTGTGGTACTGAAGGAGGTGGTGGCGGTGGTGGTTGTGGAGGGGAAGGTTTTTCCAGAGCATCGTGTGGCCTTATGTTAGAGTTTTCCAATTGATAATACTCGGTGGGACTAAAGTTTCTAACCGCTCCAAAGCCATTGGCTGAACCATTGGGATATTGACTGTATGTCTGGTATTTGGCTTGAGGTTCATACATATTGATTGTTGGTGGATAGCCATTAGTGATCGGTGGAAGATCCTCCGTTGTTGGAGTAGGGTACTGAAAGCCTTGTTGCAGGGCAGTTTCATATGGTGTCTGGCCACCATCTTCAGCGATGTCACTGCTGGTATCAAAGGCATCCTCCTGGCGGATGTTGGCTGAGTCAATGAGCTGAGGTGGTTGCTGAATTGTGTTTCCCATGATCCCTTGCATGAAAGAGAAAGAGAAATCCATTGTTCTGCTCCAGCATCCTTAGCTTTCCCTTTCTCTCATAGGGCCTAAAAGGAAAGGGAAGAAAAATAAGTAATATTAGCCACCCTCTTAGAGTGTCAACATTATCCTACACACAGACTACCCCCCCAACACAAGGAAGCTTTCACCAGCTGTGTAACACCCTGACAGTTCTGTTCTGCATGGGAAAAACCAAGACTAAAGAATGCCAATTATCTGGCAGTTTGTTAAAGTTGTTAATCTACTAAGAATGTATATGGCTCTGCCCAATTTATTTACATTCAAACTGTAATCAAGTTCCAAGCTCACGCACACAGATTATCAGGATGATCAATAATGTATAAATGCCCAGACAGGGTTCCAAAGATCAAAAGCTACTTCGTAAACAACCCTTAGACATCTAGTAACACAATCTATTATATATTTTGAAGAGTTAGTTTATTTGCAGATTTGTTTGTGCAAAATAAAGTCATACTTTGCGGTTACCTATAGGGTGTGTCTAGACTACAGGGTTCTGTCAACAAAAGGCCACTATACCTGCGTCTACACTATAAAAATTATACCTGCATCTACACTACCGCCGAGTTCTGTCGACATAATGTCGACATAACGTCGACAGAACTCGGCAGTTTTGTCAACGGCGGTAAACCACATTCTACGAGGAATAATGCCTTTTGTTGACAGAGTTCTGTCAACAGAAGACGTTATTGCATCTACACTGTCGTTTGTGTCTATACTCTCATGTCGACAAAACTGGATGTAATCTAAATGCGCTTTGTTGACAGTATCTGTCGACAAAAGCCTGTAGTCTAGATGTACCCACTGATTCCAAATTTTGCATAAACAATTCTGCCACTTAAATTAGCTGAATGCACTACTTTTTACACCAGAATATGCTGCATGAAAGGTTTAAACAATTATTTTTGTTTTTCCATCAGAAAGTCATGACTATTACAATTAGAGTTCATAAAAATATTTGCTAACAAGATTAAAACCGAGTCACCTATTCAACTATCATTTTAGTCCAAAGAAAATGTTTGTTACAAAAATCACAAAATAATTTAAATTAGTTATGGGATGAATAATGGAAACCTTATAAATTTCTGATTCAAATGTACTATGTATGGTAATTATTCAATAAAATTAATAATGTTTGAAGTTTAAATCCTACATACCTCTAACTTTTTTACTTCCCTTTTGCAAGTGTATTAATAAAAATATTCTATTACATATATTTAATTTCTTGAACTTTCTTATAAGCGTAATCTACGCAAAATGATTTTGCCCGGTCAACAACAGGCCTTACCTTCTAGTAGCTAAATAATTTAGTCCCTTTATTTATAACCTAGAAGTTTGAAAATGGAAATTTTCTCTCACCACACATTTGTAGAGGAACTAAAATAAGAAATGTCCTTTGTATTTCAGCTTCAAGACACTGTCCACACATTTCTGTACACAGGCTTTTTGACTTAACTGCTTCTCTTCAGCTAGAAGAGGGGAATGACTAATTTTTTCCAAGAGTTACATGTATTTCTCAGTAACGGTCGTGTCTCAAGATATTTGAAACAGAAGAAATTGTCAGCTGTAGGAGTTTTAAACATGGGTCAAACTAATTCAGAGTTACAATAATGGTTCTTAAATATCAGACCAGAGAAAAGCTAACACAAATGATCAAAAACCTGAAACTGTGATGCTTTTTCAACTTTGTTGAAGTGCCTATCCAGAGCTCAAGGTACCCTATACCTACTATAAATTTAACAGGCTAGAAGGATCATAGAAAGACCCCCCCAAATCTACCAACATATATTTCTTTTCCTTCTCCTTAAAAATCTTATTCAAGCTTTCTCTCTTTTTTTCCTCCTCTCTCCAGAAAAACCTGGGAAAATAGATGAGCTGTGATGCCCTGCAAGATGGCTATGTTTTTTAAAAGCACAGTGGTCCAACTGCAGCAAATAAATGCTATTTATTCCACTCCAGCTGGAAAGAAAACTAAGGAGCTATAGCTAATGAAAGAATTTTTCTATGCCATTAGACTTTGCACAACACATAGTATCAATTGATTCCAGGGATGAAGTGGTTAAACCAAGATAAACATTTTAATAGCAAGATAGAAAACAAGTTACCTTGGTGCCACCCAAAATAGGCCACATTCCTCTCCCACATGCCTCCTGCCCTCCAATCCCTTGAAACACACATTTAAGAGAAGTTCCTACCTGAAGATACAAGTAGGAAATTCAGCATCCATCTCAGACAAATTCAGAAAACAAGCAAACCATCAGCTTCCTTTGGAGTAACTACATCAGTGATGGGCAACATGCAGCCCAGGAGACTTTTTGTTTACTGTTGCCCACGCACAGAGTTGCCAGATTCTGCTGGTTTCTGTCCATGTAGTTTTTCCTTATTAGTATTACTGGAGTGACACGCATATAAAACCAGGGCACATGAAGTAAGGTACATACTGACTGCACACAACATTAACTGAGAGAGCTGTGCGCTCCCTCTGCATCCAATCACAGCACTGATACGGCTCAATAGGCACACTCCGCAAATTCTAGATACAAAAGCACAATTAGCAAAACTACCCTATCCTGGAAGACAATCTTGCAGCCCACTGAGATGAAGGCCACCACTCATGCAGCTCACTCACTAGACTAGGTTGCCCATTGCTCAACTACATTGACTTGACTGACAATGTCTATCATATGGTAGTAATAACACAATCTTTACCGCCACAGTATCTGAGGTCCTGAACATTTATTTTTACTGGCATATCTCATAAGACCTGACACAGTTTTACAGCCACTTCAAACACAGGTGGAAAAAACTTGAATATTACAGGCTCACAAATTGATCTTCTTTTATAGCTAAGAAAATAAGTTTAAATTTAAACCATTTTAAATGCTTAGTCAGAGAGAATGGCTTAATGGGTCAAACCTCATGTTTGAAATACTGGTTTACTACCCAGCAAGGTCATTTTAGTCCTTTCAAGGTAAATAAATGGAGTAGCACAATATGTGCATGTGTGTTGCGGGGATGGAGGTCCCAAATGACCTTTCAGACAAGATTTTTTTCTGGTCTACAATTACGTTAAATACCCCATGACATACATTTCACAGTAAGGATCTGCCCACTTTCTTGCCAGAATTCATTCTCATTGTCCCAAAGCACATATCCAAATATCTTATTCAATATTTTCCATGACAAACTTAAAATAAAAAACTACTCCTTCTCATGAACTAAGGGAGATGTAACAACAAAGCAACTCAAAGAAAAAGTAACTTGTCTGATTACATAGCAAAAATAAAAGTAGTCAGCTCCATGATCAGAGACTATATTGACTTTCCCCATGCTATTTTACTTCCTGGTGATATCAGTCATGTTTAAGTTATCACTGTAATTATACAACTTAGAGGAGCAACTTAATGCCAAAATGCTATGCAGCAAGATTCCCTATTTTAAATTAAGACCTATAACAGTTACACCAGATCTTCCTTGAGACACGTAACCTGCACATCAGTCACAAGACTGAACACTGAACATTTCCCATCCCATGATTAGCAGAAAGAAGGTATATTCATACAACCAATGTAACAGTCTTTCTAAAAGAGATGCTTTAGCTCTGTGCTTCCAAACTTCTCCATGCTGGAACTCAGACCAAGCTCATCTCTGTTAACAAGTCACCCAGGGGCCTGAGATGGAGCTCAGAAACCAAACCCAAAGGGATCCAACTACAACAGTCTTGTCTGGCTCATGTCTGAAGACAATCCTACTCCCTTAGGATCAGGTCGGCTCCCCCTTCCTGCCCATGGAGTTAGCACAGCGACTGCAGCACAATTAGATGGCAGCGGCTGGCAGAATGAGCATGATCGTGACTCTTGCTGCCTGACACCATGCAGCATGCACAGTGCATCAAGACAGCAGTGCTGATGCATGCAGCCACTTATCACCAGGCATCATACATGTTGCACAAGCTTCTGGCACCCTTTTGCAACTGCTCTGGAGGTCACAGTCCACAGTTTACAGACACTGCTGTAGCTCAACACCAAATTACAGGCCTGATGCTGGAATTACTGGGAGAAGTTCTACAGCCTGTGTTATGCAGGTCTATGAGTAGTCCATGAGTCTAGGAAACTGTTCACTATACAAATAGAGCTAACATTCTTGTGGAAAGTTAAGTCAATGGATCCTATACTGGAGTTTGTGAAGATGTTCTAGCAGTGAATGAAGACAGTTGCGAATTTAATCCTGTACACATGTACAATCTTAGTTAATAAGGGATGCAGTTAGAACAGCTAAGAGACATAACCATTTTGTTCAAAACATGAGTCAATCACCAACTGATAAGGATTAGGAAGAATCTTCCCTTATGGGTACTACACCAAGGAATTTATTTCCCTAGACTTAGCTGGAATCTGTGGTAATACCTGTGCCCCTAACACATCTGAGACACACACCTTATGTTCACACTCACTTTCACAAAAATTATCTTAGGAGGTAGCTTTGAATTAGTGTTCTAGAAAGAATAACTACCTGCCAATAACATGCTCATTAACATTTTTCCTCAATGGACACTGATATATCAACTTCCCCTTGGTGCAGTACAGCTGTAGCAGCAACAAAAGCAGGTGCTGGGTCCTCGCTTCCAAGAGCTAAATGTCATTAAAAGTTAACTAATATGTTAAATAATTTCCTAATATTACTTTTCCATGTAAGCAATTACAAAAATTATCAAATAGATAGCACATGATTAGGAAGAAAAGTTGATCTAGAACACACTGTACTCAAACGTGATGTACATTATGAAAAAAATGAAGGACAGCTACATTAATATATGCTTTGTTAGCAGTAAAAAGAAAGAAGAAAACTGAGTCAGGATGACAGCCTATGCTCACTGAATCCTAGACAGAGATTATTAACTGTGGTAGTGACATTTAAGACCCAGGCCATACAAAGAAATTGCAATGATTTAACTAAATCTATTTCTAAATCATGCAGCCCCTTTGTGTAGACCTTTGAAACTGAGTGGTTGATATCAGAATTAAAATCAGTAAAAATCTTTAGCAACCATGAACCTATTATCCTCCAGAGATGGAACATACCTCCATATATTTTGCCCTAAATATGTAAATACACCAGCTAATAGGTATCTAGGTCCCTAGATTCCCCTTCTGTAACATCATACATGATTTCCGTGGAATTATATTCAAACCAGTTATGTAAGTTTGGGTGACAAAGAAGCTGATTAACTTGTAGCTCAGAATGTCTGTTTGAAGTTCAGCCTCCTCACACAAACTAAATAATTTCTTTGTTTGTAAAGTACCTAGAACAATGGTACCTTCAGCTCTGATTTGTGTCCTTAGGTATTACCACAAAGGAAATTCACAAAAATGTTTACCACATTTTTTATGAGACACCAACTGCTCTTTACAGGATTTAGTGACTCCAGGGAAAAGCATGTAAGCTCTATTCCTCAGTTTCTCCATCTGTAAAGTGGGTACTGCAAGATTTGCAGTAATTCACTGATCTTCAGAAAGTGTCTACAGAGCCTTAGAGCTTGAAGACATAAAGGTGCAAAGTATTATTTTAAGTGTCTATGCCAAAGAAAAAAAGTTCAGTCACGCAACATTGACTTCATCACAACAGCTAACAAACATGTTTTTCACTGCCAAACAAAGACTAGTCCTGCAGCACGTTAGAGACTAACAAAAAATGTAGATGGCATCATAAGGTTTCGTGGACACAACCCACTTCTTCAGATGAACGGAGTTAAGGGGTCTAGGGTACAAATAGAGAAAGAGAGGGGATGGGGATGGAAAGAAAAGGGAAAAAAATGGGGGAAAATATTGTCAATTAGAGCAGTGTTTCTCAACCAGTGGTAGAATACCTTTAAAGGTACTCGAGAGAAGTGTGGGGGGGGAGGCGGGAGTGGCACGCGGGTATGTCAACACCTGAAATTTGGAGAAAACTGAATTTTTATTTTAAGTTTCACAGTGCTTTATTATTTTTTGTACTTTTTACACCCAAATATGTCATCGCCCACCCGGCTATGATTAAGTTGTTTACACAAATGTGTTGCAATGGTAGAAAAAAATTGTGTGTCTGAAAACTATAGTTACTGGGGGTACTTTTTTTTTTTTTATAAAGGGGTATTTTATAAAAAAAGGTTGAGAAACACTGAATTAGAGCGTCTATGCTAATAGAGTGAGCTCTAAGTACCCAGTGCTTTGTTTTTTATGTCTTAAGGGTGTGGAATATAGTGGCCCCTCCGGTTCAGGTCTTTGTTCAGACCTTGGTTTCCAGGCATCAAACTTGTAAATGAAACCAACTTTTTTCAGTTACAGATTAACACTCCTCAACCTGCCAAACAAAGCAGCCAGCTACTCATTTTCTTCGCCATACTGAACAATTCCTGTAACAAGCAAGTGCCTAACAGTGCAGGGGAAAAACCAAACTATATATCACTGCTACCAAAACAGTGAAAACATATCTAGCTAATACCACCGGATTTTGATTTACAATCCTTGAAAACTATAACCGTCTTTTAGCGAATATACCCTGCACCTAAGTATACCCCACGGTTTTTACAGTTTGAGTAAAAAAAAAAAAAAAAATCTTGTATACCCCGTGCACGAGTATAACCTGCAGGGTATACAATACTTTTTTTTTCCAAACTGTGCTGGGGAGAGGGGGCTTCTACAGGTCAGTGAGGGAAATTAGCCATGCTCCGGACGGGGGAGCACTCACCCCCCTGGGTCCCGTGCGGCTGCACAACCTCCAGGCAAGGAAATGAGAGTGCTCCCCCACCCCTTCCTGAGGCTGCGCAGCCGTCAGCCTCCAACCTCCGGATGGGGGAGTGCTCATCTCCCGGTTCTGCGCAGTCGCAGGAAGGGGCAGGGGGAGCACTCCTGCACAGGAACCAGGAGATGAGCGCTCCTCTGCCCGGAGGCTGTGCAGCAGGGAAAGGGAAAGGGGAGCGCTCACCACTAGGTGAGCAAAAAAAAAGTTTGTATACCCCGCACCCGAGTATACCCTGCAGAGGGGGGGCCGGGTTTGTAAAAACAAATATAACCCGTGGGTTATATTGACTAAAATACGGTAACTCTACCCTTTAAATACGCAATGACCACATTCAAAGGTGTTATATTTAGAAGATTACCTTGCATCCCTTAGTTTTCCTTTGGAGAAGCAAAGGACTTTCTCTTCTTCAATTACCTTTTAACAACAGTAGAGGTTTAACTGGTTAACCAGTAAACCTCACTCTGACTGAGTAAGTGGTTAACTGGTGGCCCAGCCAGGCTGGAGCAATCCCCCACCCAACACGGGTGAGGGGCTGCTCCAGATTGGCCGGGCTCACCGTGCCAAGCTGCCGGCAGGGAGAGGACACTCCTGTCTAGCCAAGCCCACCACGCCACCAGTGGGGGTCACTCCAGCCAGTCCAAGCAGCCCATGCCCACGGCCCAGCAGGCTTGACCTAGCCCAAGCAACCCCTGCCCCTGTGGCAACCCAGCCGGGTTGAAGCAGTCCTCTCTCCCTTCACAGCCCAGCCAGGCCCACCGTACTGCAGGCGGGGGGGGGGGGGAGGGCGGTTAACAAGTTAATTTAACATTTAACTGATTAACTTTTTAAATGGGATTTTACATCCCTAAATAAAACCCAAGAATTTTGGGGTCAGAGAGACTAAAATCTCACTGTGACGACACAGTAGCTTATAAATTACACGAGTGGCTACCCACACTATTCTCTAGGCGGTGATCTAAGAGTATACTTGCTGTGGAGCATCTAACAGGAATTTTGAACCTCACTTGGACATTTTGGCCACATTAAAATCCTGCCTAAGGATATCAGTAAAATTAGGCTGTAGCTTCACCTTAACACAACTAGACATAATTCACAACCAGCCAACTCATTTGGTTCAGGAGTCACCACATTAAGACAAATAAAAGGTCTTCTCTCCCTCAAAAAGTTATACTAACTTTCAACAGTAGAAAATAGAGAAGAAACAGGCACATAAAACAATGGAGGTTTACATTAGAGACTGCAACGTACCTTTATGAATAAAAAACCCGAGGAAGGCAATTTTTTACCTCTTTCTTACAGGGACGTTTGACATTTATAAATTGAGATTTAAAAGCATCTGTATTCTACATAGTTATTTTAATAGTCTTTTTATTACAAAGAAGAGAAACCAATAAATATTTAATCTATGGGAATTCTACAAGATTATGCCAATCAGATCATGTTCAACTAATTAAACTCAGCCAATGGTACATTTAGATTGCTCAACAGACACTTTGACCATGAGGTCACCAATTCTAATCCAGCCTATACAAGTATCAGCATCTTTTGAAAATTACAAACTGATGGCTGTTCAATGATTCAAATGCAATCATTTAGTGAGTAGCTAGCAGTAGATAGATTACCACCCTCAGCAAAATGCAACAACAGCATGAACAATGAATACTCAAGCCTCGCACGTGTCAAGTCAGAGTGGCTAAATATGGGCAAGAGGAACCTTGTAATGCTACTTTGTTTATTGTACCAACTCCATGTTTACACAGGATTCAGACTCTGTCTACCCTACATAGCTCTTAGGGTATGTCTACATTTGCACCCTCTTTCGACAGAGGGATGCAAATGAACAGGACTCGACAAATCAAGCAATCTACTCGTCCATGGCGAGTAGATTTTAGTCTGGTGTGGCCATGCAGCGCGGCTGGCAAGCACTGCAAATGAAGACATTCAAAATTGCAGATGAAGCCGGCATTTACATATCATGCTTCATTTGCATAATCGCATCATGGCGCTATTTCGAAATACAAAATGCGGTTTAAATGCAGTTATTTCAGGAAAACACCCTTCTTCAAAATAACTGTTACTTATTCCTCATAAAATGAGGTGTATTATTTCGAGGGAAGGGTGTTCTCCAAAAATAGCCACATCTATACCGCGTTTTGTATAACACGATTATACAAATGAATCACGGGATATGTAAATCCCAGCTTATTTTGCAATTTTGAATGTCTTCATTTGCATCTATTGAAAGAGGGTGCAAGCATAGATGCACCCTTAGCAAAATAGCTGTGGACAGTTTAGCTGCTGTTTGTTGGCTCTTTTGCCAACAAATTGCTTCCACTCCCAATGAGCAGTGTTCCTGCCAAAACCACATTATTTACGCTAGCACTTGAGGGAGATGGCACCTCTGAAAGACAAGAGTTTTGTCTAAAAGGGGTGTCACCGTGTTGTCCGTAACTTTAACAAGAAGCAGTTCTGTCACACCTTAGATGAACAATCATCATCATGAGCTTCATGGGTAAAACCCACTTCATCAGATGAGTACTTCAACTGCTAATGTAGACATCAACTCAGCCTCCAGAGCAACCAACAGAGCAGATTTCACAATCATTATATTTCCACGAAAAAGTATTGTTTAAATACAGCATAACAGGATGTGGACTGTTGCTGGTTGGGTTTTTTTTTTTGGATACATTAACCTACCATTACATCTACTGATTTAAAGTTACTGACAGAAGTCTTTAACTTTTAAATAATATTTTTTGTGGGGTCATCTACATTAGATAGACCTTGATTTTATTATGCTGTCTGGTTATTTGGGACAGTTTGTTCATCTGGTATAGTACCTTCCAGTACAAAGGGCAGGAGCAGAGACTTTTGCTTAACAGAAAGACTACACATAATGGTCTTCTATGCCCAACAACTCTTCTCCTCCCACGTAGTTAATACATCAGAAGCTCCCTCCTCCAGAGTCTTTGAATTCATCATCACTATAGTTAATACCCACACACTTTCCTGTCCGCTCTCCTTTGCAAAACTTTAATGGGTGCTTTCAAAATGACTATCATAATATAAAATAGCCTCTGGATTACAATCTGTTGAAAGAATAGCTCCGGAGAATAACGTGATAGCTTTTTCAATTTATGGTATCTCAAAACTTAACTCTAAAATAGGATTACTCTTGAAAGATGATCTTCCACCCCAATGCAACAGCAACCCTCTGGTTCCAACAGAAATGGCACTGATGAGCTAAAAAGGGGGATGGACATACCTGACTCAAGTAGGAGAATAATTTCTAAAAGAGCTGGAAGTGAGGACATTCAGCAGTCTGAGCGATGCTTAGAAGTATTTATTTTGTGCAAGGACAGATCTCTTGCATCTCTAACTGATGCTGTTGTATTAACTTTCAGAGTCCACCTCCTGCAAGTACAGGACTCAATATCCAGATAGAAGATGTAATAAATAGACTGTACTTTACTACACTGGATCTCAGCCAAAGTATCAAGAAGAATTTATATAAATTATTTAAGGCTTCTTAATAGGAAAGACTTTTTGGTGCTACTGACAAACAGTTTGAACAAAGAACGTGACATCTGCAAAACTAACAGTAATAGTTTTTGAACGCCTACAGGAAGGGAAAAAATTGTTCTCCAGAATTATGTACCACTTTCCACATCTGTCTTCCTTACAGTACCTTTTTGGGGCCTAAGGCAACGTAAACAAAATGTGTCAGTGACACTGAAACTAGAGACAAAATTTTCAATCTACAATAATGTCCAAACAGAAACAGTATTTAAACAAATTAAGTAAATTTTCATCCTTAGGAAAATGAAAACTATGTACTAATAAAACAGTATAATCTAAAATGGATTAGGAGTAGATCTCATGAGAAATGTCATTCCAATTTAATGGCAAATACGCTTAACTTCCTATCCTAAATTCTTATATGGTATTGCTGTGACTGCAAGAAGTGGCTGCAATTTTAACCATAGGTGAAATGAGTCTTATGCAAATAAGCTTGAGTGCTTTGCAATTTTTTGGGAAGGAAACTTGCACTATTACATTTATCTAAGGAATTTTTAGGACCCACATCATGAGTCTCAGATGACAACATACCTGTTTGGTGCTTAGTTACTAGTGACATGCGATACAATAAGCAACATAATTATTGCATCTCTTAAGATCTCCACAGAGATGTCACTAGACTCAGGGGTAGAAGCTGCTGATCCCACTTACTGTTTTGATAATTACTGAAAACCTTTTGCAAAAAGGAGAGCCTTGCTGCCTTCTTTGAGACTGTCAGGCTTGGGCTATACAATTTACTAATATCCCATGTAGCCTCACTAAAATCATGGATATTGGTTAGACTCAAAAGAACGTTCATCTGGGAACAGACCAGGCTAGTAATAGTATCATATCAACATTTTAACATGCTCTGAAATATCTTGAGATAGCACAGCATTATTTATCACAGAAATGTATGAAGACGCCAATCAATGCAACTAAGTACCAACACAAAGTAAAATTCTATTCTTACTTTCACTACACCAAAAATTTTCTATTGAAAGTAGCTTTAAGGAGGAAAAAAGCCACATTCCCCTGCAACCCATATAACTCCAGCATCCTGCTGAGATAAGACAGCCAAAAATGAAACTGTTTAGAAACTGGACTATAAAGGGAAATGAATATTAAATACATAGTTAACTAATTAAAGGTAAATCTGATTTTTAAATGTCATTTTTAGTATATTAGTGACAGTAACACATTTTCTTATTAACAAAATTTTAATCTGAGTGTATAAACGTAATCCATAGCATTTACAATTATATATGGATTTCTCACAATAGTAAGATATACAAAAATAGATGATAGTATAACCACAGTCATGTTGGGAAATCTGCATTACAACTTGATTGCCTTCTCTAGACTGAAGCACAGAATAGAGAAACATGCCAACGGAATATTTAGAAAATATATACATTATAGACACACACACACACAAATATTCACAGCTCTCCAAAAATAACTTAGGAAGACTGCAGTTATCAGGCAGCCAGGAAAGGCTCCACAACATATGGAGAAGGTACGAACTCATTTCTTAGACAAGATCTCCGACCAATATTGCCTCTCCTCCCGCCCCCACTACCACATATTTACCATATCACAGGAGCACAAGATAACACTCCCAAAATCTGAGCAGAAAGAGCCAGTCAACATGATATGCTGAACTCGACAGCACCAATCAACATGATAGCATTCCATAGCTACAGGAATTATGAGAAAGCTGGGTTTACCTATCCATACACAAACTGCGGAAGCCAATACAACATTTGCAACAAAACAGTTACTTCAAATATTTGTTTAAATACAAATTCAGAAGAATGACACAGACCCACCCGCTCAATGCATTTCCACAACAATTACCAGCCAGAGGAGCTCCTGACTGAGCATGAAGCAGAAGCCCATTAATGTGTACCTGACATTAATGACAGTGCCTGAGTTGAGAATGCTGCCACTTTTGTTGTAGCGTTAGCAGCGATTTAAAATTAATTTCCATGATACATTTGATTGTTATTTTACTGTCCATTGCTGCAACATGCTCTAGGACAATCTAAAATGGTATACAAGCTACAGTCTGTGGAGGTTTACACGTTGTTGATGGAGGGCATTCTGCAGAAATGTAAAGGATCTACTTTAAAGAGTGATACAGGCTCATCAGTAAATAAAGAGGGCAACTAACTGGAATCAAATTTTGACATTAACTATAAACATCAGTTCAGCGAACAGTGTCACTGCTTGGCAAGGCTGAGCTGGACTTTGTAATTTTAGCAAGTGCCTGGAAAACCAAAGTTCTGTAATATATCCTCAAAATAATGGTGGTACATTAGTTAGGCAGGTCCCATTAACATGAGCAGGAGCTGCAGAACTAACCCACAGAGATTCAAGGCTCTGTGTGTTTTCTAACCACTGAGAAAGTTGTCAAAATTATACACAAAGATTTTATTCATTTACTTTTATCTGTCTGCATATTTGTTTCTAAAAAACCAGCCATACTGGGTCAGACCAAAGGTCCATCTAGTCCAGTATTCTGTCTTCCCACAATGGCCAATATCAGATATCCCAGAGGGAATGAATAGAACAGGGAATCATTAAGTGATCCATTCCAGTCTCTTATTCCAAAACATTCGTAAAACACAAAGAAATCTGGGTTCTCCTTACATATGATGATATTTTATGTATGTAGTCCTGGTCATATTAAAAAGTTTAACCCGTTAAGCTGCCAATATCAATTCTTATTTGTTATGTGTCTTATAAACAAATAGACTGTGTTGCTATAGCAGGCTATTTTGCATTTGTTGCAATGCAGAGAGGCATCCAAACAACAGTCTAATTATGTGACTACTGTCTTAAATGTAAAACTACTTAGATACTATGAATAGGAAATTGATGCAATAATCCTTGAATCTCAAACAAAAAAAAAATCTGACCATAAAACAAATACTGTCTTTATGTTACAGGTGCTTTTTATCGTTATGAAGAAACTCAGGTGTGCCATGCCAATATGATTGTAAAACAATTCAACAGTAACTGGCAAACGTTTAATAATTTATGTAAATAATCGTTAATGTTTACACAAAGTTTGCTAGGATGTCCAGAACAGGAAAACAAAGCTGCGTGTTTTAAATATGAATTTGGAATTCAGTAACAAAAATTTATTATGGTGTCTGTATTTGAAACGCAAATAACCAAATTTAGCATTGTCTTATGGAGTTGAGGTGAAGATAGGAACCAACTGAAAAAAAAAAAAAACAACAACTCTATAGTCTACAATTTTCATTATAGGAAAAAATACTGAGTTTTCACAGGAGTGTCAATATTATAAGCATGTACTCAGTTTTAACAAAAAACATTCAGTTAATTTCAGTCAATGGTCAATACCATTTGAAGAATAAACCTGGTATCCATAGTAAAAGATTTTAAAATAATATAAATCAAGTCATTTTGGTTCACAGTAAACAAAACCATCCACGCAGAACAAAGATACACACTTTGTAAGTGAAATGATAAAAAGCTTCAATCCTACACTGGGATATACTAACAGACCTCTGTCACTGTGAGCACTTGAAACTATGCACAAATGCAAGATTCTGTGATAGCAAGATACTGATCTAGGATAGGGCCTGAGGGCACGTCTAGACTACATCCCTCTGTCGAAAGAGGGATGTAAATGAGCCCAATCAAAAGTGCAAATGAAGCGTGGATTTAAATAGCCAATGCTTCATTTGCATATTCACATGTTTTTAAAAAGGGTATTTCAAAAGAGAAACCACAGTCTAGTCTTTCGAAACAGCGATCGGAAGCAAATATGCAAATGAAGCATGGGGTATTTAAATCCATGCTTCATTTGCACTTTCAATCGGGCTCATTTACATCCCTCTTTCGACAGAAGGACGTAGTCTAGACATAGCCTTAGTGACTTGTTTCCTTTTCATCCTTTTAAAATATCTAGTGAGTTTGATTACCCTCCCCATGCACCTTTTCAAGGGCTGTTGAGTTTTGTTTTGCCACAGGAAAAGATGTTTCCCACTGCTTCAAGAGACACCTCTAGAATAACAGTACTGAAAATCCCAAGTACTCCAAATTCACAAGTGAGGCCCCACAAATCAAGATAGCGATGTTGGATCACGTTTTCAAGCTTTTCTCTAAACCACAAGAGTAAAAATCTTGGACTTGACCTTTTTTTTGGAAGAAGGATTTTTTAATGGATGTAAAATCCTGGTTAACCAGTTAACCACTTAACTGGGATCCCATGGGTGGGGAAACCACCAGGGCTGGGATCAGCCCCCTGTCCACAGCATGACATTAACCCATTACATTGTTACAGCCCTCATTTTTACATGATTGCGTAAATCCAGGACCTAGGGCTTTAAAAAAAATATCATAAAATCAATGCATATCAAGTATATAGAATCCTGTTTTGAACTTTAAAAGCATGCACTGCAGCAGAGTTCAAAAGTAAGGAGTGCAAAACTACTCCATACTATAAAAATAAAAAGGTGCTTTTCATTAATATGCACAATCCCTTTTCTCGGTCCATATTTTCAGTTGGCATCTGTTCTCCTTTGGAGCCAATATCACCTTCAGAAATGGTTCAAAGGATACCCAAATTAAAATTGTTGAAACATTTATTACACATCCATAGTACAAGCCACTTGAAGATGTAAGCAATAACTAGGAATCAATATCATTTGCTACGTCATTGTTTGATCCAACATGCAAGGTCTGAGAGTTTTAGTCCACTGAAATTATCCAACCTTAACATCTAACAATAATACAATTCTAACAATTTAAGATCCTAAACCTTTGTATCAATCACATGAATTGACAAAAACACCAGTAAAGAGATTAATGTAACATTAATTTCACAGCTAGCTACAGAATGAGAAGTAATATTCTGTAATTTGTTAATTTAGAAGATATACATAAAGCTATATAAAATGGCTAACTGTTACTAATGTGCAGTACCTGGATCCTTGTAAACACCTCTTGCTGTCTAAAATAAATTGGCAGGTATGGCATTCAACCTACAATTTTTTAAAGGGATAAAAATAGGATTACTTAAATTGAGATTTATGTGATAAAGCTGCTAATGACAGCACAGTGACCTAAAAACTCTGTTCTTATTGAAAAAATATTTGTTGCTTTAATAAGATTACAAATACAAAACATGCCTGCTTCACACTCACATCTGGATAACCTGAGTTATCTGCTATTCATAAAAGCAAGTAGCTACATTTTAAGCGGATAAAAAAGGGAGGCCTGCTTATTTGTCTAAGAAAATGCTATTTTCAAACATTTTTCAGAAACAACAACAAAAAATCCTGCCTATATGCTATATTTAAAATGCAGGCAATGGACACAGTATCAAATATCTTTCAATGCATTCACCAATGCCTCCTGCCAATAGCATTAGATCAAACAACATAGTCAATGTAATTTCCTTGTTTACTTCAAGAAATTGCAAAAGATATTTCAGTCACATCTGTAGTTTAAAAGATAAAATGCAACTTTCCATGTATTTCTGTTTTTTAATTCTTCTAGAATATTAGAGAAATGCCAGGCAGTGTAATCTCGCTGCAGATTTGAGTTGAAAAGGGTTAATTTCTGCACCGCAGTCCCCCAGCATGTCCTGTTTGCAACGGGGAGGAGGAGGAGGGAAGGAAAATGTCGCTTTCCCCACTTTGCTGGCTAGGGAAGATTTCTGAGAGATAAGCAGAGAGTAAGGAAGGGAGTATAAAGCCAGGATGGGGAGACTTCACCACCAGGAAGGGGATCCAAAGCAGGATTTTGGAGGGGGAATTTATTTACACTGCAGTGTGCAGCAGCAAATATGGCTGCCTCTGCCCCTTTAAATCCGAGCGGACCTCCTCTATCTCTATCACCACCAAAACATCAAATTACAACCATGTCTCTCTTTATTGCCCCTACTTCTCACATACACAAAACAACAGCCTCCCTCTCCAACAAGAAGAGAGTATCGCTGCAGTAACCAGCTTCCAGTCCTAACACATGGAATATCTACATATTCTATAAAGAAACAATAGATTCCCTCTCACCATTTCCCATACCGCCCCCAACACCAGCTCCTTCCCCCTTGCAAATATGTCTCTGAAGGTTCATTCCTCATCCCCATTTCCCGTAAGCCAAGCGAACCACCACGCAACAGCCACAATCCCAAACCCCACACTTCTCACACACGTCCCAGTGCGATGCCCAGATCCCCCCCAACCCATTACTCACCGTTAAGAAATACCACCCTGGGCCATCTTCCTGTGAGATGCCCATTACCTTTCACTAATCCCCTAGCTCCCCCTTAACCTCTACCCCCCACTCCCACGCCTAGCCCCCACCCTCTCATCCCCTATCCAATACCCCCTCCTCCTTCTCCTCTCCCTCTGGCATCCCTCCCCACACTCCACACCCCCTCCTCCTCACCATCCCATACCCCCTCTATCTCCCCCCTCCTCTTCACCATCCCATACCCCCTCCTCCTCACCATCCCATACCCCCTCTAGTTCCCCCTCCTCTTCACCATCCCATATCCCCTCTAGCTCCCCCCTCCTCTTCACCATCCGATACCCCCTCTAGCTCCCCCTCCTCTTCACCATCCCATACCCCCTCTAGCTCCCCCCTCCTCCTCACCATCCCATACCCTCTCTAGCTCCCCCCTCCTCTTCACCATCCCATACCCCCTCCTCCTCACCATCCCATACCCCCTCTAGCTCCCTCCTCCTCTTCACCATCCCATACCCCCTCCTCCTCCCCATCCCATACCCCCTCTAGCTCCCCCCTCCTCTTCACCATCCCATACCCCCTCTAGCTCCCCCTCCTCCTCCCCATCCCATACCCCCTCTAGCTCCCTCCTCCTCTTCACCATCCCATACCCCCTCCTCCTCCCCATCCCATACCCCCTCTAGCTCCCCCCTCCTCTTCACCATCCCATACCCCCTCCTCCTCCCCATCCCATACCCCCTCTAGCTCCCCCCTCCTCCTCACCATCCCATACCCCCTCTAGCTCCCCCCTCCTCTTCACCATCCCATGCCCCCTCTAGCTCCCCCCCCCCTCCCCCCTCCCTCCCCATCCCATACCCCCTCCTCTTCACCATCCCATACCCCCTCCTCCTCCCCATCCCATACCCCCTCTAGCTCCCCCTCCTCCTCCCCATCCCATACCCCCTCTAGCTCCCCCCTCCTCCTCCCCATCCCATACCCCCTCCTCCTCCCCATCCCATACCCCCTCTAGCTCCCCCCTCCTCCTCCCCATCCCATACCCCCTCTAGCTCCCCCCTCCTCCTCCCCATCCCATACCCCCTCCTCCTCCCCATCCCATACCCCCTCTAGCTCCCCCTCCTCACCATCCCATACCCCCTCCTCCTCACCATCCCATACCCCCTCTAGCTCCCCCTCCTCCTCCCCATCCCATACCCCCTCTAGCTCCCCCCTCCTCTTCACCATCCCATACCCCCTCTAGCTCCCCCTCCTCCTCCCCATCCCATACCCCCTAGCTCCCCCCTCCTCCTCCTCCCCATCCCATACCCCCTCTAGCTCCCCCTCCTCCTCCCCATCCCATACCCCCTAGCTCCCCCCTCCTCCTCCCCATCCCATACCCCCTCTAGCTCCCCCCTCCTCTTCACCATCCCATACCCCCTCTAGCTCCCCCCTCCTCCCTCCCCTCCTCCTCCTCCCCATCCCATACCCCCTCTAGCTCCCCCCTCCTCCTCCCCATCCCATACCCCCTCTAGCTCCCCCCTCCTCCTCCCCATCCCATACCCCCTCCTCCCCCCTCCCCATCCCATACCCCCTCCTCCTCCCCATCCCATACCCCCTCTAGCTCCCTCCTCCCCCCTCCTCCCCATCCCATACCCCCTCCTCCTCCCCATCCCATACCCCCTCTAGCTCCCCCCTCCTCCTCCCCATCCCATACCCCCTCCCCTCCCCCCCCCCCCCTCCCCATCCCATACCCCCCCGCCCCCCCCCCCCCCGCTCACCGTCAGTCTGTTCCATTCTAACTCCCCCCGCCGCCTCCGACCGACCCGAGCAGACACAAAGGGCGGGAGGCGGGAGGGGGGGCCGGACCCCCCCGCAGCAGGCCGCGCTGGATCCCCGGCCTCGAGTTCCGCGCCCGCGGGCCCCAGCGCCACAGGCTCCGCCCCGCGAGCCGCGCCGGGCGGGGGGAGGCGCGGGCAGGCCGGGAGAGGCGCGCGGCGGTTGGTGGGGGGGCAGCGCGCTGGCGGCGGGGGAGGGGGGCGCTGGGTCTCGCTGTGTCCCGGGCTCGGGCCGGCCCCGCTCGCGCTCGCGCTCCCGCCCCCTCCGCCCCACGCACACAAAGCTCCGCGGGCCGCCGCGGCCGCCGCCGAGAGAGGCGCGCGCCCATTGGCTGCCGGCGCTGCGCCAGGCGCGGGGCATGCTGGGGGCTGTAGTCCTGAGCCCGCCCGCCCGGCCCCGGGCCATGCACCCGCGGCTTGCGGAGCGAGGTTGGCACGCCCGTGGCTATGGACGGCAGTGGCATTCGCAGGGGCTTGGCCCATGCACAGCCTGCCAGGGGCTGCACACAGAGCAGATGTAAAAATGTGCAGATGCACCAGGCAAGGTCTGACAACCCACAGGCACGGAGCGGTGGGGGCATGGTACCTCTGTGCATCAGCATGGGTCTACAGAGAGCGTTTCCATGCCACAGTGATGCACAGCAGAGAAATGCCTCAGATATAAAGAGGGGTTTAATTTAAATACACACGGTCCCATGACATACAAATACTGAGATGTGCTGATACATTTAATCCAATTGGAATTAAATGTGTTGCTTGTTGAAGGAACTCAAATATAATTCATAGTCTAGGAATATGAGGTGCTGTGAAACTGGCTTTCAGTGCAGTACTAAGAGCTAATCAGATAGGTGTCGAGGGAGATGTGTTGGGCATATTGTTAATACAAAAAGATTTAAATGCAATACGTCAGGCCTGATACTAGACAAGTACAATGGAGAGAGAAGATGGTGGGTACTAATGGTCCAGAATAGTCTCATATTTACCAAGCAGAAAAAATGTATTCTTCTAGATGATGAATAGAATGGCATTTTTAAAATGCAAAAGGTTTAAATGCAATGCATAAGGCATACAGACATGCAAACACTGATAGGTACTGATCATTTTGCTGCCAATCTTGAACATGCAACCCTGGGTGGAGGGGAAGGGGGCAACCGTTCAGTGCTCAGATTGGCTGAGCTGTGCAATTCATTTACATGTTTGTTATGCAAGCAGCGTAGCATTGGCTGAAATGTGCTGGATGCATTTAATTACTGATGTATTGCATAAGGCCTGGGAAAAAAGAAAAATTCTGCTGGGGATATTACAGGGTCTGTCCCTCAGATTCTAGTTTTAATTACTGAGGTTTAGCATCTGCGTAATAGTGCACAAGAATGCTGTCATACTCAGCAGTTTCTAATCTGATTTTGGCTGAAAATATAAGCATTACAATGTTTGGAATTAATACCCCTTCTCCACAAGCCAAACTGATTCCTGTTCAAAGAAAACACAGAACTGCACTACTTATAATAAATCTCTTGTGTGTAACTCAAAAATTTAAATTTCACCTCACAAGTGCAAAAAAAAAAAGGGGGGGGGAGAGAAAGGGTTGGGAGGAAGACAACCCTATGCAAGAATGAGAAAGAAACAAGATGGAAAGATAGCACAATGCCTGTTACCAGAAAAATCAGATAGTGAAGATGAATTAGCTGGAAAAAGAGACACATGATCTAACATGAAAGAGGAAACTGAAGAGATGTGGGTTTTACGAGTCACCGAACAAAGGTTGAGTAATGGTCTCAAAATTTACTGCATTTCCTATTGCCCAAAGGCTGCAGCCCACAAGAGACATTTCTCTTGTGGAGGCTTTTGGAAAAAATATATTGTAATAAGGCACGTTTACAAATGAGTCTCCTCCTACCTAATACAATAAGCCATCAAAAATGGAGTTGACCTAGAAAAGACTTCCTCCCTCTCCTTCCCTTCAGTAAATTCTGCAGCACTAGGTTGATGGACTCACAGCTGAATTAGTCAATGAAAAGGAGAACTTTTTTTGTTTATTATTTATTACTAAGTGCTTTTTAGGCAACTAACCAGCACACTTACAGGAAATCTTGTTTTCCTCTGTGTATCTCTTATACAGTGTTGTCTTTCCACATTCATCTTTGATTGTTGTTGATATGCTTGCATTAATCCAGCATAGGCCTTTAACACCATTTGTTGGTCACAAAAATGCTTACAAAGCAAGGAACAGTAGGCACTCTGAATCCAGAGCAGGTAAGCACAAGTACTTGGTATTTTGTGTTGTAAAGCAGTCTAAAGGTTAGAACAGATAACTAACAGGTAGGCTTCCCAGTTTCTGTAACTGTCTCTGCCAGTGACTTTCCATTAGTTCTTAGGCAAGTCACTTTGCCTCTCTATCAAATGCAGAACATTTATAAGCCTAAATCACAGGGGAATTGTGAGACTGAATATTGCAATACAATATTAAATCTCACAATATTAATATTGGCTTAATATTGAAATACAGTGGTTTGTAAGGCTTATTTAATGTATACACAGCAGTACCTAGAGGCATCAAACTTGATGTTCCACCGTGCTAGTCACTGTACAGATTTACAGCAATGATAGTCCCTGTCCCACATGGTATTCTTGTTACCTTTTAGTTCTTACAGGAAGGAGTGACATAGTCAGGACTGTGAATGTTTCAGTGGGTATGGGGACTCTGAATGACAGGCTGGAAACTCAGAAGTTTGTGGACTGGTCAGCCCTTACATGGACACAATCAACCCAATTGTAAGTCCTCTAGCATCGTGGACTCTTTTTTATTCTTTTGGTGGCTCTATATACTGGACAGAAAGCCTTAGAGGCTTTTCTTTCAAGTCAATCCCATAAAGAACTACAGGGACTTATAAATTGGAGCTCAGCTGCTGGGCAACCAAGCAAGCAGTCATATTGCTGGGTTTGTAAAATGACCCGCTAATTGTAACTAATAACATTTGCATCTCAGCATATAGAGTAAAGTGAATTTGCTTTCAAGGACTGATCTGAAGTCTCATTAAGAAAATGGAAAATTCATATTGATTTAAATGGGCTTTGTTTCAGGATCTCAGATTTTTATGCTCGATTTCCACTGATTTCAGCTACACGTAGACATCTGAAGACAGCCTTTATCCCTAGATAGGAGTAATGAAATTAAGAAGGAATCATGCGCAAATCCACCCACAACTCCATATTTAAAACCTTGCGCAATGAAAGGCATGATCGGTGTTTTCACTTCTCTGATGCTTCAGAGCTAGTATAGCAGATTGAAATCCTGTATTCTGGTGGTATGGCGAACAAGGGACTCCTACTTGATCACTTCAGAGTGCAGGATTTGCTGTGTTTGGCTGTACAGTTAGTCTTGATTTCATATTCTCGTTGTACTTTATAAAATAATTATTGCCTATTAATTCAGCAGAGAATCTCTCCCAGCAAAAATGCTGTGCTCTATGTGAGAGAGGAAGAATGCTTAGTCACTTCCGCCTTCATTTCATCAAGATTTGCTCTAATTCTGTAAAGCTTCAGTGTTAAAAGGCCTCTGTTAACATAGTGCTTCAAGAATCTGGGAGGGGAGAGAAGCAATACATGGAATGATATTTTTTTAATCTAAGATGTCTGGAGAACTGGCCTTCACAGGCATGTTTTTACCAGTTCAGAATAAATACAGACACAAAGAGACCTCTAGTGGCTAAACTAAGGTACTTTCTTCATACCTCTGGTTTTTAAACAATTATCTGTTTGGACACTAGCTGGTAACTCTGCCTAGCTGGTGGATTAATATTACTTTGAATTTCAGATTATGTGCTAATATTTACTACATCATTCTTACAAATGCAGAATAGATTCAAATTAATCTCTCTAATTCTGTCATCTTCAAAGGAGAAAATTCTCTCCAAGTGCCTCCCAGATTTCTAGAACGTGGGGAACCCTTACAGTGTGTCTTGAAATTCCTTTTGATTCCTGATGTCAAACAAACCTATTTTTTGGAGGGGAGGATGAGGTAAAACATAAAAAGTCTATTTTTATTAATATTTTTTCTTCTCGCACCTTCCCTTCATAATCTATAATGTGCTATATGTAGATATTAAGTGCAATAAATTTAACACAGATCTTTCACATGTAGGCAACACATTGCTTTATAACATTAAAAAACTGTATGATGCTTTTGGTGTTTTGTTAAACACAAAAATAAATCATCGGTCCCCATAGTCTTTTCACCTCTGGAAATCCTGCATATGGACCACATCTTGGGAATGAAAAACATTTTGTAATGAATTTAACGTGTAGCTCAATTAAACATTCAAAATATCAGCATTAATTTGCTTGACATGCTTTTTCTCACCTATAAAGCAGTGATTTTGCAAACTTTAAGCAAAAACTTTTAGGATCCAGCAATATCCATCATAGAATAGCAAAGTTACTTCTTCTCAAGACTTGTCTTCATCCATGTCTGTAAAACTCATCTGTCATATACTTGGCACTCTGTGAATAAGTCAAAATAACAATAGGTAAAGAGATGCACAGACAGGAGTTCCACTGTCTTAATGTTTGTTCAACAGAGGGGGATACTTTTTTCAGAGGAAACTCTTGAATGAACAAGTTAATGTTTGTAAGGCACCTTGAATACATAATACTAAAAAAAAAGTTGAGCAGAAAACAGAAGTTCAACTTTTTTTCCTATTTTTTATGGAAATTTTGTTGTGGTAGAAACTTTCCAGCCTACTCACACCATGACTATTATATGTAGCCCATGGAGTTTACATGAGCACTTATAAATGGGAATTTGCACATACAAATATTGTGAGGTGGAATTTGTGCCTTGAGGGCTTCTGCAGATGAGTAGGATTTTTTTCTTTTGTGAGGAGAAAGAGAAGGAAAGTCTTCCTGATTCCTTCATCTTTCATTGGGGAAAGGTAGTTTGTGTTTCTAGATTACAGGAAAGGTGGGGACTCTTGTGCTCATTTTGTGGCATAGGGGCATGCTGAGAATCAGGGTGTAGGGTAGAAGGAAGAGATATGGGGAAACAGACTGATATAGCAGAGGGCCCTGTAGGACAGGCAACAAGGAGAGGTGCAGCAGTGAGGAGGCAGCAAGGAATAGATCCAGTAGGGTTCAAGATGGTCATAGACACATTAAGGCCAGCAGGGTCTATCATGGTGATCGAATATTAGATGCGACTGGGTAACCAGTTAACCAGTTACCTGGTGCCCAGGACCAGTCCCCATTGGCAGCCTGCTGCTGGCAGAGGGTTGCTCCAGCCGTTCCGGGCCCCATGTGGGGCTGGGAGCCAACAAATATGCGCACAGCCGGGAGCGGGAGCCCCGCGGGTTAGGGGCTGCTCCGGTTAGGCTGGAGTGGTCCCCCCACCCACGATCCCACTTAGCCTAATGTTTAACTGGTTAATTGATTAAATGTCATTTTACATCCCTAGTCTGACCCTCGCACCCACTCTTGTATTAGGCCCTGATCTCTGGCTCAATTACTGAAGCAGTCAGGGCCCCTGGGGTGCACAGGGCCCGGGCCCAGCCCCTGTCAGAGCGGGGGGGGGGCAGGCAGGGCCCCTGGGGTGCACAGGGCCCGAGCCCAGCCCCTGTCAGAGCGGGGGGGGGGCAGGCAGGACCCCTGGGGTGCACAGGGCCCGGGCCCAGCCCCTGTCAGAGCGGGGGGGGGGGCAGGCAGGACCCCTGGGGTGCACAGGGCCCGGGCCCAGCCCCTGTCAGAGCGGGGGGGGCAGGCAGGGCCCCTGGGGTGCACAGGGCCCGAGCCCAGCCCCTGTCAGAGCGGGGGGGCAGGCAGGGCCCCTGGGGTGCACAGGGCCCGGGCCCAGCCCCTGTCAGAGCGGGGGGGCAGGCAGGGCCCCTGGGGTGCACAGGGCCCGGGCCCAGCCCCTGTCAGAGCGGGGGGGGCAGGCAGGGCCCCTGGGGTGCACAGGGCCCGAGCCCAGCCCCTGTCAGAGCGGGGGGGGCAGGCAGGGCCCCTGGGGTGCACAGGGCCCGGGCCCAGCCCCTGTCAGAGCGGGGGGGGCAGGCAGGGCCCCTGGGGTGCACAGGGCCCGAGCCCAGCCCCTGTCAGAGCGGGGGGGCAGGCAGGGCCCCTGGGGTGCACAGGGCCCGGGCCCAGCCCCTGTCAGAGCGGGGGGGCAGGCAGGGCCCCTGGGGTGCACAGGGCCCGGGCCCAGCCCCTGTCAGAGCGGGGGGGCAGGCAGGGCCCCTGGGGTGCACAGGGCCCGGGCCCCGCCCCTGTCAGAGCGGGGGGGGCAGGCAGGGCCCCTGGGGTGCACAGGGCCCGAGCCCAGCCCCTGTCAGAGCGGGGGGGGCAGGCAGGGCCCCTGGGGTGCACAGGGCCCGGGCCCAGCCCCTGTCAGAGCGGGGGGGGGGGCAGGGCCTATCGGGGGGGGGGGGTCCCGCTTGCAAACAGGGAACCAAAACCTGCCGGGGCAGTCACAGCTCTGCGAGTGACGTCACCCTGTCACCATGGTAACAAGCCATGGCGTCACACGGCCCCGCCCCCGCCCCGGGCACAGGCGGCGCTGGTCACGCAGCCGCATCCGGCCCAGGCGGGGCGGGCCCGTCCTAGGCAGGAAGGGGCGGGCACATCCGCTCCGGCCCCACCCCTACCTCCAGCTCTATGCTCCCGTTGGCTACCTCCGAAGGGGCGGAGTCCTGCTACCATGGAGCTCGGGGCTAGAGCGTCCTTCCGCTTCCGGTCGCGGGGGGCGGTGGGGGCTGGGCGGACCGGGGGGGGCAGAGAGGAGCCCTGGCCGAGGAGGAGGTGAGTGGGGCCGAGTAGCATTGGGAGCGGCCGGACGCCTGGGTCCCCCCCCCCCAGCCAGCCCTGGGGGGGTCTGGGGGGGGGGGCAGGATTCCCCGGGTTCCCTCCCAGCCCTGGGGGGCCTGGCGGGGGGGCAGGATTCCCCGGGTTCCCCTCCCAGCCCTGGGGGGTCCGGCGGGGGGGGGCAGGATTCCCCGGGTTCCCTCCCAGCCCTGGGGGGTCCGGCGGGGGGGGGGGCAGGATTCCCCGGGTTCCCTCCCAGCCCTGGGGGGTCCGGCGGGGGGGGGGGCAGGATTCCCGGGTTCCCTCCCAGCCCTGGGGGGTCCGGCGGGGGGGGGGGGCAGGATTCCCCGGGTTCCCTCCCAGCCCTGGGGGGTCCGGCGGGGGCGGGGGGGGGCAGGATTCCCCGGGTTCCCTCCCAGCCCTGGGGGGCCTGGCGGGAGGTGAGGGGTTTGCTGGGGCGGGAGGGGGGCAGGATTCCCGGGTTCCCCTCCCAGCCCTGGGGGACCGGCGGGGGGCTGGGTAGAGGGGGGGGCAGGAGCAGGGCTCCTGGGTTCTTTCCCCTGGCGCTGCCAGTGAGGCAGCTCAGTCGTTTCTGGGCCTATAGGGGAAGGCTGCTTGGTCCCCAGGTGCTTTGGGATCCTCCTGTGCAAGGCCCAATGCGGGGCTCAAGGGTCCCGAAGTTTGCTGGGCTGACTTTGTGCGCAGCGGTGCCTCTGCCAGGGGCAGTTCCCTCGCTCCTGGGCTGGTGGGAAAGCTGGGAGCAAGCTGTCTGGCAGCGTGTGTTTCGCTAGGGGCTGCCAGATTGCTTTCCCACACTGCAGCTTGTTCTGTTGACCACAAGTGTCAGACTGGATCAGTCAAAAGTCTCTTCTGCTATGTCTTGTCCAGGGCAAGCTGAAGACTAGAGAGCACTACTGTCTTGCGCACACTCTTGGGTAGAAACATAAAATCTCATTTAATTAGTTAATTATTCAGGTTAACTGATTAGCTGCGGGGAACAGCCCTCTGCCTGCCCTAACCAGGCTAGAGAGGTCTTGCCTGGAGTGTGTCTGTGCCCGGCCTAGCCTATTGTGGATGGGGACCGCTCCAGCCAGGCGGGAGTACCCACCACCTGCAGGACTGGAACTGCCCCCATTCACACCCCTACTTTGGAGTAGTGGGAAGGTATAGGTAGATGTAGCATAAATAGAAGGCAATTGTCATGCGTTCTAGTACTGCATGAGTTGAATTAATCTAATTTTCCTCGTAAGTATTGTTGTCCATCTGCTCTTTTGTATTAGAACGTACAACAAATAATTCCAGGGCAACATGGCGTTCTACAGCTGTAACATACTCCTTGCAATAGCCAGGTCAAGGTAAGAAAACAAAGGCTTATTTTTAATTTTCTATGTAAAAGTCTTGGTTTTTCTAGTACTTTTGCATCTTTAATGGTCTGCAGTATATTTAAATGGTAGCTGCTTGTGTGTAAAATGTTTCAATAAAGCTTTGTCTGATAAGGGCCTGATAAAACTGTTGCCATGGTGATGGTTAATTTCTTCAGGTGCTTGAGGCTTTGTTTTATTGCTGGGTCATTGTAAGAAGTGTATGCAGCAATTAATTTTTCATTCAAAACAGGCTTGCTATTGTAAATGAGGTTGAGAGGTGAAGCCAAATGTTTAATCTTAGTTTGAGAGAGCGTTCCGTCTACTGAATTGATTTTTTTGCAGCTGGTTAAATGTCAGAATGAAATGGAGGTATTTGATTAGAAAGGCTCTGGCAGTTGTTGTAGTACATACTAATGTAACACATCTTATTCCTGTTACATTATGATATTTTATTTTATATAAGCCTTCTTTCCCTGGTTATCTTAATATGTTGTGCTTCTTTGGGATACCGTGGTATCACATTACGCAAATTGGTAATATAAGAATACAAGGAATGTTCCAGGAACAATCACATCACCATAGCCATGCTAAGGTTTTGTTTTTTGTGTTTTGTTTTCTCTTCGGCTGTTATTGGATAAACTTCTATCATAACCATTAGTAGAATGCTGGCTTCTTAGAAATGGGCTGAAGTACTGAGTTGCTCTTTTGAGAGGACAGCTCATTAGCTAACTAGAATAATGCAAAAACTGGATGTTTCATCTGCCAGCTAAAATCTGCTCCCACATACTGGGCAAGTCTTTCAGTAGGCTGTGTATGGTCAATTGGGAGCAAGAATGTTAATTCAAATGGAAATGGTTAACTTTTTGGTAATTAACTACAGCAGGGAATTACATGCTTAAAATAATTGGCTCTTCTCCTCAGTTTCAGAGTCCCTCACCTTCTTGTGCACTCCAGCTGTTCTCCATACTCTCCATCAGTTGCATTTGTCCAGCAAGTGGATTCTCATTTACACAGAAGTTACATGAGAGACTCTGAAAACCAGCAGTTACTGTACGGCCCACAGCTGGCCCATGGACTACCTCACCTACGAACTAAAGCAGTGCGAACATTGCACACATCTGCCTACTGGCATCAAGAGCTTCAAGAGAAATCTCAGCTGCACCAAAGCACAATAAATCAGGACACTGAGCGTGCTAAAGCTGTATCCGACCACAGCACAGAGACAAGTGTGGGGAAAAAGTCTTTACGCCAGAGAATTGTAGATGAACTGAAACATTATTACAATGGATTCCACTTGCTTTGGATTGACACAAAAGTCGCTGCCAGGATGGTATGGAGGCTGCTACATGGTCAGATTCTCACTAGGAGAGAGAGGCGAAGGGTGAGTATGAACAACCCGTACATGGACACACTGGGGCTCACTTGATATGCTGATGTGTCGAATATTAAGGTAACCAAAGAAAGCAGTCTGTTTGGCTTCCAAACATTCTTTGAATAGAGGTCAAATGTGGCCATCTCGTCAAACCTTTCATGTGCATTTTAATGCTTGTAAAAGGATAATAGTTCAACAGCCCGGGAGACTGAGATTCTCCATAACTAGTATAACACGAGGAGTCCTGTGGCATAAGACTAACCGATTTATTTGGGCGCTTTGTCAGATGGAATGTATCTGACAGTGGTTTTTACCCCTGAAAGCTTATGCCCAAATAAATCTGTTAATCTTAAAGGTACCACGGAACTCCTTCATTGTTTTTTGCAGATACAGTCCTGGCTACCCCCTGAGACTTAGGCCTGCTGGGTTCTGCCAAGGGCCCTTACATTGGAAGAACCCCTCTGAAATGAGAGGAGCATTCAGTCTCTGTGGCCCACCAGTTCTTGCAAGATGTTAGACAGGTGGGATGATTGCTGAGGCACTTCAGAAGTGGACGGAGCTGTTGTTTTAAGTACACAGGTGCAGTCGTAAAAGCTCTATTCATTCCAGAGCCCAAGTGATAAGTCTTTAGTTTAGATACCATGCTGGTAAACACGCTGGTTATCTAAAATGAGTGGCAAAACTTGTACTAGAGTGCCTGTGAAAAGCCTTAATTATTGGCCCCAAGCTAGGTTTTCTTTTATGTCTGTCCAATGAAAAATAACCTTTGCTGTGCCTTTCTGCAGCTACTGAGGACATGTGCTGATCTCTTCCGACTGGTTCCCTTCTTGGTGTTCATCATTGTGCCCTTCATGGAGTTCCTGTTACCTGTGTTTCTAAAACTCTTTCCTGAAATGTTGCCCTCAACTTTTGAGACTGAATCAAAAAAGGTTTGTGTACCGGGCTGTTGAGAGAGCAGCCTCCATTAACTTGAATAACAGATGCAATCTTAGAAGTATATTAGGATAGCAGCTAACCAGAGCCATGCTGCTAGAAGCTGAATTAACATCCTGCCATGATGAATTATTGTTAGTGCTCATCAGGAAATAGTAAGGTTAAGCAAGTGTAGAAAGATTGGTCTAAGTGGAAAACCTGGGTTCAATTCTTTGCTCAAGTGTGACCTTGGCTGAGTCACTTACTCTACCCTGTAGCTCAGTTTGTTCGTTCTTCATTTTTAGGGGATAATACTGTGAGGCTAAAATCCATGAATGATTGTGAGGCACTTGGATATTCTATTGATTAGGGTCAGAGACATGGATCACTTGAAGGGGTCTGCAGCAAGGTTACTTAGTTACTCACTGAAGACTAGCATAGTACACGAGAAATAAAGGGTTTAAGGAGTATCGTCCCCAGAATGGGCTGTTTTCTCTGTCTTGTTTCCTCTTCCCTCCGCCAATTTCTTTTTCATCCTTAGTCGTTAGAAGGTATGCTTTTCCTCCTTCTTCAGGATCTGCCCTGACATAGATCCCTGTGCTGTGTCTGGTAGATGGCCACTAAAAATTCTTAGGATTATTTTCATCGGGTGCGTCTTATCACTCAGGCAGAGCAATAAGTCAGACATACCGTGCTGAGAGTGGGAAGGCAGGAGCTAAATACTGTTTAGTTTTCACTTCACCAACATTTTGATTAGATCCTTGAGAGGAGATTGTGGGCCAAGATGCTAGCGTCACACGTGGACAGTTTCCATTGACTTCCATGAGGCTTTCCCGTATGTCCCAAAGCAACATTTGCCCTTTACTCTTCAACCAAAACCACCTGAAGCCATAAAGTTCTACATGGCCCATTATTTCTATCAATTTCCCAGCCCTTGTCAGTATCCTATAGCTGGGGTGTTGTTTGCCCACTACCAGCTCATTCCTTTATTAGTTTATTTATTAGTTCCCATAATAGAAGAACTAGAGGACACCAAATGAAATTAATGGGTAGCAGGTTTAAAACTAATAAAAGGAAGTTCTTCTTCACACAGCGTGTTGTCAACCTGTGGAACTCCTTGCTAGAGGAGGCTGTGAAGGCTAGGACTATAATAGAGTTTAAAGAGAAGCTGGATAAATTCATGGAGGTTAGGTCCATAAAAGGCTATTAGCCAGGGGATAAAATGGTGTCCTTGGCCTCTGTTTGTCAGAGGCTGGAGAGGGATGGCAGGAGACAAATCGCTTGATCATTGTCTTCGGTCCACCCCCTCTGGGACACCTGGTGCTGGCCACTGTCGGCAGACAGGATACTGGGCTAGATGGACCTTTGGTCTGACCCAGTACGGCCGTTCTTATGTTCTTTTGCAGCCGATAATAGCTGAAATCTGGGTCCTTTATTTCTTGCTGCTGTGCCTGATACTCATCCACGCATCTGTTCCATCACATCTTCCCAGCTGTTGACTGCACCCAGCACTGTAAATCTCTTCAGCCTTGCCTACCTGTGCACCTGGCTCAAATGTTCTTGCTCCAAGTGGGCTCACATATGCAGAGCTACAGCAGAATTTGAAGCTTGCTCTCCTATGGCTCAGAGTGGCTACATGCAACACAGCGAAGACTTTAAATAAAGGATACAACCCTCCTATAGCTCACCTCTTGCCTTTTTCTCTTTGCTGATCCATGTTTTGGCTTTTTTTAATCAAAATTTCCCGAGTGATTAGTGCCTGGCAGAATGTGGTTCACATTATCAGGTTTTGCTGCAATTTCAATACTATGGGTTTGTGTAAATTGTCCCTTATGTGGCCAGTCCAGTGCAATGTGCTTCCTACAGCTATGATCAAGCCAGTGTTAGAGAGACACTCCTGACTTCAAACCATGTGAATTTAAAGCACTCTTTGGATGCAAAAGATATACCAATGATGCAACCTCTGTTGTTAACCATAGGAATCCTGGAGCGTCGTCATCCACTAATCCTAGCTCAAAATCTAGGCTTACTCTTGCTTTCGCACACAATATATTAAAACTTTATTTCTATGAAGAATATTCAGTAAAAAAACTTGTATTGATAGCATCTCTCTAGCGAGTGGGACTGAAACTGACCTGTAGTTTGGTTGTCCAAGCCAAAGTGCCAAGATTAGTCAGCAGTAGTGTTGAAAAGTAAGTTAGGTTTCTGGAAGTGTTGGGGTAGTTAATCAAGGCCTTCAAAGTAACAAAGGGAAGGAAACTTATCCCACCCTCCTCTCCCCTGGAGTTCCAGTTGACCCTCTAACTACTTTTTATCTCCCAAATTAAGGAAGAAAAACAGAGAAAGAAATTAAGTGCGAAATTGGAGCTTGCGAGATTCCTGCAGGAGACGATTGCGGAAATGGCCAGAAGAAACAAAGCTGATACAGGAGAGGCCACCAAGCAGTTCTCTTCCTATGTGCAGCAGGTACAGCACATAGTAAAATAAGCTGGAGAGGCTAAGAAAAGTATCTGCCGTCCAGTGTAGCAGGATGACAAGGTGGGTGGATACAAATCCACAGGGCTTGACAAACAACGGCAAAATCTACTCGCCAGCTCCACATTGTGCATGCGTGTGCCGCCGGTGAACAGGGCGACCGGCTGAAATCTACTTGCCACGGGCGAGTAGAAACAGTGATTTGTCAAGCCCTGCAAATCCATACTCGCTTACCTCCAGGCTCCAGAGCCTTCAAAGTTGTACAGTCTGCAAAGCAACCTTGCAAAATAGATTCAGAGATAAATTCTCGTCCACCTTCCAGCATGTGTGAAGTGTTTGTTTCTATACAGGTTACGAATCAAAATATTGCTGTTTAAACCAGCCTGTGGACTGTAACTGCACTGGTCAGCTTATCTGACATGCTCAGGATCAGAGAAGCTGCAATTCCTTGATTACAAGTTTCAGTGGGTGGCGATGGTCTGTTTTAAAACGAATGCTAAATGGAGGAAGAAAATTGTGCCTGTCCATCAGTCAAAGAGCTGCAGCCATTGTGCCCACTGTTGAAACTTAAAACCTGGCAGAACCTTGCTACCAGGCATGTATAAACACTGAGGGTTATTGGTAAACTGATTTCCCTGTTGTGGCCACTGCCCTGGGAAACCAGGGGAACTTGTGCCCAACTGGTGTGTTTGTCTTTATCTTCATTCTTATTTTAACCAGCAGAGAGAAAAACCTTTCGCCACTTAAACTTCCTTATGCAAAGTCTCAGAGCATCCTAGAAACAATCTTCTGTTTTCAGACCCTGGACTTTATTGGCTACCAACAAAAACCCTGACGTGACATGGCTGGGGGGAGTGTGAGAGTGAGGACTGGATCCAGGTGGCCTAGTTTCTGCTTCTAGCTCTGCCAGTGGCTGCTGAGGAACATCCTAGCTGATGCCTTGGCTTTGTCGTGCAGGTTCGTCATACAGGCCAGCAGCCCAGCACCCAGGAGATCGTGCGCTTCTCCAAACTCTTTGAGGATGAGCTGACTCTGGAGCACTTAGAACGGCCACAGTTGGTAGCCCTCTGCAAGCTGCTCGAACTACAGCCCATTGGCACCAATAACTTGCTGCGCTTCCAGCTTTTGATGCAGCTCAGGTCTATAAAAGCAGATGATGAGGTAAGAGACTAAACCAAATAGCACAGACTCGGTGTGATCTGATGATTAGTACAGGCACCTGGATTCTATTCTGGTTTTGCTAGTTACTTCCAATGTTCCTTCTAACTCTTTCCATCCATGTGTAGAATAACTTTTATGTGCACCAATGCATGTGTGGATGTGGACCACTTGTAGGCACACATGCTACGGGCACTGTGGGTGCTCCATTATACGGGTGTGCAGCATTTGAATCTCTCCTGGGTGGCCACCTGACCCGCTCAGCTTTCGGGGAACATTGGTAATTTTCCCTCTCTGAGATGCTGTTTGCTTCTCTGATACTATAGGTGTGTTGCTGCCCATGTGATTGGGGAGGGGTGATTCTTACTGTTTTATAATCGGGTTATCCCATGAGCGGCTCTGAGGAAGTAGAGGGTTAGTAATTGAGCCTTCCAGTGCCTTCTATTGGGTCTACTGAGGAACACGTCTCCGATGACTCAGGGTGGGTGTTCAGAATTAAGGTGGTGGCCTCCTGGGGTCTCAGGAGCCTGTAGCAGTGAAAAATTGCAAAGCCCCGTCTCTTGTGCTACTACAGTTTTGTCATGCCTAGTTCTATAGGAACTTTGGGCCGTTACTGCTGTAACTAGTGATCTGAATTCAGGGTGCAGTTGTGCCAAATTCATTCCTGTCACTGTCTGAGCTTGGGAGCATGGTGCATGAGGAAATCTGGCACTATCATGAGCCATGAATGAAGACTCCGAGGGCTTTTTGTTAATCGGCTACGTCCCAGCTCCTGGCTGCGTCAGACTTAAGCATATGTGATAGACCAATTTTTACAAATCCAGCCCTGAAAATCTTTATGCATGTGAGTTAAGTTCCCTGTGAGTGGCTGCTCTGCAGTTCTGTAGGAGCCCCCAGGAGCGTGGAGTTTCTCATGTGTAAGCACTTGGAGGATCAGGCTCAATTTTAGCTGTTCAGCATGCAGCTAGGCAGTCGGGAATGGGCTGTCTGCTGCTGAATCCCAGTTCTGTTCCCTTCCCTCCTGGCACTAGCAGGGATTGACTTGTTTGTTCTTTGCTCCCCTCTAGTACAAGCTTGCAGCTCTGTGCTGCCGGCCGTAGTGAATGAACTAGGGTTTGCGCTTTAGGAGCCCTGGCTGTGACTGTCCCTTTCCCTTGCAGATGATCGCTAAGGAAGGTGTCGGTGGGCTCAGTGTGTCCGAGCTGCAGAGTGCGTGCAGGGCCAGAGGCATGAGGTCACTGGGGCTCACCGAGGAGCAGCTGAAAGAACAGCTCAGCCAGGCAAGTAGGGCCTTGCCCACTCCTGAAGTCTTGGAGTGCTGCAGCCTGGATGTATACGGCCCTTAAAGGGGCCATGCTCAGTCTTCAGCCAGACCGGCTTTGAGAGCTGATCGGTCTTGCCCTGAACATTCACACCGCTGTCTTGTAACGGATCCTCGTGTGCGCGGCCGACCTGCACGACAAAGCATGTTGCTGGTGCTAATGCCCAGTTGAAAAAGATGGTGGCTGATGAGCACTGCGTGCGTGTACCTGTCAAGGCCGCAGCACCCCAGGGGTTACTTAGGCGGCTGGAGCAAGGAAGGCCTTGCATGTGTAAGAGGGCAGTGCTGGGGCAGATAAGACATTGGAACTCGTCTGTATAGGGAATCGCAGATTCCAAGGTGAGAAGGGGCCGTTTGTGAGCCGCTAGTCTGTCCTCCTACAAAACGCAGGCCAGAGAATGCCCCCACAATAATTCCCGGAGTAGATCTTTTAGAAAGAGATCTGCATTTCTTTAAACATTGCCAGTGTTGGTGGCACCCCCGCCTCGCACTGCTGGAACTCTGAACTGGGGAGGGGGTCTTATTCCTCAGTGGTCAGGGCAGCCATTGCCACTGCTAGATACAATATAAAGTGGCAGCCTGAACACTTAACAGCCCTATTGCCACAGGAAAATCAATGCCAGTCTCGCAGTCCCCAGTAGCTAACCTGCGTTCCTCAACTTCCCCTCCAGCTTCACCGTGTGCCGTCGTCCTCGCTGCCCTTTGAAACTATTTATTGCTGCTGTGAGCTGGTAAACAGCTGCTGCCTTTCACCTCTGGAACTAGGCTGAATCTTGAGCAGCGTGATCTCCAGAGCTCTTCCGGAGAACAAGTGCTAAAGGATCCTCTGTGAACTGATGTTTAAACAGCTGAGACTGAACCAATTCTAAATCACCCTCTTTCCCTCCTCTCCCCCCTTCTGTAGTGGCTAGATCTACATCTAAAGGAGAATGTGCCTCCTTCGCTGCTGCTGCTTTCTCGTGCCTTGTACTTGATAGACGTGAAGCCGAAACCTGCTCAGGTGTCGCAGAATGAGGTGAGTGGGCTGCAGAGCAGCAGGTAGCCTCTGGACGTGGTCCCAGTTAAAATCTTTCAGCAGGGTCAAAGGATTTAGCTGCACACCAAGCGTCCGTCACACCCGGCACGTGTCCTGCCAGACACTCGCTCTGACACAGCGGGTTGACGTAGTGACTAGCTGGTGCGTGGGGACCTGTACCAACTGGGTGACCTCAAGTCAAGCGGGACATTTCCCAGCTGCCTCTGTAGAGATAGTGATGGATGGGGGTTCACGCTGCTTATCTGCATTTTTATGGCTGCCCTAATAAATTAGTCACCATGCTGGAAGCTAACAAACTTGGTGATGAAACATCTCATGTTGTACAGGGCTCCCATCCTGTGAAAAACTTGAGGGCTCAGCTTAGATACTGGAAACAGCAGCACAGCTTGAACCACTGTGGTCCAGGATGGCCATGGATGTTGCTGAACTACAGAGCTCCAGCACCATGGTTGCTGGGAGCAGAGCCTGCAGGGCTGCTGTAGCCAGGGGACCAGGGACAGCAGTGCCAAGTGGCTGAAGAGGAGGCCAGTAGGGAAGTGCCGCCCCCCAATGTTCCCTGGTCCGTTAAACTCTCTTGTCCGGGACCAGGGAGGTCCTACCTGTATTGGCTTCAAAAGTGCCAGTTACCAAGGTTCTCATGAGCCCCGGTCATGGACCTGTGCCCCATGGTGCTGTATTGACCCAGAACAAATCAACCCAACAGTCCCTGCCCCAAAGAGATTACCATGGAAGGAAAAGCTGAGAGAACAGCTGAACGCAGACAGACCGATGGGCTGGTACCAGGCAACGGACACACAGAATTGGTCCGCCTCCTCGGCGGTGCTCTCAGCACAGCTGCTGTCTCGCTGTTAGTCCAGTACTTCCTCCAGTGGCGTGTTCGTATGCTCGGTTTGGGGGTTAATAGAACTTGCAAGCCGACAGCCTGAGGCTTGGTCTTTCCCGTGAACATGTCCATGTGGGCTGCTTGGAGTGACTAAGTAATTAACCTGAGACCTGCTTTGCAGAGGAGCGGCCCGCTCACTGCTTCAGTTGGCTGTAGGTGGAGGTGAAGTGTGCTGAGCTTCACTGAAGATCTATCCTTCTGTTACTCCAGGGGCTTAGTCATCCCACATCTGCCCAGCCCTTGGCGTGCTTGAGATGCTCCTGCAGTATAAATCCTAGTGCGAAGCGTCTGTCCATTATGCAAACTGGACATGCTTCTGCCCGGACAAGTCAGATGCGTAAGCGAGCACTTTTTTGCTTGCCTTTTCCTTATTAATGTTCTAATTGTTGCCTAAAAGCAGACTTGGATGGAGATTGGACCTAAACAGTGTAGGAATCATGGGGCTAAGGAACTCCGCTTTTGCCTCTCTACTCACTGGCTTGGAGCGTGAGTCTGTGTAAAATACAAACAGCCATATTGAGCTGTTTCTTCTTTCCTCAGGTTCGGGTTAGTGAGGCTGCCGCAGAAGCACCAGTGTGCGAAGCTAAAGAAACCTTAGTGGATTCTGCACCCCTTGTGCAAGGAAGAAAGGTGAGGAAATGACGCTTTGCAAATGAGCAGGGCTCGACAAATTATGGGAAACCCTACTAGCCAGACAAAAGGGACTCGCCACCCTCCTCAAGTGTTTTTTTTTTTTTTTTAATGGCATAAATTCCTAAAAAGAATAAGAACAATAATTACTAATAGATTATTAATAAATATCTTATAAACCTACCTTTTCCCTCTGCTGCCATGTCTCCTCCCCTTGCTTCATCAGCTCCCCTGGTGCCTGCTGCCCCCCCACTCCTCACCCTCCTCTGCTGTCCTGATTCCTGCCCTTCTCACTCAGCCTTCCTGAGACCTGCCCCCCTCCACCAGCCCTTCTCTCCCCCATGCCCGCTCCTCCAGTAGCCCCACTCTGATCATGTGAGCGACCCCCTCCTCATCCCCTCTCCTAACACCTCCCTCTACACACCTGCCCTGCCTCTCTCCTCTGGTGCTGGTCCCTCCCCTGCAAGTGTCTGCCCTCCTGCTCCACCCCAGAATCCCCTGGCACCTGCACCTTCCCTTAGCCCTGCCCCCTCCTGGTGCCTCCCCCTTCCCTCACTGCCCCTGCCCCCTTTGCCCTCTTTTTCCCTGATGCCCACCCCCTCCCCACCCTCTGCCCCCGTTCCCCTCATGCCTCTGTGCCCTCACACATGCCTTGCCCCATCCCTGCCTTCCTCTTGCCCACAGGGTGATGCTGGGAGAGGAGAGGGTAAGGGCAATGGGAGCTGGGGGGGGGGGGCAGGGGGAGGTGCTGGGAGAAGGCTTCTTTCAAGCCTTCTCCCAGCACCTCCCCCCCCCCCACCCAGCCCCCAGTGCCCTTACCCTCTCGTCTCCCAGCATCATCCTGTTCCCCCTCCCACTGACCCCTCCCCCCTGCCCTTTTCCTCATTTTCTCCACTTGGCCTCCTGGCATTTCTCCCCTCCACCCTGTGCCTTAGTGACTTGCCCTTTCTGCTGCTGCTGCTTCTCAGCACAAGCCCTTTCCCCATATTTTTCCCCTTCCCTTCCCCTCCACTCAGCACAGCCCCTGCCCAGCCCTAGCCCCAGTCCCAGCCCTACCTGGCTTCTGCCTTCCACTTTGCAGGGTTGCCGGAGCCTTTCTGAATCCAGCGGTTGCCGGCCGTGACATCAGGACGCTGGGTCACGCCAGTGTCCTGGCGTCCCGCCCTCTGGCTCGCGCCCGCCTCCTCACACCGGAGCTGCACGCAGGCAGCCCGGCACTGAGAATCGCCGCACTTCCCCCTCCCCAGCGGCGCTCTGCTCCTTCACGGCCGGCGGACCGGATCGGGCTGCGCTGCCCATAGTGCGGGCTTCGGCCAGCCCGTTACAACGGCCCACCAGGCCAGTCCGCCCCTGCACTCGCCAGCTGGTAAAATCAACTCACCATGGGCGAGTGTGTTTGTCAAGCCCTGCAAATGAGTATCAGATCTGTAGGAAATGCAGCAGACTTGAGAAGCATGAATGACCGAACCTTATCGGAGTATCCCTGGTCTGGCCTCCTTAGCCAGCATTTGTGAATAGTGCGCGGGAAGGAATAGACACTCTTGGGCTAGGCAAGGGTTCCTGTCTGCCACTCGGTCACCCCAGCAGGAGAGGGTTGAAAGGGCAGAGGAAGCTGCAGTGGCATCGCATCTTGCACTAGTGCTGAAAGCCTTGCTGACCGTTCGAAAGAACGCCCCCGCTGATTGTCAGCAGAGCTCTCGGGAGATCGTTTTCCAACTCATTTTCCCTAACACAGTCACGTGCTGCTACCTCTGCTCACACTTCAGCTGTGAGACGACGATTCAATTATGAATCCTGTTAGAAGCTCCTCCCATGGAGACTTTTTCCAGAGGGCATTAACCTAAAGAATTGGAGGAGTTGGGGGCAAACTAGCTCGTGAAACTATGTGCGGCCAGAAAAAACTGGTGCAAAAAGATCTGATCACCAAAGTTGGATGAGTGAGTTAGTGTGATCCAAGGGGTCAAATTAGCAGCAATAGTGAGAGTTTAAAAAATAAAAACTTACCGATTTCCTAATAGAGGGTGGCTGTGGACTAGCTTCCAAAGCGAAGAAATGGAATCCCCAGCATCTACCATTAAAACTAGGGGTGCATCACAGAGAACTGCTGTGTTCTGGCTGGGACGTGGGTAAACCTGCACGTTAAAACACCTTTAATAATCTTCTCTCGAAGGCAGAAGAATTCATATCGCAGCCTTTGGAGAAGTTACCAGACCCTGAAGTATCTGTCCAGCCTCCCCCAGGAAAGGTGAGCTGCTAGCAGATCTAGGCCAGATTGTATAGGTTGGTTGAACTAGGGAAGTTCTAAACAGACCTTTAGAACTGCAGAGGGCTTGCCCATTCTTTCTACAGGTTGAACCTCTCTAGTCCGGCACCCTCAGGGCCTGACCGGTGCCAAACCAGAGAATTTGCCGAGTCATAGGAGGTCGATATTGTCTAGCATCACTGACACTGCCCCTGCTTGCTGGGCTCTGAGACAATATTGAGGGGTAGGTTAGGGCTAAAGAACAGCACAGAACATCGAGCGCCAGACCTGGTGACTATAAACAAACTTTATGGGACTGTGGGAAACTTGGCCACACCCCTGCTAAGTGGACATCTGGCTCATTGAAACCATGCCGGACCACGGATGTTGCCAGACCGGAGAGAGCTGGACTAGAGGTTCCACCTGTATGATGGGCAATCCATGCACCTTTGAATTCTATTTATCCTAACTTTGAATTCTCCTAACTGGAGAAATGTGCCGTCTTGTTCCAAACACATGGACACCAGCTGTCTGCCAAAATCCCTTTCCTACATCAATAACTACGAACGGGTATTGGAAGATGTATTTCCACCCTGAATTGCTTTGAAAAGCCTGGCATTTGTTGAATTTTGATGAACATGTTTGGACTGGGGATTGGGTTTTTTAAGCCTATAACTTTCTCTTACCCCAGACCAAAATGGAAGCATCTCAGAGCAGCAAGGCCAGTGCCAACGGCGTCTAGTCCTGTGCCAGCAAGGACCCAGGATCATGGGCACTGTCCGCGCAAGACTCCACTCCTCTGTACCTCATCTAACCCCACAACTGGGTTAGCAGTGTGCTGGCAGGCTCCCTCCCACACTGCGGCTCGCAGCCGTCTCCAGGGGGCCGCCTCGATCAATTCCAGATTGTTTTATTAGCAGCTAGGCCATGCAAAGGACACATTCCATTTAAAATACCCTCTATAAATTAAGTTATATTGTACATATGTAAATAGTGCCATTAAAATGCTCTAAGCTGTAATTTATCCCATGGCTGTGTCATACAATGAGGCTTTGTGCGCTTCGTTTCGAGGCAGCATGTTTGTTTTTACGAGGGGCTGGAGTGCAGAGGCGGGCCGGGTTTGGGGCTTTAGTAAAAATATCCCCCGTCTTCGTGGCGCAGTCAGGGCTTGATTTAATGGCTGAAGCCATTTGTACAGACCACAAGCCCTTTGGGTGCCCTTTGTTAGCGAATGTCTTGTGATCAGAACGGCTGACCTAGCTGTTGCAATTAAACTAACATGCGTTGCTGTTAAGTCTGTGTGGAGAAGACTAACGGCGGCGTTGCAAGAGGCAGGAGGGAGGGTCACCAGAGTCTGAGTGGAGAGATCAAGACTGTAGGAATTCAGTCTCTTGTCCTAGTTTAAAGAGAGCTTCCTCCATTGCATGCTGGGCCTGCGTCCTGCCCATGTTTGGCAGCAGCGTGGAGCCTCTAGCACAGACTTGCATGAGGGTCTCTTTCATAGCCCCATCTCCCTAGGAAGTGTGTAGCATGGCAAGGGGGCCGGGGGGAGGCTGACTTCCACCTTAAACAGTTCCGTTGTTTTTAAAATAGTCTGAGATCAGACTTGTCGTTTTAATTCTAATCATCTGGTCCTTAAAACTATCCACTAATGAGGAGGGTTGGAATACAGCAAGAATTGTTTACAAAAGTATTTCAGCCATACCCATCTTCCGGGCAGATTGCACAGGAAGAAACTGAGAAGTGGGGGGAGGGGAAGAGGCTGTAATTGAATGTTGACTGCCTGTGTCCGTAAATGATCAAAACTTTCTCGTTTTATGGACATACTGAACCTGTTTGACTGGAACGCCGAAAGTGGCTATGCATGGGAGCAGGTTGCGACTCCGTGTGAGTCACACGGAGTCCCTAGGCCCATCGCCTGGCGAAAGGGCCCATCGGCTCAGTCTTAGTAGGTTGTTTCATTAGGCTACCAGGCTCTTATTTCTGTGGGGCAGGGAGCATCTTCCAGTAGTGCTGTGTTCTGGGCTGGTAACGCCATGTGCTAGGGCCGTGCAAATCTCTGCTTTACAAAAGCAAGCGTTCTTTGAAGACGAAGAGCTATGTGTCTTGCTAGGGGTTCATAGAAGACCAATGTGATTCCAATAAATGCCATGCTGTTCTACCATCCTCCTCTCTCCCTTGGTTATTTTAGTGAGGAGGGCAGAGGACCCGTTGGCCGCATGCCTGTTCACCTTGCAGATTGCCTGTATCTTTGATAACAAGGAGAGCTCGGAAGGATCTAGACACCCAGGCTACATCAGCAGAAACGCTCCTGCCACTAAAACTAACCCACTGGCTGTTTCTCCTCCTTGAGGCACAGGTGACTCAAGTCACACGATGCTTGTGGGGTTGGTCAGACTGTACGTAGCGGCAAAAACTTCTGAACTGGGGGCGGAGTATGTGGTAGTGGGAACTAATGTTCCAGTTTTCTCAGAGCATTCAGGCAATGTGCTTTCAGTTCCAAACCCACCAGCTAGCCTTACAAAACAAACATGGTTTGCCAGGGACACAATGGGGCAGGGAGGGAAGGGAATCAGTGAATTAATCCAGTAACCAAGCACCATGCCACGACACAGCTGGTTCCCTAGAAAGCAGCAGGATGAGGGGGTGTTTGTGCTGGGATGCTGGCATGTGATGGAGCTTCTCCAGAGCAATCTACCAAGGCACATGAGACTCTGCCCTCGCAAGCGAATGCTGCGCCAGACTCCTGCACTCTTGGTATTGAACAGCAAGGGCTGCGTTTCGCACAGAACGGCGGTTTTGGCGGGAGGCAATTGTAGAAAAGCTGCTTTTCCCAGATCAGAGAGCACCGAGATAATCGACTTTCTGCCCGTTATGGAAGGGTATAATCACTGAGGGTGGGGGGCAGAGAGTTGATGTTACTGAAGGCTCAGTGGAGTTTAGCCAAAGTTACTGATCCTGCATTGGCTCACAAGGGCATTCTCTGCTAGCAATTGCCCAATTAGATGCTCGGTGAGACGTGTTGTTTAGCTAATGCTAATATGATTTCAGTGCGCTGCACTCCATCTGCTGGGAGTGGATAAACGCAGCAATTATATTATTGATAATTTCTTCCTGCTCCACAGTGCTGCCTGAAACTTGCCTAGCCCACAATCAATAGCTTACATTACTATTGTCAAGGGACATGTGCCTTCTAGCATTCTGCTGAAGGGGCCATGTAGTGATTAGGCCCTACGTGAGTGTGTCAAAGCAATCTGGATCAATGTTTCTGCAAAGGTTCAAGGCTGAAAACTATCCCTCCCATCTAATCAAATTGAGCATCATACTAATTAGCTTCCTAATTAATTAAATGAGAATGTGCTGCCTCTTAGAAATCTTTGTGTTTTAAATCTTTAATGGGCCATCCCTCATCAATCCAAAAACAAGAGTTTGTGCTGCTGGATAAGTGTATAAATGGGAGGATGACTTTGTTAACACACCTATTTTGTGCTTCTTAATCACTTGGTATATAAAGCATTGAAGTAACTGATAGAGCCAGCACTCAGAATGCATAGTGATCATGCTGTACTGAAAACCGCATGATAGTTAAAATAATCAGCAGTGACCATTAACAGCAGAGTGCCCCAAGGATGTGTTCTAGGACTGATTTTGTTCAACATCTTTATTAATGACCTGGATGAGAGGATGGATTGCACCCTCAGCAAGTTCGCAGATGACACTAAGCTAGGGAAAGAGGTAGATATGCTGGAGGGCAGTGATAGGGTCCAGAGTGACCTGGACAGATAAGAGGATTGGGCCAAAAAAAATCTGATGAGGTTCAACAAGGACAAGTGCAGAGTCCTGCACTTGGGATGGAAGAATCCCCAGCACTGTTACAGGCTGGGGACCGAATGGCTAAGTAGCAGTCCTGCAGAAAAGGACCTGGGGGTTACAGTGGATGAGAAACTGGATATGAGTCAACAGTGTGTCCTGGTAGCCAAGAGGGCTAATGGCATATTGTGGTGCATTAGGAGGAGCATTGCCAGCAGATCCAGAGAAGTGATTATTCCCCTTTATTCAGCTCTGGTGAGGCCACATCTGGAGTATTGTGTCCAGTTCTGGGCCCTCCACTATAAAAAGGATGTGGGCGCATTGGCGAGGGTCTGGCGGAGGGTGACCAAAATGATGAGGGGCTGGAACACATGACCTACGAGGAGAGGCTGAGAGATTTGGGTTTATTTAGTCTGCAGAAGAGAAGAGTGAGGGGGGATTTGAGAGCAGTCTTCAACTTCCTGAAGGGAGTTTCAAAGAGGCTGGCGAGAGGCTGTTCTCAGTGGTGACAAATGCAGAACAAGGAGCAATGGTCTCAAGTTACAGTGGGAGAGGTCTAGTTTGGATATTAGGAAAAACTTTCACTAGGAGGGTGGGGAAGCACTGGAATAGGTTACCTAGGGAGGTGGTGGAATCTCCATCCCTAGAGGTGTTTCTCAGCTTGAGAGAGCCCTGGCTGGATTGATTTAGTTGGGATTGGTCCTGCCTTGGGCAGGGGGCTGGATTTGATGACTCCTGAGGTCTCTTCTAGCTCTGTGATTCTATGATATTTAAATGGTCATCATTAGCCTTCAGAGTAACATCCACAGGCTCTTCAAGTTTAGGCATAAATGAAAATGTCCTATTTAGAAAGGCTGTTTGGGAAATGGGTCTGTGTTTTAGTAAACTACCTAGAGATCATTAATTATTCATCTTCTCTCCCCTCCTCTCCCCCTTTTTTCTTCAAGAGCGAATATACTGTTTGTGTCAAAACTGGAAAGCAGCTGTTGGATAAACTTCTCAACTTCTGCTTCCAGACCTGGTCAATCCATCTTTACAGTCCACAGTGCCCAGAGTACCTTGACTAGACGTATAACTGGTACATATCATCTGTTTAGTTCTCTGAGGTTTTTTCCACTTGAATAGTATTTTTTGCGCAATGTTAGTAAGTTACCTCTGCAACCGTAGTGCTGGGAACAGAGACTATTTGCATAGAGTGGAACCTCTGTTCTGAATGGATTGATCAACCACACCCCTCCTTTGGAACCGGAAGTCTGCAATCGGGCAGCAGCAGAGACAAAGAAAATACTGTTCAGTGCCATGTTAAATATAAACAGCCAAAAAAAGGGGGGGAAAGTTTAAAAAACACTGAGCAGGTAAGGTTACTGTTTCCCTGCTTGCTGCATTTCAATGAAGATGGGTGAACGCAGCCTTTTGGCTGCATAGTGAAGTTTCAAAGCTGCATTGAGTCAATGTTCAGATAAACTTTTGGAAGAACCCGTAACTTTTGACTATTGCAGCATTACGAATAATCTCTATCCTTGAGGTGTTTGTAACCCTGAGGGCCTGCACTACTTCTAATGCCTGGTGTGTCCTACAGCTGCACCCTACTGGCGCCATGCATTTGTCCAAACAAGCAGTGCCTGGCAGTCCCCGCTGAGGAGGACGGGGCGAGCGCAAGGCTCATGTCCCAGCTGCAGAGACACAGTGAGGGAAGGTGCAAAGTCGAGGAGCCCGGGTCTGGCTGCTGGGAGGAGGACGGCAGAGTCTGAAGGCCAGCGCAGGGCCCTTGAAGCAGGAATCTGTTTGGAAATCTTAATGGAAATGCGCCTTGCCCTACGCAGGCACAATGTCGTATCTTCTCCGGCCCTGCCGTGGTGAGAGCGAGCCTGGCCTGGGACCAGAAGTGCTGGGTGGGGCCTGGAATGGTTCTTGGAATGAAGCCGGTCAGGCTTCCCTGCAGAAGCTGGGAGCAGGAGGAGGTCTCTCGTTATTACCACCGAGCGCTCGGGGTGCCGGCGTTGGTTGGATGTACTCCTGGCGCTTTCGTCACGTGATCGTCGCTAATTGCGGGAGACTCCTGCAGGGTTGGAACGTTGGTGCTGCGCCGGGACAGGGAGGGACCGCCCAGCCCGAAGCAAGCTAGGGCACAGGGAGGGGAATGGGTACAGACAAAGCAGGTTCCTGGACAGGACTCCTGACTTATGCACCAGAGCGTGACTGGGGCCTGGGAGAGGGCGGGACTCTGAATTCTCTTCCACACCCCGGTGCAAGAGGCCCGAGGGCTGCCAAGCTTCATTCCACACGCACGTTGAGCTTTGTCCAGGGGAGGCAAGTGACCTTAGGGAGCAGGAGTTCTAAGGGAGCCGGCTCCGGAAGCACAGCCGCTCTGCTGCCCGGGCCATTGGCACACGCACAAAGTTATTCCCTGAGCCAGCTCACCACTTGGGGTGACGAACTAAAACCAGGCCAGCCTTGTGATGAGCAGCACAGGGCTGCTGAACCCCTCAGCAGTGCACCCGCAGCAGCCTCAAACCTTTCCCTGCACGGAAGCAGAGATCGCTTTCAGGACCAGAGGCAGGTGAAAGCGAACGTGTGGCAATGAGAGGGGGCCCAGCCAGGCTGTAGCTGGCCCCTGTGTCCTGCCCTGGCCCCAGCGCCTTGCAGAGCAGGGAGGGAGGGAGCAGGCGGGACTAGACTCTTCTGAAGTTGCCTGTGGGAGGCTGGTTTGCACAAGAAGCGCTCACAATTAGAGGCATGGTGTTTTCTGGGAGTGCCAATGAGGTCACCATTACTCACACGCACCCTGCCGTTTCGTCTGTGCCATTAAATCTTTTGGGGAGGGGGAGACTAGAGCGGGGCTTCTGTGGAAGGAGGAAGATCTCGCCTACGCTGCCGCAGCGACCGTCCCTCCCCAGATGCTGGCGTTTCACAGCCACTGCCACTTGCCTCCAGCAGGGAGCAGTGACGCCCAACTTTTGTGCAGCCGAGGCTCGCTGGCCCTGGGGGTTTCCCACTACTGGCTTTGGAAGGTTCATCTCAGAGTCCCTCCCTCCCCCCGGCCCTTTCGCAAGGGCTGCTGGCCTCATGCCACCCCAGCGAGGTAGGGAGGAGCTGCTCTCCTCGTCTGGCAGGCAGCCCGGGGCCCAGGTCCAAGGGTGATCGCAAAGGATGCTGGGCCCGTACACAGCTTTGAGGATGTTGGCTGAAGCAGCTTGCCCAAGGTCACCTAGACAGCGGAGCCCCCAGCGCCTGGACCCTAGCCCTGCCTGGACTTGAGCCCTTTGACAGCCTCAGAGGAGTCTGGATTTGGGGACCCAACTCAGTCTCCGGCAAGGGGAGTCTCTCGCCCGGATCAGTCTGACCCAGGGCCCGTACACAGAGACGTGGGCCTGGGGTGAACGGGAAAGCCGGGGCAGGAAATTGGACACCACCTCTCCTTCCCCATAGCCGCCCGGTGGTATCCCGCGGTGGCCCTGCAGAGCGAACAGGGCTTGCCAGTGCATTTCAAAACGCCTGCGTGGCAGCCTGTAGGCGACAGCGCGTGGCCCACGTGCTCTCCTTGGCCCGGGTGTGCCGTGTGCGTGTGCACAACACGATGCTGGCAGTGCCGGCGGGATGGATGGTATGTATGGAGTCTAGCACCGCCCACAACCCCTGCTGCCCCAGCTGAGAAGCCGGAGCCCGCCCACGTGCCGGGGTTGGTTCAGGCCCATCTCTCATAAATGTTAAAATGACTTGAATCACCCTGACCTCAGCTGGGACACCAATACGGCAGGACACAGACAATGCAGGGAGTGTGGGGAGAATGCTGGGGATAACTTCTTGGTACAAGTGCTGAAGGAACCGACCAGGGGCCATGTGCAGTTTGACCTGCAGCTCACAGACAGGGAGGAACTAGTAGGGGAAGTAGAGGTGGGTGACAACCTGGGAAGCAGCGATCATGAGATGGTAGATTTCAGGATCCTGACCAAAGGAAGAAAGGAGAGTAGCAAAATACAGACCCTGAAATTCAGAAGAGCAGACTTTGACTCCCTCAGAGACCTGATGGGCAGGATTCCCTGAGATGCTTACATGAAGGGGAAAGGAGTCCAGGAGAGCTGGCAGTATTTTAAAGAAGCCTTATTAAAGGCACAGGAAGAAACCATCCCGATGCGCATCAAGAAAAGCAAATATGGGAGGCGACCAGATTGGCTTTCTGGGGACATCCTTGCTGAGCTTAAACACAAAAAGGAAGCTTACAAGAAGTGGAAACTTGGACTGATGACTAGGGAGGAGTATAAATATATTGCTCGAGAATGCAGGGGAGTTATCAGGAAGGCAAAAGCGCAATTGGAATTGCAGCTAGCAAGGGATGTGAAGGGGAACAAGAAAGGTTTCTACAGGCATGTTAGCAATAAGAGGCTGATCAGAGAGGATGTGGGGTCCTTTCTGGATGAGGGAGGTAACCTAGTGACTGATGATGTGGGAAGCTTTCTTTGCCTCTGTCTTCATGGACAAGGTCGGCTCCCAGACAAATGCACTAGGCAACGCAGTATGGGAAGGAGGTTGGCAGCTCTTTGTGGGGAAAGAACAAGTTAGGAACTATTTAGAAAAGCTAAACGCACACAAATCCACGAGCCTGGATTTAATGCATCCGAGGGCACTGAGTGAGTTGGCAAGTGTCATTGTGGAGCCTTTCGCCATTATCTTTGAAAACTCGTGGAGATCGGGAGAGATCCCAGATGATTGGAAAAAGGCAAATGTAGTGCCCATCTTTTTTAAAAAAGGGAAGAAGGACAATCCAGGGAACTACAGACCCTGGAAAAATCATGGAAGGGATCCTCAAGGAATCCATTTTGAAGCACTTGGAAGAAGGGAAAGTGATCAGGAATAGTCAGCATGGATTCACAAAGGGCAAGTCGTGCCTGACCAATCTGATTAGCTTCTATGGTGAGGTAACTGGCTCCGTGGGTATGGAAAAGTCAGTGGATGTGATATACCTTGACTTTAGCAAGGCTTTTGATACGGTCTCCCACAATATTCTTGCCAGCAAGTTAAGGGATTGTGGATTGGATAAATGGACTGTAAGGTGGATAGTGGTTAGACCGTCGGGCCCAGCGAGTAGTGATCAATGGCGCGCTGTCAAGTTGGCGGTCGATTTCTAGTGTAGTGCCCCAAGGATCTGTTCTTGGACCGGTTTTGTTCAACATCTTTATTAATGACCTGGATGAGGGGATGGATTGCACCCTCAGCAAGTTTGCAGATGACACTAAGCTAGGGGAGAGGTAGATACGCTGGAGGGCAGGGTTAGGGTCCAGAGTGACCTGGACAGATAAGAGGATTGGGCCAAAAGAAATCTGATGAGGTTCAGCAAGGACAAGCGCTGAGTCCTGCCCTTGGGACGGAAGAATCCCCAGCACTGTTACAGGCTGGGGACCGAATGGCTGAGTAGTAGTTCTGCAGAAAAGGACCCGGGGGTTACAGTGGATGAGAAACTGGATATGAGTCAACAGTGTGTCCTGGTAGCCAAGAGGGCTAATGGCATATTAGGGTGCATTAGGAGGAGCATTGCGAGCACATCCAGAGAAGTGATTATTCCCCTTTATTCAGCTCTGGTGAGGCCACATCTGGAGTATTGTGTCCAGTTCTGGGCCCCCCACTACAGAAAGGATGTGGACGCATTGGCGAGGGTCCAGTGGAGGGTGACCAAAATGATGACGGGGCTAGAACGCATGACCTACGAGGAGAGACTGAGGGATTTGGGTTTGTTTAGTCTGCAGAAGAGAAGAGTGAGGGGGGATTTGAGAGCAGCCTGCAACTCCCTGAAGGGGGGTTCCAAAGAGGATGGAGAGAGGCTGTTCTCAGTGGTGACAGATGCAGAACAAGGAGCAATGGGCTCAGGTTGCAGTGGGGGAGGTCTAGGTTGGAGATTAGGAAAAACTCTTTCCCTAGGAGGGTGGTGAAGCGCTGGGAGGGGTTCCCTAGGGAGGTGGAGTCTCCATCCCTAGAGGTGTTTAAGTCTCGGCTTGACGAAGCCCTGGCTGGGTTGATTTAGTTGGGATTGGTCCTGCCTCGGGCAGGGGACTGGACTTGATGACTCCTGAGGTCTCTTCCAGCCCTAGGATTCTATGACTAGTGTGGCAATCGGGGTGGAGGGGTTTGCTTGTTCCCTAGAACTGCCTGGTTGGTAGGTTTACTCTGTGGCTATAGGACGGCTGGTTGCACCTGCCACTACTGCAGCCAGTGAGCTCCTGCTGCCCATTCTCATTTCACCACCACCACCTCAGCCTGGTTTGCAGACTCCCTTCCCTTCAGAGCCCAGAACAGGTCTCTCTGGGGGACAGTTTCTAATCAAGCAAGCAGGACCCTTGCCATTAGCAGGAGCCAACTAACCAAAGTGGAGGCAGGTGCTCCTTGGGGCAGGGCCCTTGCAGGAGGCCCACTTATGCCGAGAGAAGCTGTGTGATGATCGTTAGCATCTGCTTTAGGTAGTGCCTAGGGTTGCCAGGTGTCCGGTATTCGCACCTTCTGTCCGGTAAAGAAATTGAGAAAATACTGGACATATCAAATGTGGATTGTGATGGAATGTCACGTGTGTCTGGGATCTTTGTTGAAACCACCTGGCAGCCCTAGCTGAGAGTGGACAAAGCACTAGAAGGGGCAGTCCAGACTTTCCCCATCCCTGCTCACCCAACTGGAGTTGCTAGTGGGAAAGCAGAGATGCTGCTGGAGAGCAATTTGCAGTGAGAGAGACAGAGGGGAGAGAAGTCAGAGTCCATACTATGGGTCTTAGTGTAACCCACACACCTAGTGTGGTTCACTGTCCCATGCAGTGGCACCGAGACACAGCAACAGATAAGACCTCCAGAGCTGGCTTTTAGCTCAAAGGGTAGAGGCTCCTATACTAAGTGTCAGAGGTGCAAGGTTCAAATCTCCAGGTGGTGGTTACATTAGCATTTGGAGGGTTCCAGCTTCCTCAACCCTTGCGGGCAAAAGCCCCGTGCGCACTACACCCTGCTGGACTTAGCTCATTTAAAGAGCTGTAGCAGCCCTCCAATCATGACCTAGCGTGTGCGCGCACACAGAGTCTAGCTGTTGCAAGCAACCCTACAATAACAAACCCATGCCTGCGTGCCAGGGAGTTTGCTCAAGAAATCATTTTCCGGGGTAATTAAAAGCCAGCGAGCGGGACCGTTTCCCAGCTATGAACATTCTCTTGACAGGCCCTTTTGAAGGCGGCCGTCCTGGTTAAGAAGCTGCCCTAAGAAATTGGGATGCACAGACTCAGCCGATCATTAGTGTGTGCCGTAATGAGGAGGGGTCTAAACCAACAAGACTTCAAAGGGCTCCGTTGCTCCGCGCCGGCAGCAGCAGCCGCAGCTTCAAAGCCCGAGTGCTGGTGCCGCATCCCGACCTGTTCCAGCCAAGTAGAAATGAACAACAAAATTACTTGAACTTCCGAACTCTGAGGCCGGCTGCTTGCGACCCGCCCCCCCGTTCTGCAATCCTGAGTGCCGTCCAGCTGAGCTGCGGGCGGATGAGGGCAGCGCTCCATGTGCGGCTACCAGAAAAACACTGCCTAACGACCGGCCAAGCCACCCACGCAGCCTACCTCTCCGGAGGCCAGCAGCCCACCCGCGAAAGGGGCACTGCTGTGTGCCAGGAAAGGTCCCGCACCAGCCCCCGCCGGCTCCGGAAGGGGGAGGCCAAAGCACGCACCCCAGCAACAAAACTGTTGGGAAAGGGACTCCCCTCCCCCCGCACCGAGTCCCAGTCCAATCCACCGTGCTAGAGGGTCCTTTGTAGATCACCAGGAGCAGACCTGGTTCCTCCTTTTCCGTGCGCCAGGCTTTCGGCTGCACTGTGCACTGCCTCCCGGCCGGCCCCCTTCTGAGCCTCTCAGCCCAGCGCCAGCTCCAGCCGGTGCCCCCCTCCCAGGGTGGTTCTTACGGACACACCCCACACTCCTCTGCCTCCCTAGAGCTGCCCCCATGGGCGCGCACTGCCTTGCACAGAACAACTCCGCAGGCTGCAGCCTGTTTCTTTGCTGTCTCACTAGGGGTAGAAACAGGGCGGGTGCAGCAAGACCCTGGGCCCAGACCCGGCTCTCTGGGTAGGGACAGAAAAAGCAAAAGCCACTACGAAAACCATGCAGCAGCTTTGGCTGCAGACGTTGCCTCTCCTGCCCTTTGGCAAGCCAGCTGCAAGGGCAGGGAGAGCGGGAGGCAGCTCCCCCAGGGTCGCCGCTGCAATGCAGCAAATATTTCCCAGGTTCCGCTTGCTAAGGGAGAAGAGATGGCTCCCAGCGCCGGGACGGGGCTGCCAGGTGGTCCCCATCTGGAGCCCGCAGTGAGGGGCGAAGCAGCCACCTGGGTCCCTCTGAGCCAATGTGGTTAGCCCAGAGATGGCCCAGGGTTGCAGGCCAGAGAGCTGAGCCGCAGGGAGGCTGGAAAGAATGACGTGGTATGGAAGTAAAGCCCGGAACAGAACCCTGGCAGCCTGCGCCCGGGAGAGCTGAGCCGCCGTGAGAACACCGCATCTTCCTGGCTCAGCTCCAGGCTCCGTGGCTGGGGCGAGAGCAGCTAGCCAGGCCTCGGCGGGTCCTGTTCCCTGTCTCAGCCCACCCTGGGGCCTCTTTTCTGAGTGAGGGCAAGTGCATCAGGCCAGGGGAGCCGACTGCATTCCTGGGCCCAGTGCGAATGCCATCACCAGGGGAGGAAAGGAAACGAGCAAACGTTACGTAACGAGATTTTTACTAACAAGCTCACCCTACAGACCAAGCGCCCCAGGGCGTGTTCTGGCGAGCAAGTGTCCACCTCTTCCGGCCTCAGAGACAGAAAAAATATGTCTCTCTCTCTCTGTCGGGGGCTGATACACTCAGGACGTGTCACCGTCTCTCTCGTGCGGATGGATACGCTCAGGACGTGTCGCCGTCTCTCTCTCTCTGTCGGGGGCTGATACACTCAGGACGTGTCGCCGTCTCTCTCGTGCGGATGGATACGCTCAGGACGTGTCGCCGTCTCTCTCGTGCGGATGGATACGCTCAGGACGTGTCGCCATCTCTCTCTCTCTGTCGGGGGCTGATACACTCAGGACGTGTCGCCGTCTCTCTCGGGCGGATGGATACGCTCAGGACGTGTCGCCATCTCTCTCTCTCTCTGTCGGGGGCTGATACACTCAGGACGTGTCGCCGTCTCTCTCGTGCGGATGGATACGCTCAGGACGTGTCGCCATCTCTCTCTCTCTGTCGGGGGCTGATACACTCAGGACGTGTCGCCGTCTCTCTCGGGCGGATGGATACGCTCAGGACGTGTCGCCATCTCTCTCTCTCTGTCGGGGGCTGATACACTCAGGGCGTGTCGCCGTCTCTCTCGGGCGGATGGATACGCTCAGGACGTGTCGCCGTCTCTCTCGGGCGGATGGATACGCTCAGGACGTGTCGCCGTCTCTCTCTCTGTCGGGGGCTGATACACTCAGGACGTGTCGCCGTCTCTCTCGTGCGGATGGATACGCTCAGGACGTGTCGCCGTCTCTCTCTCTCTGTCGGGGGCTGATACACTCAGGACGTGTCGCCGTCTCTCTCGTGCGGATGGATACGCTCAGGACGTGTCGCCGTCTCTCTCGTGCGGATGGATACACTCAGGGCGTGTCGCCGTCTCTCTCGGGCGGATGGATACGCTCAGGACGGGAATGCAGTTTGGAAGGCGTGGCTGTCCCTCTGCATGTGAGGTAGCGGCGGGGCAGAAGCAGTCTGGACCTGACCTGTCGTGTGTTCTCCTCAGGCCTCCCCCGAGGAAAACAGGAGTTGCAAACAAATGGGCAGGTACACGCCACGAGGTGACAGGCCCCCCGCGACCCTGCCAGGCTGACCAGTTGCCATGTTTCCGACCAACACCAGAACGTGCCAGCACGGGAGTTGAGGTGCCGGGAGCTCTGCACCTGGCAGCAGCCCCTGGGGGGAGTCCGGGCCTTATACCTGGGGCTGCTTATCTATTATCCTCATCACCTGGGACCGAGCCTGAACTCATGCTGAGGCCTGCCTGCCGCAGGCTGTGGCTCTGGGGTAGGGCCCACAGGACTGCAGTCAGACTCTGCCACCGCGTTTGACTCGCCCATGGTGCACAGTTGGCCGCATGGAGCGTTGTAATGAGTAAAAGCCTTTAGTCTTAATAAGAGCCCACCAGCCTCTCCTTTGGGCAGCACTTTATCTACAGAGGAGCAGGCCTGGGGATGTTCCCGCTGCGGCTGGGCCTGACTGGCCAGATCTACCTCTTGTTTAACTCCCTCGGCCTACGCCTGCCAAGAGAGTGCTGAAAGGGCAATTATCTGGTCAAATTACCTCAAACTTTCGTAGCCAATGTCTAAGTGCACTTAGGAAAGGACTGAGTTCCAACGCTGGAGCAGACACAGATCTCGAATACTCATCTGGAGAACCTGCCTTCCCCCATTATCCTCTGTTAGATTGGATAAGAGATTCTCTTCAGAGCCATTTAAAGACTGAGAGAACAGCTTTCACGGGAACTTCATCCATTTGCAGGAAATTAAGGGTATTATCTCAGTAATTTTCTGCCTCCTTCTTGCACTGAAACTAGAAAAGCACCCAAGAATCGGAAACTGAACTCCAAGCACATTGATATTCTTAAAGTATTGCAACCTGTCAGAATAACGTTTTCCTTCTTCCAGGCTTGGTGGCACACACTGGACAATGCATTGTGTATCAGCAGAATTGCTAACCACTCAGTGCACAGTCAACCTATGGAACTCCTTGCCAGAGGATGTGGTGAACACCAGGGTTCAAAAAAGAGCTAGCTAGATTCATGGAAGTTAGGTCCATCAATGGCTATTAGCCAGGATGGATGTCCCTGGCCTCTGTTTGTCTGGAGGTGGGTAACAGGAGAGGGATCACGTTCCCTGCTTGTGTCTCTGAGCCTGGGGGAGCTCGCAGGTAGGAGGAAAAAAAACGGATTTGCTTTTAGGGTTTGCTCTGTGCATGGAGGGCCACTGGCGCCGGGCTCCCACAATGTCACTTTGGTACATTTGCTCCTCAGAGTACAAGTGCACCGAAGTGGCCCAGTTCTCAGCGCCGTGGGGCGTGCCACGAGAGCGCGCCACGCCTCAGTCCAGGTGAATGGCTAATGGATGAGGTGCCGCCGTGAGCCAAGCTTGTTCTGGGTTGAGTTGAAGCCCCGCCAGGCTGAGAGGTGTCAACTCCCCCTTCGATGAACCTGACTAGAAGCCCAAGCGTGGCCCAGGCGGGACAGAGGCGCGTTGTTTTGGGCAGGGGATGGTAGAGACACGAGCTGGGAGGGAGGGGCAGGAGCACGGGGTGACCCTGGCTCAGGGATGGCTCGGCAGCTGGAGCTGAGGAATGCCTTCGTCATACCGACGCTCTGCGCCCAGAATCTGGGCATTTGTAGGAACTCAACACCCAAAGAAAAGTTGCCGTGGAAACAAAAGAAACAACATTACCACCGGCCCGGCTGCCTCCTGGCAGCGCCTGCGGGATCCTGGCGTGAGGCTGCAGCCACAGGGAGCTGGGGTATTCCCGCGGCCCAGCCTGAGCGGCAGGCAGTGAGCCCGGGGGGAGCGGCGAGGACTGCGGCAGCCCAGCAGTTTCACTGCCCAGTTGTGAGCACCACAGGCAAGGAAAGCCTCGGCCCGGTTCCCTCGGCCAGCGCCCCGTCCAGGCTGCGCCCTGGTCGAGTCAGACGCGCCTGTTCGTCACGTAAGAACGAAGCCGTGCTCTGACCCGGCGCTTGGCATCAGCAGCTCTCGCAGCGCAGGGCGCCGGCCATCGCCGGCAGCGCCCCCTTTGACGGATGCTCTCCATTGCCCCGCAGCCGGGTCTGCTCAGCGGCACCCCTGCACCGGGGCTGCCTTACTACCCCCCGGTTCGGCAGGGACGGGCGCCCCAGATCAGGCAGCCCCATCGGTTTGCCTAGAGACGCCGTCCCCTCCTGGATGAGCAGGGTGACATGGCGGGGAAATTTACAGCCGGCTCCTTTGCCGTGCTCTGGCAGCTCTTTATAAAGCCGCAACTCGCCTGTGTTAATGGCCCTAGCCCACATGTGCTGGCTGCTGGGCGGGGCGGGGCCGGGATTGATTTTATTGATGTTCTTGCTACAAGGTTGCACATGATTAACTCAGTCTCTTTGCGACTTCATCCTCATTCCCAGCGTGCCCATTCGTTAGTAGTAGGTAGGTGGCCGTGTCAGCGCAGCATCCCGCTGGGATCCGCTCGCGCCGGCGCTCACCTGCGAGATGCTGCCGATGGCCCACCGGGGCCCCAGCTCACCTCTGTGCTCGGGGAGCGTTCGGGGTGCATGCACCTGGCACCCCCTTGGAGGGACCAGGCTGCAAGCTGCTGCTTCCGCAGACACAGGCCCACGGGCGCGCCGCCTCTGTCCACGGAGAACTGGATTCGTGACATGCTGGGCCTGCCAGCTCGCAGGCCTCGAAGTAGCCGGTGGAACGGAGGGAGGGGTCAACAGGCTGGCACTGTCAATTCAGCCGGGATGCATGGCCGGCTGTTCGACTCCGTCAGACCCACGCCAAAGGCCAGGCTCCAGTTTGCGGCTGAGAAGGGATGTTTGTGGAAGGCCATAAGAGCGGCCAGGCTTGGTCAGACCTATGGGCCCTCCAGCCCAGTGTCCTGTCTGCCAATGCCACAGAGGAAATGAACAGAACAAGGCAATTTTGAGTGAGCCAAAACCCAGCAAGGGCACCCAGGGTTGTGTCCCTGGCCATCTTGGCTAAGAGCATTGATGGACCGATTTGAACATAGCAAATTCTTTTTGGGTCTCCCTTATGCGTTTAGCCTTCCCAACATCCCCTGGCAAGGAGTTCCACAGGTTACTGTGTATTGGGTGAGGAAGTACTTCCTTCCTTCCTTAACCCTGCTGCCTCTTCATTTCATTGGGTGATTCCTAGTTCTGATGTTAGGTGGAGAGGTAAAGAACACTTCCCTCTGTGCTTTCTCCTCACCAGTCACGATTTTATAGGCCTCTCTCATATCCCCTTTCAACCATCTCTCTTCCAAGGGAACAGTTACCATCTTTTTCCTCTCTGCTCATATGGAAGCTGTTCCATCCCCTGAATAGTTTTGTCCTTCTGTGCACCTCTTCTGACTCTAATGCATCTTTGCTGAGACGGGGCGACCAGAAATGCACACAGTGCACCAGGGGCGGGTAGCAGGTGTCTTTAGGTAGTGACATTTGTGATATTTACTGTCTTCTTATCTGTCCCTTTCCTAACAATTCCCCACATAGTCCTGCCCTTGACATGGTTGTATCTTACTCCGCAAACAGTCCAACCAGAGCTACTGGAACTCCGGTCAAAACTACCAGTAGTCGGGTAGCACGTCAGAGACTAGCACCCAGGAAAGCGCGTGATTTGATGGCGTTTTGTTAATCTCTAATCTAAGATGCAGCAGGATTACATGTTGTTTCTACATTTATTAGGGTGTTGGAGCATCAGCTTTCTGGGAGCTACAGCTCACTGCCAGGAAAGGAAAGCAAAGCATCCTGAGATGGGACGGTGACATCAAATTAGAGCAGCATGGCTGTGGCTCATCCCCAGCAGCAGAGAGCAGGTGAGGCTACCTGCCTGGGAAATGACCTATTGTCACCCAGCACCACCCCATGTGTTTGTTCAGACCTTGGGTCAGGGTGTCAGATTTGCATTAGAATTCCAGCTCAGCAGTTTCTCCGTTCAGTCTGGGTTGGACGTTTTGGGGCCAAGAATGGCAAACTGCAAGTCCAAGGCTGGGTGCCCAGGGAGGTGAAAATGCTCCCCTGCTGGCTTTTGGATGTTGCCGTTGTTAAGGTCTGATTTGTGTCCCTTGAGTCTGTATGCAGAGGCAGGCTGGTTTGTCCGGTGGGCATGGCAGGGGGCATTGCTGGCACCTCATCCATCTGGCTGTGCAGCAAGCGAGTCCCTGAGGCTGGGACGGTGTAGATCAGTGGTCCCCAACCTTTTGGGGTGGCCGGGCGCCCGGAGCCACACACCAGGGTCTGGCACCACGCATGTGCCGTGCGCCCGGGGCAGAGGCTGCCCATGCGCCTCGCACCCGGGGCCGGCACCACGCATGTACCGTGCGCCCGGGGCAGGGGCCGCCCATGCGCCTCGCACCCAGGGCCGGCACCACGCATGTACCATGCGCCCGGGGCAGAGGCCGCCCATGCGCCTCGCACCCAGGGCCGGCACCACGCATGTACCGTGCGCCCGGGGCAGGGGCCGCCCATGCGCCTCGCACCCAGGGCCGGCACCACGCATGTACCGTGCGCCCGGGGCAGGGGCCGCCCATGCGCCTCGCACCCGGGGCCGGCACCACGCATGTACCGTGCGCCCGGGGCAGAGGCCGCCCATGCGCCTCGCACCCAGGGCCGGCACCACGCATGTACCGTGCGCCCGGGGCAGGGGCCGCCCATGCGCCTCGCACCCGGGGCCGGCACCACGCATGTACCGTGCGCCCGGGGCAGGGGCCACCCATGCGCCTCGCACCCGGGGCCGGCACCACGCATGTACCGTGCGCCTGGGGCAGGGGCCGCCCATGCGCCTCGCACCCGGGGCTGGCACCATGCATGTACCCTGCGCCCGGGGCAGGGGCCGCCCATGCGCCTCGCACCCGGGGCCGGCACCACGCATGTGCCGTGCGCCTGGGGCAGGAGCCACCCATGCGCCTCGCACCCGGGGCCGGCACCATGCATGTACCGTGCACCCGGGGCAGGGGCCACCCATGCGCCTCGCACCCGGGGCCGGCACCATGCATGTACCGTGCACCCGGGGCAGGGGCCGCCCATGCGCCTCGCACCTGGGGCCGGCACCATGCATGTACCGTGCGCCCGGGGCAGGGGCCGCCCATGCGCCTCTCACCCAGGGCCGGCACCACGCATGTACTGTGCGCCCGGGGCAGGGGCCGCCCATGCGCCTCGCACCCAGGGCCGGCACCACGCATGTACCGTGCGCCTGGGGCAGGGGCCGCCCATGCGCCTCGCACCCAGGGCCGGCACCACGCATGTGCCGCATGCCCGGGGACGGGGCCGGCCCACATTGTTCGGCGGGTGCACAGAAATGTCCTGGAGGGCGCCATGGCGCGTTGGGAACCACTGGTGCAGACAGAACTGGCAATGGGCTTTCTTGCAGGGACTGGCTCCTGGTGAGTGTGTCTGTTGCAGGGGGGTATTTGCTCAGGTTGCAGGGGAGGAGGAGGTGGAAGGAAGGCGCAACCCACTCAGGGTAATGAGAGACCAGACTTGGGCCCTTTCCCTGCTGCCCCTGGGGGGATGCCTGGGCCTGATTGTGGGGAGGGTGAATTGCACAGACACCAACGTACGGAAGCAGCCATGCAACCGAGAGGCCTGATTCTTCCCACCCGTCCGTCCGCCTTACCTGACACTCCCCGTCCTTCCCCCCCCCCGGAGAGCATGAGTCCTCCCAAGGGAGCGATCACCTGCGCTCTCCTACTGTGCGTAGCTGCCCTGCAGTTTCTGCAGGTTTTTCCAGCGCCTGGGCGACGTAGGACAACGCGCTTTATCCATCACCTCACCCTGGTTCCTTCCTTCCCCTGCCTCAGCATGTTTGTAATTGATTAGCATTCCAAGAGCAAGGCATTGATTTAGCGAGGCCCACACAAGGAAAGCAGGGCTGGGATTGATAGCTCTCTGTATTAATAGAGCATTTCGTTCCTAGCAAGCTTTTGTTGCTGCAAAGAATTCCTAATGGCAGAGGGAGTGGGGTTTACCGCAGCTTAAAACTTAACTCAGACTGAGGGCCCCGGGGCCAAAAAGTTCTGGGGAAAAGAACAGGGACGAGAGACACGAGAATTTGCTTCGTGTTCTAGAGCAAGCCCGTGGAGCATTCAATGGGCTGGTCCAGAGCAAGGGGAGGGAATGAGCCAAATGTAGCCTGGCCTCCCCTCTGATACAGGGCTACTCGACTTGGGACGCCCCAGAGGCCACAGTGATACTCACGGCACATGCCGAGGGCCACAGCTGAAGTGTGGTTGCGTAGACATGCAAATATAAATGCAAATAGCTTCTTGCACACTGACAGGCATGAATACGAAGGTTAAGGCCAGGCTACTCAACAGGCCGGCCCCATTTAAGCCAGTTCTGCCGACATAAATCCAATGCCACGTTGAGCCAATTGCCTGAGCCGGCCGGGAACGCTAACTCCTAGCGCGCAGCCACAGACCATTCTGTGGCCTCCCACCCGCGTGTAAACCAGCCGCCTCGCGGGCCGCGTGCTGCTCCTCCCTGGCACGCCCCGGCTCCCCCCTGCTGCCCACTCCCGGGGGCCGGCTACACTCCCTCCTCCCCCAGCGGTGGGCGGGGTGGAAAGGGGAGTGCAATTCTCAACCTCTCCTGTTTCCAGGCACGTTCCCCTCGGGGCGCTAACCTGTACCCGCCTCTCGTGGGGGCCCCCCTGGGATCCAAGGCCCGTCCAAGGGGGAGCTGGATAACAGGGGGGCTCTAAATAAAACTTTCCCCAGAGTCTCGCGGGTGGGCAGGCAGCTCGTCCACCTAAGATTGCAATCGCCATGCTCTGCGCTGGGCAGGCACCGCCCCCGGCCGCTTCTTGTCCTCAGCGAGATATGAACTGGGCAGAGATCAGGGAAGGAGACTTCCGAGCCCTCAGCTCCCCTCGGGGAGGGTGAGCGGGAGGGGCAGGCCAGGGCGTCTCTAGGAACGCCAGAGATGTACGCTCCAAAATGCCCCCTGCCTGCTTGTCACGGTGTCCAGCTCCCTGACTGGCAGGCTCCTCCGCCAAGCTCCAGGGCAGCTCCCTGTCACCACCAGGCAGGGTTGACAGCAGTGGCCTGATGAACAGATCCCATCAGCTGGCAGCGCTGCCAGAGAGCACGAACCGCAGCCCTGCTGAAATCCCGCCCTCCGGGGGGGCTTCATCTGCTTTACGAGTCGATTCTCTTGGAATGCTGCTGGCTACCCCCAAACTCTGCCCCAGCTGCGGTCCCCCTGCCCCCTGTGCTCCGGGGAGGTCCCCTGAAGCTGGCTGCTTTCCCCACCTCCCTCCAGAAGAAGCCAGGCCGTGGCCTGGGACACAGATGAAGTTCCAGCCTGGCCCCGGGTTTCAGCCCATCGGAAGTCGGGGACTGGACTAGACTGAAGGTTTGGGCTCTCGAGTCGAGACAGAAGAAGCTGTTCCGAGTCAGTGGAGCCCGTTGGGCATTGCAGCGAGCCCCGGGCAGCGCCTCCTGATGGCTGGGCCTGCGCGTGGCGAGCGAGGGGCCGGTCCGTTCGCTCGTGGCAGCTTCGCCGTTGCGGTCGGTGACATCGGTTTGCTCGCTGGCTCCTCCAGGCCGTACCGGCCATGGCAAAGCAGCCCTGCCTTGGCGCCTGAGGGTTTCACTCGCTTTCGGTCCAGCCACTTGACACAGTTCCAAGGATGCCCTAGACAGGGCGGGCCCTCGGCCCATGGCCTCTCCCACTGACCACTGCCCCGGGCTGGGCTAGTTCCTGTGGAGGACTCACAGACGCTGCTCCTGCTCCCAGGGCCGACTCCAGAGCCAGTTACAAAGGGAGGAGGCCCAAGAACCAAAACAGACCCTGCCCCAAACCCGGACCAAGGTGCGGTCTCTGGAGCCTGGACGTGGAGTTCCCCATGCATGTGGGATGCGGAGCCCCGCCACTGGGCAGCACCGTGCCCAGAGCTCCAAGGCACTGGGGGCTCCCGAGCGCACCCTGCCTGGCTGCGGGAGAGGTCTCCTCGGCCGGCGCTGGGGGGAGCGTTCCGGACCCAGTCCGCCGTAGAGCGAGCGCATGAGTAGTGCGCGCGGGCGGGGGCAGCCCAGGAAAAGGAACAGGATCCAGGAAGGAAGTGGACACGGCCACCGCGGCTTAGCCCGTGGGAACCGAGCTCTGCCGGTGGGAAGAGACGGGGGCGAGGTTCCGGACCGTGTTCTCCCCACGCCCTTGGCATCTTCTCCCAATTCTCCCTCACGCCAGCGCCAGGAGCCCCAGCTCAGGCTGAGCGCTGATGGTGTGGGGCCCGGTGCGCTCCCCCAAAGGGCGGTTCAAATGGCACTGCGGAGTTTGGGGTCCTGGGACAATAAATTCCTCCCCTCGGAAGCTCTGCATCTGGGGGGCCGGGGCAGGCGGCGACAGCCTGCAGGCCAGGCGGGACCCAGGGGGGCGCTGTGCTCCGTTCCGATTTGCCCAGGCAGCAGCTGGGCGCTGGTGGGAGCGGCATGACCCGCAGCTGTCATGTTCCATAGCTGCTGTTTTGTCTGGGTGAAACCGAGCTGACAGTTTGCCTCTGATGGAGGCCGGCGCTGGAGCTGTCAGTGTGAGTGACGTGCAGCGAGCGCGTCTCCTGAATAACAACTGCAGCCCCTGCTCTGCCCCGCTCCTGCCTGACAGCTCTTTGTGTCTGGTGGAGAACCAGCGTCCCACAGGCTGGTCACCCAGGCCAGGGGGCGCGCCGCCTCCTCGGCTGGCTCCATCGGCACCACAGGCACATGCACGGAGCCAAACAGTCACTTTGCCCTGCACTGTGCATGCACCGAGACAAAGACCCGCATGGCATGCACATCTGGTCATCCAGGGGCACACGTGCATTGCCGGCACTCTCGCACACCCGCATGCCGATGTGCATCGGACACCGGCACGCCCATGTGCATCGGACACCGGCACACCCCTGAGCACTGGACACCGCACGCCCGCGTGCGTCGGACACCGGCACACCCCCGAGCACTGGACACCGCACGCCCGCGTGCGTCGGACACCGGCACAGCGAGTGCACTCTTTATCCATATTGTGCTCTTTAGCAAAGCCAGCTGCAGGAGGCGAAGGCTACGTGAAAGGGCTTTTGCCTCTCACCCAGCTACGCTCTCCCCTTTCTTTATGCACCAGCCCTGGGGCAGGGCTTGGAGGCTTGTGGGGAACGCGTCTCCCCTCCAGGGCAGCTCTCAGCTCCGTGGGCAGGCTGCCATGTAGTAGACTGGGCCTCACTCCTGCCCCGCTTCCTGCATTATCCGTATCAGCAGCCCTCTGGCTCTCCGGGAGCAGAACGATTTCCTCGGCGGAAGTCATTTACAGCTGGAACGCTGCCCTGGCTCAGCCTCTGTGCGTGCTCTGGACCCGAGTCCCGGGACGTTTTCCATGGCGCTGCGAGGCAGAAGTGTGGGCCCGGGCTGCCGGGAGGCGCTGCAGGCGGAGGGCAGTGGAGGGAGCCACAGCCCCGCACGCACGGTGCTGGCTTGGACGCACACCCTCGCGTGCAGGGCAGCCATTTCCCTGCCCGCTGGCCTTTGCTGTCCTCCAACACTCAGCGTGCAGTAGCACCCCGCCGGCGGCCTGGCCCGGCCCGAGCTGCGGCTGTGGTGTCCCTCTGATGTGGGGGGGTGGGAGGCGGGTTTTAGGGTGTAGGAGGGACTGAGGGCTGGGACCGAGGGGTTCAGAGGGTGGGAGGGGGATCCGGGCTGGGATGGGGGTTTGGGCGCAGGGTGTAGGGAGGGCTCAGGGGTGCAGGCTCCAGGTGGCATTCACCTCCCACAGCCCCCAGAAGCAGCAGCACGTCCTCCCCATAGCTCCTCTGCGGTGGCACGGCCCGGCAGCTTTGCGTACCTCCCTGTCCTCAGGCACCACCCCTGCAGCTCCCGTTGGCCACAGGGCCCAGCCAATGGGAGCTGCAGAGCCGGGGCTTGGGGCGGAGCTAGCGTGCGGAGCGCCCCAGATGCCCTACACGTAAGAGCCAGAGAGGGGACACGCTGCTGCCTCCCGGAGCCCGCCTGAGCCCAGGAGAGCTGCCGACTGGACGTTTAACGCCCCGGGTTGAAAGCTGGACATCTGGCAACCCTGCTGGAGCAAGGCCTGCGGGTCGGTGTGCACCGGGCAGCGCCGCAGAGAGGGCTCTGGGCAGGAGGCGCACATGGAAGATCAGCACCAGGCTCCCGCCCCTGCGTGTGCTCGGGTGGCTCCTCCAGCCCCTCACCCGTATCCGCCTTCCCCCTCTTGGTCGCCAAACAGCAGCTTTCCTGAGCAGCTCGTGTGCAGCCCTGGCCTGACCCCGGCGCCCCAGTCTGGGCCTTTGCGAGGCTGTTTTGTGGTGAATTCCTCACTCCCCGGTCGTCCCCCCCACCTCCGGGCGCCTCCCCAGAACAGCCGCTAGGAGCCAGCGCTCCGTTAGCTCAGCCCCCTGCAAACCCGAGCGGTAACGAACCACGCCGGCAGCTGGGTGGCCCGGGACTCCCGCGCTGATCTCCTTAGGGGACCCTCGCTCTGCTGGCGGCGCCAGGAAGCTGAAATGACTGAGCCGCCATTAACAGCATCACTTGCGCGACCAGCCCTCGCCGAGGGGGCGCAGGGAGGAAGAGGCCCCGGGGCGGACTAGCCCGGGCAGGGCTCCTGTCTCGCCAGTTGCACTGTTCTCCCGCAATTCGATTCTGGCTGCCGCGCGTCAAGGGACAATGACCAGCAAGGGCCTAACGTCATCGGCAGTGAGCACCGTGCGATTCAGGGCTGAGGGGGAGGGGGAGTGAGAATGAAGAAGGGAGCCAGGGTGGCTAGGAAAGCAGAACGTAGAGTCCTGGGCCAAGTAACCTCCCCCCCGCCCGTGACAAGCGTGTCCTGCCTCTCGCCCACGTTCTCCCCCCCTGACAGCTGCTCCAAGCCCGGCTCCTCCGCTGCCGTCATTCGTCAGGGCAATTCCGTCTGAGCAGGCTCCTCGATTCAATTGCAATGAGCAAGCCAGGGCGGCGGGGAGGGGGGCGGGCTGCAGCCACCTCGCCTGAGGCGCGGGACGAGGCGGAGACTGAGCAGCCCCGGACGACAGCACCGGCCCAGCCGCCCTGCGAGCAGCCCAGCATGCGTCTTTCCCTGTGAAGGCCACAGCCAGGCACCCAAAGCAGCGGCTCTTTGGGGTTGCGTACCCCCGAGCCAGGCACACAAACACGGAGCGCGGGCTTAGGAGTCAGCGCGGAATCCCACAGCCCCGGCCAGCGGGTTTAAACCCGGAACTGCGATTCACGCAGCAGCCCGAGGCCAAAGTCGCTGATCAGGTGGCTCCGCGCCTGCGTCCTGCACGCCGCCGGGCGAGGGAGACACCGTCGCTGGCTCACGGACTGCGCGAGGGTCCCCGCCCCAGGGACTCTCAGCAGAGGCCAAGCGAGAGGCCCAACCTCTGCCGAGCCCGGGTCTAACCCCCGGAACGCCCGGCCTGGGGTCTCCAGGGCTTCCGGGCTGACCCCTTTCGCCAGCACCCAGCCCACACCGGGGACGTCAGGCAGCGGCAGCCCTTCCCGAATCGCCACTCCTCTGAAGCCAGCTGTTACCTCTCCCCCCGGCCCCGCCCAGGGCTGTGAGCCCCAGGCTGCAGGAGGGTGAGCTCCGGTTTGAGCAGGACGCCGGGCGAACTCGCCAGCTCTGCTCTTTCCAGCTGATGCGGGGAGTGACTCATGACTCAGCAACGCTGCGAGGCCCGCGGGGCCGTTCCGCAGGCCGCCAGATGTGAACGGCAGGCGCCATCGTAAGGCCATGCTCTGGGGTTTAGCACCTCCAGGCTCCCAGCAGCTGAAGTGCGTTTCTCTGGCGTGAAACGCTTTCTCCAGGCAGAGGGGCCCGCCTGAAACCCACGCAGGCTGCGGAGTGCAGCCCGCCTGGCACCGCGGGAGAAGGAACCGCGGCTGAGGCCTCGGGAACAGAGGCTGCTTGGTTATTGAAACAGCTGCAGGTTAAAGCAGCGTCCCAGGAGAGCTCGGCCCCCTCGCGCTGGAATCTAGTCTGGGCTCCAGAACGGTGCAGCCTCGGACACTCGCCCCCCAGGCTCCGTGGCTGCAGGAATGCAGGTGGCGGCGTGGACGGCAGGAGCCTGCCTGGGAGGCCAGCGTGGATTTCCCAACGTGGCACGGTGCCCTCTGCTCCCGGAGAGCCCAGGGGTGCTCATCCCCCAGCCACGGCGGCTGTGTCACTGACAATCTGCAGCCCCAGCCGGCTCCCCATGCCGACCTCGCCAGAGGGGTCCCTGCCTGGCTGCGGGGCAGAACCCAGACCCCGTCAGCTGGGACAAAAGGGCAGGGGCGAGGTGCCACTGCACAGAACGCCGGGGCTAGCGAGTGGCGCCAGGGCTGCGGGGTGCTCTGGCACCCACCCGGCCTCCCCCGGCAGATCACCAACGGGCCAGGCACGGTGCCTGGTGCTGCCGTGCGGGCAGGGGACTGGACTCGTCTCTCCAGGTCCCTTCCCGCCCTACGAGATGGGGAGAGCTCCAGATTAGTCCCTCGTTGGCCCCGTGGCAGGAAGTGCCCCCTTCGTGCCAGCCGGGCGAGCCAGGCCGCCCTCGGAGACTCCACCCCTCCAGCCTGCGCGGCCTGGCCGAGAGCGCGTCTCCACGGAGCACTCCGGGCAGGCCGGGTTTGGCCTCCGCGGCCGTGGAGGGACGGGGCGGGCTCTCGGGGACGCCTGCCAGAGCAGAGCTCCCTTCGAGACGGGCGCCAGGTCACCCCGTGCGCCCCGTTCTGCGCTCAGCCCAGCCCCACGGGCAGTGCCCTGGGAACGCAAGTGCCCAGCCCAGGAGCTGGCGGGTATCTGGGGAAGCCCCTCCCCCAGCGCGGCGTCCCCCACCTGCTGCCCCGCCCTTTCGTCCTGGGGCTTCCCCGGCCCCCGCCTTCCAACTCGGCACATCGGCCGCCTTGACGACGGCTCTGATGTCGGCGCACTCGGGGCAGAGCCCCGGGACGGAGGCTTGGAGGGGGCAGAATGGGGGGCGGGGCGGGGGACGGGCGGGGGACGGGGAGGTGAGAGCCTCCAGCCCTGCCAGGGTTCACCCTGCCGAGTGTCACTGCGGCCGCGGGGGGGCCGGGCCTGGAGCGTATCCCCCGACGCGGCTCGTTCCTAGGGCAGGCAGCCCCGCCCTGGGGCCAGGCCAGCAGGCAAACGGGCGTCCGTCCCTGGCTCGAAGCAAAGCCCCTTTCCAGCGGGCTGCCCTAGGCTCTGCCTCCCGGGGCTGGGTGCAGCCCGTGCACGGCCGGAGGTGCTCAGCGGTTCCCGTGCAGGGGGCAGGGCCCAGGGCAGAGCCGAGCACCCGCCCTCCCGGTACAAGTCAGCAGGGCCCCGCCGAGGAGCATGGAGGCTGCCGACCACGTGCTGGCACCCAGGCGAGGCCGGGCCGTGGCACAGCACCGCTTGGGCGGGAGGGGGCTGTCCCACTTCCCTGCCTCCAACGCCCGTCCGGTGCGACCCCCGGCGGGGAAAAGGGAGCGGCCCGAGGCTGCCGGGAGCCCTGCACAGGGCTGGAGGGCCCGGCCGGGACGCGGTTAACATTCCACGTTCCATTGGTCACGTTTTCGTGTTCCAGCGCAAGCCCAGCTGTTCGGAGAATGAAGTTATTTCACGAGAGGAAGGCAGCCCACATGGCTGCTGCCTAAACATCTGGTTCCAGCCCATGGCTAATTCCTCCACTGGCGCAGCGAGCCCAGCCTCGAACTCTCGGAGGGAGGGGAAGCCACAGGAAACAGAACTAATGCCGCGTGCTGAGCTCGGGGCAATGACCTTCTGCAAACATGGACAGAGCCGCTCGCTGCTCCTCTGCAGACGCTGCGCCAGGCCTGGTTCACAAGGGGTAAACTGAGGCAGGGAGACTAAAGGGCCCTGGCAGAAATGGAATCCAGCTCTGCTGACCCCGGCCTCTTCCAAGCGCTGGTGTTGATTTGTCCCGCGTCAGAGATTTTGCTTCGGACTGGAGAGGCGGGGGAAGGGGCTTGCGAGCCAGACCGTGGGTGAGAGCAGCGCAGGTCCCCACCCTGCCTGCTCAGATCGGGTCCTGAACTCAAGGGCGGGGGTGGGGCTCGCCAGAAGAGCAGGGCGGCTCTGCCTCCTCGCTGGTGCACCAGAAGAGCGCGGATTGGGAAATCCGTCGGCTGGGCACTGGGAGCAGGAAGATGCTGACTGCCCTCCCGCAGCTGGGCTCCGTTGCGCTCCTGCCCGGGCGGGGCTCTGCCCAGGACACGTGCTGCAGGAGGCCGGGGCAGAGGGCAGGACACGGGGACAGGGCGCTTTTCTGCCGTGCCGTGGAATTCCGGTCAAGGGGAGCAGCCACGAGCAAGCCCACGTTGGCTGAGCACGGTTTTCCGACGGAGCTGCAGGGGCCAGCCCTTTACGGGACTTTCCGAGGAGGAAGCCGTGAAACCAAAAACCTGGGCAAATTCTGAACCCCCCCAAAATGGCCATTTTTGACCCTGCACTAGAATGTTTCCCGCTACGACCAGCGCACAATGCACAAGCCGTGTAGCAAACCGGGAGAGCTGGGACTCAGTGGGGTGAGGGCACCGTGCGCCAATGCTGGCCGCTCCCCTCCCCCGCCCTGGATCTTCCCTGGTTGTTCTGCTCCCTCCCCTAAGGGAAAAGTGTCTTCCGCAGAACTGGGCAGGGTCCCCGGGCGAGTCGGGGACCCTCCGATCCTGCAGCCCCGCAGCAGCAAGAACAGACTCCACCAGCCGGTAGAACGGGGGGTTTATTGCTTCTCCCGGACACAGCCCAGCACAGACGGGATGTGTCTGCAGGAGTCAAGGCCAGGATGCCTCAGCCCCCTCGAGATGGGTCCCTGGGCCCCTAGATTCCAGCCCCTCCTTAGTCTGTTCCCTTCATGGTTCCAGCCCAAGACTCCTCGCCCCAGACCCTGCCCCCAAACCAGGTGTTCGTCTCCCCTCCCTTCCTTTGTCTCTCCTCTGGGAAGAGCCTTGTTCTCCTGTGTCCAAGCCAATCCATGTGGGTGAGTCAGCGGGAGTGTCACAGTGCAGGGGACCCGGGTTACAGAGCAGCCAGCCCCCCCCCCCCCCGTCACACCAGGAAAGCCGCCCTTTCACCCACTCCCACTCGTGCAACGCTCACGGTAGCCGTGTCTGAACCCGCCCCTCCTGCCTGTTCACCAGGAATCACGCGCGCACGAGAGACGCCACTCGCCGCAGCTGCTACAAACCGCAAGGCTGCTGCAAAGCTCTCGGTTAAAGGTTTTAATAATTACAAGAATGCCAGATTCATTACAGAGGAGCTTAGAACAATCATATTTCCCCGTACAAAGGCAAAATCAACGTTTCAAGTAACAGCCTCCTGGCTCTGGGGGTTGAAACGCCTGGCTAAGGCCCCCCCCGAGGAACGGCTCCTGATGGCGAGGTCGGGATGGGACTCGGCCTTCAAGGCCCGCAGCGAGGGGGGGGGGCGTTGCTGAATGCAGGTAGCCTGGTGACCCGCGTAGAGCAGGGTCTGGCACGAGGAGAGGCCAATTAAGGACGTGGCCTCGTTAACAGACTAAAGCTCTGCTCCCTGCCGCAGCCCAAGCCAAGCGGCTCAGGGCTATTGTCGCCCTCTTACCCCAGTGGCGTGGCCCGTAAAAGGCAGGGCCGGGGTGTCTCAGAGCCGAAAGCGCCACTGGCCGAACTGTCCTCGCTGGGCCTCGGTAAGGGACCTCCCTGGAACAAGGGCACCTCGTGGGCCCTGGGCCGTCCCACTCGGCCGGGCCAGGGGCGCGTAAGGCACTGGAGTTCGCTGGAGGAAGTGCAGCACCGGGCTCGGGGGGAGGAGAGACGGGCTCCCACCAGCCCCTCGTGCGAGGGCTGCAGTCGGGTGCACGACAAGGACCCGGGAGCAGAGCCGGTTCCTCGGCAGGGATGGGAAGAGACCGACGCAGGCCTAGAGCGTGGCCGGGATGTAGCTGGAGAAGCAGGAGCCGAGGTGGCTGGAAAGCCGTTGCTGCTGGCTCAGTTTCCCGGCTCTCTCCACGGCAGGGAACCCACTTAGTTCTGGCAAAGGCCCCAGGGCCGGGGTGGGGGTCCCTACACAGAGCACACGCCAGTGGCTATTGCTGGGAGAGGTGCTTTGCCCGCCCCGCAGGGGCAGAGTTCCAGCTCTGTCAGGGCTCTCGCACGTCTGTCACTAGCACACACTCACGCACCAATATGGTGATCCGAGTGCTGCACAAGCTGTGCCCACGTCCAAAGACCACAGAAGGGCCCCTCCGATCCAGAGCCCAGCACCAGATGCCACGAGAGGATTTCCACGGAGGGGGAGGAGGGAGGAGGGCGAAAAGGCCATCTCTACCGTGACAACAGATTCCCGAGAGGCAGAATCACTGGTTAATACAACCCCATATAAAACGGAAGCAGCAGCAGCAGCAATTTTTATTGAGGGACCTAAACTGAAATAGGTTTAGAACATAATTTAAAAAAATAAAAACAGCAAAAGTAGCAAAATATATGAACTTTTTTTGTATAGCAACTGATCTCTACCAGCCACTAGTAACTTCCTACCAAACTGGTATATCTCTGGGAACAACCCTTTGAAAAAGACATGTAAATATATATTCATATTTATACATATTTGTAGCTATGTACACGAGATTTCTTTCTGTTTGTTTGTTTTTAGCACTGGGGTATCTGGCTGCTCCCTCTTCCAGCGCCGAGCCGGCTTCTCCCTTGCGCCTGCCCATCTCCAAGGTACCGTGTGTTTGGTCAGCAAAGCAAATTAGTATTGGAATGAATACGCCATTGGCCACTCTTAGCACTTCTCGCAAAGCAAGAGCCACCCTGCACGGGTTCTCGCGCCATCCGAGACAGATGCTCCCAGCGCAGTGCCGCGTCCCAGCCTGCACTCCGTGCTGGCGTTAGCGCAGGGAGCGGTGGAAGCTGGGGTCGCGTGGACTGGCAAGCAGAAAGGAACCCGGGCCTGGTGTCCGTGTCCTGCTGGGGAGCGTCGGTCTGTGAATCCCTTGCAAGGAAGGGAACGCCTGTTACTGGCTGGTTCCCCTTCTGAGCACTGCCCCGGAGCAGGGCTGCTGGAGTCCGCTGGAAGGCTTCAAGCACAGACTGGGTGGGAAGGAAAGAAAAGAACCCGGCCATGCGAGATGCAGGCCGCTCACAGCTCAGGTGATGGGCGACGCTGGCGAGAGGCGCCGGTGGACTCGGTTCTGGGAGATGCTACGGCTGTGTCTTGGAAGGCCTGTAGGCGAGGGACAGCTTCTGGGGTAGCGGAGACACATGCACACACACAGGCACACAGCGGGCAGTCGGACGCCCAGCCTCAGCGCCGCTTGAGTCCACCGTTGGCGTGCGGAGGCGGGTACTTGGGAAGACAAGGTTCGTCTGGGAGAGGATCGTGGGAAAAAACCGAGTCCTCCCCCGAGGAGCAGGTGGAGCTGCGGGTGTCTGGGAAACTCGGCGAATACTGATCCAGCGGCATGGAGAGATCCAGGTATTCCTAGAGGGGACAAAACCCCAGGGACAGCGCTCAGCTGGAGAAGGCAGGACCCAGGTTAAAGAGGCCATGTGGCGAGCATCCCGGAGGGACGTCCCCCCTTGTGCTCCGGGGGGCGTGGGGACAGAGCGCCCAGTGCCGCTCACTCTGCAGCAAGGGGAGCGAGTGAGGCAGAAACTTGGCGTTTGAAAGTCTCCCTGCAGAGGGCCACAGGCACGGGCCTGGCTTACCTGGTTGGAGGTCATGGCCACAATCCTGTCCAAGTCTTCCACCAGCTGCTTGAAGGTGGGTCTCTGGGAGGGGACCGCGTGCCAGCAATCTCGCATCATCATGTACCTGGGGACGGGCAGGAGGAGCGTGAACAAGCACCCCCGGGCCAGTTCCTAGCCTGTCTGGGAGAGCGCAGGGCAAAGCCCGGGCCCGCAGCCCCAAACCTGAGTGAAATGGGGCAGGGTGCAGCCGGCCCACCAAAGAGCCGCAGCCACCAGGACTTGCAGCCAACGTTCCCTTCAAATTTCCCCATCTATGTGCGGAATAAAATTAGTCACATGCGCCTAGACATGTGCAGATGTGCACCACCAAGAGAAACACGCTGCAGGCTGTGATCAGCTGGGCGGCACCTGAATCTCTCCTGGGCAGCCGCACAACCAGCTTACAGGGAACCCTGCTTGCAGCTCCTCACGCAGATCAAAATGCAGAGCGGCACATGGGCAGCGGCTGTCTCCCCGGGGCGCGCATGGGCGGGAACGACTCCCGGGGCCACCCAGGCTGCACGAGCCGGCAGGCTACACCCTGGGCCAGGAGAGAATCAGGCCGAGATGGTGTTTCATTAAAAGTAGGGACGCCCTCCCCCGTCCCGCAGGACACTGGAGGGGGCTGTAACTAGCGGCTCAGGCAGCCCTGGCTCTGGCCTCGCCGGGGTTCTCTCTTGCCGAGCAAACAGACTCAGCGGCGATTTCTGCGGGGCTGGCGCTGCTGGGGGAGAACGCTGCACAGCTGCCCTCCCCCGCCAAGGGCCCTGCCTCGGCGCTTTCCCGCGGGGCTCTGCTGGTCTTCGCAGTAAAACCCTGGGCCGGGCTGCTGAGCTCCGGCTTTGCCGCAGCCCCGGGACCCAGGCCACGCAGGGGGGCCACGGGTCAGGGAGCGGTGTCTCCAGACCCACCACACACCTCACCCAGGGGCCAGCAGCCGTTTCTCTCCCGCACCCCGAGGGAGGAGGTTAGGGATCGGGTAACGGGCTCATCGACTAGTCGAGAGGGCGGCTCCGCCTTCCAAGTGTGGCAAGAGCCCTGGAGGCGAAAGTGCCGAAGCCCGGGGTCAGCTGGGGACTCCCCCTCGGACCCTGGGCGCCATGTGGCGCTGCTGAGTGGAAGTACCCCCCGGCTGCCCCATCTCCCAGTCGCCTAGTCCCGAGCAGGCTGGAGAGAACGGACATGGATGGAGGGTTCGGTTGCCCCGGGGAGCACGCTGGGCAGCACCAGGTGCCCGCAGAGAGGCCGGACAGGCCTTCGCCGGACACGCGGAGCTGAGACGAGAAGTCGGGGGCGGGGGGACTCCTGCCATCGGCAGGATCCTGGAGGCTAACCCCTACCCGCGCCCTGGGGACACCTAACCGAGAGCCCCTCGCCGGTCCCAGGACATGGCCAGTACCTAACCAGCAGCCGACGTGACTGAGGGCTGGGCCGAAAGCCGCTTCCTCGCCGAGGCAGCCCAGGGACAGTGACCCCATCCAACCCGCCGCGGCCCCGTTCCCAGGACTCCACGGGCGTGTCCGCACGGGGGGAGCTATTCCCAGCCAACCCCGCGGAGAGATCCCTTCTGGGCTATTCCCAATGAGCATCGCCCACCTGCCCCGCGGATAAAGCCAATTCCCCAGCAGGCGTGTCCACACGCAGCTCATCTGGGACCAGTTCATCCGCTTCACGCCCCCCCTTTACTCTGAGGGATGCCCCCCAAACGAAGACCCCGACACCCGTCGGCACAGCGCCGGGGGAGGGGACAGTAACATGCAGCAGGACTCGCCCTCCCCCCGCCAGGAAGCTGCCCCTTACAGCTCATTGGTGCAGTTGCTGGGCTTGTCCATCCTGTGGCCTTCTTTCAGCAGCTTGAAGAGCTCCTCCACCGGCACCCCGGGGTACGGCGAGCCCCCCAGCGTGAAGATCTCCCACAGCAGCACGCCGAAGGACCACCTGCTCCAGACACCGGAACACGGCATTGAACCGGCCCCGCCCCCTTGCATCAGACCCACGGGGGCCCTCCGGCGCAGCGGAAGCCATGGCTCCGGCACACTCCCCCTGGCTCCCGCGAGGACACCGTGGGGTGCACTAGTGACGGGCTGTCCCGCCGGACTTGCCGGAAAGGGGCCGGCTGAGTGGCCGTGCAGCGAGCGCCTGGCCCCCTCCCGGTGTCTTGGGTGGGGCCCCCCACAACATCGGGCACGCGTGGAGAGCCAGAGCCCAGGGGCCGAAGTTGGCTTCCAGCTACGCTAGCACCCGCGTGCCAGCCTCCAGCCCCGGGGGGCGGACAGGACACAGCGCAGAAGCGCTGGATGGCTCAGGAGAACTTGGCAGGGAAGGGAAGGGCTGGAGACCCCCAGGCAGCGGCACTCGGAAGACAAGGCTGCTCACGCCAAAGGCGGTGTCGGGATTCGGCGTTTCGCCTGCGGGCCTGTGCCCAGCGCCCAGCGCCCAGGAGCTTAGGAGCGGCTGCCCGCCTGCGAGCTGGCCGGCTGGGGGCCAGGCAGGAAGGAGCCGCGGTCCTGCCAGGATGCGCCGGAGCAGCTGGGGGAACGAGAAGAGTGGCGCGGCTGTTTGCAGCAGGGAACGCGCAGCCGCTGCCGAGGTTGCCACGAGAAGGGGGAGGGGGAAACGTTCCCGGGGGAGGCCCCCCCCCCCACAGCACTAACCCGGCCTGCCCGGGAGCGGGGCCGTGCGAGGGCCACGCTGCGGCCAGGGACCCGGTACTCACACGTCGCTCTGGTGGGTGTATATCCGGTCGAACAAGGCCTCCGGCGCCATCCACTTCACCGGCAAGCGACCCTGGAATGCAGGAAGCCCCGCCGGACGTCAGCCCCCAGGACAGGAGCAGGCGGGACGCGCTCAGAGGGGAAACGCGCTGCACACACACAGCCGGCCCCGGGGCACGGCGCCTGCCACGACCGGAGCCCCGACTCCTCGGCCGGGCAAGTCTCTGGCCAAGAGGGGCCTTCGTCCTGGCCAAAAGGGACACCCGGCGCCTAGCGCCCACCCCCGGGCTCTCTGGACAATCACCCCCCACCGAAAAACAGCCTCCCCAGGGGGCAAGTGTCTAAGCCCTTGGCTGCTGCTCTTGTGAGACAGGCCGGGGACACGTGTCGGGGACCTGGCACCAGGCGGAGAAAGTCCCAGCCCCGCTGGGGGCCTGGCCCATTCTGCTCATCGCCATGGGAGGCCCGGGGGAGGAGGGGCAGGCTGGGGCACAGACAGACGTCCCTTGGCTGTCTCAGGAGCAAGGACCATCTCTCTCCATGGCAGCCTGGGCCCGGGGCCTAGCGTGGCAGAGGCCGCAGGAGAAAGCTGCTGCGCCACGCACGTTAGTCGTCTTCTTGTAGTAATCGATGTGGTGGATGTCCCGGGCCAGGCCGAAGTCCGCGATCTTCATCACGTTGTCCTCCGTCACCAGGACGTTCCTGGCGGCCAGGTCTCGGTGGATGCACTGGGGAGAGGGGCGAGCGCGTGAGGCCGGGTGCTGGCACAGACGCCACCGCCCCCGCCCCCGGAGCCGGCCCGCGGGGAAAGCGGCTACCCCGGCCGGGGCGGCGCTGACGGCGCATGTCCTGCCGCGGGCCGGGTGCCGCCAGCGCTGTCGCTGCGCCCTGGGGTAACTACACCAGCCCCCCGCCCCACTTCCGCTCCCCAGCGTGCGGGGACAGAGGCCAGACCTGCCCCGAGGGCTACAGCTGCTGCTTCGGACAGGTGGCGTTGGCGGGCCCCAGGCACTGTCCTCGGCCGTGGGGGGGGCGCTGGCAGCAAAGGGGCCAGGCAGTGCCGGCTGCGGGGGGGCTTGGGGACCCCAGGATCGAGAGCCCCAAACTCATGGATTTTCAGGCACGAGGGTTGCTTTCACGCCGGGGCGAACCCCGGGCCCCCACTGGCCGGGCCGGGCCCCTAGAGCTGCCTGATCACCACCCCTCGGCGCTCCCCGGGCCCCCTCCCTCGGCGGGTGGGGCGCGGCCTCCCCGGCGAGGGGTGCTCACCTTTTTGGAGGCCAGGTACTCCATGCCCCTGGCCACCTGGTAGGCGCAGGACACCAGGCCCTTGAAGGAGAGCTGCTCCTCGGGGAGGTGGGTGGGGTTGTAGCAGTACTCCATGCCGGGGGGCCGCCGGGCCTGCAGGTACTCCCGCAGGTTGCCCTTGGAGGCGTACTCCACGATCACGTACAGGGGACCTGGGCGGAGCAGAGCGCCGCCAGCTTAGGGGTGGGGGTGCAGGTGCACCACCGAGCCCCCCCCCCCGAGACCGCAAAGCCCCTGCGGACTGGGACGGGGGTTTGCACCAGGCAGCCCTGCAGGAGCGGATCCTCCGCCAGGCACCAGAGCCCAGCTCAGGCCTCCCGTGACCGTACACCCCCCGCCCCCACCCCCCGGGCAAACAAGAGGCGAGGACTGGCCCTGTGGTGAACCGCCCCCAGCCAAGCCAAACCCGGCCGGGGGGTGTGACTCGTCCCGCCCCAGGGCTCCGTGCCCCCTCCAGCCAGGCTGTCCCACCCCGGGAGCTGCGTGCTGGGCCGGCACACGCCCCACGGGGCCTTCGGGCACCGAGATGCTCCAGAGAGGGGCTGGGCTCCCCGCCGCGCCCGGGACTCACCGTCCTGCGTGCAGGCTCCCAGGAGGTTGATGATGTTCTTGTGCTTGCCGATCATCTTCATCATCTCCATCTCGGAGATCAGGTCGGACAGGTCCTTCTCCGTCGCATCAGCTGAGCAAACAGAGGCCCCGGCCCCGTCAAACGAGCGAGGCTGGAGCCAGAGCTGCAGCAGCCTCCGCCCAGGGGGACTCGGCTTTCCCTGCCCTCCGCAGAGCCGCGGCGCCCTCTCCCGAGGCTCCAGGCCTCTGCCGCTTCGCCCCGGGATTGGCAGCTCCCCCACCGCTCCCAGGCTCCTCCCCGGGCCGGGGAGCTGCGGGGGGTCGGGCGTGTCTCCCCAGCTGGCGTGGGGGGACGGCGTTCCAGCGAGAAAGGCGCTCAGAGCTTAGGGACGAGCACGGCTCGACTAGACAGCACAATCGGCACGGAGCCTCTCCCGACCGGGTCCGGGGGGTGACTCTCCTAGCAGGCCCGAGCCATGAAGCAGAAACTCTACTGCCCCTCCAAACAGGCGGCTGCCGATGCTCCCGGGCTGTGCGGGGCCGAGGGGCGCGCCCAGCTCTCAGAGCTCCAGGCCAGCCAATGCTGGCACGAGGGAAGGCGCAGCTGTTCCTCGGCCGCGCAAGGGAGGTGCCGCCGGCCGCGGTTACGCTCCGGGCCTCGCGGTCGCTCTGCTGGGGCAGCCGCTGGGAGCGCAGAGTCAGAAGCTTTCCCAGGCGGTAAGCACCCCCGTTCGGGGATCACGGGCTCCCCGGCCGCGTCCCCGCTGCAAGGCCCCCACTTACACTTCAGCATCTTGACGGCCACTTTCGTCACCCGGTTGGGCTTGTCCTTGTCCAGGCCGATGGCTTCCGCCAGCACAACCTGCCCGAAGCAGCCTTCGCCCAGCGGCTTGCCCAGGATGAGCCTGGGGAGACGAGAGGGTGATGCGGGGGAGCGACGGCCGGTGTCAGCGCAGACCCCGCGGAGAGGGCACGGCCCCCGCTGGCAGGCACAGCGTGACAGGGCATCCTGTGGTTTCTGTGGCCACTTGCCTGGGCGGGACCCGCCTCGCCCGCGGCGGCAGGGGGCCCCTCTGCCCCTCCTGGTTAATTGGGAGCGGCAGACCATTAACGGACCCACTCCCCACCCCCGGCCTGGAAGCAGCCAGAGTAGGAGGGAGACCCAGGCAGAGCCTGGCCTCCCCGCAGCCCGCGGGAGCTGCACATGCCGGAGGGGAAGCCCCAGAAAGGCGGCTTCGGGGAGGAACACGCCAGCCCTGAGTCCTCCCCCATCGGCCTAAGGAAGGCGCCGGAGCCCAGCAGGAGCCAGTGGGCCGGGCCGGAGCTGCGCTCGGGGGCAGGAGCCAGCTGGCTACGGGCAGGCCGGGGAGCGAGCGGCCTCACCTGTCCCTGGGCAGCTCCCAGCGAGGGTCTTCAGGCAGCTCGTACTCGGAGACGCCCGCCAGCATGGGGGTGCCGCTGGAGGAGAGCCGCGAGGGTCTGACGAGCATCACCCCCGAGTTCATGGAGGAGCTGGAGTCTGCCGACACCTGCGAGGGAGACCGAGGGGCAGTGGGTTACCGCCGGGCACCTGGGACGGGGCCTCTCGGGTCCTAGGCGAGGCGCTGCCGACCAAAGAGCTGGAGGTGGAGGGAGCCCTCTTGTGCGGGTCCCGGCTCTCCGCTGCAGCCGGTCTCTTCTCTGGGCACTCCAAGGGCTTCACGGCACCAGCTGCCCCACCCCACCCCCTGGAATCGCCACCCCAAGTTACAGAGGCGGTGACTTGTCTCAAGCAGCAGAGCCAGGGACAGACGCCAGAACGTCACAAAGCTCCCAGCTGTGGCAAGTGCTCCTTTTGGACCCAGAACCGGACCCCGTTCCCCTCGTCCCCAGGCGCAGCAGGACACCAGCTCCCAGACCGACGGAGTCGCACCGGATCTTGTGCCCAGCACGGCACCACCTGAACGGGTCGCATTCCGGGGCTTGCTCGCGCACTCCTCAGCCCATCCGAATTCACCGTGCACCTTGCTCAATTTCACACTTCGAAGGGCTTTGAAAATGGTAAATTTCAAATCTGAAATGTCCTGGTGTAGTAAGGGGAGGAGTCCTGGCCCGCAGAGGAGGGTTTGCAAGGTTATCGGGGTGGTGGAGGGGGGTTTGCAAGGTTATTGTAGGGGTTGTGGTATTGCTGCCGTTACTTCAGCACAGCTGCTGGCAGCGGGAGAGCAGTGGCTGCTGGCTGGAAGCCCAGCGCTGAAGGCAGAGCTGCTGCCAGCAGCAATGCAAAAGGAAGGCGGCTGGGTACGGTGTTGTCACCCTTCCTTCCATGCTGCTGCCTGACGTGCTGGGCCCTGTCAGCAGCCGCCGCGCTCCAGCCGCCCAGCTCTGAGAGCAGCAGCACAGAAGTCCAGACGACACGGACATGGCGTTGCCACCCTCTCTTCTGCGCTGCTGCTAGCCGGCCGCTGCCTTCCACGCCGGGCACCCGGCCAACACCAGAAGGCCGCTCTGAAGGCCGTGCACACTGAAAGAGCCGTGTGGCCCCCCTTTTGGGTCAGGACCCCAACGTGAGGAACGCCGGTCTCCCCCGCACAATCTGTAGTGCAGGGGAAAGTGCACAAGAGAGGGGAAGACGCCACGTGTCCGGGTCTGCGGGCGGTGAGTTGGGGAGGGCCCTGCCCATGTCCTAGCGTGGGAGCAGCAGCATGCTGGCGGTCACAGGCTCTGCAGCTGAGCGGTGCTGTGAGGGCTGAGCACAGCGTCTCGGACGCGACTGCCCAGGGCTCCCTCCCGAGGGAGGGCCCAGCACCGAACCCCCCCCCCGCTTCGCACACGAGAGGAAGAACAAGGGGTTCTGCAGAACCCAGCCCCTCCCGGAGCCCCACGAGCAGCACTCCAGGGTGGAGGGGAACGACCTAGCTCTCACTCCCTCGGTGCTGAGCCACAGAGCCCCTCCAGCAACTCTTTTGGGGCTGGGGGAAGGTTTTTCTAACCACGTGCTCCCACTCCTGTGCCCTCCCCACACTGGCTCCTCTTCTTCTGACTGACTCCTCCTCTCGCGGGGGGCGCTCAGCATGGCCACCCTGCCGCTTCAGCGCGCGTTCCCCAGGGACCCTCGCCCGCCAGGCCCAGGGACACAGGAACCGCAGCGCTTCGGCTGGCAGCCGTCTGGCCAGACAAGGGGAAGCTCTGTCATCCAGTCACACCAGGCAGGCGTCCCTTGGGGACGAGAGAGCTGGGCCCCCCCGAGCCATGGCTAGGAGCTTCTGACAGGTTGTGTGGCCACCACAAGCTGGGCCAATGAAAGATCTGATCTTGCCCGTCTGGCCTCTCTAGTGAGCGCCGGGAGGCAGGCGTGGGGGTGCGTTGAGGGGTGACAGAGAACTGGGGCATTTAGCAAGCTCTGGGACAACACTAGAGGGGCACTGAGCAACAGGGGTGGGGAAAGCAGTTAATTACATAACCATGGAACTGGACAAAGCTTATACTGCAGGGCCAGCCGCACAGCTGGGTCCACGGGAGCGGAGCGGGGCCGGCAGCCAGTAGGCACCGGGAGTCGGCTCCTGCCTGCCGCCCTGCTCCCGGGGAGCCGGTTGCTGCTCCACGCTGATGCCTTTGTGATCCGGCTCCCAGCTCCCTGCCCTGCTCCTGGGGAGCCGGCTGCCGCCCCGCGCTGCTGCCTCCATGATCCAGCTCCCAGCTCCCTGCCCTGCTCCTGGGGAGCCGGTTGCTGCTCCACACTGATGCCTTTGTGATCCGGCTCCCAGCCCCCTGCCCTGCTCCTGGGGAGCCGGCTGCTGCCCTGCACCGCTGCCTCCATGATCTGGCTCCCAGCCCCCTGCCCTGCTCCTGGGGAGCCGGCTGCCGCCCCATGCTGCTGCCTCCGTGATCTGGCAACCAGACCCCTGCCCTGCTCCTGGGGAGCCGGCTGCTGCCCTGCACCGCTGCCTCCATGATCTGGCTCCCAGCCCCCTGCCCTGCTCCTGGGGAGCCGGCTGCTGGCCTGCGCTGATGCCTCTGTAATCCGGCTCCCAGCTCCCTGCTCTGCTCCCGGCGAACCGGCTGCTGCCCTGCACCGCTGCCTCTATGATCCGGCTCCCAGCCCCCTGCCCTACTCCTGGGGAGCCGGCTGCTGCCCCGCGCTGATGCCTCTGTAATCCGGCTCCCAGCTCCCTGCTCTGCTCCCGGCAAACCGGCTGCTGCCTCTGTGATCCAGCAGCGCGGGTTGTCTGCCAGCATGTAACCGTTACGGTAACCGATAAGCTCACGCGTATTGGTGAATCGCTTAAACGGCTACATTATTACATCCCTACTTTATACAGAGCTTAGACACGCGGCTTGGCGTTTAACCCCGTCCACCGGCAACTCTCCTGCCAAGCCCCCGTCCCTTAGTCCGAGGTGCTGCTTTGCAATCCAGTCCGCACTGCACCCCCCGGATCAAGTGACCCCCCGCGGGCGCGCGCTCGGCAGGCTGGCCTGACTGGGCTCTGGGGAGGGCGTACATACAAGCAAACCCCCCATCTACTTTCTGTTACCTGTCTGCGCAGCGGGATGCTCTTGGCCAGCTTGTGCACCGCCAGCTGGCTGTTGAAGTCGCTCTTCTTGGTGGTGCTCTTCATCTTGTAGATGATGACGGTCACCACCATGCAGGAGATGAGGAAGGCCCCGGTGCAGTAAATGATGATCTCCAGGTACAGGGGCGAGGTCATCATGGCTGGCCTGTCTTCCAGAGCTGGGTTGGCGCGACAAGGCGTTAGTACCGCCCGTCCTTTGCGGGCGGTGGGTCAGCGGGGTGGGGTGGTGCCCGCAGAGGCTGGGGAGGGCCAGGGACCCCCTCCCTCCTGGGCCTCCTGGCCCTGTGCAGCTGAGGCCAAGCGAGGGCTGCCCCGCAGCTCTCAGACCAGTGACCATGTGGCCGTGGAAAGGCCCGGCGGTTGTGCACTTCACCGTGCCAGGGTGTGCCCGGCCGGGTGGACTCGGGAGCAAAGAGGGCGGAACGGCTGCCCTGCGCCGTGGGCTCTGCCGGAGAGCCCGCCGGCTCCTGGCCCTGCCCCTGGCACATGCCTTAACCTGCAGGCCCACAGTGCGGGTGGCAGAGAGACCGATGGGCTAACTGGTTCCACTCTCACATCCCTCGCAGGCAAACCCCAGCTCTCGGGGGCTGCGCCCGGTCCACACTGAATACAGCCCAGTGGGCGGCAGGGGCCAGCCAACGCCCCAGCATCCCTGCCCATGAGCCACCGCGTGGTGCTACCCACCCCCTCCCCGCCTGCCACGCAGGTCCTCAGCCAGCCAGAGCTGGGGGAGGCACGAAGAACAAGCAGGAAAGGGTCCACACCACCCCCCCGCCCAGCCATCAGCAGAGGTCAGCTGGTGGGAAAGAAGCAGCGGAGGGAAACTGAGGCCAGATGGCCAGGCAGTGCCACCCTGCCACCCAGAGAGGATGCAGAGGACCGTGGCTGGGAGCAGAGCGGCGATGGGAGGTGGGTCTGTAACCTCTGACAAGCTGGGCTTAAATGAGAATGCCAGACACCCGGAGAAGGGGGTAGATATGGGGCTGAGAACTTGGGCACTTCCCCGGGCTCCCTGGCTAGTGCCGGGAGCCTGGGCTGGGGCAGTAAGGCCCAATGGTCAGAGCAGGCGTCGGCATGTGAATGCCAGGGCCACGAGTCAGGAATCGGAGCCCAGGTGCTGGACAAGCCAATCAGGGAGGGCTGGAGCGGGCGAGTGCCGAGGCCGGGGCAGGACTGGAACCAGGTGGCCTCGTGGACGGGGCCTCGTTAGGCCCCACAAGGCCGAGCAGGCACAGCTGTGGACCCCCCCATCGCTAGGGAGCGGAAAAGGCCGGGCTCTTACGCAGTCTTCTGCGGGGAGATGGATGGTGCTGAGCCTGCAGAGGGGTGCGACCCGGCCCCTCACGGCTGCATGGCTCAGGCCTGGCGGGGGCCACCCCCTTTCTCCCCACGGGGGAGAGAGGAGCAGCAGATATCTAGGGGCAATTCCCGGGAGCAAGGGGCAAGGCCGAAGCAAACGCTGCCCTGTGAGACGGGAGGGGTCCGATGGCGAGTCGCAGCCATTCAAAATCCATGACCACAGGGGGCTGGGGGTTGAATCGAAATGGCCACCGGCAGCCCCTCCCGGAGAGCTCCATTTCATCAGGAGTCAACCCCCCCCCCCGCCCCCCGTGACTGGCAGCAAACCCGCCCTGGCGCGGCCGCGCGAGCTGTGGCAGGTCACCGGTTCGGAGCGGTGCGGGGTGTCTGACCACAGCCTGCTGGGTGAGGACCGGAGTAGTGAGACAAGTCGCCCCCAGCCCCCGCCCGGAAAGCAGAGCGCCGCAGAGAAGGCCGGAGAGGGAGGCCAAGTCTTGCGCGCTGCAGCCCGACTGGCTCCCGCTCAGCGCCCAGAGCGCCCGGGGCAGCCTGACGGGGAGGAGGGGCTGATAACGGGGAAGTTTTTGTAGGAAAAGCGCCCCCAGGCTCCCCAAAAACTTCCTGCAGCGGCTGGTTATCAGGCCTTGTCGGGGCAGGGAAGCGGCATGGAGAGGGCCAGCACGCCGAGGCTCATGCAGAGGGAATGGCTGTGCCGTCACCCGGGGCAGGTTCCATCCTCGCCAGGGCAAGGCCAGGGCCCCCGATGCTCCAGCCCCCGGGCAGGGGAGCTCGCGGCACCAGGATCAGGGGCTGCAGCTCACCCACCCCTTCCCTGGACTGTTTTCTAGCTTAGTTCGCTGTGGGGCAGCAGGGGGACCAGGACCCCCCCACACAACCCGGCGCGGGACTGAACGGCCCCTCCACCCACGGAGCTTCTGGAGCCGGCGGGCTGCCCCTCTGCTCCTCCGGCCCCCTGCCCGCCACCCACATCCTGGGCCCCCTCTGCCATGCAAGGAGGAGGGGGACTTCCCAGGGCGGCTCCTCCCAGACCCTTCCTGTGATCCTGGCGCTGGGCTCCTGCGTCGGGGGCACGGGCAGGGAGCGGCACACGCCGGCGTGGCCCGAGAGGACGGAACCAGCCCGCACGATGCATTGCCTGGCCAGGGAGAGAGCGGGTGGGCACGGCTCCAAGGCGGGGGTGGAGGGGAGGCAGGGCCCTGGCAGGGAGGGCACCTGCTCCTGGCAGCTGCAGCACGGGAGACAGACCCAAGCAGTGTTGCCGGTAAGCTGAGCACTTGGGCAGCCGCCCAAGAGAGATTCCAAGGCTGCCCAGCTGATACGCCGAGTGCCCTGGCCAGCAGCATCTGTTTCTGCTGGTGGTGCACAGTCACACATGCCTTGGTGCACAGAACAAAATTTATTCCGCACATGGATAGCAAAATTAGAGGGGACATTGGCCCCAAGTGCTGCATTCCATTGGCCCCCCGCTTTGGATTCTCTCTGGCAGGAGCCACGCACGGGGGGGCACCCCAGGGACGGGGTAAGTCCTAACTTGCCACGAGGTGGTGTAGCTGAGCGCACCACCCGGGCTGGGGAAAACCCAGCAGGCTCTGGGCTTTCCCGGGGGGGGGGGGGGGGGCGGCGGAAGCGGGGCCAGGCTCTCTCCTAGGCTGCAATGCATCAGAAGCAGAAACGAGGTGGGGAAAGGAGAGCGGACCCAGGAGTATGTACCTTCGAGAACTGTCAACCATGCAGAGTGATGGGAGATCCCAATAGAATTACCCGCCAAACATGTATACTCCCCCGCATCCTCAAATGAGACATTGTGCAAGCGCAGGACTTCCATTTCCTTGTCGGTGGTGTTAACGCCCGCCGTCTAGAAGAGAACAAATGGAAGCAAACCACGGAGCAGACCGGCAGGGGATCACCCAGCAGCCCAGGTGGAAGCGGAGGGAGGACCGTGCCCTGGTGTCTCATTTGTAAGACCCCCGGGGAGCAGAGAGAGACACTGGAGACCTGTTAGAGAGACCCTCGGCAGACCTGCAACCCAGGCTGGCCTAAGCCGTTTGTTAAAACCCTTCACCAAACTGAATTGCCTGCCCATCGGAACATGCTGGCGATGGGCCGCATGGAAAAATGCCCCTCGGGAGGGGGGCCGGCTTAGTTTCATGCCACACGGACACACAGGGGGGAGGGCGGACAACACAGCTCAGGGAGAGGGGGTCGGGTGGGGCGAGGACAGACGCGGGGAGAACACGACACGGACTCGTCACACTCGGATCTGGGGCCGAACTTGAGGTCGGAGAGAGGAGGCAGGAGCGGAAAAAGGCTGCGGCGCTTCTTTACCCGGGAGAGGGCCGAGCGCAGCCCAGCCCCCAAGCCCAGAGGTGCTCGCGCCACCGCAGCCGGGCCAGAGAGGCCGGGGTGGGTAGATGCCCCGTCCGAGGGGTTTGCTGATACAGTGAGAGCACACGGGGGGCACATCCGGGGGGGGGGGGGCGACACAGAGCACAAAACTAAGCTGGCCACTGGGAGTATTTTTCCATGGCTCGTGGCAACCAGAAATGCAGCAGAAACAAGAGAGCCCAGAGCTTCGTACTCCACCGCTAGGGACTGACTGTCCCAGGAAGAGCCCCGCCGGGGGCCTCAGTTTACCTTTTGCCACGGGTCTGGTGACAGTGAGCCACGCAGACTGGCTGGCCTCGCCAATATAATTGGAAACCTTACAAACATACTCCCCGCTCTCGGCCTCTGTCACATTACACAGGGTCAGCACCTCCGCGTCAGAGCTATTAACTCCCGAGTGCTGGAACAAACCAACAACACAGGGGTCACATGACACGGCCGGACAGCGCAGCCCCGCGCCAGCCCCGCGCCCGGACACGGCGCCCGGGGCCACCGGCTCACGCCCGCCGCGAGCAGCAGGGGGGTTGTGTGCACAAGCGCCAGGGTCCGACCAGACGCCGGGGCCCCCAGCTTGCACGCAATGTCGGCAGCTGACCGACGCGATGGGTCACGAGCACTTGGGGGCCAGTGTGGAAAGTCAGCAACAGCCCGACCTCCCCTCCCGCGCTCCCCACAGGAGCGCACCTGCCCTCCTCGACAAGGAGCAGGTGGGGGGGGAAGAAACCACTGGCTAGGGGGCCCGCTGGGGTCAGTAAGTGGCCCAGACAGGTGTTAGCTACAACACAGCAGAGGGGAGTGCGCAAGCCGGGGTACACCGTGTGCAAGGTACACCGTGCGCAAGCCGAGGTACACCGTGTGCAAGGTACACCGTGCACAAGCCAAGGTACACCGTGCACAAGCCGAAGTACACCGTGTGCAAGGTACACTGTGCACAAGCTGAGGTACACTGTGCGCAAGCCGGGGTATCCTGTGTGCAAGGTACACCGTGCGCAAGTCGGGGTACACAGTGTGCAAGGTACACCATGCGCAAGCCGAGGTACACCGTGTGCAAGGTACACCGTGCACAAGCCAAGGTACACCGTGTGCAAGGTACACCGTGCACAAGCCGAAGTACACCGTGTGCAAGGTACACTGTGCACAAGCTGAGGTACACTGTGTGCAAGCCGGGGTATCCTGTGTGCAAGGTACACCGTGCGCAAGTCGGGGTACACAGTGTGCAAGGTACACCATGCGCAAGCTGGGGTATCCTGTGTGCAGGGTACACCGTGCGCAAGGTACACTGTGCGCAAGCTGGGCTACACCATGTGCAAGGTACACGGTGCGCACGGTACACTGCGCAAGCCTTTGGGATTCCCAGGCCTGTGGGGAGGCCGAAGGGGCTGGGCTCCCTGAGCGATCACCTCCCTCTCTCCATTAGCTAATAAGCCAATTCACGGCCTGGGAATGACCCGACACAGCCCAGCCGCTGCGTCTCTGAGCGGGCGGAGCCAAAGGCCCCACACGCCAGCCGCCCCCGCTGCTCCCCACCTCTCTCCGCACTGGTGCGCCCACCGACCCCCCTCCGCTGCTTCAGGGGGGCCTCTCGCACCCACGCTCGGAGCCCGGCAACCCTGGGCACCTCCGCTTCCCAGCCGGCTCCCCAAGCTCCGGGGGGCAGATGCGGATGTCCGTTTTACATCAGCCAGGGCCCTGCCCGCTCTGCTGGGAATACCTGCACCTCCCTGCCCTCCGCCCCCCCTGCACCTCCCTGCCCTCCGCCCCCCCTCCCCCCTGCACCTCCCTGCCCTCCGCCCCCCCTGCACCTCCCTGCCCTCCGCCCCCCCTGCCCCCCCCCTGCACCCTACCCTGCCCTCCGCCCCCCATCCCTGCACTTCCCTCCCTCCGCCCCCCCTGCATCCCTCCGCCCCCGCATCCCTGCACCTCCCTGCCCTAGCCCTCCGCCCCCCCATCCCTGCACTTCCCTGCCCTCCGCCCCCCCATCCCTGCACCTCCCTGCCCTCCGCCCCCCCCCCTGCACCTCCCTGCCCTCCGCCCCCCCTGCCCTCCCTGCCCCCCTCCCCCCCATCCCTGCACCTCCCTGCCCCCCGCCCTCCGCTGCACCTCCCTGCCCTAGCCCTTCGCCCCCCCAGGCCCTGTACCTCCCTGCCCTCCGCCCCCCCCAGCCCTGCACCTCCCTGCCCTAACCCTCTGCCCCCCCATCCCTGCACCTCCCTGCCCTCCGCCCCCCCCCGGCCCTGCACCTCCCTGCCCTAACCCTCCACCCCCCCATCCCTGCACCTCCCTGCCCTAGCCGCTCCCATCCCTGCTCCAGGCTTTGCAGGGAGAAGGCTCCACACGCCCCTTGTCTGGGCTGACCAGTGGCCAACCCAGTCTGAACGGTCTCAAACATCACCTGCCCCGCCCCAGATACGCCAGTTCTGGCCCAAGGGCCTCCCTCCCTCCCGCCGTTCCCACTGCCCCAGGCCCCGCCCGGCCCGCCCAGAGGGGGACAGTACCTTCAGGATCTGGACGTAGGGCAGGTTATCGGGCCCGATCTTGCTGCCATTGACCTCAATGTGCTTCAGCCACTGGATGTGGGGCTGGGGGTCGCTGTAGACTTTGCACACAAACTCCACGTTGCTGCCCAGGGCCACAGTCTTGTTGGCGGGGAGCCCGGCCTGGAGGATGGGCCGGTGAGGCGACCTCTCTGCAAGACACGGCAAGAGGGGACAGTCTCAGCCGGACACAGCTCCCAGCCCGGCTCCGTGGCTAGAGAAAACCCGGCTTGGCCACACGCGGTCCAGTGCCGTGTGGCCCCCCCAACTGCCTCAGCTCCTGGGATTCGGCACGAGACCAGTCTTAGCACAGCCCGGCTACGTCTCCACCACTCCCTGCCCCGAACTCGAACTGCCGCAGAGAGCACCTCCTGTGCCACAGCCCGGCGGGGGCAGGGGGCAGAGCATTTCGCATCACTCCCTCTCCGGCCCTTCGGCCAGCCCCACGGGCATCTAGCTCCGTGTCCGGCGGGTGGCCTGGCTGTCGGTGGACGCAGGGCGTCTAAAGCCAGCTAGGAAGGGAGAGAAGGCAGAAGTAGGAGAAAAGCCCTAACCCACTCCAGACTGTGCTAAAGGTGGCAGACGTCGGGGGATGGCCACGCAAGACAGGCAGAACGTGGCACCCTGCCACAAGGCCAGCCCAGAGCCCTGGAAGCCGCATGGCCCCACGGCCAACGACACAGCAGGGATGGAAACTTCCGCTTCGTTAACTCCTTAACCACTTAGCGGGCCTCCCGGCCACGGCCCCGTCAGGCTGCAGCAGCCGTGGGCAGGGGGCCACTGGTTAACCGGGCACATCCCTACAACACGTGCGAGGCAGCACGGAGCCGGTGAACACGCACACCTGTCCCCAGCCGCGAGCCAAGTGCTGCGCTCGGCAGAGCACGGAGCAGGCCCCGGAGGGCGCAGACCCATCCCCCGGCTCTCTCGCCGTTCAGGGTCCGCCAGCACCACGGGGGCAGTGGAGGCACCTTCCTGGAGAGAGAGAGCGAGGCAGCCGGGAGAGGCCTGGCCGCCGGCCTGCCCCGGGGAGTGACCAGGCTGGGATCAAGGGGACGGTTCCTCACGGCGAGTGGCCGGAGCCACGGCCTTTTCTCAGCCCAGCCCGTCACTTATTGAACCCGGCCCGGGAAAGCGTTGCCGCCTGCCTTCCCCTCTAATCCCCCTCTCCCGGCCCCGGGGCCCCACGCCACAGACCGGCGCAGCCCTCGAGCGCCCCCCTCGGCCCCCGGATTCCCCAGCGCTGGTCACTGAGGAGGCCAAACGAGCTGGTTTCTTGGCAAGGGGGAAGGACAAGGCTGAGACCTGGGAACTGCCCAGGGCAGGCCCGCGCCGCCAACCAACACAGCCCCCGCCCGGGCAGGGGCCTAGAGATGCTGCAGCAGCATGAAGATGCCAGGACGCCAACGGCCCCCTGCGCACTCCAATACCCCCAGGGAAGGGCCCAGCCTGCCCGCCAGCTCGCTTGCAACTGCCACTCTGCCTGGCTGCCCGCGGGAGGGCCACAGGCGCACCTCAGCAGGACACACGGCCGGGGCGGAGACCAGGCCGCACAGGAAGCTTCTTGGAGGAAGGGGAGGGATGGGCCGGATTCCAAGGGGATGGAAGACACGTGGTAAGCCGGAGCGTGATGGGGGGAGCGTCGAGGCCCCGCTCTCTAATACGCTTGGCTACTGCTCTGGAGTGCAAATGGCCCTCCCCAGCGTGCAAATCGCCCCTCCTCCGGCGTGCAAATCGCCCCCCAGCGTGCAAATCGCCCCCCCTCCAGCCTGCAAATCGCCCCTCCTCTGGCGTGCAAATGGCCCCCCCAGCCTGCAAATCGCCCCCCCAGCGTGCAAATCGCCCACCCTCCAGCCTGCAAATCGCCCCCCCTCCAGCCTGCAAATCGCCCCCCCTCCAGCCTGCAAATCGCCCCTCCTCTGGCGTGCAAATGGCCCCCCCAGCCTGCAAATCGCCCCCCCCAGCGTGCAAATCGCCCCCCCTCCAGCCTGCAAATCGCCCCTCCTCTGGCGTGCAAATGGCCCCCCCAGCCTGCAAATCGCCCCCCCTCCAGCCGGCAAATCGCCCCCCCTCCAGCGTGCAAATGGCCCCCCCAGCCTGCAAATCGCCCCCCCCAGCGTGCAAATCGCCCCCCCTCCAGCCTGCAAATCGCCCCCCCCCAGCCTGCAAATCGCCCCTCCTCTGGCGTGCAAATCGCCCTCACCAACACGCAGCTTCTGCCACCACAGACATTCCCGTTGCTACGAACCACGGCGGCTTTGCCTCTCCGCCAGCCAGGGCGCAGCACAGAGGAACACACCAAGCACTAGCAGCCTGAGACAGCTGGGGCGGGGGGCCGGGGGGGTGCGATTTTATGATTTGGTGTCGGCTCATGGCCTGGGCGCCCAGCCTGGCTCCCAATGGCGCAGCCCTGGCAGCGGGGTCGGGTTTGGGCGGAGGCCTCTAGCTGCGGAGGCAGAAGGTGGCAGAACCTGCCTGGACCCTGGCGGGCTACAGATGTTCCAGCCGAGCTCTGCCCGTACCTGGCCGGGGGGGCCGGGATTCCTGCGCTTGCCGTCCCTGAAATCCGGCCCCTTTCCCCGGCCGCCATGGCCGTGGCGCAGCGCCGGCGTCAGCGCAGGAGGGGGGCCTTGCTCCCCGGTGACCGGGCCTTCCTGAGCAGGGCATGGCACGTGGGGCTCCAGGGGCAGCACTAGCCACTGGCCTCCAAGCACACCTGCGCCCCGGCCCCCTCCCACCCACCCGCTCTGGATCAGCGACTCCAGCCGGGCCGTGGGGCAGGGACGCCGTCAAGCCGGGAGCAGCCGCTCCTGCCCAAGGACAGACAAGGGGGCACTGTGACCCCCCCGCCCACACAAACCGGGAGGGGCTGTTTGCAGGGGCACCGGCAGGTGAAACGAGGGGGGAGAGGGGCAAACATGGCTCCCCATTCATCCGGGGTCAAAGGTCACACAAACCTATCGGCCCAGCCAGGAACAAAGCGCCTGGCCCCGCGGTGAACGAGCCGGGAGAGGCCCCATTGTTCCCGCTGTCCCCCCCCCCTTTGGTTTGCTCAGTGTAATCGAATGACACCCCCTCCGGCACGGCCACTCACCGCAGCCCGACGGGCAAGGGCCCAGAGCGGCCTCCCCGCTGGGAATTCAGGCTAAGGTGGGTCTGCCCGGCCTGAACTGAACCGGAACCCCCAGCCCCCCGGGCACCTGGGGCAGAACCATCCGCTGACCAACAACTGGGGAGAGGCAGCCGCGGAACAGAACAGCACGTCTAGGGAGCCCCGTGTCCCACGCATGGCCCCCCGGGGTGCCTCTAGACTGCAGCCCGCTGCCGACAGCCCTTGGGACAGGCGTTTCCGAGCCCTCCTCACCCACTACGTCCAGCTGGTAGGTGTGGTTGATGCTCCCGTATTTGTTCTCCACGATGCAGGTGTAGTTGCCTTTGTCGGACGGCACCACCGAGTCCATGATGATGCTCCAGGTTGCGTAGCGGACCTACGGAGCAGAGGACAAAGCCCAGTCAGCGCGGCGATCGGCGGCCGCCCACTCTACGCGCCACGCCACAGGGTCGGACAGCGCCGGGACCGGAAGGGACCTCGAGAGGTCGCCGAGTCCCACCCCAGGGACGGAGGTTCCCCAGGCGATTGCTCCAGCGTTTCACCACCCTGGCAGGCAGGACGTTTTTCCTAACGTCCAACCTCCACCTCCCTGGCTGCAATGTAATCCCCTTGCTGCTTGCCCTGCCCTTGGAGGCCGAGGGGAACAATTTGTCTCCCTCCTCCTTGTGACGCCCTTTTAGGTATTGGAAGCTGCTCTCACGTCCCCTCTCGGTCTTCCCCTTTCCAAACTAAACCAGCCCAATTCCTCCAGTCGTCCCTCCTAGCTCCTGTTCTCCCGGCCTTTCACCGTACTTGCTGCTCTTTTCTGCACCCTCTCCAATTTCTCCTCCTCTTTCCTGAGATGTGGAGCCCAGAACTGGACACTCCTCCAGCTGAGGCCCAGTCAGGGTGGAGCAGAGCAGGAGAACGAGTCCTGCTCACAACACGCCTGTTCACGCTGCCCAGAATGGTGTTTGCCCTGCCAGGGCTGTGCCTGACACACGACTTGCGCTCTCGTTCCAGAGCCATCCTGACCCTGGGCCTCATGCTTGAGGCAGGCCAGAATCTTGGTTCGATTTAAAGCGGGGAGACGCGCTTTGAGCACGGTGGGGAAAGGCCCCGGGACCCTGCCCCACTTCTGACCAAGGGGGACCGGGACGCGGGGAGAGGCTACGGCCTGTCGTGGCGCCGGCAGGGGAATGCACCGGGCTGTGGGCAGCGGCAGGAGGCCGTTGACCCCAGCTGAGAGCCTGGCCCCAAAGGGAAAGGCCCCGAACCAGCGCTGCCCGCTCTGCAGTGGGAGCCTGGGGCTGGCGCCGGGGTCCCAAGCGCTCGCCGGCTTCGGACAGAGCCAATCCCACGGCCACCGGGCTCCCCGCCCCCCAGCCCCGGCACCTTGTAGCCGCCGATGCGGTGGTCCGGCTTGAACTCCTTGCCGTTCTTCAGCCAGCGCAGCGTGGGGCTGGGCGTCCCGCTCGACGGGCACTTGAACTTCACCGTTTTGGCCGCGGGGACGGCGTGGAGCTTCTTCTCCATCTTCTCGGGGTAGGTCCAGTAGGGAGCCACGGCCACTGAGCGGAGAGGGGAGTGAGCGCGGGGGGGCCGGGAACGACGGCCCCGTGCAACGGGAGAGCTGGGACAGCCCTGCCCCCGGCCGTGCGGTTCCAGGGGCCCGAGGCCCCGCGGCAGCATCTGCCTGGTGAGCCGGGAGGACAAAGCTGCAGCCGCGACTCTGCGCGGCAGGAGGGCCGGGGGCAGGGAAGGGGCAGGCGTTTCAAACAGAGCCAAGAGCCTCGGCACAGGTTCAGCCCTGCAGCCAGGCGGGCCGGGGACCGAGAACCAGACTAGGCTATGGGCCAGACACCCGCCCCAGCTCCCGGACAGCTCAGGCCAGGGAAGGAGACGGGCGTTACCTCCCGGAGGCTAAGGGCCTGTCTGCCTGGGGGATGATTAGAGCAGGCTCGTTAGCGCTCTGCACCCCCAGCCGACCGGGGAGTTAGCACAGAAGGAGGCGCAGGGCTGCTCCCCCGGTGTGCTTACCCGGCACATTTCCCCAGGACGCTGGACCCTTCCCCACCCCGCCCGGGCGTTCTCCAGTCGCCCCCCGAGCTGCCTGCCCGTGTCGGTCCCTGTGCGTTGGGACGTAGCAGCCAGCCGCCGGCCGGCACCCTCTGCCCCGGGTACCTCCAGCCGTCCGGAACTGCTGGGGGAACGGCAGCTGCAGCCCGCAGGCCGGAGGCCATTCACCGGGAGAGCGGAGCGTTACCGCAGGCAGCTCCCGCGTTCCCAGGGCCATCGCCAGCAGCGGGCCGTGCCCGGCAGGAAAGCTCCAGGTTGCCCGGGTGAAAAGGAGCCCAGCACCCATGAAACGCGGCAGCCGGGGCAAGGCAGCAGAGAGACAATCGTGCCCCCTACGTACGGTTGGGCTTGCTGGTGTCTGCCTCCTTCTCCTCCGAGGAGGAATCGTCGTCGTCGTCGTCATCCTCGGCAGAGGGCAGAGCGTCTGCAAGAGACGAGGAGCCGGGTTGGAATTCGGCTTCCCACCGGCTGCCCTGCAGGGGAGGAACCGGGCGGAGCTGCCCGCGGCCACGGCCCGGCCTGTGGCTTTCGCCTCCCGCCCCGTGGGCCCCCTCACCTGGCGGCTCGAGCAGGAGCCCTGCGACCGTCGTGTCTAAGCCGAACCGGGGCGCCCCGCACACGCAGCGCTGGGCCCCAGGGCACAATTAAGGCAGTTTCAGAGCTGCCCAGAAGACAACGGGAGGGGGGCTCCCCGGCAGCCCCCCCGAGACACGGACATGCAGGGCAATGCGGTTTGCTGCCCACGCACTCGGCCGTTGGGGGCGCTGTCCAGGTGAGACCTGCGGAGGCCGGGGAGGCAGACTTCCCGCTGGTCCCCGGGTTCTGCCGGCTGGCGCGGGAGCGTGTATCCAACAAGCCCTCCCTGGCGCCGGCCTTGGGGGAGCTGAGAACGTGGGGCAGCAGCCTCCTCGGAAGGAACCTGCCCCCGCGGTCAGACCTGGGCTGCTTTGGCACCTGGAGCAATGGAGGACGCCTCCCCCCAGCCCCTGGCCCTCCCCTCGCCGGGCCCAGGGGCTGAGCCCCCATGCGGCAGGCCAGGGGCTCGGCCGCAGCCAGGACGGGGGGTGCAGTCGGACAGAGGGAAGAGCCCCCTGGTGCTCAGCCCGTGTCATCCCCCCATTTCTGCCCCCGACAGCCGCCCACGTGGCTCCAGCAACACGGAGCGGGAGCATGAGCAGCAGCTGGAGGCTTCGGCCCTGGGTGGGGGCGAGGCTGCGGCCCAAGCGCCGGCTGGACGTGCCTGCCGGCCGCGGGGCGGGGCCCTCCGCTTCCCCAGCAGGCAGCCCGGAGACGCCCTGCAGCTGGGTCTGTCTGCAGGCGCAGACGGTGCCGGAGCCGCGATACCCGGGGCCCGTTTCTCTGCATGGCTCCTCCCCCAGTGCCGGGGCCCGCGGCTGGAGAGCCGAGGGCGGGGAGCCCAACGGGGCTGGGCCCTCCCTGCACGGCAGCTCAGCGCCCGGACCCCGAGCAGGCCCTGCCGCCCGTTCCTCCGCGCCGGCTCTCGTGCTGCTCGGGCACCGCGCCATCGGCACAGCCCGGCCCGGCCAACGCTCGTCAGCGAGTCCACAGCCCCTCCCCAGCTGGGCATGGCCGGGCCACGAGGCTGCGTCTACACTCGGCGTGGGGCCGGGCTAAGCACAACGCAGATTCTCCGGCGGGGCTCGACCTCGTCAGCGAACCCCCAACCTCTCCGACCCATCACTGAGACCAGGCTGGCCCCAGCCCTGCCGGAGCGCGGCTATTGCTAGCATGGCTGGGTGGCCAGGAGGGACGGGGCAAACGAGCTCGGAGAGCACTGCTCCCTCTGCTCACACCCAGTGCAGAATAAACTGTGTTATGTGCACCAAGACAGGTGCCATGTGCACCACCCGTAGGAACATGCTGCTGGCTGTAAGCGGCTGGGGCGCTCTGCCGTTTTGCTGGGTGGCATGTGAATCTCTCCTGGCGGCCGCCCAAGCACAACTCATAGAGAACCCTGCCGCGCTCCTGCCCCCCGTGCGCATGGGCTACGACTTCCAGCTGGGAGCAGCAGCCTGGGCCAGCCACTGAGCCAAAGGCTGGGCCCCGCCGGCAGCGCCCCGAAGTCCCCAGCGACCAGCTACCCCCTCCGCCCTCCTCTCTGCACCGGTCCTGCCTTGCCAGCTGACTGCCCCGGCACAGCGGCTCCGGCTCCCGGCCGGCTGCAGAGCCCCGCCCGATCGTCCCAGCGCCCGCGACGAGCCCCTGGCGGCTGCTGTCCTGGGACGGGCTCCATTTGCCGCACTGGCCTCCCCTGCGCGGATGCTGCGCCCCACGCCCCGGCGACCCCGCGAGGGCAGAGCTCAGAGCGGCCAGCCGCTGGGCCAGCAACACCCGCCTGGCTGCGCACGACCCCCGGCAGCCAGTCGCTGGGCCAGCAACACCCGCCTGGCTGCGCACGACCCCCGGCGGCCAGCTGCTGGGCCAGCAACACCCGCCTGGCTGTGCACGACCCCCGGCGGCCAGCTGCTGGGCCAGCAACACCCGCCTGGCTGCGCAAGACCCCCGGCGGCCAGCCACTGGGCCAGCAACACCCGCCTGGCTGCGCACGACCCCCGGCGGCCACCTCCTGCCGGGCCAGCAACACCCGCCTGGCTGCGCAAGACCCCCGGCGGCCACCTCCTGCCGGGCCAGCAACACTCGCCTGGCTGCGCACGACCCCCGGCGGCCAGCCACTGGGCCAGCAACACCCGCCTGGCTGCGCACGACCCCCGGCGGCCACCTCCTGCCGGGCCAGCAACACCCGCCTGGCTGCGCACGACCCCCGGCGGCCACCTCCTGCCGGGCCAGCAACACCCGCCTGGCTGCGCAAGACCCCCGGCGGCCACCTCCTGCCGGGCCAGCAACACTCGCCTGGCTGCGCACGACCCCCGGCGGCCGCCTCCTGCCGGGCTCACCGCCGCTACGCGAGACGCGAGGCCCACCCGCCGGAGGAGACAGACGCCAGCCTGCCCAGGGCCTCGCCCCCTGCCCAGCCAGCCCGACGGCGGCTCTGAGCCCCGTTCCTCAAAACCACTCCACAGGCAGCCTCCTGCAGCCCGCACTGCCCAGGGTGGGAGACACCCGCGCCGCCTCTATCGCCCAGTCCCAGAGCACCCCCGGGGAATTTGCTGCCCTCCCCCATCTGCCCTCCCCAAAGGGGGAGCCAGCGCAGCCAGCGAAAGGAGAGGGGCTGTATGGATGTGCACAGAGAGGGCATCAGCTTGTTCCTGGGGCTGCCCCAGGGTGTGTGGCAGGGAGGGCCCCTGGGGATGCTCTGGTGCTGGCCAATATTCCCACTCACTTTTCCCATCCATGTGCAGAATAAATATTGTGATACGCACTGCGGCACGTGTACCACCAGCAGAAACACAGGCTGCCCCCTGTGGGCGCTAATCCATTTGACTCTCCTGGACGGCCGCCCAAGCAGTCGGCTTTCAGGGAACACCCGTCCAGCCTTTGGGGTCCCCTGACCAGTGCCTCCAACACACAGCTGCCCCCAGCTCCGCCAGGACAGCCACAAGACCAACACCCCGGCCCAGCCCCAGGGCTGCCACGCACCTGAGACGTTCACGGAGAAGTAGGTGGTCTGGCTCCCCGAGGGGCTGTTGGTCACGCAGGCATAGAGCCCGGAGTCCTCGGGCACCGCGTCCCTGACCTCCACCTCCTCCCCCGTGATGCGCGTCCGGTTGTTCTCCGACAGCTGGACCCCGTCCCGCACCCAGCTGATGCTCTGCACATCCTCCCGGAGCCGGCAGCGCAACTGGAGGAGGTCGCCAGGGTGAGCCGAGTGGGACTCCACTTCCACTTTGGCGTGCGCTGGAAGAGTCGGAGAGAGAGAGAGAAAATAGGAACCCGCAGCGGACGGGGCTTTTCCTGGGGCTGGCATGTCCTGCGGGGCGTCTCCTGGGCCGGCCCTGCTCCGGGTGCAGGCTCCGCTTTGCCCCGGGCCAGTCGGTGCGCCGTGGGGCAGGCCACGGCCTTTTCATCCAGCGGCGGTGCCGGGCGTGGGAAGCAGCTGCCGCCAGCCGCGGCGGAGAGCCACGCATGGCAAGGGCACAGGCCAGGCCCCGCAGCTCAGGGCAAGGGCCAGTCCAGCTCACCTACCTGTTAGCCCGCCAAGCAGAGCAGCGGCAGGCCTGTTCTGCAGCCCGCGGGCAGGGGAGAGAGGAAGAAGAAGCAGAGGTTAAAAGCAACTGCAGCAGGATTAAGCATTTCGCCTCCCTTTGAGAACCCAGCGCTAGCACAGGAGTCGGGGCTGCTCATGCGCCCTTGGACCGTCCAACCCCGCCCCTTGGGCCAAGTTTTCCAGAAGTGACTTTGGGGGCTCCATGTGGGGCATCTGAAAGGGGCCTGGACTTCAGAGAGGGTGCGGGGCGCTTTCCCAAAAAGCAGGCCCCTTTAAGGGCACCTGAAATTGGAACTCGGGTCTGAACACCCTGGCTTGTGCGCGACCCACTCTGCTGCCCCCCCCGCAGCGGGAACGCCCCCCTCCCCCGCACATGCAGAGCCCCGGGAAGCTGTACTGCGCAGCGCCCGGCCCAATTCTCCACGCCTGCAAAGCTCAGCGCAGGCAGCCACAAGCAGGCCGGGTATCACTTGGCTGAAGCGCTGGGGGTCCGTGAAGGGGACTGCGTCCAGGCAGAGCCCACGGCGGAAACGCTTCGGTGGCAGCACCCTGGCGGGGCCGGGTCGGCTCAGGTGACCCTCCGTGGAACAGGTGCGGGCCGGGGTTCCCATGTTGCCGGCTCTGTGACGATGGGAGACTTGCAGCTGCCATCCGACGCCACAGTTGCTTTGGCAGCACAAAGGTCCTTTCTCCTCCTGTGGAGACGCCCCGGCTCTGCTGGATCTGCGGGCTCCCAGCCACGGGCCTCGGCTCTGCCATTGGCACTGCTGTCTTGAAGGCTTCTGGTTCCAGGCGTCCCTCCTCGGTCCCTGCTTCCGAGAGCGCCGCGGCGGCACGGGGGAGCGAGGCTGCAGCCTCGCAGGGGCTGAGCCGACCACGGTGCCGTGTGCGAGCCACCGGCTCCGCACCGCCTGGCCCGAGGCCTCGCCGCCACGGGAGATGGCTCCAGGCTCCAAGCCGCTCAGGGGTGGCTCCTTGGATTCCACCTGCCCGTCCTTTGAGAGCCACATCGGCTGCAATGCAGAGACCCACCGGGCCCTGGTCCGGGCCCCGGACTCGGCAGCGACGTCGCTTCGAGAGGCCCCAGCACCCTCCTGCAGGGCCGAGGCCCCCTTGCCGGGGTTCGACCAGGGACGGGAAGGGTGAACCGGTGAACCAGAGGGGGCTGGAGCGGCTCCCTGCCTTGGGCAGGCGGCTGCCAGCCCCGCGGGGTGCTCCAGCCCAGCTGCAGAAGGTGGGGGGGGGGGCTGGACTGGAGCTGCGCCCGCCCCCTTGAGCGGGCGAACCAGTTCACCAAGGAAACGGGATTTGACGTCCCTACTCCCCACAGCTGCTCAGGGCCAGGAGTGACGGGGGAGGGAGGCAGGTGTCAGAGGAGAGACCCACCCTGCGGCCAAACGGGCACTGGCTCAGCTTGCTGCGATGCCGGAGGTGCAGGGCAGAGCCGGGCTGAGCCCCTCCCGCCCCGGCTGGGCCCCAGCTCAGCTCTCTCCACCACGATACTGAATCCAAGCGCAAACGTCGGCGGCTTTCCTGTGTGTGCGTCAGACCCCCCCCCCCCGAGCAGCACAGACCTCTCCCCCTCCCCCCGGCCTCAGTGCTGAGCCGATTCCCAGGACGCTCGTCCAGGGCGTGAGCTGGGGGGGGGGTTGCTAAAACACACTCAGCAGCGCCCCCTCCCCCCCCAGAGACACACGGGAACACCTGTTACCTTGCCCTCAGCCCTGCACTGCCCGGACACGCCGCCTCTCAAGCCAGCACTGGGAGAAGTTTACCAAGTGCACTTTTATCCCCACGCTGCCCCGGTTTCCCTTTCATCGGTTTCTAAACGAGCGCCCTGGGGGCGCTCCTCGCGGGGACGCGTCTTTCCCTCTGAATTCCTAATGGACTTCAGCTCCACGGAAACAGGAGAAGGTTCGCATTGGCTTAAACCCCACCCCGGCAACTGCGGGGCCTGGACCGCGGCTGTACTTCTGTGCAGCACCTCGCACGAGGAAGAGAGCGTCTCTGAAGCAAGCTGTCAGACAGCTACCACGGGAGTATTTTCAAATGGACGATCCATTGAGAGGAACTGCCCTTTTCTGTGGCATGGATCCCGCCTTGTTTTCGGCATTCCTGGCACAGGGGAGGCGCTTTGGAGAAAAAACACTCAAGAGCGAACAGCCAACGTGTTTTTGTGAATTTTTTTTTTTAACAGCTGGGAGGGAAATTTGCCGTCCCTCCTGCTGTGTTTCTACCCAAACCAGCTGCGGCAGGGTGCCAATCGCCGCCGGAGTTCATCAGGAACACGAGGCGTTCGGGTAGGGCAGCTTGGGACAGACAGACAGACAGCGACCCTCTCTGCACGCAGGGAAAGTGGTTTCACTCTCCGCAGGACGTGCATTTCCGGGAGCTCTGGCATTCTGTGTTTCCAATGATTCCTCACAGGCACCTTGGCAAGCAGATACAATCCCCGGGGTATTTCCCACCCCTCTCCACACTCACCCCCCAAGAGTTCCCGCCGTTCCACTGCCAACAGACCAGCAACAGCAAAAGGAACGGCCCCAGAACAGGAGCCCGTCTCCCGAAAGTCCCCACTTCTCTTGCGCACCCATCGCAGGCGGCTAGTCCTCCCTTCCCAGGCCACCTACTCAGCCACGCTCAGCTGGGACGTGGACTCCTGCCTCGGATCGGCCCCTCACCCGCCTGCTGAACTTTCAACCATGCACCTTGTTGCCTTCTTCCCCCTGCCCCAGGCTCATCTGCCAAGCAACCTCCCGACCACCTTCAAATGCCTCCTGAAAACCTCCTTTGGCCCGGCGCCCATGAAAAGCTGACGCGCCAAGGCTGCTGGCGAGCTGAGAACACAGGGCAGCGCTGTCGCAGAAATTCCCGGCTCTCTGGTCAGTCCCTGCCATTGGCCATCTCTTGTCTTCGACTGGCAGCTCCTTGGGGCAGGGACCTTTGTTGTGTGTTTGCGCAGCGCCCGACACCACAGAGCTGCGGCAGTAACCCTACGAAGACACTTTCCCGTTACCCTTTTTGCCTTGCATCTGTGTGTGCATCAATTCCCCAAACGGGGTGAGCAGGGTGCAGCTAAATCAAATCCCTCTCGCGCCCTTTTAACAGCAAAGAATCGCCCCGTAGCCCGAGCACCGTTCCCGCCACGAGCCAGGCCACGCGGCTGCGGTTTTGTACCGCGCTTGCTGCTGCTGCTACGGCGCGGGGGAGGTTTGCCTGTGACAGTCCTGCCGGCAGTTCAGCCTCTGCCCAGCCGCGGGGTGGGAGGGACTCGAGAGCTTTGATTCGAATCAGACCGTGAAGTTTGGAGGTAGAAATGCCGCGCACGATCCAATAGCATCAGCGGCTACTGGGCCGTTATCTGGCTGCTGCCTGTGCTGGGAGACTGACCAGGGATTTTTAGGCCCTTCCGATTCCCAGTTCTGGTTGGAGGTGTCCTGTTCCATGAAGCAAGACCCCGGTCCAGGGCCCAGAGCGGGCACAAGCCCTCAGCCCTGCCTTTGGGCTGGGGACCAGGGCAGGGCACTGCCAATAGAACTAGGCTGGACAGAATCCCAGGAAAGCAATTCTCCAGCCGCCCGCAAAGCCTTTCGCACGGCTCAGCGGGACCTGCAGGGCCGGGGGGGACAACCGCTGGCAGAGGGCCTGGGGGAGAACAAAGCTTTGGGACAATCCGCTTTCCCGCATGTGCTGCGGCATCGGCAGGCAGGACCCGGGCCGGTTTTCACACGGGTGTTTCACGCATGACCGTGGACACGGGGCTGGTGAAGACGCGTTTCTCTCCTGTCCCTATGCTGGGCTCAAGGCTTCACGTTCCAAAGGGGCAGAGGCTACTTTGTTACGTTCAGGTTCTGGTTTCTCTTTCTCCCGGGGGGGGGGGGGGGTTACCCATGTGCACGGGCGTGTGGGCTAGATCAGGTTTCGAAGTCACTAAGGCCCCCTCCCCCGTCTCCAAGACTGTTTTACAGTAACTGCGCGCCCAGCGCAGGCAGGCAGGGCGGAGGGGCCGGACGCCAGCCAGGGCTGTCTGCAGGAGAGGCACAGGCTGGCCTCGAGCGCACATCTCGGCGCCAACGGTGGGAACGCTGGGAAAAGGGACTCGAGGGCTGGTGAGCTTGGCCGGGGAGGGGGCAGAGTTCTGGCAGGGGGGAGTTTAATTTTATTCCCTCTCACCCCCTTCCCTGGGTGAATCTGAGAGGACACGGCCGCTTTGGGCGAGCCTGTGGCCTGCCAGCCGATCACGTGCCAGGCGGGAGGCAGCGGCATGAGGGCCGGGGCAGCGTAGGACCTGGCACTGGGCAGCCCCCAGCCCGGAGCAGAGGTGCCCAGGGGACGGAAGAGTCAGCCCGTGGCTCAGGGCACGTCTGGCTGCCTGATGCTCAGAGGGGGCCACGGAGCAGCCCCAGACCAGGGTGCGACTCAGGGAACCGACGAATGCTTTTGGCCCCGGTGTCCGGAAGTTGGGAACATGGCTTGGGCTTCTGCTCCATCCCCTGCTGTGGGCTGGGCGAAAACCAAGCCCCAGTGCCTGCCCGGACAAGGGCTCGCTCCCTTAAGAAGCTCACGATGCCCTCGGCTCACCGGATCACCCCGGGTGCCACGCAGTCAACGCAGGAGGAGTACAGCAGGGGGCAGCCCGTGAGAACATCTGGCTCCCAATTCCCACGGACTTTTCCGAGCTGCAGCTCTCCAGCCCTTGCCCTGGGGGAGGCCGGCCTGCGAGGTGAGCCGCGACGCTGCCCCGGTGCATGGTGAGTAAGGCGAGCGTCTGATCACTGGGCTCCGTCGGGCTGAAACGTCTCTTTCATGCACATCGCTGCTCTGTAACTCAACCCGCGCCAACAGGTGCAGCCTGGCCAGCAGGGGGGAAGCCGCGGGGGCTAGCGTGCACCGCGCTGCGCAGGTCCTGCTCCGGCAGAGCGGTCCAGCACACGCTGCCCTCTCCAGCCAGGGGGCTGCATAAGCCAGATGAACTCCCTGCCCTTCTGCCCAGGCCTTGTCTTCCTCCTCTTGTGCCGGGGGCAGGGGAAAGGCAGCGCGGGCTGCTCCCGCATCGGAGAGGTGTCCCCCCCAGGCCCGACGGTGCTCACTTCACAGGGCCCCGCGCCAGAGCTCCGGGAGCGGCAGGGCTCTCGCCCCCGGGGTTCAGGCGGACGGAGGAGGGAGGAGGGGATACAAGACAGGGATGCTGTGTGGAGTCCACCCCCTCTGTGCCCGGGGAGACGGGACAGGAACAGTGGGGAGCCCAGCAGCGGCTAGTGTGGAAACCCAGCCTGAGAAAAGTTACCCCCCCACCTTCACCCCATCTTTTTAGCTGGGGCAGTGCAATGCTGGGCCGGGGCCCCGGCTCTCCGACACCAGCGGGCGCTCCTGCATGGAGACATGTCCCCGGCTGAGGCCTGGGAGCCAGGGCACGCCCCTCGGGAAAGAGACAAGCCACAGCACCTTGGGGGCCTGATCCTCCAAACGGGCCTGCCTGTGCCATGCCCCCCTCCAGCCCACGCGCCACTGCTGCGATCAATCCACTGGAGTTCGAGTTAGCTGGTCTTAACCAGACTCGCTAGTTGAGACCCACTACATCGAACTCAGAGGGCGCCCCCGTCGGCGTCTGGTACGCCGGCTCTCGCTGGGAGTAAGGGAAGCCGGCGTACTCTCCGCAGCTGGAGTTGCGGACCGTTAGTGTAGACCTGGCCTCAGTTACCGCCTTTCGAAGTGCTTGGAGACAGAGTCCGAATGCAACGTCACCCAAGCCGCTACCTGCCGTCCCCAGCCAGGGGCTGCGTGTCCCATTCCCAGAAGGGACCCGTGACCAGCTAGTTCCCCGGCCAGAGAACTTCCCAGGAGAATTCCCCAGGCAGAGCTGTCAGAACAACACCCAACCCGAGTCTTAAAAGTCACCAGTGATGGAGACTCCACCATGGTCCTTGGGAAACTGTTCCAGTGGTTCATTGCTCTCCCCATTCAAAATGCACCAGGAGCCTCTAGCTCCCGGCATCGGCTCGTGCTGTCGCCCTCTGGGACGAGGCTACTGTTAAATACAACAAGCAGGCCTGGTGCACCTTAGAGACTAACCAAACCAGACAGACTCGCGAGCGTTGGTGGGTGCAGCCATCTGCGTCAGAGGAACTGGGGTGGACGTGTTTGCTACCCGTGTGGGTACAACAGCCCGCGACCAAGTCAGCCCTTTGCCGTCTCTTTATTAAGCCAAATAAATGGAGCTCCAGGTGTCTAACACTACAGGGCAGGTTTTCTAACCTTTACTCTCTCCTGCGGCTCTTCCCCCAACCCCCTCCAATTTATCAACATCCGACTTGAGTGCTAAAGAGAGAGGTGAAGTTTAAAGTACGTTTTTTCTTTACAAAGCTGGAAGATGGTCGCTGTACAAATCCAGCCACACAGCAGGCTGGCAGTGGGACGGACCAAACGCGAGGAGAAGGCCAGATCCTTCACGTTCGCCTTGTTCTTTTTTTGAATTTCAAGTCTGAGGATGTAACTCGAGCTCCTGGAGGGAGGGCGCCTCCTTCCCGGGCGAGGGGCTGCTGGCGGGGGAGCGACAGCCGACGGGGAAACCTGGCATCCCTGGCTGGAGAAGGGCAATTCAGCGGAGGAGGAGTGTGTAATGGCTTTGAGACAAGGCTGCAAAGTAGAGGCATGATGTCAGGTCCCCAGCGCGGCAGGTTTCATTACTTGGAAACGGAACGAGGCGCTGGGTTCAGTCTGGCGATGGAGAACGTCACGGGGTCCATGGAGCCGCCGCTGGCTCTCCACCGCGCTGGCGAAGGGCAGGAGGGAGGACTCATTTCATAGCCAGGGAAACGTCTGCCCCCCTCGCGCCGAAGAGAGGGCGCAGTAAAACGCCCAGCTCCGGCTTGGCGGCCACGCCGTGAGAGCGACGCAGGCTCCGAGAGTTCAGCGCAGATTAACCTTTCGCCCTTCGCCATTCAGCCGAGCTCTCAATACAGCGCTTTTTTCCCCCCGAGGGTTTTGCATGCAAATGGCCCTGGGCCAGACCGGGCCATCCGCAGGCCGAAATTCGGCATTCAGCCTGCACCAACCGGCGCGAACTGCTGTGCCGGCCACAGAGGCTGCACTAAAGCCGCCAACAAAGAGATGCAGGGAACAATAAAGCGCTGAATGGCTTAGATCAGCAGGTCCTCTCGCCGGTTGCCATGGAGACCCCACCAGGGCTTACTAAAGGTATTTCCTGAAGACAGAGCACAGGCCCAGCGGCTCGGCTAATCCCGACAGGAAGTGCTCCCCGGCGGGGCGGGCGGCAGCCACGGGCCTCTCCGCTCGCCCAGCGTTCGCTCGCCGTTCCTCGGCCGCTGCGGGCAGGGGGTCCGCACGGATCCCAACAGCCCCCCCTTTCTGCTGCAATCGCCAAGAGACCCCACACTGCAGCGGGGGGGAGGGGCTGTCGGTCCCCCCCCCCCACACCCCCATTTTGGGATTGTTCAATCCCAAACTCTCCGGCTGGCCGGCCACGTGTCACTTGATACCTGAGGCCTGTTCTCACCTGGGGGGGGTGCCCAGCGCCCCCCCCCCCCCGACAGCAGCCCTGCTGTGTGCAAAGCGATGGCTCTGAGTACTGAAGCAGGGAGCCTGGCCCAGAACCCCAGGGCTGCAGAGCCCTCAGGAGGCACCGAGTCCAGCCCCCTGCCCAGAGCAGGACCAGCCAGGGCTGTGCCAAGCCGGGACTTAACCTCTAGGGATGGAGGTTCCCCCCCAACCCAGCCCAGAGCTTCCCCACTGCCTAGGGCAGAGTCCGGGGGAAGCCAGGCTGGCTGAGGGCTCTGGCGCCAAACCCCTTTCCCATGGGGACTCCGGGCAGACTGGTACGTCCCGGCGATGCGGCCAAGGGACGCGCTTCCCGGGAGGGGGGTGGCTGCTGCGCCCTCCCAGCCCTGCCAAGGGCCACTCTGCCGGCCTGGCCCGGCCCCCACGCTGCAGGGCTCAGGTGGGAAGCAAGGAATGCAGCCCTTCCCCCACACTGGACAGCACCGCGGGGGGAAGGCCCCCAGCCCACCAGAGACCCTTGGGCTTGGCCAGGCCGAGGCTGTTGGGACACAGCGCCAGCAGAGATGGGACACTTCGATGTTCATTCTCTGAGCCTGCTGATGTCCCAAGCAGGGATCGGTCTCGCCCACCACTGAAATGCTGCCACCTCTGGGGAGGAACGCGGCAGCAGTTAGCACATCAGGCCCAGAAGTGGGTGGGATGCAGGTTAAAAACCTCCATAACATCAAGGTAACCATGGTCTCTTGTCGCTTCCTAGTTCTGCTCTAGGAGGGGCTTCCCCCACAGGCCCCAGGAGAAGGAGCGTAATGCGCTTGTCCCCCTGGAATTCCCGCATTTTGTATGAGATGAAGCAGCATTTAATTAACGGGCAGTTCAGTCGCTGCAAAGCAGCTGGAATAATCGTGCGCCATTCCCCCGGGGGCGAGCGTCAGCCCCCGCCCGGTGCACATCCCTCCTTCGGCTGTGACCCTTTGGAGAGGGCGCGCTACTCCGCATCAGAGCTCTCTGGCGTTCGCAGCCGCAGCCCTGTCGGTCTGCACCTGCCAAACCCACGAGGGGCCCTGGGGCAGCCCCGGCAGATTTATTTGGGCACCAGCTTTCGCGGGTCCGAACCACTTGGCACAGGGCCGGATACACGTTAGTGCCGTTATTCATGGTGCGTCGGGAAAACAGTAACTTTGGGCCGAGAGCTTTGCCCGGTGGGACGTGCAGCACTGGGGGGGGGGGGTCTCTGTTCCCCTGATGTTTATATTGGGCAGTGGCAAAGGGCTGCGTCCAGGTGCCCACCCCCCCAGCACTGCCAGGTGGGTTCGCTGCTGGAGGAGGGAGAGGCCAGCGCTGGAGACCTGCTGTTCCCAGCCACACAGCGTCTGCGAGAAACACCTGGGAGCAGGCAGGCTCCAGCTCCCCCCTTCTCCTCTGGGTGTGAATGCAAACGCCCCCCAGCCTGCTGACACCAGAACGGGGACGGGAAGGGACCAGGCAGCTGCCACTTGCAAATGGCGCCACTTTCCATAACAAACAGAGGAGCAGGTTCCCCAGTCCCCTGGACAGGCGTAGAGGGAGCAGTTCCAGGCGGCTCAGTGGAAGAGGGACATGCCACCACGTGACACTCCTGCAACCACGGCAGAGGTGGGATTTCATCCAGACCTCAGAGTCCAGCAACGCCCCCTCCCCACCCCCCCAATCCCAGGTCCCATCAGCAAGCGGGCGCGGAGCTTAGCCCCACGGAGCAGGCGAAGCAGCCGAGGTTCGAACCCGTCGGGCAGTCCCAGTCCAGATCGGGTTGCAATGAATTGCCCAGCGCAGGGGCCACTGGGTCCGCGCACACGCCGTGATCCTCCTGACTCCCTGCTCTCGAGGGGAGCAGAGACTCCCGGCCCCGGGCGCCCTGCTGCATGGCCCAACGCAGCTTCTGTTTCACGCTCTGCTCCTGGGGAGCCCAAGAGAAGTCACCGGCAGCAGGCCCAGCTCACCCAGGCTTCCACCTCGCCAGCTCCGGCTGCCCTGCGACCGAGGTCCACGAGGGCCCTTCGCCTTCTCTGGGGGCTTCCTTTCCGGGTCGGGGGTCCAGGACAGGAGAAGTTCTGCCCCCTCGGAGTGCACGGAGGGAAGGAAGCAGGTGAGAGCTGTTTCTCGGGGGCCTGTCTCCTGGTATTTCTCTGTCTCCACGTGGGGCGCAGGGGGGTGAGATGTGGCCCGGCGACTAACTGGAGTTCGCTGCCTCTTGAGAGCTGATTTCGGGCAGCCCCCCGGAGGTGCCAGCTGTCCCCCATGGAAAGGGGAGCGGAGGCAGCCGGACCGCCCAGCGGTGAACATGGTGAGCGCCGGACCTGGGGCGGGGGCGCAGGCTTTCTCTGGGAGGCTGGTCGCTGTGTGAGAGCGAAAGCAGCAGCAGCCTGCGGGCGACCCATCAGGGTTCCGGTGCGGCCTGCGAGACGCGTTTACCGCTGGCTGCTCTCCACGGATTTTCCCCCGACACGCAAAGCCAGGGCCTGCTGACGGCACAACGCCAAGAGCCAGGAACTCCCTCTGCAGCCAATCCCAGCGCTGCGGCTGTTCAGCCGGCATCGCTCGCGAATTCGAGGGGCGCCAGCGCCGTGAGCAACCCTGCCCGGCCCGAGAGAGCCGCTTGGGTACCACAATCTCGTGGCCCCGAGACGGAGGGATACGCCTGCGGCCCCTCCTGCCTGGCGCTGGGATAAAGCCTCGTGGTCATTTCTAGCACACGGAAGGGCCTTTCGGCGCAGGCGGCTACGGGGCCCTGCCCCTCGGTGGGCTCTGTCTCCGGAGCCCGGGGCGTCACTATCCAGCCAAGCACAGGAGGCCTGGCTGCAGGACAGAGGAGCCTTTTCTGTTGTTTGTGAGACTCCGGCGAGGAGCTGCTGGGCTAAACCCGATCCCCTGCCCCCCCTCGGGGAACTGCGCCTTGTAAAAACAGTGCCCCAGCTGCTAAATGCGATCTCTGACCTCTGGCCACGCACTGCGGGATAATGGCTCCCCCTCACCCCACCCCCGGCTCAGCAATTAATCACAGCACCAGACACTTCACTCGCTACATCCTGCTTGGGCTGGCCTCAGAGACACCCCCGAGGGGAACGCCCGCAGCTACCGCAGTCAGAAAGGGCAGCCAGCGGAGCGAGAGCGGGGAGGCGCCCTGGGACAGGCCCCCGAGCCCCGTGGGCCCTGCGGTTCACCCCAGGAGAGGGCGTGAGCCAGCAGCAGCCCCAGTGGCTTCTAGGGTAATTCCGCACCCCCAGAAACATCCCCAGCGACCCTGGCAGGAGCCAGCCAGGATGGGCCCATAAGTCACCCTGCCTGAGTCTCACTCCAGCCCCCCCGCCGCCTGGGACTTTCCTTCCCACCTCCTGGCCTGGGGCTCTGGCTGGCAGGGGGAAAGAAACGCAGATGGAGGATGCCCCGGAAAGCCCCCCAGCAACCCCGAAGGCCCTGCCTGCCGGCTGCACCCCAGGGCATGCGGCGTCGCAGCCTCCGCGGCCAGAGGGGCCGCTGGTGCTGGTTACGGCTCCCGCTGCCCTGCGCGGCAGCCAGCCAGGCGGGCCCGGTTCCCCGGAGCTACCCCGCACCTCAGCCCGCCGCGCTGGGTCACTTGGGGTGGAGGCTGGCTCCGCAGAATTGAGGAACAGCAAGAGCGTCACCATGAGCGTTCCTGCCTCACGGCCCGGAGATTAACCCTCCACGGTCCCCGGCAGGGCAGAGCGAAGGCGCCGGAACTCGGGGCTCGGGCACAGCCAGGCCATAGGGCGCAGACTGGCTTCCCCACGGGCGGCGCTGGCGGGATAACGCTCCCGACCCCTCTCGGGCGGGGCTGGGAGCGGAGCCTTGCAGCCGGACACGGGATGCGCCGGGGAGAGGGATGCTGAGGCAGCGCTGGCCACAGGGCTCTCCTGCTGCCCTGGTCCGAGGAGGGCACATGGCACCCGCAACGCCCGCGGCATCGCCACGCGCAGGGCCCCCGGGATCCATCCCTCGCTCAGCTCCCACGCGCCTCGCAGAGCCCCCTGCCGGGGAGATTAAAATACGAAGTGAAAACCCCCAAAATGCCCCCGGGAAAGGCACAAGGCAGCGCCGGGGGCACGAGGCTGAGGCACTAACCCTGGGCCCACTCCCGGCTCTGTGCCTCTGAACTGGGGACGGGCCCCGGCGGAAAGCCTGGACCACAGGGACTAGACTGGGCTTGGCGCGGGAGACGAGGACAACGGCACGTTGGGGAAAAGCCGCCGGGGGGAGTTTCCGCGCGTTTTCATTTCCCCTGGCTGTGGGAGGGGGACGGAGGCTGCGCACGGACATTCCTGGACTTTCCCCTCTCACGGGATGTGTTGCCACCTCCACATTCAGGGAGTCCCGAAGGCCCTAGGAGCCGCTGCAATTTGTCGTGCTACAGAATTCTCGATACCTGGCAGGCGCCCGGTCGAAGGCAGAACTGCACCCGTCGCGGCGAGGAGGGGCTGCTCCCCTGGCCACGGAAGGGTCCCGCGAGCAGCCTCTCGCCGCTCCCAAGCGGCACCTCCCAGGAGCCGCTGCACTAGCGACAGGGAAACGATCCCGCGGCCGGCCTCGCGCCCTCGCTCACTGCGAACTCTCGCCGCTCGCCCTGGCGCGTCCCGGCTGCCCGCTGCTCTCCGTGGGGGCAGGGCCACGGCGGCGGGGCTGGCCCGGCACCGGCCTGCGTGCACGGGAAGGAAGCGCCCCTTTCGCAGCGGAAGAGTCTCCCCCGGGAGCCGGCCCAGCCAGCGCCGCCCGCAGCGCTCACCGCCCGGGCCACACGAACCCAAAGCGGGGGAGCTGCCTCCTTCCTGGCTGAGCCACTGGGGAGCCGTGGCCGGGACCCCGCCACACCCAAAGCCCTGCAGACTGACCGAGCGGGCGCGAGGCAGGAACCCGGGGGCGCAGCTTCCAGACACGCCGCGGGGCAGGGGCGGCCTGGCACTAGGCACTGAGCCAGGCCCAGCGGAGGGCAGAGCGGGGGCAGCAAGGCTAACCGCTCACCGGCACCGGCCGGGGCAGCCAGCGTCGCCACTGGAAGGGGATTTACAGCCCGAGACGGAGCCCAGAGGCCTGGCCGTCCGACGCACGGGGCACTCAACAGCCGCCCAGGGCCTTGCGCACAGGCCCTCCCGAGAGCCGCCCTGCACTGCCCGAAGGCGCCGCCCCGCCTGGCCAGGGCCCCCAGGCGGGGTGCCAAAGCCGACGCAATCTCTTCCTGACCCGTCCACGCTGGGAGCTGAACCGCAGCCCAAGAGCATCCACCGGCCACGGAGCCGCCTGGGCCAGAGCGGGGCGGGGGACTCTTTCCTGGAACCACCCTTAAGCTCCGAGAATCAAGGTGCCCGGCCCCTGCTCTGCTCCCGCCAGTCCCACTCCAAACCCATTGGGGCTCCCGCGCAGCTCGTCTCTGGGCCTCAGGCTGCCCAGCCCACCCCTCTTGCGCCCGGGGGCCACTCCAGGACACATCTCCCAAGATAGGCGGCCGGCTAAGCAGAACCCCCTGCACTGGAAGAAAAAGCAGCAGCGAGGGGAGTTAAAATGCCAGCCGGAGAGCTCAGAGTCGGTCGAGTTTTGTGGCCTCTCCGGGCTGAAGCAGGACTGGAGGTTTCTGGCGCTGGTCACGGCTGTCTGGAAGGCCGTACGGGGATGGCAGGGGCTGGCTCCTTGGCGTGCATCCCCCGGAGGAGGAGGGGAGGCCGTTACGGTGCCCGGCTGTCGTCAGAATCTCTCTCAGGCGAGTTCCAGAGCTCCACTTTGGTGCCAAAACCGGCACGCTAGCCAGTGCGCCGTGGCGGCTCGTGCATTCAGCTGGGATTTGCAGAGCAGCCAAAGGGAGTTAGGTGCCCAAATCCTACTGTGATTCCGAGAGAAAATCCAGGGCGTTTCCCCCCACACACGAGTCTCACACACTTGGAGTCGTCCTGCCCAGACCAGCGTTGCGGTGTCCCCCCTCAGGAGCCAGAGGGCTGGATACTCTCCCACAAGGAGCAGCCGCCATCTGGCCCCTGCCTCCCGGCCGTCAGCCGCAGACAACCCCACCCATCTCCGCCAGGATGTGGCAGCCCCGGGAGCGCGGCTTCTCACCCTGGGGCACGTGTAGAACCAGCAGCCCCCCGGCGGGCACGGGAGTCACCCCACACCTCGGGGCCTGGGGGGAGGAAGAGGACAGGTGGGGAGGGGAAGGGAGGCGTCCCACAGACCAGCCTTGTGCGATTCAAGCCAGGCAGCAGGGCAGAAAGCCTGGGCCGCGGTGGCTGCTCTGTTTCTTCTCTGCCTCGCCGGGAGCGCAAGAGGCTCCACCAGGCGATAGGGTTACTCTGCCTCCAGCGCCCGGCTGGCCCCGCGCCAGGGCCATTACACCTCAACGTGCCGCCGGGTTCCAGACAGCGCCGGGGAGAAATGACGCGCAACCGGCCAGGCCGTGCCGGGGCGCGTTCCCAGCACAGAACAGCAACGGGTCCCCGCAGCGCCGCCTGGGAGCCAAACCCAGGGGGTGCCCGTCAGTAGCAAATGGGGATTAGAGGCTCTAGTTTGGGGGACACGGTCTCAAGCCCCAGGAAAGTGCCGGGGGAAGCCGGTCGAGTCGGCCCTCGTTCTACTGTGGCCCCGGGGGAGTGTTAGGAGCCACTGAGTCGCACCCAGAGCCCCAGGCCGCAAGTGGCCCCAGGACACCAGGGGCTTCTGCAAAAGGCAGGAACTCAGCCACGTGACACCCAAGCCCGCTGGGCAGCGTTCACCCTTCCCCCCCCACCTGCTCCTTCTCAGATCGCTGCTTTCATCCCATGCACGAGCGGCCAGCACCCCCCGTGCATGGCACTTGGGACCCAGGCTGGAGCTCAGATGCCACTCCCTGGTCAGGAAAGACGAGTGTGTTCCCCTGCTGCAGCCGTACGCCCCCACCTGTCTCCTGGTGCCGAGCCCCGTTTGGCACCCGGGATTCCAACACCCCCACAGTCTCCAGCTCTCAAGCCGGACTCCCCAGCGTCCTTCAAGCCAGCTGCCCACCGCCCGGCAGACGCCCGTCCCGTTGGTTAACGGGGGAAGGCACCGCACCGAACGCCAATGTCAGCTCATCAACACAAGCCAAACGACCGCCACGGAACAGAGCAGGAGTCCGCGTCGGCTGTGAGAGAACCCGCCCCTCGCGTCACTGCCCACGGCTTGGCCCGGGCGAACGGGGGCCTCTTCGGGAGCTTGGCCCCCCAAGTTAACAAACGGTTTGTTGCTTTTGCACTGCCACGTCCCTTGGGCAAGACTGACCACGTCCTGGCTGGCAGCTGCTCAGACCTTTCCGCAGCGCCGTGGCTCAGGTACGCCGCCCCCTCCCCCCGCCCCAGCACAAACCCTTCGCTGCGGCAGCCAAGATACTGGCCGGTCTTGTTCCTACTGCAGGGCTGCCAGACAGGCTGGAGACACCCAATACCTCGGCCCCATTCAGCACAACAGCGCAGAGAACGGGGCCGGAGAACAGATCCCAGAAACCTGCCCCGCCGGGGCTGTCGGTCACGTGGCTAGCCACAAGCAGCAGGAGCGACTGGCTCCGCCGGGGGAGGAGCGGACGGACGTGGTTCCTCTTACCTTGGTCTGGCAGGGTTGGGGCTGGCCTTGCAGCGCACAGCGAGGCTGTGACCAGCACAGCCCAAAAGAGGAGGCACCGCCAGGTAAACATCCCAGTTCTACTGCTGCTGGATGGCAACTGGGCTCCAGAACTCCATGGGGACCCGGGTCTCGGCGGCCAGCGGGCTGGCTGGGGTTCCCTGAGTCTTCTCTTCCAAGCTTCCGGTCTCTCCACACTGCCAAGCGGGAAACAAGAGTTAGGTCGGGAGGAAGTCGGGTCCACGCCCAGCGGCGGCCGCGGCAAAGCCCCCTCCAACTAAACACACCGGCCGCGGAGCTTTCGAAAACCGGTGTTCACGGTGTTAGCGCCTCTGGGGACACGTCACCGCGACGTGCAGCCCTCGCTCGGATTTAAAGCACAAGCGTTCGCCGCTCTCTCTCAGCGCCACAACAGCGTGCAGGAATGAAGTCACCCAAAGCCGTCCGTTAGCACCGCAAAGCAGCCCCCCGTTCTCAGAAGCGCATCTCCCACAGGCTGCAGGGGCTCGCGCTAGGGATGTAAAATCCCAATTCGTTAGTTAACCGGACGGCGGTCGGGCTGGAGAGCTCCCTGCGAGGCTGGACATGCAGTAAGGGGGAGGCTTACGGGTTAACAAGTCAACATCCCTGTCCGCACCAGGCATCTCAGGGATTTCTCCATGAGAAACGCCAGCTCGCCAAAACTGAAAGAGTTTGTCGGACGGGCGGCTCTGGACAAGCCTCCCGACAAGCACCTCTTGACAAAAGGCCCGAAAACCCCGTCAAGATGTTCCGTTTCAGCATGTGCGACATGGAAAGTTTTGATTTTCGTTGCTTATCCTGACACGCCCAGGTTGTGAAACGCCCGGGGAGACTGACGTAGGCGGATCTTTCCCTTCTAGAGCAGCTCTCATCTCCAAGCAATCTGGGAGCTTCAGAAATGTCCACAAATGTGCCTGCACCTACCACTGGGGTGCAAGGCAAGGGACCCCAGGAGAGTGATTCAAAGTAATGCAAGGCACCCACTGCATCCCAGCTGCTACTACAAGCTGAGCCCCTCTAATCTGGCACCCTCAGGGCCTGACCAGGGCTGAACTAGAGAATTTGCCAGACCACGGGAGGTCGATACTGTCTAGCAGCATCACTGACACGGCCCCTGCTTGCTGGGGTTGAGAAGAGTAAACTCGAGCTAAAGAACAGCCCAGAACACGGAGAGCCAGGCCTGGCGGCTGTACACAAGCTGTAAGGGACTGCGGGAAACTTTGCCACACCCACGATGAGCGGACACCCAGCTCTGCCAGAATGCCGGACCGCGGAGGTTGCTGGACCAGAGAGTGCCGGACTAGAGAGGTCCAACGTGTACAGAACCGTCCTTCAATACACACAAGTTCTAATCAGGGACGTAAGGAGGGGAGATGTGTGCGAGCTCACACACGCACAGAACGCACCAGAACCCCATGCATGGGAACGCCTCTTCTCTAAAGCCGCCCATGAGCCAAAGCCCTCTATGTCCCCACTGCCACGTGTGCCGTAGTGGGGGGGCTGGCTGCTCTGTAACCCGGGTCCCCCTGCGCTGGGCTGTGTGAGTCCCACTGACTCATGTGCATTGGCCCAGACACCTAGGCCCAGCCTGGGCACTTAGCAACACTCTTGCCAGGGAGAGAGACAAAAGTTTCAGGGGCAGGGTCAGTTGCTGGCTGGAAAACATGAAGGGAACAACCTATGCTGAGGACAGAGAGTCTGGGGGAGGGGGCCGATGGACCCCTAACCTCAGGGGGCTGAGGCATCCTGGCCTTGACTCCTGCAGCCACATCACGTCTAGGCCGTGCTGTATCCGGGAGAAGCAACAACCCCTCTCTATTCTACCGGCTGGCGGAGTCTGTTCTTGCTGCTATGGGGCAGCAGAACCAGGGGACCCCGACTCGCCGTCACACACGGAGAGGAGGGAGATTCTGCTGCGTACGGAGGGTCGGCGGCACGACCACCAGGGCCCTTCAGTTGGCTTTGACGGACGTGCGCTCTCCCAGGAAAGGCCATTTTACCCCCGCCGAGCGAACGCTGCTTGTGCCGAAGAAACAGACAGTGTCACCCTCCGGCTTCCGCCGGTGAGTCTCCGGGACACGGACTCCAGGGCACACCCAGGCTGGGAGGGTTCATTTGCATTCATTAGCATTTCTGCCCCTAACCCGAGTGTCTTGCCTAGGGTTACCAGGTAGCTTTAGAAAAAACACCGGACACACCTGATGGGGGAGGGAGCTGCCGGGAGGGGAGCGGGGATGGTGAAGGGTCAGGGGCAGTGGGGGAATTCGGTGGCGGGGGTGGGTGGGTCTGGGGCAGCAGGGCGCTGCCTGTCCTGCGCACGGTCCCGGCGAAGCACAAGCGAGTCCGGCTCTGGCTCCCCAAGGCCCTGGACCAGCGCTCAGGAGCACGGACGGGGCTTCTCCTCCCCAAGGCGTCACTCCTACGTCACACGCAACCAGAGGCTCCCAGCGCCGATCACGCCCCCTCCCAGCCACTCCCCCCGCCCCCACTAGGCTCCCGTCGGGCGCCCAGCCGGAAAACCAGAACACACCGGACACTGCACATGGCCGGTATTTTCAGATTTTTTTACCGGACAGAGGGCCCCAAAACCGGACTGTCCGGGCAAATACCGGACACCTGGCAACCCTAGTCTTGCCCCAAAGCACAGACCCACTTGGCCACCCCGGCCACCGGAGCCCTGCCTGTCTTCTCAGCGCTCTCCCGGACTGTGCAATGGCAAAACCCAACACCCCCTTCCCCTCAGTCACACGCGGTCCCAGGGGCATGGAGACAGAGCCAGCACGGCACAGACCTGCCCAGCGCCGAGCATGCTGCTTCCACAGCTCTGCCCTGCCTCTCCGCTCCACTTCCTGTCCTACCGCCCCGGCTCAGCCTGCCGTGCCTGGTCAGCTGCAGCGCGCCGGCCGCGGGAGGGGGGAGGGCGTCTCTCCGACCAGCCGAGGGGCTGAGATGCGGGGCTGGGACGGGCTATGGAGTCTCACCAGGCTGATGTCAAACCCCGTGTACTTGGTTAAACGTGTTTAACCCGCTGAGTGAAGGGGGTGCGGGTGGGGGGCTCCTGCCAGCCGAGGCCGGGCTGGAGCGGACCCCCCGCTGCGGGCAGGGGCTGCTCCGGATGACTGTCCCTGGCAGCTCCTCCATCTCCCACCGGTTAATGGTTAACTGGGACCCGTAACCTTTCCCAGCCCTCCTCCGCGCTCTCCTGGAGGGCTCCCGGCCATGCCGAACGGCCGGAAGGAAAGCTGTAGTTTTCCTAGTTGAACTTTAAAGAGATTCCTCCGCCAGGGGTCTGTGCTGCTGTCCCCTGGAGCCCTGAGAGTGGCTCTCCCGGGAGGCAGCCCTGTTTGTCAAGGGGGCTGGGGCAGCCTATTGGACACGCACACCCGCATCCCGCAGACACACGCGGCTTTATCTCCGCGCACCGGCGAGCCCTGGCGCCAGGCAGCGAGCCCGAAAATACTTGACTGACTGTTAACAATTTCCCCGGGGTGGGGAGCGGGAGGGAGCCTGCGTGGAAAAAGGAGTCTTTGGTATTTCTGGAAATTATTTGCCGTCTCCAAGTGGTTTTGTTTATGGAGCGCACATGCTGCCCAGAACACGTCCGAATGTGGAATGTCCTTGCGCAGGCCCCTCCGGAGCACGGCGCTCGGCCAGGGCCCTCGCCGGGAGAAGGGAGCGCAGCAGGGAGCCACCCCTCCGCCAGCGTGAGTCAGTCCTGGCACAGAGCCCCGCAGAATTCTTCTCCTAGCACACCTCAGGGATGGCTCATTTCAGCTGAGTCAAGGGGAGCTGCTTCCGGCCGAGCGAGCCAGGACCGTACTTCCACAGGGAAGCACAAGCATCGGTCACTAGCCCGGACACTGACACAGAACAAGGGAAGCGGCCACCGCGGAGCAGAGGGGTGGGAGAGGTGCCCTTCCCCTGGGCGAGGCCGAACAGCCGACCTAGTGCATCCAAGTCAGCACTGAACAAACAGCAATTGCACCGCCAGAGCCAGGGGCAGGACGGGGGCTCACCAGCCCGGAGGGGCCGCCCTCAGCTGCCAGGCCCCCGGCCCCGCAGGAACAGAGCTTGGCTGTCTCCCTTCAGCGGATGCCGCCCCCAGGCCTGTCCTGTGCCGAAGCCCTGGGCGCCGGGAGAGCGTCTGTACCTGTGCAAACACGTGTTCGCACTAAGGATGTGAATGGAGCCAGCAGGGCCGCCTGTTCCCCGGGTGGTCGGGTCGAAAACGGGATGCCTGGCCACGCACGGAGGTTCTCTAGGGTCTCAGCCCCTCAAACCGAGCCGGGCCGGGCCGAGGGGGGGGCGCTGGGGAAGGCCGGCCGGAGGGTGGCATGGGCTGGTTTTGCTCTCACTGCAGCTTTCCTGTGCCACGGGCTCTGGCATTCAGACCCCCATCCCGCAGCGTCAGGCCACAGAATGCTGCTGGCCGTGAGGGGGGAGGCACGGGGCTAGCACACCCAGCCCCTCCCTTTGAGAGCCGGGGGGCCATGGAAGCTGCTGGGTGCTAAAAGCCCAGCCCACGCTCCAAGACTCTGACCGGCCAGTCGACTTTGGTTCGAGTCCCGGCTCCAGAACGGCCCTCCACAGACCAGCCGGAACTGGCCGGGGTGTAAGACTCCCCCGAACAGCGACAAGCTCCGGACCGCGGGCTAAGGGGTCCAGAGCGAATCCCCTCCCCTCTTCACCTGGGAGGACGGCAGCTGCGAAGGGGCTGCCTGGCGAGAGGAGCTGGAACACGGGGACCAAAGGGCTGTGATGAGGGAGCGGAGCCTCCCGTCCCCAAGAGCACGGCTGAGGTCCCGGGGGCAAAGTTCAGCCCCGCAAGGCACCCGGGGAACTGGATAATCACTTGCCAAGCCCTGGAAGGGAGCATGGGACCCGGCTCCAACACATGCCTGGCCGGAGGGGGGCTGCCTCTTTCACTGCCGCCTCTGGACCCAGCAAGCCTCCACCTCCCAAAGCGCTGGGGCAGGGTTACGCCAGGCCTGCGACAGGCACGAACGCCCCCAGGCCTCCTCCCGCCGCCCTGCCCTGGGCCGGGACCCGCGCGTTGGCCACAGTCAAGGGAACAATGCTCAGAGCGTCCAGGGGAGAGCACAGTAATGGCTAAAGCAGACGCAGACGGAAGCGCAGGCGTCCGAGCGCCGCACACAGCACTTAACCCTTCCCTGCAGGAACCCACTGGCCTTCGCAAGGGCTCTCCGCTTAGCGGCGACCGCGGCAGGGACGGGACTCGAAAGGCTGATGCGGCCACCGAGCAGAAACCCAACTATGGCCGTTCGTCCCCAGGGGGCTCTATTTACCTGCTTGGAAGAGAGTCGAACGATGGGCCACAGGCACGCAGCTCCCCGGCAGGAGAAGGGGACAGGACAAAGTCGCTCCAATCCTGCAACTACTCTCCTGCTGGAGACCAAGCCAAGCCCACAGAAAAGAGAGGAGCGAAGGCCCCCACGGGCTGGGAAGAAGGGGAGGAAGCTGAATTGCCAAGGGCTGCAGCCTCCATGAGCTGACCCAAGCCCAGCTGTCTGCAGGGCCAAGGGGACAGGCACCCTGGACACCCAGGCTGGGCCTGCAAGCAAAACGGGTTCCACTTCCGGTTGCACTTTCAAAGAGACAAACTAGCAGGGGTCTGGAGGGCACAATCCCGCCCCGGGGTGCTCCTGAGCGAGCGAGGAGCTCTCTTCCCCGCTGGGCCCGAGTGGGCTGGCTCCGTACTATAGCGGGCCAGGAGTCCAGCCGAGCGCAGAGTCCAACGCGACAGGTCTGTGGTGCCCGAGACAAGAGCCTCGCTTTGTCCTTTACCCTTCCAGGGCAGAGACAATCTTGATTTATTTTAATCCTCTGCAGGCAAGACAACGGGCAGGCACCGGTGCATGCCAGCCACCCCTGAGATTAAGGGAGGAAACGCTCCTGTGTGGGGAAAAAAGCCACTAGCCAAAGAAATGTGTGGGGACCCGTTCCCCTGATCCCTCTCCAAAGCCAAGACTCGGCCGCCCCCCCCTCGCCCCAGCACTGCCTATCGCCCAGAGAACAGCGAGGGAGAAAGAAACCCTGCAGCTGCCCGTTTGATTGTCCTACGCTGCCAGGACGCTAGAAAACAAACCCCTTCCACACTCCTGGGGTGCAAAACAGTCCAATCAAGTCCACTTTAAGGTTCCCATCACCAAAGGGAACCCATCTATTCCACTGTAAGGACGGCAGCTTCCCGGGACCAAGCTAGTCACCTCGCTCACCCGATCAGAGAACAGAACCAACGCAACGGGAATTCGATAACGAACACAGAACAAACTGCTCCCACTGCACCCAACAGAAAAGCCAGTCGGGTTGGAGACGCGAGTCAGATGGGTGTGTTTGCATTCCTCCATGGACGAGCTACACGCTAACCGGCACAGTACACACTGCCAGTCACAATTGACTAGGACATTCAAATTTTGCACGGTGTTGGTTAATGACATACATCATCCAATCAGAGAACACAAAAAACATCCCGGAAGGAAACCAGCCCCCACCATGCAAATAAGGAACATTTCCAACTCTGAGCCAGGATTACTATCTGAAAACACTGGTGAATAATTTGGAGGAAAGAATAAATATAGTCTCTCATTAGTCACCCATGATGATTTTGCGAATAAAAAGTCAAAACGTGATGACTCTATTAGCTGCAATATCCCTGACCCTGAGCATTCAACAATTATGAGTCAGGCCTGTCCAAAGCCACAAGATTTTTTTAATAAACTTTTCATTCTTCTGATTTCCCTTGGTTTTGAGCCTTTGGGGATTGTGTTTACAAGACAGTCCAGGTAACCATTAAGGCTAGAAACTTACTTAGAAACCCCCCAAAGCAGATAGTCCCATGCAACACCATGTGTGCCGGGCTGGCAGAAAACCAACCCCTATCAGGAACGGCGCTCCTTGGCAGCATTCGCTCCTTGGCTTTTTCCACAATTATTCACTCAGCTCCAGAAACGTTCCAGCGTCTAACAAGGTGCATTTCAAAAATGCCAAGCCGTTTGTCACAGCAAAGGCATGCACAGCCCTTTCGCCTGGGGCCAGTTCTCTGCAGGAAGGGCCCATCTCCACCAGGCACTTTTACACCCACATGGCCACTCGGGTGCATGGGGCTCACCCCTCAATTTGCACCTGCGCCTCTCCACCAGGGCTCTTTGTACACACACCCCACACTCTTGTGGACACAAACTCCTGGAGGGGCTGGAATCCCTTGTAGCGTGGCGGTGCTGAGCGGAGCAGAGCGCCTGTGCGTACAGAAACCGTTGCAAGCCAGGCTGCCGCAGCTAGCTCCAGCAGGTAGACTTCATTTGGTACATTTTTAGCAGCACATTTTAAAATGAAACATCGCCCATTTGGAGCAGACAGCCTCGCAGCAGCACTATCAAGGGAACCTCCAGGAATTCCTTGCAGCTTTCTTTCAAGAGACTCACTGTGCTTGGTTGTCCACCCTTGGGCACTTACGGCCCATTAAATAAGGCCAGGCCTCAGGAAAGCAAGTCCCCACAAGCTCAGCCCCCAAGTGCAGCTGCAGGCAGCCTGAACGAGGAGTTTACTGCTAGCCGTTTCTCACTCTCGGCCAAGGCTAAAGAGAGGGCCAGATTTTGCTTCCTGGAGCTCAGTGGTGTTGCAGGAGGGAGGACAGAGCACCACTGACATGTTTTAGACTTGCTAACAAACCCCCTAACATATGGGACAGTATTTACAGAAGGATCCCCTTAACGAGACCCTCCAGCCGGAGCCTCCCCATAGGACCAATACAGGCTCCAAAAAACTTCCGCTGCAGCAGGGAGAAATATGTAAATAAGATATTAGTCGGCATGAGAAACCCAGGCAGGCACCTGCATCCCAGCACACTGCATGACTGCACAAATCAGGACCGATCTGGGATTCCAAACCATTAGCAGGAACTGGGAAACCGTAACTCCAGGCATCTGAAGAAGTGGGCGGTGCCCACGAAAGCTCATGATCCCAGCTCCATGTTTTGTTAGTCTAGAAAGCGCTACCAGACCATTTGTTGTTTTTTTCTGTAACAGACTAACTCTGCTACCCCCTGCAGCCGGGAAACCACACGGCCATGTTATGGGGATGCTTTTCTATCAGCCCCAAATCTAGAAGAGGAAAGCGAGGAGGGGGAGCTTTCGGCTAGCTCGTCTGAGATGAGCCAGGTATTAGGAACCCCCCATTCCTCGGACCTTCAGCTCTGCAGAGTGCATCTCCCGAGGGAGAGCGCAAGGAAACGCCGAGTGCGTCTCGAGAAAGCGCTATTCCATTACAGAGACAAAATCAACAGGCTGGAAACCCGAGGAATGTTTCCAGCGCAGAAGAAATTTCCCTCCCCCGCTAAACTTTGTACCTTAAGAAGCGTTTTTGGCTCAGGAAGCCCGCGGCTGTGAACACGCAGGCCTCGTTTTATGGGTTAAGGCAGCGCTCGTAGGGTCTCCGGTGTTGGGCTTCCGAGAGGAAACAGCAAATCGCAGCGAGACGAACCCTGACACGGCCCCTCCGCACTGCTCACATCCCAGCGTTTCCATGGGAGAAGGGGAAAAGCAACGCCCGACGGTGAGGCAGCGTCCTCGGGGGAGCAGCCCATCCAAGCCAGGCCGAGGGGAACTGGTGGCAAGGCTCCGACTCTGCCCACGCTATCCCGGGAGTGTGCTAGTCAGCCAGGAATGTCCTAGCCCCTGGCCCTAGGCTCCCTGAATCAGCCAGGCCCGCCCAGCCCGGCGCAATAATCAATACGATCAACAGTCACCAGGTGCCAACTAGGCAGAAAGTTCACACAAGGTCAAGGAGCCCCCCCCCCCCCCCCCCCCCCGAAACCAGCCAGCCGCCTGCACCTCAGGGCTCCTGCCCAGCCCCACAGCCGGGACTCCCAAGCCACCTTCCCCCAGGGCCTGGCGGAAACCCCCCTGCTGCGCCTCCAGTGCCAAGGGAGAACTGAAAAGGGTGGGAAATGCCCAGTCCTGCCCACGCCCTCCGGGGAGCCGGCTCGGGCAGGGCAGGCAGGCTCCAGGAGACCCCCGTGGCCTCAGGGCCCCCTCCCCAGGCCTGACTGCAGCGGGCGGCTCCCCGTGGGGAGGGCTAAGCGCTGGCGGCCGGGCCAGACCAGGCATCGCACGGGGGGTCCTGCCAGCTCACGTCCGCCCTCGGCCGGGCTGGGGCGCCCTGCGCGGCACTGCGGGGCTGGAGGAGGGGGCCGGACACACCGGCGCGGGGCCCGATCCCGCAGGCGCCGGTGGGACGCGACTGTTCCCCGCATCGGGCCCCGCGCCAGGGGCGCTGCGAGCTCTGCCCAGCCCCGCGCCGGACGCCCCGGGCACCTGGCCCCAGCCTCGGCCGGGGAAGCTGCGGCTGCTTTCCCGGGGCCCCAGGCAGGCGGGGGCGGGAGCCAGGGGTCGCATTCCAGCCTCCCCCGCCCCCCGGACACTGAACCTCCCGCGGTGAGGGGGCGGGCCGGGCTCCGGCTGCCCAGGGTGCTCCCCGCAGCATTTCACGCCCCCCCCCCAGGCTCACTCCGCTGCCCCGCCCCCCGGAGGCGCCCCCCCCCAAAGTTTGGGGAAAGTTTTCTCGCAGCCGCGATGGCGCCTCCCGGGCCAGGGGCCGGGTGGGAGGCCTCGTGGGGCGCCCCCCGCCCCGGGTACTCACCGCTTCGGCGGGGTCCAGTGGCGGAGCCGCCGCCCCAGGCGGGGCCGGTCCCGCTCGGGGCCCCCGGAGCTGCCGCGAAGCCGCGATCCCCGGCGGCTGGGAACAAAAGGCGCCGAGCCGGGGCCCAGGCGCGCAGCCCTGCCGAGCTGCCCCGGCTCACCGCCCCGGCTCCATCGCGCCGCGGGGCCCCGAGCGCGGGAGATCCGGGCAGGGGCTCGGGCCCCGGGGGAGACACGAGGGGCCCCGACCCCCCGGGAGCTGGGAGCCCAGGGGCCCGGGCGCGCTGCGGTGGCTGCGGGGCGCGCTGCGGGTCGGCTCCGTGCGCTTGGCTGCTGCCCGGTCCCCAGTGCGCGCTGCGGAGCAGGGCTGCGTCCCTCCCTCCTGCCCGCCCAGCCCCTCCTCCGCCCCCCGCCGCCGCCTGCCTTCTCCCCGGCTCCTCCTCCTCCGCTGCCCGCCAGCGACCTGCCCGTCCCGTGGGGGAAGGACTCTCTCGCCGCGCCCGGCCCCGGCTTCTCGGCACAGAGCGGAGCTGGGAGGCTGCTCCGAGCGCTGGCGGGATGGGCGCGCTCCGAAATGCAGCTGCATGGAGCTTGGGGCTGCGGGGCTCCAAGCGGGAAAGTCCCCCCCCCCCCGCCCGCAGAGCTTTGCCTTGGCCCCCCCGGTTTGCAATGTATTTGCCCACAAAACAAACCCACCACCGGGGGGGGGGGGTTCTGACCCTGGTGATTTGTGAGGGTTATGGCCGCTCTCAGAGTCCCCAGGATCCGGGCCCGTTCGATTAGGTTAGACAGGTTGGACCTCCCTGGTCCGGCCCGGGTCTGACGGGGATTTCCTTGGACCAGGGTTGGTTCCCTCCCGCTGCTGGCCTCCCAGCCTGCTGCCCCTCCCGGCTGCTGGCAGGGGGATCTCCAGATGCCACTGGTGGAAATCCCTTGCTGTGGGGATCTGAGCTGGGGATCCCCAGTTGCTGGCCCTGCTGGGGACCCCCAGGGAGGGCTGGAGCTCTCTGGTGCAGCAATATCTGAGTCCTGCGGGACTACGGATGTGGCTGAACCGGAGAGTCCCAGACTTGAGAGATGGAACCTGTAGTCCGATAGGAATTAAGGCCAGTGTTTGCCCCGCAGAGTTCACAGTCTAAGGCCCCATCTTGCAATGGACTGGAGGGAGGCAGCCAGGGCTCGGCCAGCGTGGGCTGCCAGACACACAGTCACGGACGTGCAACAAATAAACGAACCCAGCAACAGCCATGCAGCGTGTCGGAAGAGCACAGTGTTGCCAACTCTTGCCGCATGATAATCTCCTGATACTTGTGTGATTGTTAAAGCCCAGCTGCTATGCTCAAGAGATCAATCTCAGATTTCTTTCTTTCTGTCTATTTTAGGTAAGTTTTCTAGCCCTTGTGGTTGGAGGATAAAGTTTGAAAAAGGCTCAGAGAAGGCCAAACGGATTTTCCTTTTGCAGTCTCTGGATTTCCAAGCCAGTTCATGATTATTTAGGCCTTGACGCACGATTTTTGAGCCCTGACGGATGATACTGACGGATACCCTCCAACACACACGCTCCCTACCCCTCTGGTTGTTAATTCGTGCAAACTGCCTGAAGCTTTCCAGAGTGAAATAACAAACAGTAACAAAAGGAGAGAGAAATCGGAGGCACAGGCTCAGGGAAAATCGGATTTTATTGTGGCTACTTTGTTTTCCAGTAGAAAGTCCCTCTGAATTAATATCCCGACCCTGTCATGGACTAGCTGAGTTCCTCTTTCCTACGTTTGATACTTCCAGCTCACAAACATCTTGGTTTGATTATGTGCCGCCTAAGAAAGACCAGGAGTGATCAGACCCTTATGCGGTGAGGGCACTGCATGGATCTGACCACAGGATCAGGCCCGAAATCCTCAAGTTTCAGAGTTTGCTTTCATGTGCAAGAGCTGCCTGATGGCTTCCCGTCAGATTTTTTTTGCCTTTTGCTCTTGATAGACAAAAACATGCCAAACTCACTGCTATTATCTGGGGGTTCTGTTGGCTTGAACAATCTATTCGAGGTTTGTCCTCTTGGCATATTTGTATCCATCAAAAGCTATAGGCAAATGTTTTTCTTAGTTACTGCATAGATAGGCAAATGTAGTCCCCTAGTGCATACGTGGCCTGGCTTGTGGACGTGATGAGCACCCACAGTGCCCTCTGAAAATCCAACCCATATCTTCCCGCTCTGATGGGCTTTGACAGGATTTGTCAGACCCAAAGCATCTGGACCACAAACCACAGAGCAATCCAAAACCAGCAGACAGCTGACTTCACTTCCCCCATCTGTCTCAGGTGAACCCTGCTGCGAGGGCCAGCCGAGAAACAGGGTGCAAGTTCTAAGCTGGGAACCCTTTGGGAACATCTCTGCAGGCAAAGGCAGCAATCCAACTTGGGGATTTCTGGAGGCCTCTGACACCAGCTTGGCCAGGAGGTAGCTGCAGGGGGAGTAGAATGCTCCGTCTATTGTCATGCAAATTAATCTGCCCTAAACCCTACTTGGCTTCAAAATTCCTAGGTCCAGTAGCAAGCAGCTTCTGGCGGGGTGCTCCCAGGCGAATGCAGGTTTGATTTAAGGGGCCTAGCGAGGGAGGGAGTCTGGGTGAGTCTCCAGAGAGGTCCGGCCCGGAATGAAGACATCTCCTGGCTCACTGTGGAAGACAATGTGTAAATGATTAAGTTATGAAGTGAAACAAGACAGGCTGAATTAGATCCATCAGTCACCACGGCGATATCTGAACCAAATGCCAGGCATCCATCTTTACAACGAGAGCAGCCCCGTACCAGCACAGGCAGTGGCTCCGGTTGGGATGCCAGTGGGTTTTGCCAGGGTGATCGATAGATATTGGTGGATGCGAGGGAAGCGACCTTTCCTCTAGGACTCTCCTATCCCTGCGGGGTGTTGCTACGGATCACGTCCGTTCAGGGCATGGGGTTGTGTAGCTCTCGCTAGCTCAGTCATCAGATATGGGCTGGAGGCAGGAATCAAGGTGCAAAGTTCTCTGCTCCGTGTTCTGCAGGAGAACAGATTGGATGGTCACCGTGATCTCCAGGCGTTACATTCGGTGGCTCCATGACTAGGTTATGGTGGGGAGCTGTGACATACCGATCTCCGATCTCCCTGGAGCTGTGGTTCGGCCTCGCCGGCTTGCCGCCTTTCCCAGAGCACCCCGCTACCTCTCTGCTCAGGGTTCCTCGCTGGTCTCAGGGCCACACACCCAGGCGCTGAGCTGGGTCAAAACACAGGTGGGCAGGAGCCGTTTGTTGTTTGTTTTGCTTTCAAAGCTGCATTTTTTCTACCCTGATTTTGTCTGTTTCCGTTTGGCGGCAGACGGGCTCTTTACAGCCAAGGGAGGAGAGTGCCCGGAGCTTGGCTCTGCAGCCAGGATCCCAAGGGACGAGAGCGCCGGAGCTCAGTTCGGTGCGTCCACACTGCGGGAATCTCAGGTTCTGGGACCCTCCCCCGCACTGGACTGCAGAACAGCCAAACAGCCCCCTTGCAATTTGAGCCCACCGAGTCAGCTGCCGCAGGCCATGCCTGGGTGTTTTCCTGCCAGCCGTCCCCCAGCCTCTGTCCCTTCTGGCAGGAGCCAGGTTCAAGAGCTCTCCCGGGGCTGCTGACAAGGGCCATGGCGGAGCTGGAGTGCCGGGAAAACTCCTCTTGGTCTCCGGGCCTGCCCACCCCGGGGCCTGCTCTGGAGAGAGGCAGGCAGGAGCGCAGGCCCCCTCCCCCGGTCAGATGCTCTGACTTGCATTTGACTCTTCTTGCAGCAGCAGCCCCAGTGGCCTGCCCAGTCCCAGGTCCTTTGTCCCGTCCTCACGCCCGGACATGGCTCTGCCTGCTTTGCTCTCAGCCTTGTCCCCTCCCTGCCAGGGGAGGCAGTGGGGGAGGGCTCGCACCTCCCGGCTATTGTTCCTCCAGAGGGGTTTCTGCCTGCCTGGATTAACAAGGCAGCAGCCTGAGGGGGGCTGGTGGGGAAATTCGGGGGGTTCAGTTACAGGCTTTGGGAACGTGCCGACAACGGGAACAAGAGTCCGACCGCCTGGCACCTGGTGGAGTGGAGTCCCTCACCCAGGGTGCGTCTGCACCGCGCTGCTGCTGGAAACAGGCGAGGCCACTGGAGCTACACACACGACATCTCCTACTTCGACGGTAGCTCAAAATAGCTTCTTTTGAAATCTGGCGCTGGCTGCGCAGCTCTCATTGCCGACCGCCCGTGGCTCCGAAGCGCCGCTCAAACGCTGCAGAATGGCTACCCGGGGATCCCTGCGGTGTCCGGCACTAGCGCTGCAGCGTCCACGTAGCCCCACAGCCCCCAGCTCAAAAGACAGGAGTTGCACTGAGCTGTTACCGTCTGGCGGGCTGGGGGGACGTGAGCTGGGCTCCCTGGGGACAGGGGAGCAGCTGTCCTGATTTCGTAGGGGCAGTCCTGGTGTTTGGGGCTTTGTCTCCTGCCTCCTCCGCCCCCGCCCCATGGCTGTCTGGGCACCTGACCCGGGGAGCGCGAGCTCAGTCCTGTGAGTGAAAAGACTGCAGAGCCTAAATGCCCCTCTTGCCCCAGGGCCAGGCTGGGCAGTGCCGCTGCAGGCAGGAGGGGGAGCGGGGCTGGCGCCTGCCAGCAACACTAAGCTCGTTCAATGGAATAAGGGAAACGGAGAAATCGGCCCAGGGCTCAGCAGCCCCCCCCCCCCCCATGGCAGAGGACGTACCCGCCCCCAGTGTGCCCGGGGCTGACGGCTCGCCCCCTCCAGGCTGGGCAGCCCTGCACTGCCGGGCGGAGACGGGCAGGGCGGTGCTTGTTTAACCAAGGATGCCGTTTGACCCCGGAGCCAAAGGCTGTGTGGAAGCGGCCTTTCCCCATCCCTCTAGCCAACCTGGCGTCGCTCCGGGACAGTCTGAGCTAACTTGCCGCGTGTCGCTCTGAGCATGAAACTGGAACGTGCGCCGAGGAGCTTGCAGGGTCTAGCAAAGCCGGTTTAACACGATGCCTGCAGCTCACGGGGGCAGCTTTCCCACGGGGGCCTGGCTCTGTCCTCACGGGTTGCAAAATGCCACTGGGCTCCCAGACGAGCTACTGACCCCCAGCAGGTGGCTGAAGGGAATAAGGCTCTGAAGGGTTTCTAGGCCAGTGTAGCATGTTCAGTTTGAACCTCTCTAGTCTGGCACTGTCTGGTCCGGCAACATCCGTGGTCCGGCACGACTTTAGTGGGCCACGTATCCACTGAGCGTGGGTGTGGGCAAGTTTCCTGCAGCCCCTAAACTTTGTTCAGAGCCACCAGTCCCAGCTCTGTGTTCTGGACTGTTCTTTAGCTCCAGTTTGCCCCTCAGTGTCTCGGACCCCAGCAAGCAGCGGCTGTGTTGGAAATGCTGCTAGACAATGTCGACCTCCCGTGGCCTGGCACCGGTCAGGTCCCGAGGGCGCCGGACCAGAGAGGCTCGACCTGCAGGACCAGCCCCCTGGCTCTCACAGCACATTGCAAAGGGAGCCCTCGGGGCACATCGCCCCACCCCACAGAGGGGGAGACCAGGACCAGCCCCCTGGCTCTCACAGCACATTGCAAAGGGAGCCCTCGGGGCACATCGCCCCACCCCACAGAGGGGGAGACCAGGACCAGCCCCCTGGCTCTCACAGCACATTGCAAAGGGAGCCCTCGGGGCACATCGCCCCACCCCACAGAGGGGGAGACCAGGACCAGCCCCCTGGCTCTCACAGCACATTGCAAAGGGAGCCCTCGGGGCACATCGCCCCACCCCACAGAGGGGGAGACCAGGACCAGCCCCCTGGCTCTCACAGCACATTGGAAAGGGAGCCCTCGGGGCACATCGCCCCACCCCACAGAGGGGGGAGACCAGGACCAGCCCCCTGGCTCTCACAGCACATTGCAAAGGGAGCCCTCGGGACACATCGCCCCACCCCACAGAGGGGGAGACCAGGACCAGCCCCCTGGCTCTCACAGCACATTGCAAAGGGAGCCCTCGGGGCACATCGCCCCACCCCACAGAGGGGGAGACCAGGACCAGCCCCCTGGCTCTCACAGCACATTGCAAAGGGAGCCCTCGGGACACATCGCCCCACCCCACAGAGGGGGAGACCAGGACCAGCCCCCTGGCTCTCACAGCACATTGCAAAGGGAGCCCTCGGGGCACATCGCCCCACCCCACAGAGGGGGGAGACCAGGACCAGCCCCCTGGCTCTCACAGCACATTGCAAAGGGAGCCCTCGGGGCACATCGCCCCACCCCACAGAGGGGGGACAGCGGCTGTGCTGAAGCTCTGCCGATTTACACCAGTTGACAGTGTGACCTGAGATTTTCACAATGCCGGGGAAAGACCGTTTCCGGCACTCTCAGCTGTCCAGCCTCTCCCGTAGCCTCTGACGGAGCCGGGATGGGGGAGGGTTTTACAAATCTTCACACACCCTCTGCCAATAACATTTTAAAAAATGCCCTTATGGCTGAGCCCGTGTCCCGCTGGAGTCAGGGTGCGTTGGGTAGCCAGGTGCATTGAAACTCCAGCCGGGCGCCTGCGGGGAGGTGGCTGCGCCACGCTGCCTGGAAGGGGTTAAAGCAGGCTGGAGGGGGCCTGCACCGATCCCTGGCCAATGGGGAAAGGGCTTGAAAGGAGCCAATCGGAGGGCAGCTTGCTGGGGCAGCCCTGTATATAAGGAGCTGCCCTGCAGCAGGAGTTGGGTCCTGTCCAGTGAGGGTGCAGGGTCAGCTCCTGGGGATGGGCAGGTCACGGGGATTAGCCGGGGGAAGGCTCCAAGCGGATCCCTGCCAGGCTGCAGGCCTTGATGCAAGGGCCAGGAGGGTGCAAGGGGCCTGGGAGACAGGAAACAGGCTGGGACCCGGAGTAGTGGGCGAGCCTGGCCCCTCACCGAGACAGGGGTGGATACAGCCTGTGGCTTGCCCCTGAGGCCGAGGGGCTGGGGGCCGCAGGGCGAAGTGAAGCTGGAGAGGGCCGTACCCCGGCAGGGGCGAAAGGCTGCAGTGTCGGGCTCAGGGAGCGACGTGGGTCCGGAGCGAGATTGTGGTGCGGTCGAGAGACGCTGCCCGAAGGGGGCGCCCAGCTGAGGACAGAGCTGATTCCTGCAGCAGCCAGCAGGAGGCGCCACGGGTGAGTCGTACTTGAACGGCCTTTGAAAACGTGTCCCGGGGAGTCTCTGCCCGTTTGAAAATGGGACTTGGGCTCCTAAATCCCATGGGAGCGTTGGACAATGGAAGCCGTTGGGCCGGGTCCAAAGTCGCTGGGGTCTTCCCATTGGCGCTCAGATCCTGGGCTGGGCGCAGGTTCGGCTCTGAGGTGGAGCGGTTAGTGCTTGGGTAGCTACTGCCCAAGACGGATCAGTGCTCTGATCCCGGACAGCCCTCCACGTGGCCCTGCGCTCCCTGCCCAGTGCGGGAAGGGAAATTACTGCTGAGCTGCTCGGAGACCTGGTGAAACGGGGGGAGTCAGAGCCCCGTTTCCGTTTGGGAGGCTAAAAATCAACCAATTCCCGGGTCTCATGCCCCCTAGAGAAACCTGTCAGATTGTCCAGGAGCCGTTGGCTGTGCCAGGAAGGGCATTTCTGCACACGGGGATGGAAGGAGGCTTTGTACGGGGGAGCCCAGGTCGAAGAGGTCCTGACCAATGTGCCCTCTAATTTTTTTCCATTCATGTGCGGAATACATTTTGTTCTGTGCACTGAGGCATGTGCAGATGTGCACCACCAATAGGAACACACGCTGCCAGCTGTGGGCAGCACCTGAATCTCTCCTGGGTGGCTGCCCCAGTGCACAGCTTAGAGGGAACAATGGTCCTGAGGAATAACGCAGTGCGCTGGGCGACTTCTGCTTCCCGGCTATTTGCACCCGGGTGGTGAGGAGGTGCCTGCATCCCATGGCAGAATCCAGGCTGGTCCTGCAGGTGCCCTCTGTGGCCTGGCGGCGAGGGGCTGCAGCCGGCAGGGGCTGCTGTGCCGGGTTCCCCGGAGCTCGCTGGCTAATAGGCCTGAGGAGGGAAGTGGCGGGAGGTGCATGAAGAGCAGAGTTCTTTGGCCTGTCAGGAGGCGGGCGGGACCCTGGAGAGGAGAAGAGAGAGGCTGGCGCTTGCCCGGTCTCCTTTTGTCAGCAGAAGGAGCAGAACAATGGTGCTAAGGAGCCCATCTGGGAATGGGCTTTACGGCCAGCGGCCTGGCGCCTTTCCCTGCTCCTGCCTCTGCAGCCCTTTTCCGCTCCAGACTGACGATCGGGGCTGAAACACTGCTACACTTCACCAGTGTCCTGTTCCTGGGCAATCGCCGGCTCCCCCCACCCCGCCGGCTCCCCCCACCCCGCCGGCTCCCCCCTCCTTGCAGGCTCCCCCACCCCGCCGGCTCCCCCCTCCTTGCAGGCTCCCCCACCCCGCCGGCTCCCCCCTCCTTGCAGGCTCCCCCACGCAGGTGCACACAACTATCGTATTTTGTCCTTTGTCCTGCAGTGTAAAATGGGCTCTGGGAAAAATGATTTTCCTTTCCCAATTAGCATCTCCCTCCCTTGAAACTGTTTCCTGCCCGGGTATCTTGGAACGCAGCTTTCGACTGCTCTGCTGCCCACGGACTCCTCCCTCTGTCCTCCGTCGCACAGGCAGCGTGCTGTGAGCTCACAGAAGGAGGGCACAGCTGAGCTGTTTGTCACTTCAACCAGCGTAGAGAAATTCCGGGGGCGTTCAGCCGCTACCTGCCCCGGGAAGAGGTCTGTCTGACCGGCACTGCGCTCGGTTCGAAGTCCCTCCACGCCTCCAGCAAAGCACCGAGCGTTTGGTGGAAGCACCGTCTCCTGGAACAGGGGATTCCAGCAGAAATGCAGCTTCCTTCTCTTCCAAGTCACTTTCTAGCCCTAGAGAAAAGCCTGAAGAGGGGAAGGGAAATCGAGCCTTGTTCTGTAAAACTCCCTGAATGTTCCTCTCCTGGCAGGCGGGGCCTGGCTTGTGATTTAGGAACGCGTGGGGCTGGCGACCCCGAGTTCTCGGCAGGTGGAGGCTGCTGCCTGGTGCCTTTCGAGCTTGGTCCTTGTCGGGCTCTAGCTTCTGCCAAGCATCCGGCACATTTCACTAAGGAACCGTGCGCTGTGGCTGCTGCCAGCAGTGCGGCGTCTGACGTTTCCGTGAGGGCGATCGTCTTTGCAGGCTCGAGGCCTCGGATTGCGTACGCCTCCTGGCAGGGACCCCGTTCCCCGTGATGTGAGCGCGCCCTGCGCCTAGCAACAATTATTACACAAATGAACTGCATGCTCATTGATTCCTGCGACCTGGCAGTGTGCTTTGGGAGACGCAGAGTCGGTCAGACCCCACGCCAGCCCAGTACAGCCTCTCCTTCCCCCCGCTTCCCTGTACGGGGACCCCCAGCTGGGATACATCTGGAGGAGGATGGGAACGGTGGGAAAATGCGGCTGGGGTTTTCCTGATTGCAAGTTGCCCCCTTAAGGAGCTGCAGCCCCCTCAGGCAAACTCCCTTCAGGCCCCAGTTCAGAATTTACAAACCAAAAGCCAAGGAGGCTGACCCAGGGTCGGCGAGAGCCGGCAGGCAGGAGCGCACTGGCAATCAAAATAGGCCCAGGAAATGGGTTGAGAACGGCCCTCCCCATGACATCACACCTGCATGCCCCTCAAGCCCCGCCCCTGCGTCATGTCTGGCACACAGCGCAGATGGCGGGTCGGGCTCTGCGTGCCACATACAGCACGGACGCGGAGCCGCTCGGCGTGAGGGGCAACGGCTGCGGACACGACGGCCCACCGGGAAGTTCCTGGTATCCCACCGGGCCAGTCCGCCTGTGACGTAGTGGGGGTACCTTGCTGGTTGTGATGCTGGGCAGTGGGTTGTGAGTGACCTCCACTGGCTGCTGTCTGCAGCACGGCCCAGCAGGGCAGGGGATGAGTCATTATGCAAGGGGGCTCCAAACCTGTCTGATCAGTGATCTCCCAGGGAGCGGAACAATGGGAAGAAGGGGAGTGGAGCCCTGGCTGGGGGCAGGGCTGGAAGTGAGGGAGTTAGTTTCTGTCTGGGATCATGGAGGAAGCAGCCTAGGCAACGGGCTGGGATTTAGGGGCCCAGGCTCCCCCATCTCAAGGGGGGCTGAGGCATCCTAGGCCTGCCCTGGAACCAGATTACATCTGTGCTGCGCTGTATCTTGGGGTATGTCTACACTACCCTCCTAGTTCGAACTAGCGGGGTAATGTAGGCATACCGCACTTGCAAAGGAAGCCCGGGATTTGAATTTCCCGGGCTGCATTTGCATAAGCGGGGAGCCGCCATTTTTAAAACCCCGCTGGTTCGAACCCCGTGCAGCGCGGCTACACTGGGCATGAACTAGGTAGTTCGAACTAGGCTTCCTAGTCTGAACTACCGTTACTCCTCGTGGAATGAGGTAGTGTAGACATACCCTTGGAGAAGCAATAAACTCCCTCTATTCTACTGGCTGGTGGAGTCTGTCCGTGCCATTACGGGGGTGCAGGAGACGGGAAAACCCCAACGTGCCGTCACACTGCCCCTGCTGACAGGGAATCGAAGCTGAAGGGCAAAGCGCTGCCCCTGAGAGCCCCGACTGACGCTGACCGTGTGAGCTTCGGCTCTCCCTGAAAAGGCCGGAGCACGTCAAGGTGCAGAGCTGCCCAGGGACAGCTGGACTGCTGGGGAGGGTGCAAGCGCCGTGCAGCCGGGGGGGGGAAAAGCCAAGGGGTGCTGCAGCCCTCCAGGGGGGCACGTGAGCCCATCCCTGGGCAAGCGTGTGCAGGCACGTCTGTCTCTGCGTGTGCACGAGGGCAGCTGCACGTGCAGCTTTTGGCGTGTGTCCTTGCCGTGTATCTGTGCGTCAAACAGGCGTGGGCCTCTCTCTGGACACACAAAGCTCCCAGACGCGAGTAGGGAAAGGTGGAGCTAACCCAGTCAGGGGTCCCCATCTCGGGACCACAGGATTGTCGTGCCCAAGCGGGTCTCCCGGGCCAGGGCAGGGCTGCTCACGGCGCTGGGGTCCCTGGAATTCGCAGGGGTCCCCGAGTGAACTGGAGCAGCGCTGGGATTGGCTGCAGAGGGAGCGCCCGGTTCTTGCCGTCAGCGTTGTGTGTAATCCACATGTACTTCCCTCCGCGTGCCCTGGCTCTGCGTGTGTCGCTTTTAACAAGGCTAGGCACAGAGAAAGCGGCAGAGTCGGGCGACGCTGGGCGCGGGAAATGGCACACACCGTGTCTCACGGGGCGCACGTGGTGCCCTGACAGGCTGCGGCTTGCCCACCACTGCTCTTCGCTACCGGACATCTCGAGTGCGGCTTCATGCCGAGGGCAGGAGACGGGTCATCCGGTTTCCTCAGTTTCTGGCCTGATTTCTCACTGACTCCGTGTCATTGTGACCAAGTCTGATAACCTCTCCATGCCTCAGTTTCCCCATCTGTAAAAGGGGGCTCATGTGCCTCTCCATCACCTGCTTTGCCAATGGACATTTATAACATGCTCAGAGCCCCCCTCTGCTCCCCCAAGTGCCCTGCATCCTCCTAACTTGGTGATTTGCCATGTCTCCTTGAGCGAGAACACTCTGAGTCACGAGCATGTGACGGAGCGAAGCTGTCCCAAGGTCAAGGTATTTCAGAGCCAAGTTCCCTGGCAGGGCTGGGAGTTGAGAGCACGGCAGCTTTTGTATAAACCGACAGCAAGTCAAGCACATTTTGAGAGAGGAATGGCGAGTCCCTACGCGAGCCGGGAGAGCAGAAGGCGGCAGAGACTGACACGAAGGCGCACGAGCCGCTGGCTCCCTTGGGGGATGTGCCGTTTGATAGTCGCTGCACCAGGAAGCAAACATTCGCTGCTGGGCCTGTTCAGATGGACTCTAACAGCAGCGGTTTCCAGGAGGAGCTCGTTGCTCGCACTCCGCCTGCGTCTGCACCGGGGAGGTTTGGCGACACAAGGGCCGGGGCCGTCTGTCCACCTGCAAAAGTCACCAAACCGGTCAAGCTGGTTTTTCTGCCTCCCATGGTCGACATTTCATGGCCACATGGCCAGCACCCTGGGGACAGAGCAAAGCATTGTGGGTAAGCATCCCACAGGGCAGTGGTGAGGGAGGGCAGAGCTGATCTCTGCGCTTCTTGGGATTCCCTCGTAGCTCTGGGAGCTCCCCGTGCTGAGGAAGGTCCAAGCAGCATAGAAATCTCTCCAGCCCTCCCCTTGCAGCAGCAGCCTGCCTGCCCCTGGGTTCCTAGCCGGGCAGAACAGGAGCACTCCAGTGAGTTGCTCTTTGTTTGTTCCCCAAAGGGAGCAGCTTGCTCAGCTGTCAGACACTTCCCAGAGCTTTGAAAGGGGGAGGGGCACAGGCCTGCAGGGCCTCAGAGCTCACCGAACACTGAGCAGAGCCGTCAGCGCAGGCCTGGTGGGATGCTGGCGGAAGCCAGTTCTCCCAACAGAACAAGCAGCAGTGTCCACACTGGCTCTTTGTCGCCAATAAAGGGAGAGGAAAAGACAAAAGTCTTTGCCAGGGCTGGAAGCTTTTTGTTGCCATGGCAGGGTGTTTTTCCTGACAACAGTGGCGTTGCGGTGGAAATGCTCTCACGGTTTTGGCGCCAAAAGGCAGTTTTTGGTGACAAACGGCGCCAGTGTAGAAAATGCCTCCGTCAAACTGTCTGCCTGGGTCTGGAGAGCTGAGCTCCATTCCCCTCCCCTGCTCCCCTGGGACCCTCATGCAGCCCCGTGCCGCAGCGTTGGAGGGCAGGGCTAGTGCAGATAACCTGAGGCCTTTGGAAGGGAAGTCGCTGTCGCTGGGCCAGTTACCTCCAAGCAGCTCTGCCCCTGCCTCACAGGGCCCTGGGGGGGAGGCTGCGGGAGAGGGCACAGGCTTGGAGCTGTCTCTGGAATTGGAGCTGGTTCGGGCACCGGGGCCCTGGGCGCTGTGCATGGCAGCAGTGGAAGGCTCTCTGCTTTCCTGGAGCGCGGCGCTGCCTTCTCACGGGGAAGGGGGCAGGGGTGTGAGCTGGCCACACGTCTGCGTTTGGCGGCCTGTCCCTGGGGGGTGGCCCAGCGGGGGGGGGGGGGAGAGACAGCCTGGCATGGGCTGTGGCTGTGCCAGGGCAAACCCCTGTGCTGGCTCTGGAGTCCTGACTCGTGCTGCTGCGCGGCTCCCCAACCCCCCCCACCTCAGGCCGACCAACCCCCATTTCTCCCCCCCCCCCCTTGGCTGCGTCCCAGAAGCACAACAGCCTCCCCCAGCAGCTGCTGCTTAGCTCCTTCTCTGCTGGTCATAAGGGGCCCGGAGCCACCCGCCAGGGCAGCAAGGGCTTGGTTGCGGCGGCCCGCGGGAGGCAAGGAGAGACGGAGCCACCCAGCCAGGCACCCCCGGCTCCAGCGTGGAGCGCACCAGCCGTGTGCTCAGCGGGGAGATGAGGAGTCTGCATGGAGGGGCCCCGCGCTCTGCGCAGACGCACGGTGCAGGAGGCGTCCGAGTGGCAGAGCCAGGACAGGTGCTCGTTTCCTGCTGTCTCCCATCGATCCAGTGTCGGGGAGGAGGGGGCTAGAGTCACCCCACAGCACCCGGCTCTGGGCGCTTTAACGGGTGCTTCCAGGGCCTTCTCCATCCTTCCTTCTGCTCCTGGGGCCCTGCACCCCCACGGCTGGCGGTTCGGAGCCGTGCGGGCCAGGCAGAGCTCTTCCGCCTGTCCCACGGCATTACAGGCGCTCTCCTGGCCCCTCCTCAGCCCAGCCATGTCCCCGGGAGCCCTGCCTCGCCCCCCTCGTCCTCCCTCCCACTTCCCTAAAGCTGGCCGGCTCCCCCTGCCCCGCGCACGGCCCTGGCTCTCCCTCTGCCAACGTCCCTTCAAGAGGCAACTTCTCCGGCACATCTGTAAATATTTTGGTAGCTGATTTTCTCCGGGTTCCCAGCCCGGCTGACAAGGGGAGTTTTCTCCGGTCACAGCCTCCCTTCCTGTCTAGACAGCCGCGCGGAGCCCGCTGCATTTAGAGAGCAGGGAGTTTGCCCGTTGCTTGTGCCAAACCCACACGGCCCTGGTGAGGCCGGAACGAAGATGCCTCCCACACGCAAACCGCAGCTGGTGACTCACGCTGCCCCCTCCCCCCGGGAACCCGCTTTGATGTGTCACCTGCGCCTGCTGTTCCCCCACCCGGCCCCGGCCCCATCCCTCGGGCCGGACCCTGAGCAGCGCTGAGCCCCGAAGGCGTGGGCCTGCCAGCGCCGGGGGCCTTCGAAAGGCAGGCGCTGCTCAGGCTGTGGGTCTGCTCCCGAACTCGGGCCTGGGCCCTGGGACTGGCTGCCCTTTCGCTTTCCAAGTACGGCCTGGCCGCCTGGACTGTGTGTGTGGAGGGAGGGTCTGAACCCCCCCCCCCCCTGCAGCCCACCCTGAGTCTGGCCTCTGTGGCTTGTGGGAGGGCCCTGAGGGAAACGCAGAACCCCAGGGGAAGCCAGCTGGGTGTCCCGGTGGGATTTGGAGGAGGAGGGCGAATCCGGGAGGTGGGACTGAGCTGGGGGGGGGGGGTGTCTCCAGAACCAGCCCACGCCCTGAGCTGGCTCCCCCAGGGCGGCGTTGCAGAGCCAGGCGGCTGGCGAGGAGTCGGGCCCGGCTGCACGGGGGGGGGGGGGTTCGGTCGAATCCCTCTGGCGGGTTTGGGCGGCCTCGGGAAGAGGAGGGGGAGTGAGGCTGGAGCTGACCCCCCCGAAGGAGGAAGCCATGAGAACTCCCCAGTGGGGTTCCCGTGCGCCGAGGGCAGGCTGCTGGGGGGGGGGGGGGGGGGGCTAGCCGGGTCCCCGTTGCAGGGTGGCTGCCCCGCTCAGCAAAGCAGGTCTGGCTCCAAGAGGTGCTGCCGGTTTGGCGGGCAGGGCAGCGCCGGCCGCTCGGGGGGCGAGGAAGAGCCCGCCAGGGAGGAGGTCCCTGAAGAAGCTGGAGGAGCCCGGGGAGGCTGGCGAGCAGCAGAGGGGCTGATGTCTCCGAGCTGGGGCCGGAGGGCTGGGAGCTGGGGGCCCAGTGGCAGGGGGTCCGGAGTCTCCGGGCTGAAGTGGCAGTGCTGGTATCGGTGCCCAGCGGCACGGCAGGGGCTCTGAGCTGGGGAGCGCCAGGCTGGCGGGGTGCGCCCAGGCTCCCGCCGGGGGGGGGGGCTGGTTTTGCTGTTAGCTTCTTCCTCTCTCCCCCCCGCGTCGCTGTTCCCCTGCCCACGGCTGAGCCGCGCCCGGGGGCCTGCCTGGGGAGAGCCCCTCCTCCCGCCGCTCCCCAGACAAGGGGTCGCGCTCGGACCAGCTGGCCGACACCGCTGTGATAGGCAGCATCTCCCAGCTAACAGCTGAGGGGCTCAGCCTGGCAGATTCTGCCGGGGAGCCTGGTGATTTATCCCCAAGACGCAGGGGAAGAATGTCTCGCTCAGACACCCCCTCGCGCCAGGCAGGCAGCCCAGTGCCTCCTGCGCCCACTGCTGGGGAGCGTCTCCTCGCGGCGGGCTCTCCTGCGCAGTCGCTCTCTTTCCTGGCTCGCCGCCCGGCCCGGGATGCCTCCTTCCAGGGGCCCTGCGCTGGATCCGTGGTCCTGCAGCAAGCGCTTCCCCCGATCCCTGTTCCTTTGTGCTTCGCCTGCCACGGCCGGAGCCCCTGCGGCCGGAGTCGCTCTTCACGGTCTGGCGTGCGGAGACGGAGCCTTCCCTTTGCCGCTGGCCTGGGGCTTGCGAGGGGCTTTGCGAAGCCGACGGCAGCTGCATGGTCCCGCAGGCGAAACGCAAGAGCCCCCCAACCGCACCTCGGGCGCTTCCCCCAGCGAAGGCTTAGAAGATGGGCCTGGCAGACCGTGTGCGGAATACACATTGTCACGTGCACCCAGGCAGGCGTGGGTGCGCACCACCACCAGGAACCGATGCAGCGAGGAGGGCGCTCGGCTGCTCGGCGGGGCAGCCCCGGCATCTCTCCTGAGCGGCCGCCCCAGGGCCCGGCTCCCGGGGAGCGCTGCCCGCCGAAGGTTGCTGCTTTCCCTGCTGCAAGCCCCCCAGGGCAGAGATGTTTGCTGGGAGGAGCTGGCGCCAGGCTGGGGGCAGTGAAGTGTGTCGCTTGGGCTCTGTGGCCGGCCGTGTCTCTGGAGCAGCGGGAGGCAGGCCGGCCGCCCCCTTCCCAGCGAGCTCCGGGGGAGCCCTGGCCCGGGGCAAGCGGCTGGGGGGCTGTTCAGGGCAGCGCGGAGGGGGCACAGGGGAAGGAAGAGAAAGGCGGCTGGTGCTGAGCGAGCTCTTCCCCGCGCACGAATCTCCGAGGGCCGTAGGGCGCTGGGGGTGATTTGACTGTAATGGCGCCTCTTGGCCTCAGCGGCAGGTGGACTCTGCCTTGCCCAGCCCAGCAGCACGGCCCTCTCCTTGGGCGTCCGGCCTGGCCCCCGCCCGTCCGCGTACCGCCCCCCTCCCTGCCTGCATCGCTCCCAGCCTCCCCCCAGCGGCTCTTCCACCCCCGCTTTGCAGGCTGGAGCGAGGGGGGCCGAGCGCCCGTCGCAGGGGACCTGCCTGCCTCTGGCATCGCGACACGGCAAGAGAAGCTGCCGTCCAGGTGTGAGACTCGTCTCCGGCGGGGATCCGTGGGCGTCAGAGTGGGGCGAGGGAGCCAGCGGGGGCCTGCGCGCGAGAAGCTAGAGGGGCAGAAGCCAAGCTGGGGCCCCCCCCACCCTGACAGATTTACAGGAGGGCTGCCCTTTTTACGGGCGTTCGCGCTGCAAACGGTCCGCAGCTGCTCTCCTGCAATAGGCCCAGGCTTACTGCCGCTCTCTAGCGGGGGAATCCGGACCCCTGTAGGGGACACGTGTCTGGGCCCGTCCTCCCCTCACGGCGGCCAAGCGGAATGGGCGGTGGGCCGGGCACCACGGACGGGAGGGGGAATCCGCCCCACTTTGCCCGCTGGCAGCGCCAGAAGGTGTCGGATGCTACGGTGGAGTGATGGGGCTGAAATGTGACGGGCTCCCGACGCCCCCTTCCTCCTGGCCCTGGTCCCGTCGGCATTCCGGCCAGGGCCGTGGCGCAGTCGCCAGTCTCTTCAAAGGGAGTTTCTCAGGGACCTGCGATGGAGAGGGGGTCCGCTTCAGACTGTCGCCTGTTCCTGGCACACGCCTGGCCGACTGACATCGCCGGCCTCCCGGCTCTTCGCCAGGCTGGAAAGCCGTCACCCTTGCTCCAGCACCGACTGTCCACACGGGAGTTACTCCAGACTAGCCAGACTGCACCCCCGTCGCTGCTTGGAGGAGCGGGGCCAGGCAGTTCCCCGGACGAACAAGCCGTATCTCCTTTGAGATCCCCAGCCGAAGAATTGTGTCTGTGTCCGGGCGTCGCTGCGGGGCCAGGCCGGCCCGCCGGTTAGCTGGGACCGAGCCGTTGGGCGCCCGGTTAGCGAGAGGTGAGGGGTCTGCAAGGACAACAGCTGCAGGAGCTCCCAGCTGCTCCGAGCCACCTGCTGCAGTTATTTCTGGGGCGCTCTGCTTCCCCAGGCCCCTCTCTTACTCCCAGCCTCTCCCCTCCGCCCGGCCGGCTTAGCCTCCGCTGCCGCGGCGCGTGGCTTCCACAGCTGTTGATGCACCGAGTCATCCTGGAAGGGCTTCAAAGGCACCGAAACGTGGACCAGATGCTCCGAGGAGCAGTCGAAGCCCCGGCCCCGCGCTGCTGGGGCCACGTGGCAGTGGAAGGTGCGGTGCTGACAGACGGCCCTGGCTGCAGGCCTGGAACCCGCCCCGTCTATTTATAGTCGCTGGTAAAGAAACCCCTTTCCCCGGCTCCCGGAGGCAGAAGCGGCCTGGTGCTCGCGTCCACGAAGAGAGAACGGGGCCCCGGGAAGCAGCCGGTGCCGTTCGGGGCCCTGGTGCTTGACCGGGGCCCGTTCGGCCTGCGGTAGACGCTGGGGGAACCTGCCCCCGGCTCGCTCACTCCTGCACGCCGGCTCCCAGGGTGCTCCACTCCCCACCCGCCAAGCCGCGCACCCGGCCCGTGCAGCGTGATGCTCCGTCCCTGGGAGCGGGGCGCCCGCTGGGCCTGTTCCCCAGTCACACTTGCTGCGAGGGAGCCGCGGGGGACGGGGCCCCTCACTGGCCGGCCAGAGAGCCTGGTGGTGAACTCAGCTTTCCCAGTGCTCCCAACGCTGCCTCCCCTCCGGCCTGGGGGAGCCGCCCGGCTGGGCCTGCCTCGCTTTGCCCTTGTGGCTGGAGTTGCTCCGTGGGACGGCCTAGCTCTGCAGACGGCCCTGGCCATGTGGGGCCAGCGCGGGGGTGCCCGGCGGGCGGGCAGGCTCGGTGTGTGAGTGGCGCTTGCCACTTGACGTCTATGGGCGTGCCCCCCCCCACCCGCCGGCTCGCCAGCTCGGGCAGGTCGGCTCGACCAGTGGGCCACCCCGTTTCCCTGGGCCCAGCTCCCCTGAAATGCTTTGAAATGGAGCAATGCCGGGGGGTGCTTCCCCCTCCCAGGCGCCCGCTCGTCTCGTGCCAGCCGGCAAAGCTGAGCCTCTGCAGGGACCCCTCCAGCTCTGCCCCATCCCCTCGCACAGGGCTCGGCCCGGAGCGCACGGCGCCGACCCTCGGAGGAAGCCCCCAGTGCCTCTTCCTGCTGGAAGGAGCTTGGCTGCAAGGCCCATGGGGTAGTGTTTGGGGAGCGGCTGGGCTCAGCCCCGCTCAGCTCCCCTGGCTGGCTGGGGGGAGAGCCGTAGCCCAGGGCAGAGCCAGGCCAGCCTTTGGGCTGTGCTGGACTGAACCCGGGGCAGCTCAGCTCACCCCGCGGACAGCCCCGGAGGTGCAGCTGTGGCCCGGGGGCTTGGAGCAGGACCTAAGCGGGGGCCGTGCAGCGGGCACAGAAAACGACTCCTGTTTCCGGCAGTAACGCTCTGGGAGCGCGGAAGCAGCTCCAGGCTTTAATCCCTTCCGCCCGAGCCTCCTGGTTAGGCACAATGCCGTTAACGGGACGGAGAGGAGCTGCAGAGCCGCTTGTGCTCTGGGGTCACACACAAGAACAACGGGCACCGACGGACGCTAGGGCAGGCCGGCCCGCCAGGGAATCTGGGGCCATTTTACACACAGGGCCCTACACGTGTAGGGAACGTACCAGTGAGTGCCGAGAGCGAAAGGAGCTAAACAAATACCGGCCACTGCGGGCCAGGCCAAGAGGGGCTCCCCAGGCTCTCGTGCAAGGAGAAGCCTCTTGTGCAATGGGGCGTCCCAGCCTCTTGTGCAAGAGGGGCTTCCCAGGCTCTCGTGCAAGGAGAAGCCTCTTGTGCAATGGGGCGTCCCAGCCTCTTGTGCAAGAGGGGCTCCCCAGGCTCTCGTGCAAGGAGAAGCCTCTTGTGCAATGGGGCATCCCAGCCTCTTGTGCAAGGAGAAGCCTCTTGTGCAATGGGGCGTCCCAGCCTCTTGTGCAAGAGGGGCTTCCCAGGCTCTCGTGCAAGGAGAAGCCTCTCGTGCAAGAGGGGCTCCCCAGCCTCTCGTGCAAGGAGAAGCCTCTTGTGCAATGGGGTGTCCCAGCCTCTCGTGCAAGGAGAAGCCTCTTGTGCAATGAGGCGTCCCAGGCTCTCGTGCAAGGAGAAGCCTCTTGTGCAAGATGGGATGTGCAAGAGGGGCTCCCCAGCCTCTCGTGCAAGGAGAAGCCTCTTGTGCAATGGGGTGTCCCAGCCTCTCGTGCAAGAGGGGCTCCCCAGGCTCTCGTGCAAGGAGAAGCCGTGAAGAGGTGACTGCAGTTGCTGGGCAGATGTCAGGACGAATGGAGCGCTCTCCGGCTCCCAGCATGTCGGAGGCTGCATGTTGCTACAGTCGAGCGTTGGCCCCCCACTCCCGTTTCCGCTGGACCCCCAGAACGATGCCCCGCCGTCGGCTGTCCCCCGGGTGTAGCCGCCTGCAGGACGGTTTCCCTCTGCCGCTAGCAGGGGCGGTGAGCGAGGGCCGGCTGGATGCCTGCTGCCCTACGTACTGGAGCGGCGTGATGGGGCCCTGGTGCACAGCGCTGTCCCTAGACGGCAGGAGGCTGCATCCTCGGTATCAATGTGCCGCTGGGAACGGGCCAGGGGAGTTGGTCCTGCCTTGATGTATTTATAATCGAAGAGCCGCGGGCGCTGCAGCCCTCCTGGGCCGGAAGGAAATCTCCTCGGCCTTCCCTCCTGGCCGCTCCGCGCTGGGCTAGATAGGCCGCGTGGAGGAGGCCGCACCGGCTGAACCGCGCACGGTGCCCCCGGCACTGCCAGGAAGGTGGCAGCTTCGTGTGTGCAGCTGGCTCAGGCCCTGCCCACGGCAGGGGGGAGAACGTGGCTCAGCCTCACGCCGCAGCTCTGCATGGTCGGCCCGAGGCGAAGGACCTCCCCCCGCCCCTCCCCAGTTCCACGGCGAGTCTGTGGGCAGTGGGGAAGAGCCAGGAGCTCCCATTCGGGCTCCGGCTTCCCCGTGCCCCTGGCGGGAGCTGGATTTGACTTGCGCCCCTCTCACCTCGCGCAAGGAGTCCAGCGCCGCCCAGAGTGTCCCAGGGCCCTGCCGCCGCCCGCTCGCCTCTCCCGCGCCCTGCTGCCCGGCGTCTGCGCAGACGAGAGAGCCGCGGGGCTGTGTGACATCGTTCCCGCCGGCTTTGCTAGGGCTTCGGCCGGAGCCTGCTGGGAAACCAGGCAAGTGTCTAGAGACCTTTGGCTACCCAGGGGGGTGTGTGCCCCTAACTGGGAGCCACTTACCTCGGCCACACCCCCTTGCAGGCCTGGAACAGCCCGCAGGTGCCGTCGCTGGCCAGCCGGGTGCCAGGGAGGGGGCGAAGGGCTCCCCCCCGGACAGGGCCCGGTGCTGGGGCTCGCTCTGCTGCAGGCTGGGAGGGGGCAGCTGTGGGCGACCGCTCCGGCTGAGGCTTTCCTGGGTGCCGCCTGTGGCCTCGGCACGCCAGGGGCTGGGGCAGCATGTTACCTCCGCTGGACAGAGCGGGAAACCGAGGCACAGAGAGACCGCGAGGCCTCTGTGGGCACAAAGCAAATCCCCATCTCCCCCCCCCCCGCCATGTCCAGCTGCTCTGCCCCCTCCCCCGACACCCATTCCCTCTTTAGTCCCATTTGAACAAAAGGGCCCATTTATTTACAGCCTGCTAAGTAAGTCTGAGTGCCCCCCGCCCCCCATTGCTCCCCCTGCACAGCCCATGACAGCCGCCCGAGGGGGGGCCTTAGATCTTTATGGCCTGTAAAGGGGTCCGTGGCTAATTTATACCCCACCTATAATTTACAGCCTCTTTACAGCTGTTGTAAAATCACCCATAAATCACAGAGAACATCACAGAGTGGGGCCCGCCGGGCGCAGCCCAGCCGGCAGCCCAGGGGCAGCGGGGAGGTGGCTGGGTTGGAGCAAGAGCCGGCCCAGCCATCCCTGGGGGCACGCAGCCAGGAGCTGCTGTGGGGAAGGCCGGGGGGGTCGTGCGTGCGCCCTGCGACTGGTGGCCAGGCGACCTGCCTCTGGGGCCAGCTCCGAGCTGGCGGGGTGGGCGGCGGGTGTGAGAGGCAGGGGAAGGCACAGCCTTCCCGAGCTGCCAGCTGTGGACCCGTCCATGCTCCGCCCCCTCCTTCAGCTGGAGGCTTGCCCCTCTGATGAGGGGGCGGGGCCTCAGGCAGAAGGGGCGGGGCTTTCCTCTCTCAGTCTTACGTTCACGCACCGCCCAGGCATCTCTGGGAGCTGCTTGGCTGCTGCGCTGAACCTGCCCTGGCTCCGGCGCAGGGGGGCCTGGCCATGCCGAGTGCTTCAATCCAACCCCGCAGTGTGGGCAGCATGGACGTGACCGACGGGCCCCTGCACCCTCTTGGTCCAGGGGTCACTTGGGGCCCCGAGCGTGGTCCGTGTGCTGCTCGATGGCACCTCTCACCCAGACGGCTCGGCCCTTGGCTCCCCTGTGCGGATGCAACATCTCGTCACCGCTCCGGCACGCTCTAGAACACAGGATCAGCTCCCAGCGGGTGCCGCAGGGACACCGGCCGCCCTAGGGCGTGTGGCGAGCGGTGGGGAGGAGATGGGGTCGCCCCACTGCTGCCTAGACAGCACAGTGGGGTGCGCGCCTGCGGCTTGGGGGTGCGTGCCTGTGGCATGGGGGTGCGCGTCTGCAGCGTGCGACAGCTGAGAACTGCAGCTTTTGTGCCCAGCTCCCTGAAGCCGGACCGAGGCCTCCGTGGGCAGACGCCCCAAGTCCTGCGGAGGAAGCGGGTCTCAGCTGAGGGGTTCCACCCTGCAGCCCGTGGCAGGATGGCTGGGAGGCCCCTGGGGTCGCTGCGGCCTTGCTGGGGCTTGCGAGAGGCCAGGAGTCGGGGCCGTGGCCTCGCAGTCTCTTCCCGTCGCACTGGGCCCCAGAGAGAACCCGTCAAAGCTGCTGCAGCTGGGCTGGCTGAAGGTGGCTTGGAGCCGGGCCCGCGTGGATCTCCTGATTTCTGTGCTCTGGGATCTGCTCTAGTGGCAGGCGCGACCCTCCCCTGGCCGGGCGGCTCTGCTAGGCGCGGGGCTCTCGGGAACACGCGTGTTGCAGGTACCCATGGCCGGGCGGGGGCCTGCAGCCCAGCTAACAGTGCCCGGCCCTGGCTCCCTCCGAGCAGAGCGGGGCAGCTCCCTCCCGTGCCGCGGCAGGCGGTGCTGCGTGGCACGGGCGAGCCTGCAGCTGAGCGCCCCCGAGGCAGGAGCAGCTTGGCCGGCAGCACCCCCGGCGGCAGGGCGAGGGCTTGCAGCGAAGGGCTTTATCCAAGTTACGGGCTGGTGAACACCGACCTTCCCCGTGCTCCGCCCCTGCTGCTGGCCTGCCGGTCCCTCCACCGCCCGGCGTAGCAGGGGCCATGGCCGCCCCGGCCCAGCCGACACGGGGAGCACAAGCCCAGTGTGGATTGCGCTCAGCCGCTTGCGCCCCACGCCACTGGGAAACAGCTGACGGCGCCTCCCGTCCCTGCGTGGTGGCCGAGTCCCTCGCGGAGCCCGGGCTGCTGTGCCCAGGGCCTGGCTCCGGCGGCTGCCTGTGATTTGTGCGCTGCCGCTGGGGATCGCCGCAGATCAGGAATCTCCGCGGCCAGCGGGTCTGGCATCCATCGTTCTGTGCCCAGAAAGCCAACGCCGAAGGGAGAAAGGCCTCGTTTGCTTAGCGGCCCCACAGCCTTCCTGCAGCCTCAAGCGCCTGCCCGCCCACGCCCCTGGGATCCGAGAATCAGAGAGCACTAGAGCCGGAAGGGACCTCGAGAGGTCACCGAGTCCAGTCCCCTGCCCCCACGGCAGGACCAAGCACCATCTAGACCGTCCCTGCCAGGCGTCTGTCCAGCCTGCTCTTCAATAGCTCCAGGGACGGAGATTCCACAGCCCCCTCGGCGACTTATCCCAGTGTGTCACCACCTGACAGGCAGGAAGTTTTTCCTAATGTCCAACCTCAACCTCCCTGGCTGCAGCTTGAGCCCCTTGCCTCTTGGCCTGTCCTCAGAGGCCCAGGAGAACAATTTGTCTCCCTCCTTGTAAGACCCTTTTACGTACTTGAAAGTTGCTGTCGCGTCCCCTCAGCCGTCCCTTTCCCACACAAACAAGCCCAGCTGGACAGAGAAAGGGAAGCAGAAACTGCAGCCGGGTTCCCTTTGCGTCCATGCTGTGTCGGAGCCCGGCCCGGAAACACCCGCTCCCGGGGGTGGGCTCAGGAGGAGGCAGACTGGACGTGCGCTGCGGCTGGGGGCCGAGGCTGCCACCCCACTGAGCTCACAGGCCCCTGGCTTGGGAGAGGAGCTGCTGGCTGGCCGGCCGCCCCTCCTCTGAGGTTTATTTCAGCTTCCTCCAGCCCCTATTTTTACCAGCCCCGTGGGCCCCCAGCCCAGCCGCAGGGTGCACGCTTGGCTTGCACCTTTCCATGCTCTGTACGTTTTGCTCAGGCCGGGCCCCGGGGCGTGTGCGTCCTGTAGCCGTGCTCAGCTGCACGCGCCGAGGTGACTGACCGCGCCAGCACACAGGACAACCAGCCAGTGTCTTCAGGCGGCGAACGAGACGAAAGGGAATCGTGGGTCTGATGTCAGCTGGTGTAACCCCGCACCTGGGCTGGGTCACTGGCCCATGCAGCGCCATTGAGGCTGCTTAGGGGGAATGAGTTTGCTGCGCAGTCCTAGCCGAGCGCCCGCTGGCTTTAGCAGGGCTGTAGGGGCACATGCCCAGAGGTCCCGAGGGTGGTGCACCGGTGCTGTGCAGTCGGTCCAGTATCCTGCTAAGGCAGCGTGGGATTGGTCCTGCCTTGGGCAGGGGCTGGACTTGATGGCTTCTGAAGTCTCCTCCAGCTCTAGGATTCTAAGGCCCGACGGGATGGCAGGAGCCGGTCCTCAGCAGGGCAGCTGCTCAGTCAAAGGGAGCTGCGGGCTCGGGGCGTTCTGTGTTGCAGACGCACCTGCGGCCCCGTCAGCGACTTGGCCAAGTCTTTCCAGACTCAGCCCGGGGGCTGCATGCTGGTCGCTGAGCTCTGCTGAAAACTGGCGCTACCTGACTGCGTGGGCGCTGGGGCATCTGGAGGACCCGGCCCGGGTGCCTGAGCCATGGGCACGGGGTTAAGCCCCGGGGAAGGCTGTTAACTCTCCAGGGGGGCTGGCTGAGAAGCACTCTCCTTTCTCACAATAAATCTCCAGAGCAGCAAGCGAGCCCAGACCTCCGCCTAATTGCACCGTGCGCGGTACAACTCTGCAATTTTCCAGCTGGCAGCTCCGGCTGCAGCAGTTCCCCGGGTTCATTCTGGTGGGTCCGGTCAGTAGGGGCAGGGTTTCCGGCTCGAGCTATTGGCTTTTGCATAGAGAAACAAACCAGACACAGAGACACACACAGACGCACACACACACACACACACACTCGCACACGCGCACCATCTCATCTCCCGGAGATTTATCAGGCATCCTGCCTGGCTGTAATGTGATTACAAACGACATTCACAGGGAGCAAAGCTATTACCCGGCTCTGGCTCCCGCGGTTTGCTGACTTTGGGAACTAGCAATTAGGCCAGGAATAGCGCACTGCACGGGGTCTGCCCCAGGAGCTCGGGGCAGGCTGGTGGGGCCAAGGAGTGGCTGTGCCAGCAGCAGCTTGTGCAATGGGCAGTAAACAAGAAGGGCTTTCAGAAGGAGCTGGGCTGGATCGAATCCCTGCCGCCGTGGCTGAAGTTCCAGGCTCACCCCGCACCCAGTCAGCCCCGCCCCTAAAGACCGCGTGTTTTGTGGTGGACGTGGCTCTGCCGGCACAGACTGGAGGTTCCTGTCTCCCACGGGTGGCGGGTACACTAGGCAGGGGGAGGCGTTGCCTTCCTAAACCGCCAGCCTGGCCCCGCCCAGACTCCGCCCCCAGAACACCCGCCGTAGGTGCACTGGGGGCGGAGCATTGCTGCCCGGGCCCTGCATCCAGGGCCATGCATCCCCCTGCCCCCATGGTGCTGGGGTGGGTAGGCTTGAGAGGGGAGGCATCTTGGGTGAAGGTGATCATGAAATGAGAGAGTCCGTGATTCCAAGGAACGGTAGGAGGGAGACCAGCCAACGAAAGACCATGGATTCCAAGCAGGCAGCCGTTAGCCCACCCAGGGAATCGGTAGGTGAGGTCCCCTGGGAGGCAAACTTAGGGCTTTGTCTTCACTCGCTGCGCTGGAGATCGATGTTCTGTCCATAGACCCGTAAATCGAACGCTGGGGGCCGCTCCGGCTGGTGTCTGGACTCCTGGCAGTCGCGAGGAGTGAGAGGAGCTGACGGGAGCATTTGCTCCCGTCGGCCTCCCATAGTGAGGATGGGACCAAGCTCGGCTTACGGCAAGCCGGCTCCAGCTCCCTCTCGGACAGAGCTGGAGTTGCGAACCTGAGGCCAACCTTCCCGGCCTAGTGCCGACTGGGCCTAAGAAGAAAACCAATCGAAGACAGTTGGCAGTTTTCCAAAGACACATTATTAAGGGCCCAAAAGCAAACTGTTCACTGCATAGGAAAGAGAGGAGGTCTGGCAAGAGACCAGCCTGGCTTAACCAGGAGATTGTGAATCATCTAAAAAGCAAAAAAGAGTCCAACAAAAAGTGGAAACCAAGGCAAATTGCAAAGGGTGACTATAAGCAAATACCAAAGCAAAGTATGTGGGAGCAACATTAGAAAGGCCAAGGCACAAAATGAGATCAAACTAGCTAGACAAAACGGGTAACGAGAACATTCTACAAATACATTAGAAGCAAGAGGAAGACGAAGGAGCGGGTAAAGGTCTAGAAAACATGACCTGTGACTGAAGAGTGAAGGAATTATGTTTGTTTAGTCTAGAAAAGGGAAGACTGAAAGGGAACAGCATGAGAACAGTTTTCAAGTACCTAAAAAATTGTTACAAGGAGGAGGGAGAAAATATGTTCTCCTTGACCTGTAAGGACAGGACAAGAAGCAATGGGCTTACATTGCAGCAGGGGAGGTTTAGGTTGAACATTAGGAAAAACCTCCTGTCATGGGCCCTCCCGTCATACTTTATGAAAATTGGCTTGGTGGCTATGATTATGCATAGCTTGAAGATGGTTTATGTGAAATACATCATGTGATAAGTCATGTTAAAAGTTGTAAACCGCGGAATCTGTAGATTCTCTTTGCATGTGTGTATCTTCCTTGTGCGGGCATTTAGACCTACAAAGTGGAAACTAGGTCGTCTAGTAAAACCATTGGTGATGCGTTAGGAACTTGATGGCTCAGTGATCAAGTCAATGACCTGTGAATGGTTTTATTTTTCCCGTAAGCCCGTACAGTGGTTTGTCCTACAAAGACATGTGACAGGTCACCTGGAACCCATTAGGGGTCTGGTACTTCTCCGCTCAAGGTGAGAAATTTGAACGGAGCACAAAGAATTCCCACCTTGGGCCAAAGAGATGGGGGGGGCAATAGGGGTAGCTCGATGTCAGGAGACCCCCACTTATCACCCAAGATGCAGCCTGCTAGAAACATCTCAGACTGATCAGGGGAAAGGATGGAGCCCAAGCAAGGAGGCTGCCTGGCTTGATGATCAGAACAACTGTTAGGGGAAGGGTTTGCATGTAACAAGTTTCTTAGTGTATTAGAATTAGTTGGAGGTTTTCTGTTAATTGTAACTTAGCAATTTACTTGATCTGCTTGGTTTTCACTCAGTGACTTGATCCCGATTTTTTTATGCTTGTTACAAACACTTTTGCTTATCATCAAGGCCGGTGTAAATAATTGTTACTGGGAGCAAGAACCACTGCGCATCTCTCTCTTTCATTGCCAAAGTGGGTGACTGTGTGAGTTTCTCTGCGTAGAACTTTGTGTGCTGAGTAAGGCGGATTTGTTTGGGGTTTTGGTCCCTGTGGGGGCTGTGTTCCTAGATGCTGTCAGGCGCCTTAGAGCCGATCTCTCCCAGAGCTGAGCGGGTCCGGTGTCTGTTACTCTGCTGGAGGGGCGGTTACCCCAACCCTGGGCCTAGGCTGGGAGAGAGCAGAGCTTCAGACCCAGCAGGAAAGGTGGTGGGGCGCCCCAGAGAGCAGGTAGAGGGGGCTCAGTGGCATGAGTAGGACACCGAGTGACGAACCCAAGGGGCTGCCTGTGATCCAGCCCGTCACACGTCCTACCTGGCTAAACACTGGAATAAATTGCCTGGGGAGGTTGTGGAATCTCCGTCACTGGAGATACGTAAGAGCAGGTTGGATAGACACCTGCCAGGGATGGTCTATGGTGCTTGGTCCTGCCGTGAGGGCAGGGGGCTGGACCCGATGGCCTCTCGAGGTCCCTTCCCCACCAGCCCGGGTGCACTGGTGGTCCAGGTACTGCAGCCACCTGCTCTCCTGCTGAGCCACTGCTGCCACCCGCCTCCTGCAGCTCAGGGCTGCACGTCTGCAGGTGCGCCAGGCCTTCCGAGCACTCCTCCGCGCGGTTTCCTGGGCCGGGCATTTCGGGGGCGGGTGCGCAGGGCTTGGTTTATTCTACAGAGAAAGCAGCGTGTGCTGTGGGGGTCCCGCCCCTTGGGGACTGGCTTTTGGAACGAGGCACCTAATTATATGGACCGTGCTGCACTGTAATTTAAGATGAACTCACCAGGCACATTTAATCTGTGGTCTGGGACCGATTTAACCTGGCGCGAGGGCACCGAGAACTGCGCCAGGTCCCTTTGGGTGCCGAGGGGAGTCGCTCGCAGAGAAATGGGCTGGCAGATGCGGAGGCTGGGGGAGGGAGCACGACAAGCCGGCGGCCGTTCGCTGGGGCCCAGGCTGCCCGAGAGGCTGGCGTCTGACGGGCACGAGCAGAGGTGAACTCCCAGGCCCGGTGGCTGAGATTCGAGGGGCGGGTCTGGGGCGGCGAGGCGCAGCAGCGGAAGGCGCAGGAGCAGGCACCGAGCAGCAAGCGCCAGCTGCTCCCGTCTGCGTTTTCTCACGGGCACCAAGCGGAGGGGGAGCACACAGTTGAGAGATAAGGGGCTGTCACCCCACATAACCCCATGCGAAGGAAACCCCCTCCAAGGGGGCCCGGTGACATCCCTGGGACCTGCCATCGGTTCGGGCCTCTCACAAACACTGGCGACTCCCTGGGAACCCTGCGGAGGGCCGCTCCCTGACCGCGTGGGTGTCTGTGGCGAGGCTGCGGCCGCCTGGCAGCTGAGGAGCTGGTGAGCCTGCTGGCCATGAGGTTTATGAGCTGAGAAGTTTGGTGGGGGGGAGTTGGGGTCAATAAGTAACTAAAGCTCCATGGTTACCGGGCAGAACTTTTCTCAGAGCCTGTTCAGAGGAGCGTTACTCCAGCGGCTGGTTCTGGGCATTTTTGCTTCTCTCCAGGTGAAACGTTGCTGATTTTTGCAACCGTTTCCATCCGTGACGGAAGCTGCTCTTGCTGTTGGAATGTGCGTTCGAGGCGTGTGCCCTGGGACAGGTGTTTCCCTCGCAGCGCCTCTTGGTGTCCAGAGCAATGTTCCCTTGAATTTTTTCCACCATGGGTGGAATAAATGTTGTTACATGCACCGAGGCAGATGCAGACGTGCACCACAGGTAGAAACACCTGCTGCCGGCTGTGGGCGCTGTGCTAACCAGGCAGGCAGCGTGTGAATTTCTCCTGGGTGGCCGCCCAAACGAACAGCTTGCAGGGAACCCTGGCCCAGGGGGATGGTGCCCGTTCCTTGGTGCCCCCTGGCTCCAGACACAGGGTGGATCCGGAGCACAGGCGAGGGGGCTCAGACTCGGCGTCCAAGCGTGTAGTAGCGCCCCACAAGTTCCCATCCAGGTGTGGTTACCAGGGAGTTGAGCCCCGAATGGGGGCAGTGCTCTGGGCCTAGTTTCGTGCTCGGGCCTGCCCCACACGCCTGCCCACCCCCGCGGGGGGCCCACGGATCCTCCAGCCGAGGGCCAGGTCGGGGGCGGCAGGAATCCCCACCCGCCACGGCGCCTGCACACGGCCCCTCGGGCAAGCTCCCAGCTGTGGCGGGAGAGTCCTGGCGGGAGTTCCCACGGCCCAGCCGCCCCAAGGGCAGTCGGAGGCTCCGGCTCAGCGGCGCCGGCACCATCCGCACAGGCTAAGGTCTGTGGTACGGCAGGGCCAGTGCCGGCCCCCAGCCAGCGTGTGCAAGGAGCCGCCCCTGCTGCTAGTGCCTGGTTGAGGCTCCGCATCGGGCTCTTCCCTTCCGGCGCCGAGGGCTCTCAGAGGCGGGCCGGTGCCCGGTGCTTGTAGGGTGCAGGACTCCCCAGGGAACACAGCAGTGGGGTTGCGCCTCTGTACACCCACTAGTGGAGTCTGGCCCCTAGACAGCAACGCCCCTGGGGCATGGGGCTTTGCAGCCCGTCAGACCGCCTGCCCCCTGCACCATCACTGCTTGGCCCTTCTGGAGCAAGGATGGCCTGTCCCGCTCCCGTGGGCCCCCCGCTTAAGCTGCTCTGCTGCTCTGGCGGCTGAGCACGGCAGGCCCAGGAAGAGCTCTGTGCAAGCTCAGACTGAGCCCCGGAGCTGGTCCAAAAAGAGAGATTCCCTCGCCCGCCTTAGCGCCCTCTGCCCGGCCTTACTGCAGCTGCACAGGGCAGTCCCCAAAGCCCCGGCCAAGGAAAAGCTAGAAGAGCAGAGGAGACATTCAGCTTAAATATCATGAACAGAAAAGACGGGTCCAAGGGAGCAGGGGATGTTGCAATTCTCTCTCCTGGGAATAGTTGCTAATAGAGCCCCAGTCGTTCAGGGAACCTGCGGGGAACATGAACTAGTTGCAGTATTTGCCAACCCTTAGGAGCACAACGAATGCATTATTTACAAGATGCAAGTAACTCCCCCCCATCCTCTCCACCACTTTGTTGCCAAGGAAACTGCTTTGATTCTGTTGTTTCTTGCCATGTTTTTGCAAGAGATCCGAGGCTGTTGTTAATGGCCAGTCATCAGCAAGCCTGCCTGGAGGCCTGGGGGTGGTGCACCTTGGAAGCAAATGACCCATAGACTTAGCTTTCCCCAGAAAGCTCAACTGAGTAGAAATGCAAAACTCTGCCAGTGTCTGGCCAACTGTAGAGACAATCTTCTCCCTCAACCAGCTGATCCCACAATCACGGGCATGGCTGTTGCCTTCCTAAAAAAATATGGTGTTGCCCAATCCATAATATACTCCCAATAAAACGAGAGGCAGTAGGTTTAAAACAAGCTTCTTCACACAGCCCACAGCCAACCTGTGGAACTCCTTGCCTGGGGATGTTGTGAAGGCAAAACATATAACTGGGTTTAAAAAGGAATTAGACAAGTTCCTGGAGGATAGGTCCAATAATGCCTAGTAGCCAAAAAGGTCAGGATGCAACTTCCTGCAACGGGTGCCCCCAAACCTTTGACTCTCAGAAGCTGGGAGTAGATGATGGGGAGGGATCATTCGAGGATTCCCTGTTCTGTTAATTCTCTCTGAAGCATCTGGCAGTAGCCTCTGTTGGAAGACAGGACACTGGGCTGGGCGGGTCATTAGTGACCCAGTCTGACCAGTTGGCTCAGAGGCGGTGAGCATATGACGTGGTTGCTTCCTGGCAAATGTCATTCGCAGTGTTTTGGTTCTGTACCAAGGCAGGAAAAGAGAAATATCCCAGACTTGGGATATTTAAGTAGAAACTTTAGTTTTCCTTGTATCTGGTCTCAGAACAGCGCAAACCAAGGTGCCCAGGAAATCCACGGGGCTGGCTCGAGGCTGCCAGTTGTCACAGTTTACAAACAAAACCACAACAGCCACACCAAGCTAAAAAGTAAAGACCGGTCAGCAAGTCATTAGCTCTCGGACGCTCTCCCTCCGGCGCGAGAGGGGCTGGGGGATCTAAGGCAGCAGCCCCGATCGACAAACCTTTTTTTCTTCACTGGTGCTTAACCATCTCCCCTCCCCCTGCCCCACCCAGTGAATGGGAAAGTTTTGCCCCAGCAAGCGAAATGTGGACGTTTTTCCTAATATCCAGCCTCGACCTCCCTTGCTGCAGGTGTCCTGTCTGGGGGCTAAGAAGTGTGGACTTTCCCCTCCTCTTGCAACACCTGTTTAGATACTTGAAAGCTGCTCTCATGTCCCCTCCCCGGCTGTCGGTTCCCCGCATGTCTGGCTTCGTGTCACAAACGGGGCCAGGAATCGAACTCGGCCCCAATCCCCAGCACTTTGGGACGTTCTCGGTTAACTTTTGGGGCCTGGGACCCAAGGGGCCGACAGGCATAGGGGACCCTGGCTCCATGTCCCTGGCAGGGGCAGGGCTGGGGCAGCCAGACCCACCGCAGCCCTCCAAGCCATGCAGAGCGCGTGGTGAATTGTATTGCCAGGTTCCAGGGCACTGTCCCTCGGTTCCCCCCTCTGTTGGTGGGCCTGTGGGGAGCTATTTGATTTCCCACTTTGCTTCGCTCTCCCTGGTTTTGCCTGGCTCCGCTCGCTAGCTACTACACTGCAGACCGTCCCGTCCCATGGAAAGCGACCGCCCCTGAATCCAGCCCCCATTTCCAAAAGGGGCGTGAGTCTCCCGGGCATTTCCTTTCCCCCTCAGCCAGTGTTAGCGAAGAAGGGTCACTCTGGGTGAGTTTTAAGCAGGCATCGTCTGTCATGTGATCCCTGGGGTGCCCCACGAGGCCCCTCTTGCTTAAATCAACTGCCCCGTTTCTGGCCCAAACCAGCCCGTGCCACCAGAATTTTGACCAGCCTTTGTGACTGGGCGGAGACTCGATGGAAGAGCTTCACTGACTGCCCTGGATAACTCCCAGCGAGGTGCCCGGGCTCTCTCCTGCAGCCAGCCAGCTCCGCTGGGGTCAGCATGATGGCTCCGCCTCTTCCATCCCATGCCCTGCCCCACACAGCTAAACACTGCCGGCCTGGCGGGAGTTTAACTGGTAACTGGAACCAAACTCAGCCAGTTAACCAGTTAACTGGTTAGACTCTTACATCTCTGCTCCAGGGTGCAGTACCAAGGCGAGAAGGGATGAAATGCAAAGCACGGCCACTTGTTATCACAGTGCCAGAGCCATCTCTGTTCTGGGCCGGGCACCTGGCTCGTCTCGTGCTCGTCACTGAGCTGGAACTGACGCGGGAGCAGGCAGGCGAGGGGAAAAAGCACGAACCTTTCATCCTGGGGAGCATGCAGCTGTCAGCCTCCAAGGGAACAAGCTGCAGTTGTCAGAACTGAAGAGACAGATGCCGGCGGAGCTCCGAGGCATTCTAATTCTCTGAGGCTGCGTCTATGGCACTGACCAATGATGTTAACACCTTGCCTGCTGGTGGCACCTTTCATCTGCAGATCTCCACACTCAACCCTGTAGTAAGTAACCCTAGCCACCCCCATGCTACAGATGGGGAAACTGAGGCATGGAGGAGTGAAATGAGGTAGCCAAGGCACTCATTGTGTGATGGGCACCCAAAGCTCATCCCTAGAGGACATGCGAAGGAGAGTTATGGCTCACTGCATGCTCATTATGGGCTAATAAAATTGCAGATGAACACTGATGCTCCGCCCCCATATTTTTAAATGAAAATATGTTTTGAAGATGCACAATTTGAATATGTTTTATGCAAAACAAGGCACATAACCTGCCATTCAAGAGCCTATGATCCCTTCAGTGTGTACATTATTTGTTTGCATCTATAATTCTTATAGGTGAAGCTAGAAATATGAAGTGTAAACCTGTTTTATTAATGCTAGGTCTTGTTGTGAAAGCCATTAGTGGTACTTAATGGCCCAGTGCTCAAGACAATGATCTGTGAATGGCTTTGTTTTTACTATAAGCCCAAACTGGGATTGGACCTGCAAAGGCATGTGACCATGTCAGCAGGTCCTGGAATCCATCTTGTATCTGGTATTTTTCCATTGGCAGGGGGAGAATTGAGCAAAGGTTTCCCACCCCGAGAAAATTCTATATAAGGGATGGGAAGCAGACAAGGATTGTCGTTGGCTGGCTTTTGAAACTGCCTCCCCAGATACACAAGAACACCTGGACAAAAGGAGAGCTGTAAGGAGGAGGTGGAGGAGCTTGGCTGGTCCTAGGTCCGAGGAAAAGATCAGCTCTGGCTTGAAGAATTTTACCTGAAATAAGGACTAGGGTGAAGAACCATGTTCTGTCGCAATTTTGTATTTAGCTGAGCTGACAGGCTTTGTTTCTTTTTGTTTAGGAGCTTACTTTGATCTGTCTGTTTTCACTTGCAATCACTTAAACCTTACTTTATTTGCTTAATAAAAACACTTGTGTTTATTATGCAAATAATTGTTACCGGGGGTGGGGAGAGCAACAGTCTAAACTCCTTGGGACTGTAACAGCCTGACCCTGGAGTCGCAGGCAGGAGAACGTATACACGTAAATGAGTTACAAGCCTATGAAACTTCTAGAGCATCCTTTAAGGCTAACGGAGGCTAAGATCTGGGGATCTCCTGCTTATGCCTTGAGTCCAAGCAGCATAAAGCTACAGTTACTTATTGTTAGGCATTTTTATTCTCTTTCCCCGTGTGGGCCAGGCTGTGGACACAGCTTCTCCGAGCAATCTACTTGCGTGACTCACCTTCAGGGCAACAGATTCTTTTGTCTTCTTTAACGTCCCACTTTAGTGCATCTGGTGTCCATGAGCCTTCCGTGGTGGCAGGCCATACCAGCTCCTGCCAGAGAGCAGCATTTGCGGTGGGTTGGTGGCTCTCCCGTCTAGTGTTTTGCAGCACCACAGACGTTTACAAAACAAATGCTCGAAAATTCCCTCACAATGTGGGATGCAGGCGCTGAGTGTGAGAGCAAGGAGGCAGCCACGCACCAGCAGACCTCAAATCTAAACCTAAAACCGTTCTTCCCCCAATGCCCATTTTAACCACACTCACGCGGTGCCAGACCGGTTCAATTTGTCAGTGTGCGGTGGGGACATGGGGCCCTTGGCATGAGCTGGCGCCGGGTCTGCCAGCAACACGCTGAGCACTCTGACTTCACGCCAGAAAAGCACAGAACCCGCACTTTATTGTGAGTAGCTGCGTAGAATGGCATGCACTTGAGTTCGCTGATCTGAAGGCCAGAAGGAACCTTTGGATCATCTAGTCGGGCGTCCCGTGTATCAAGACCATAGAAGTTCACCCACTCACCCCTGCACCGAATCTTAGGAGTCGGTTGGGCTGGAGCATATAGTCCAGAAAGGCATCCAGTCTGGGGCCTTGTCTACACTGGCCCCTTTTTGTCACCAAAAACTGCTTTTTGGTGATAAAACCATGAGCAACGCCACTTTTGTTGGGAAAAACTCCCAGTTTTGGCAACAAAAAGCTTCCAACCCTGGGAGAGATTTTTGTCTTTTCCCCTCCCTTGATTGGTGACAAAGAGCCAGCGTGGACTCAGCCACTTGTTTTGACGAGGGAACTGGCTTCCGCCAGCATCCCACCAGGCCTGCCCTGATGGCTCTGCTCAGTGTTCTGTGAGCTCTGCTGCCCTGCAGGCCTGCGCCCCTCCCCCTTTCAGAGGTCCGGGAAGTGTCTGACAGCTGAGCAAGCTGCTCCCTTTGGGGAACAAACAAAGAGCAAATCACTGGAGTGCTCCTGTTCTGCCCGGCTAGGAACCCAGGGGCAGGCAGGCTGCTGCTGCCGGGGGACGGCTGGAGAGATGGCTGTGCTGCTTTCATATCCCTCAGCACAGAGAGCTCCCAGAACTGCTCAGGATGCTGCTCCCAGCAGCGGAGGAGGCTGGGGGAGAACTCAGAGAGAATCCCAAGAAGTGCAGGGATTAGCTCGGCCTTCCCACAGCGCTGCCCTGTGAGATTCTTACCCACAATGCTTTCCCCAGGGTGCTGGCCATGTGGCCATGAAATGTCGACCGACCATGGGAGGCAGAAAAATTGGTTTGATTGTTTTTCACTTTTGCCTGTTGACGGCAGTTTTGTCACCAAACTTATCCAGTGTAAACACAGCCTGGGTCTGAGGCTTCCCTCTGCCCCCCTGCTCCTGCCCTTGGTATTGTGCGGTGATGGCTAGTGCCCCCTGGCTGTACCAAGGTGAACCTTCCTTCTGCTGCGAGCGTGTCAGGCTTCAATTCCCAGCTGTTGCTCCTTGTGTCTTTCTCCACTCGAGCCAAGAGCCCGTGAGTACCTGGCATTTTCTCCCCAGGAAGGCACTTACAGGCCGTAATCAGCCGCCTCGGGCTTGCGGAAACGCTGGCAGACTGAGCTCCCTACCGTCCCTGAGCTAAGGGCCCGCCGAAGAGCTTTGCTAATGGGAGGCGACCTGCAGCGCGACACACGCCTCCCTCCCACGGCGGCTGTGACCCGGGATAATCTTTGCGTCCTTCGGCCTTCCTCTGCCAGGGTGGCGCTGGCCGGGCCAGCGGGTCTCAAACTCGTTTTCTCATGTCCCAGGTGAAGGAGCTTGTTGAGGCCGCGACCCGATATGATGTGACTGGAGTGGGGGCTCCGGGGAGGGGCTGAGCATGCGCTTTGGGGAGCAGGAGGGGCCTCTGGCTTTGTGGGGGCAGGGAGGAAGGGCTGGGGCAGGGGGCGCTGACCTCGAGCGGCTCCAGCGGTGCAGCGGGGGGGCTAAGGCAGCTCCCTGCCTCTCCTGGCACCGCAGACCCTGCTGCACCCCAGAAGCAGCCGGCTGCAGGTTCCCAGCCAATGGGAGGGCGGAGCTAGTGCTGGGGGCAGGGGTGGTGCGCTCCCCCCCACACACCTAGGAGCCGGGGCTGCTGCCGGCCGCTTCTGGGCACAGCGCAGCCTGCGGTGCCAGGAAAGGCAGGGAGCTGCCTTAGGCCCCCCCCCCACTGCTCACCTGACCCCCTGCAGCCACGAGCCCAGCCCCCGGCATCCCACTGCCCAGCCCCAGGTCACGCCCCGCTGTTTGAAAGCTGCTGGGCTGGGCATCTCCTGCTTTATAAAAAGCAGCAGAGTCAGTCCTGCCCATGTAGCCCCGTCTGCCATCACGCCAGCCTGCATGCCCGCTCCTGCCTTGTGCACTGTCCATGCTGCCCAGGCACCGTTCAAACCCCTCTCCAAGAGCCTCTTCTCCGCTGAGGCCTGCAAGAAGAGACCTTGGGGCCAGGCAAACAGGCCACTAGCAATACAGGGACCCCGATCATTTCTCCGCCCGCATCTCCCACTGTGTTCCAGCGTCCTTTTGCCCCCGTGTGGACAGGAACGTCCGGTGAACGCAGGCGACGGCTAAGCCAGGCCCCTCTTCTTCATGCCAAAGGAGACGGGTTAGACGGCTCCCCGACTGCTCTGCACTTGAGCGGCACTGCCAGCTTTGCAGCCCAATGCAATGGAGGGAAGACGTGTTTTCTCCTGTCGCAGTCTGCCGGGAGCAAACCGCAGCCACAGATTGCGCAGGGGACGGCGTGAGGGGGAGGCTGAAATCACGCGTGTTGCTCGCTCCAGCAGTTTGCTTTGGTAGGATTTGGCTCGTCTTTACAAAACCCAAAAAGGAAATCAAGCATCCAGCCCCCCCGAAACATCCCACCGCGGGAGCGGCTGGGAGGAGCCAGGGCTGAGGTCGGGCTGGACGGGAGCAGGAGATGGAAACAGATCCCAACGCCTGGGGCCTGGTGACGGAGCATTCTCCGTGAGGGTCCAGGCGGCGCTGTGAACTTCCAGAGGGAGCCAGAGGTGGCGCGTTTTTAGGAAATGCTGCCAACTCTCCTGTTCACGAACGCAGTGCCCCCCCAGGCAGCCTGGCACTCACAGCCCCCCCCCCCGGCTCTTTTGGCAAAGCAGGCCCACCCCAAACAGAGCCTGGGCAGCCCAAGAGGGGAGAAGAGCTCCGTGAATCCACGGGGGTGGGGAGGGGTTCATCATTCCCAGTCTACATGTGGAAAGCACGGAGGCCAAGGGCAGCAACAGCCAATGGCAACCCTGCAAGAGAGCGAGAGCAACACAGTCGTGCTCGAGGGAGGGAGTGTCCAGCTCAGGGAAGCTGCATGGGGGGCATTTGTTCTGAGCCCCATGGCTGGATCCCAGCTCTTCATCCCCAGACCCAGGTGGCCTTCAACTCCTCAGACTCCCTCTGCCTAATCCCAGCTTGCTAAATCCTGCCCATCCCTTCTATCCAGGAGGAATTCGACCCCTGTATCTCTCCCAGCCTGGAGCCAACCAACAAGCCTTGCCGGAACCCAGCAGGAGGGATGCCGGGCTCCCCCGGGGCCCCATGCGCATGCGGAGGAACGTGGGAGCAGGTTGGAATCCTGTCCATGCCACCCGAGCCCCGCTTGGAAGGGATGATTTACGACTTCATTCATTTTCTCTAATGACATACAGAACCGGCCTTCATCTTTCCCCTGCGCTTTACAAGGTCAGTGACTGGAATCCCAAGACAAAGTGAAGCACAACAGCGAAACTCCTTCAAAGAGCAATATTTCAAGTTTATGGCCGGGGAGATATACAATTCCATTTTCCCCATGAAAGCCAGTGCTATAAACAATACATTTTATCTTTGATCTGCTGGGTCATCAAAGCTGCATTTCTTGCAGGTAGAGTTACAAGACAATAAATACAGCCCTTTAAAAGCGGCACCCTCTTTACCAGATGGTGCTACATAATACGGGAGAGAGGGCTGTAAATTACATCAGAATGTGTCGGTCGGTGGAGTCCAAAGAGGGAGAAATCATCCGCCTTTGCAAGTAATCTTTGAAGGGTTGGAAAGGTCCTTCAGCAGAACAGTAAATTCCACGGCCAGGTACCTACACTGTAAGCAAACACCTGTTCAGGCCAGGCGAGGATTTCCTGACCGACCGACAGAGCTGTGCTTAGGTCTTTGATTCTGCCCCCCGTGCAAGGCACTGCCTTCAGCCATCTGGAGTGGAAATCCATCAAGCCCGTGTGCTATGCTGTTTAGACTGGAGGAACTCTGGGTACGAGGGGAGCCAACAGAAATCAGTTGCCACATGAAAATGGCCTTGTTAAAGGTAAGAATGGTTGTATTGGGTTTCTCTGATATACTGTTAAATTGTTGCAGCTTTGAGTTCAGATTTAGCCATAATCCAAACAAAAGTCACCGGGAACACGCATCTCCATCTCGTCAGATGCTGCAGTCTGCAATACTGCCTCACATGGGGCATATCTACACTATGTGGAAGATCAACACTGCCATGGTCGATCTTTCGAGCTCCGATTTAGAAGGTCTAGTATAGACCCGCTAAATCGAACTCAGAGGGCACCCCCGTTAGTCCAGCTCCTCACGAGGAGAAAGGGAAGCCGATGGGAGCGTTTGCACTAAGGATGTTAAATAATGATTAATTTACTAGTTGAGTAGTTGATGGAATTTCCATCAACTACTCGACTAGTTGATAGGCACCTCCACATTCCTCCTTTGAAATGTACAAGAGCCCCAACAGGGGCTCTTGTGCATTTCAGAGCAGACGCGCCCGCATGGAGCCTGGTGTCAGCGGGGGACTCTGAGTACCCCATGGGCTCCATGCAGCACTGCTGCTTTGAAATGCCACGTAGAGCCGGGGTTCTGCTCGGCATTTCAAAGTGGCAGCGCTGCACGGAGCCCGGGATCAGCTGGACACTCCCCAGCTGACTCCGGGTTCCATGGAAATGCTGCAGGGAGTCCGGGGTCAGCTAGGAAGCCTCCAGCTACCCTGGGCTCCATGCAGAGCTGCTGCTTTGAAAAGCTGCAGCGGCATTTCAAAGTGGCAGCGCCACACAGAGCCTGGGCTCAGCTGTGCAGCCCTGCCACTTTGAAGTGCCCTCTTTCCCCCCCCCTTTGCTGCCTCTGTTTGATAGGGAGGGAGAATCGACTAGTCCTTAACTTCTTTAGTTTGCACCCGTGGCCCTCGCACTGTATGGACGGCGCAGAAACACGATTTAAGAGAGGTCGACTCCAGCGACATAATTAAGGTAACTGGAGTTGCGTGTCTTAAGCTGTGATGTAGACCAGGCTCTGCAGACTCTGCAATAGTTTCGTGGGCACTGACACTAGTCCACATGAAATCAGAGGCAGCGGTACTGAGGGTGCGGAAGGGGGTGGCAGCAGGGTCTAGCTGGAGGTGGCTGCGTCCTCCCCAGACATTGGGGTTTCAGGTGCGCCGTTGTCTGGAGCTTGGGAGTCGGGTCTCAGTGAGACCAGGTCCCCGCTTGTATCAATGGCTGACATGCCAGATCACCCCGCGGCAGGCACTGGCTGCTCATCCCTCACCCTTCCCCAGCCCCACTCAGCCAATCAGTCTGTGTGCTGTCCATCTTGCAGCCCACACGAGAGGCAGCTGCAGGCCAGTCCAATCCATAAGCAGGAGTATTACAGCGCAGTCAGGTTCCGTGCACTCGTCTTGGGTGCCTGGGGGACATGCTGTCTATAAATCAAAGTGATTAGTGGCTTGGTAAAGCATGGGCCACATTGATCTGGGCCTGAGAGCAGAGAGCTTGTGCCGTGCAGCTGGCCTATCGATGAGCCAGGCGGCCTCCTGCTAGTCTAATGGACTGTGATGTATTTGCAGAAGCCTCTTATTAGATTGCTGCCGAGTCTCCCCTGCTGACCCCAGGAATCATTCGCTCAATTGGCCTCGCTCGACCGTAATTCCATTTCGGAGCAAACTCCGGGGGCCCGAGCTCGTGGCTGCTGCCCGCCCGCAATACAGTCGCCGGCTGGGTGAAAGCCACCTGCCCCCCAGCAGCCGCCCTGCTGCTGTTCCCCATAGACGTTGCTGGCTCGCTTGGGCGATGGCCGGGGAGCCTGCACCCCTTATTCCCAAGCCGCCCTTGTGCATGGTGGGAGGGCAGCAGGCTCAGCCGTCCTCCCCGATACACCCATCCCGGGGCTCTTCCGGTGGGCATTGGGAGGGACGGTGCAGATCGTGGGGCTCCCCCTCAAGTCCAGAGACCGTGTGCCCCAGGGATGCGTCCGGGCTGGCTGGGGAATACAGGCGGAAGGTGGCCCTGTGCTTCTCTCTGCTGTCTCCTCTAATCCCCTGAGGCTTCCCTATGATCTGCTGCCAGAGGCCCGGCCTCCTCCACTGTTTGTCACAGAGCAGGGGTGACAGCAACATCAAATGTCTGACAGGTGCTGCCCTGGGGCTGCCCGGGCCCTGCCAGCGCTGGAACTAGCCCCCGGCTGGCTTCTCCTGCGGCGTGGCCCGTGCTTGCCATTGCTGCGCGCCGGCGCCCCGTGCACTGTCGCCTCTGCGGGGAAACCGCCCACGGGAGCCTGCTCCCGGAGGGTCCCGCGCCCCAGCAGCAGCGGGCTGGGCAGGGGGCTCCAGTCTCCCCGCTGAGAGGTGCTGCAGGGGGTCAGCTGCATGTTTGCTCGAAGGCCCAGTGAAACGAGCCGTGGCCTACGTGGGCTGCTGCAGGGAGATGAATGGGAGGCTTTCTGCTGAGTCTCATCCCTTCCCCACCACCGGAGCCAGGCTCTCTGCTGCTCCCAGGGAACGACCGTGCAGCCGGGAGCAGCAGGAAACGCAGCTCGCACCCAGTAGGGCTCCCTGCAGCCTGGCACTTGGCAAGGTCCCGGCGCCGTCCCTGTGCACAACGGCTCAGGTGTGGGGCCCGAAACTTGACCGAGGAAGTGTGAGACTTTCACCAGCGTCTTCCGCTGAGTACAAGCGTGCCGCGGGCACGGCCCCCGCTCTGCACCGGTGCACTGGGCAACATGGCAGCGTGGGCTGGGCTCGAACATGGGCCCGTCTTTCTGGAGAGCCTGTCCCAGTGGGAGGGAGAAGGACACGGAAGAAGAAGGTGGCAGGTGGCTGTTTTTCTGGCAGCCAGGCAGAAGTGAAATGTGATCTGCTGTCTGCGTGTCCTGCAGCGTGAGGTGGACTAACCATTTCCATGATGCGCGTCAGCGCTTAGGAAAACAGAGCGAGCGTCAGGGGAATGTTATTCTTCAGAGGATGCGGTTGTGGCTGTTGTAGCCAATGAGAACTCAGCGTCCACAAGGCCTGCAGCCCCTCCAAGGTCTCCGGGAGGCCTGCCTGCCCTTTTCTTGCCTGGCCCCAGGAGAGACATGCATGTTTTTGGCCTGGCTCCCACTGAGCCAGCCAGTTCCAGGGGTTGTCTACACTGGCTCCTTTTGCTGCCAGAAACTGCCTTTTGGCGATGAAACAGGGAGAGCGCTTACACCGCGACGCCACTGTTGTCAGGAAAAACACCCCATCCTGGTGACAAAAAGCTTCCAGCCCTGGGAGAGAGGTTTGTCTTTTCCCCTCCCTTGATTGGCGACAAAGAGCCAGTGTGGACTCTGCTGTTTGCTTTGTCCAGAGACCTGGCTTCCGCCAGCATCCCACTGTGCCCTGCTGGCTCTGCTCAGTGTTCGGTGAGCTCTGCTTCCCTGCAGGCCTGCGCCCCTCCCGCTTTCAGAGCTCCGGGAAGTGTCTGACAGCTGAGTGAGCTGCTCCGTTTGGGGAACAAACAAGTTCAAGGGCCCAGCTTGGGGTAGGGAGGCGGAAGGGAGAGAATCAGGGAAGGTCACAGGGGCATGAAGTCTCTGTCCGTGGGTGGGAAAAGGGCCCCTACAAGGTTCACGCCAGTCAGAGAGAAGAGCAAGTCCTGCCAGGGCTTCCCACCGGCCACGTGGCGTTTAGAACACTCAGAACTGATCGTCACGTTTTACCTTCCTAGGGAGGGGCCTTGCCAAAGGAAGCCAAAGTCCTTGGCAAACCACAGACCTGCAGGGGGGCCTGACACTCACCAGCCCTGGGGACAAAGGGCAGGGAGGTAAGCACCAATGGTGGGGGAAGGACGAGACCTTGCCCCCCTGTGCTCTTCTGACCCCCCGCCGCCACGTTTCTTAGAGTTGTGACGGCCCTGCTCCGCTCCCGGCAGGCCCGGGCTGCCCTTTCCACGAGCTAAACTCAGGGTACGTCTACACTACAGAGTTAGTTCGAACTAACTTAGTTCGAATTAGTTAATTCGAACTAAGCTAATTCGAACTAACGCGTCTAGAACTAAAAACTAGTTTGAATTAGCGTTTTGCTAATTCGAACTAGCATGTCCACATTGAGTGGACCCTGAACAGGGCTTAAGGATGGCCGGAAGCAGTGCCGGCAGGGCATCAGAGGAGGACTTAGAGCATGGAGATGCTGTCTCAGGCTAGCCGAGGGCTGCGCTTAAAGGGACCCGACCCCCACCCCGGACAGACAGTTCTCAGGGGTGCCCTGCTTGAAAACCAGTCCTGGCTTGGAGTGCCCGGAGTGCCCACACTGGGCACATCACAGCACTCGGCCATCAGACCGGCTGCACTTGCCGCAGGCTGCCATCTGGGGAGAGGGGGCAATTGGGGGGCTGCAGGAGAGCTTCCACCCCCAGAAGCCTGCAGAGCCAGCGCAGTCCTCCCCATCAGGGGCTCGTACCCCATTCCTCCCTCACCTCCTTCCACTTACCCTTCCCTCGCCCCCCTTCCTGATGTACAAAATAAAGATAACGTTTCTTCCAACATTGACTCTGTCTTTATTGAACAAAACTGGGGGAGACTGGGAAAAGGAGGTGGGAGAGGGGAAGAGAAAGGCTGGGAGAGGGGAGGGCAACTAACATGATCAGGGGTTGGGAACAGGTCCCAGATGAAGAAAGGCTACAGAGACTGGGACTGTTCAGCTTAGAAAAGAGGAGATGGAGGGGGGACAGGATAGAGGTCTCTAAAAGCAGGGGTTGGGTGGAGAGGGTGCATTCAGAAAAGTTCTTCATGAGTTCCCATAAAGAAGGACTAGAGGACACCAAAGGAAAGGAATGGGTAGCAGGCTTCAAACTAGTAAGAGAAAGTTGTTCTTCACAAAGCAAAGAGTTAACCTGCGGAACTCCTTGCTGCAGGAGGCTGTGAAGGCTACAACTAGAACAGAGTTTAAAGGGAAGGGAGATCAAGTCATGGAGGTTGGGTCCATGGAGTAGTCTTAGCCAGGGGGTAGGAGTGGTGTCCCTGCCCAAAGTTTGTGTCAGGCTGGAGAGGGATGGCACGAGACAAATGGCTTGGTCACTGTCTTCGGTCCATCCACTCCAGGGTCGCTAGGGTTGGCCGCTGTCGGCAGACAGGCTACTGGGCTAGATGGACCTTTGGTCTGACCCAGGACGGCCATTGTAAGCTCAGGGTCGGGGGTCTCAGTGGACCCCCTTGATTTTCATGCACACCTGCTCCTGGGTGGCCAGGCTGGCAGCTCTCCTGCCCTAGCCGGCCACTTTCCTGTGCCTAGTGCTGAGATCGTGGACGAGGTCCATGATGTCTGCACTAGCCCAGGAAGGTGCCCGCCTCTTGCGGTCCCGGGCAAGCTCCCAGGAGCCGCCAGCCTGGTCCTGGGAAGAGGGGGTGGGCTGGGGGACATCGGGTGGGTGGCTCTGTGCCGTGCCAGGTGCAGGGTCTGCTAGCTGGGTGCTGGCAGGCTTGCACCTGGCACAGGCACCGTAGCCAGCCCATGTCCCTTTAAGGGGTCCGGGGCCGGGAGGGGGGCAGACGAGTTTCCCTGGTGTTGGCCAGAGTGGCCACCAGGGAAACCTGGGGAGGGCTAGCCTCCCACTAGTTCGAATTAAGGGGCTACACAGCCCTTAATTCGAACTAGTAAGTTCGAACTAGGCTTAATCCTCGTAAAATGAGGTTTACCTAGTTCGAACTAAGCGCTCCGCTAGTTCGATTTAAATTCGAACTAGCGGAGCGCTAGTGTAGCGCCTATGAATGTTAGTTCGAACTAACGTCCGTTAGTTCGAACTAACATTGTAGTGTAGACATACCCTCAGAGTCTTCGCTTCCAGCCTCGCCCTCCAGTCTGAGACTTCTGCGGGAAGGCTGGGGCCTGGGAGGGCTTTTCCGCCTGCGGGCGGGGTAGAGGAGCCGTGGCCGCAGCAGCCTGTCCCACGTTGGCGCGATTGCACATTCTGCAGGAGAGGAGACGTCTCTGCCCGTCTGCGGCTTATCGGCTCTTCTGGGGCTGGCAGCGGGATTCAGCCCCGTTGGCCCCCGCCTCTGAAGCGTTGTCCATTCCCACGGGCCCTGTGCAGGCTCTGCCCTGAGCAGTTTGGTGCCGGCAGGGAGCTACTGTGCAGGTCCCACAAGGAGAGACGTTAATCCTGGAGCAGACCTGGCTCATCCTGTGAGGCCCCCTTGGGCAGGCGCTGTGCAGCTACAGCAAGAGACTCTCCCTGCCCCACAGCATGTTAGCAGGACCAATGAAGAGTGACATCCTGCCCTCCGGTACAATGGGGAAACTGAGGCACGGAGAGCGTGTGACTTGCCCCGGAGGGAACTGGTGGGAAAGGCAGGACTGGCACTTAGCGTGCTTGGGTTCCAGGCTAAGATCACTGCTACAGCCAAGAGCCTGCCAAGGGAGGGGTTAATCAGAGCCTGTGGGCCCAATCAGCCCCACCCTGCTACACCTCTGCGCAAGGGCGGGGCTGGGTAGGGGCAGGGAGCCAGCCCACAGGGCCTAGGGATTCCTGCAGCTCAGAGCTGCTTTGTGGCAAGTGGGCCGGGGTGCAACCTGCCCCTCCCAGAGCGAGGCCAGATCCCTGCTTTGGGGTCAGCAGCAGGACGGCCTGGGGCGAGGCAGTGAGGGAGGCCTGCCTGCAGGCTGCCGTAGGGAGCGGCCCTGGGACAATGCAGCGCAGGGTCTGGTCCGCTTCCTCCAGGGGTTGGGGCTGGAAGTTAGCGCAGAAGGGGAGCCAGGGTTCCCCGCGGGCCCACCGGAGGGGGGACCCGGGAGCCAGGCCTGGCAGGACAGCAGAGCCTGACGTTGGACCAGACTCCGGTGAGCTGTCGGTCTCGCTTTGCTGTGGAAGTGACCTGGCTGGAGGGCGGAGGAAGCGGCAGGTCACCGCTGGCAGGGGATGCTAAGAGGGAAGAGGCCCCCGGACCACACCCAGCCGTGAGGGGACCTGCCTGAGGTGAGTAGACGCTTCCGCGTCCCTCCTTCCTCTCTGGCGTGGGACTCGGGCGCGTTGCCCTCTGGCTAGTCCTGTCTGCAAACAGCCTTTCCCAGCTCTGCCTCCCACCTTTTCACAGTCCCCCGGCCTCGCTTCACGCTTCTGAAACACGCCCCTCGTCCCCCCGCAGTCGGCGGCAGGGCTGAGCTCAGCAGGCCCCCACGGAGGGAAGGAGGCTGCTAGCGAATCGATTAACGGCTCTAAAATCCCCTCAGCCTGCGGCCCTCACGTGGCTGCCCTCCGCGGGCTGGAAGCCAGGCCGGACGGCTGGACTCAGGGGTTTGCGTGTAAACGTCACTGTTGCCATTTCTCTGCCGGCCGGGCGGCCGAGTGCAAGGGCCTGTCCCTTCACTGCCGCGAGTTCGGTCGATTGGCACTTGGGCCAGGTTTCCCTGCAGGATTAGTGCCCAGACACTGCCGAGTCAAGCACAATGGCTCATGCAAAGCAGGCTGATGCATATTCAGCAGGAGGCAGACCGGACAAAAGGTGGCTCCGTCCCATCTGGAAAGGCTCCCCAGTCCGCAGCAGGGCAGGCAGTGCCCCCGGGGCAGCTGTTGTCTCAGCGGGGAGCGAGGCTGCTTGTTTGCAGGCGGGGGATGTGCAGTCCCTTGGTGTGCGGAGGCATCTCTGGTCGCGGTGGAGTGGGCGGGGGAGTGAGTCCGACTAGCCAGGCGGTGCCACGCGGCGCGGGTACTTTCACCGGGACCGGGTGTCCTGTTGGCTGCAGCGGGGTACAGTCCGGCTCGACGTGCCTTGGCCTGGCCTCCCGGGAACCTGTCCCGGGAAGAGGCCGAGCCAGCCCCTCTGCTCCAGGGGTCTCCCCGGCAGCAGGCACAGAGCCGGGGAAAGCCGTTGGAGTGGGAATGAAGCTGTCGAACAGGCATTTGCCCGCCCCGGGTCCATAGTGTCCGTGTCTGAACGGGCTGTGTTAGTCAATTCAAACTTGCTTTAAAACTCTTTCCTGAGCCTCGTGCTGCAGATCAGAAAATCACAGCTCTTAAAAATCAGGCCCTGCCCACGGGGCCCCAGTGTACGAGCCCCGCGTAGGGCCCCTCACGCCCGAGGGCAGCCCTGCACGGCCCACGTGCTGGGGGAACTCGAGAGGTGGTGGGCAGGGTGCTCATGGCTTGGTGTAGCAAATGACTGACTGTCTTTGAACGGAGCTAGTGTCCCCAGCGGGGTGTCCCACGAGAAGGGCGTGGCAAGGGGGAAGGAATCTGTGACGAGGTGGGGATCGAATTCACTCTTCACTTGGCTACATTGCAGGCAATTTCTACTGTCCTGTAGTAACCCCACATGTGTGCCTCAGTTTCCCTGGGTGCTGCACCAATCCCTAGAGGGGATGGGAATTTCCCGTGTGATTGCCTCTGTCAGGTACACAACGGCTGCTGCTTTCTGTAACCCGAGCCTGGGAGGGTGTAACCAGCGGACACCTTTTGCCTGGGAAGATGGACAAAGGCGTGGGCGGGGGGCGGGGGAGGTTGGCTGCTGGGTTCTGGGTGTGGGAGTGAGTCTGGGGGGGTGCAGAAATGGGGGGCAGGGCCTGACTCTGAGCTCCCCTCTCCCCACCATGGATTGTGCTGCCTGCTCTGTTCTACGCTGTGTCCCTGCTGACTAATCACCTTGCGTTCTCCCTGCCGGCTGAGAGCCCCCCGGCTGCAGATGGGGCGCAGGGCCCGGTGCTCCTTGTGCCTTGGTGACAGGAGCGGAGCAGATTCGGGGGGATTCTTAGTGCCCAGGGACGACATGCGCGGGGAGCCTGCGCTCTGACCGAGCTACGGCTCCGGTGGCCTCCAGCGCTCGCATCGTTGAACTCCAGAATTTTGTGGCCACGTTCCCAAGTGACCCGTGGTTGGAGGAGTCGGGCTGTGACAGCCAGCTTCCCGGCAGGGCGAGAGCCCGGCACGTCATCCACATCAGCCTCCTTCAAAGTGTCCGAGGCACCTACAACCGCGAGCCCGTCTGTGGGCCGGGGCCTGGCTTGCTCCTTCCCGCCGGATTCTGCTGCCGGAAAGGGCCCTGCAGGGGGCCGGCAGCTTCTGTGGTCCCCCGGGCCAGGTGTGTGGGGGGCTCTGCATGCCCTGGAAAGGGGCAGGGTGCGGCAGTGGCTCCCCTCAGGGCCGTGCAGCACTCCGGTGGCGAGTTGTAGGGCCCCAGGCTCCGGCCACAGTAGCTGCTGTGGTGGGTTCCCAGGGCCCAGTAGCCTGCTCGTGTGGAGCGCCTTGGCTGAGCAAGGGGGACATGAGGCTTCTCCCCAGGGCTACAGCTACAAGCCCTTGGCCTCTCTCCAGTAGGCCTTTGAGCCTGGTTTGCTGCCCTGGCCCCGTGTAGACGTGCGGGCGAGCGGATGCTGGCTGCCTGTCTCCCTCTTCGAGCACTGCTGTTGCCTTTGTTTGCCCAGCTCTGCGTGTGGGCCGGGAGGGGCGGCCTGTTCTCCGTCCTTCGCTAGTGTCTGTCAAGGAGAGGGCGAGGTCCGCTGTGCCTCCCGAAGCGCTCCGGAACCGGGGCGCCCGCCCGCAGGAGGTTGCGGCTGGTGCCTCGGCGGAGCCGCCTGACCCTGTGCCGAGTACACTAGAGACCAACCCGCTGTGCTGTGGACCAAGGTGCGTCTGTGTTTGGAAGACAAGGTCTCAAAGCCAGGCCATTTCCGGCTCCCGAGAGAGCCCTGGGACCAGACAATCCGGACGCCCACGGCGTGCATGCGAGGCTGGAATCTGGCGTCTTTCCCCCCGCGCGCTCTGTCACGGCGCCAGCCAGAGCCCGTTCATCCCCCGTCCCTCTCGCAAGGCTCATTCTCGCCGGGAGAGGCACGTTTCAGTCGTGGCGTCATTCCCGTGGGCTGGAGAGATGCCGGGACTCACCCAGGCCGGCCCTGCTTCTTGCCAGACAAACACACCTGGATCTGTCACCGGGTTCGCTCCGTCCCCCTGCAGTTCTCAGCCCCTCCTGAGCCCACGTGTGATGCGCGATCTGCACTGAAACCCAGTCTCCTCCTCTGCAGAATTTCCTGTCAAGCGCTGATAACCCAGGCAGAGAGCTTGAGAAGTGCAAGGAGGGGCTCTGGGGCAGCCCTTGCCCCGGCTCCAGGCTTCTACATCTACCGCAAGAAGCACTGTCCTCCCTTTGGCGTGCAACATACAGCACGTGCCTTCTTCATGCCCTTGCTCTGGATACAGTTGGCTGTCCTACAAGGCTTTGTCCACCTCCACTTCCCTGTGAATTCCAGCCAAACTTGAGCTTCTTCCTACTCCCCTTCAGCTCCTAGCTGCCTGCAGAATGAAACCATTTCGTTCGGCACATAATTACACTGTGGAACTCCTTGCCACATGATGTAGTTGAAGCCAAGAACGTAGTGAAATTGAAAGAGGGAGTCCTCTTTCAATTTTACTAGGTCTTTGGCCTCAACTACATCATGTACATTTGTATGGCTAACGAAGACAATTCTGGCTATTCTTGCCAATGCTAAAAAGATATAACATCTCCTGCTTCAGGGTTTGAGCCAATCCGGCTGAGATCGTCATGGAGGGAGGTTTATCCCATTCTGTCTCGTGTGGGGGGCAAGGGGAGGGAAGAAAGGTGGAAAGCTGGGGTTGCATTTGGTGCCAACCACTGACAGGCCAAGGCGACTACGTTAGCTGGACCTCCCAGCTGATACGGCCTGACACGTCCTGTTTCCTATTTCCCCCACAGTGGTGGCCCTTCTCCAGGCCCGCTGCCGCGAAGGAGGTGGACTCTCGTCCCCCTGCAGCCTGTGGGCATTCAGCCGAAGTGGGCAGATGCCCAGCACTGCGGCGCGTTTGGTCTCAGCCAGACGGGCTGGCCTAGGGCCCGCTCAGCGAGGGACGTGGCACCAGCCTTCTCCCCCCGCTCTCCGTGGCAAGCGCGTTAGCCCACCGGGCGCTCCCCCCACGCCCAGGGGCAGGCGCACGGCCCTGCCCGCAAGGGGCTCCGTCCTGCTTAGACCACAGAGACACCGGCACCGCGGTCATAGCTCAGAGTCCCCTTTGCCTCCACACACACTGGGAGCTGCGAAGGAAACCAGCCCGCGTTGGAAGGCACCCAAAGGCCTGGGCCCGCCACTCCCTCCTTGGGCCTGATCCGGCGGGGAGCCGGGCCCCCTCCTCTCCCGCAAGGCACCCCCAGCGGAGCCCCCGGCGCGGCCGGAGCAGTGGCAGCTGTACCTGGCGCGGGAGCGGCTGCGCTCAGTGAATTACCCAGACACTTGATTGAATTTGCCAAGCTGCAGCGGGAGGGGGCGGGGGCCGTGCGGCTCTCGCCGCCCCCAGAGGAAAGGTAAGCGAGTGGGGGAAGGGCCCTGCTGGGAATTGGCTGCATTTTCTTTTCTTCTTGGCTTTCAACAATATTAAAATATGAATCACAAAACACATTAGAGCAGCAACCGCGGGCGGGCGGAGGCCGAGCCGGTGGGAGGGAGGGGAGTTAACCCTTTGGCGCCCATCCTGCCTCCGCTCTTCCGAGGAGGGTGCTCTAGGACAGCCCTTGCCTGAGGGCTTGGCCATGCGCAGACCTTGCTTCAGCTGGGGATGTGGCCCCGGGCAGAGGTGCCTTATCTTCTGCCAGCTCTTCGGCGTCCGCTCTCCACAGGTGCTTGTTCCCGTGAAACCCAGGGCACAGACCTTGCAGAAGGGGCACCCAGCGATGAACGGGGAAGAGGCCCCGCTCCGGCACCGGCTCAGAGCCGTGGCGAACACGGGAAGGCCTGGCAGCCTACGTACGGCTAGAACTAAAGCGCAGAAGGAGAAGGGACGTGGCCACGGGATGGGAGGGGCTAGCCAGGCAGGATAACAGCCTGCAAGGGGAGAGGAGGAGGAGCCGGTCCAGGAGCAAAGCCCAAGAGCATTGTAAGGCCAAAATGAAAATGCAATTCATCATGGAGGAGAGAACCCGCCACCCCAGGGTCATGAGAGCGCAGGCCAGAGACGTGGGGAGAACGCGGATGGGTCACTTGGAGAGATTACAAAGACTTGGACTTTTCATCTTAGAAAAGAGGATTCTGAGGGGGCATACGATAGAGGTTTATAAAATCACGACTGGTGTGGAATAAGTGAATAAGGAAAAGTTACTTCCTTGTTCCCATAAGATAAGAACTAGGGGTCACCGAATGAAATTAATGGGCAGCAGGTTTAAAACAAACAAAAGGAAGTTTTTCTTCACTCAGGGCACAGTCAACCAGTGGAACTCCTTGCCAGAGGATGCTGTGAAGATTAGGACTTGAACCGGGTTCAAAAAAGAGCTAGATAGATTCATGGTGATTAGGTCCATCAATGGCTATTAGCCAGGATGGGTAGGAATGGTCCCTAACCTCTGTTTGTCGGGAGGTGGGTGACAGGGATTACGTGAGGGTTACCTGTTCTGTTCACTCCCTCTGGGGCACCTGGCATTGGCCACTGTGGGCAGACAGGACACTGGGCTGAATGGACCTTTGGTCTGACCCCATCTGGCCGCTCTTATGTTCTTTCTTCTCCTTGGTGTGTCTTCTGCACCCCAGAGGAAGTTCCAGGTGATGTGGGAGCATCTGCCCTGAGTAGCTCTGCCAGCCCAGACCATGGGCTGCCCAGGTTGGATTCTAGCACCGGTTTCTTGTGCTTAAACATCAAAGAAAGGCCTTTGGAAAAAATCCTGACAAATCGGAGCTGTCTGAACAATTTCTGCCTACGTGTTTTCCAGCTCTTTGTCAAAATGGAATTTTCGCCACAAAAAGTCGCAGGGTGGGTTGGTAGAAAAATGGAGGATTTTCCTAAAACTGAAGACACCTTTTTTTTTTTTTTGGCCACGAAATTTTCAACATTTGCAAAAATTAAAAAATGCAGGGGAGAAACCAGCCACTGACCACCGACCCTGCTGAAAACGGTGGGACTGTCGCGGCCTCAAGGCAAAGATGAGGCTTCCTGAGGGAGGCAAACGCCCCCAGGGCCTCATGCACTGACCTCCCCTGGCACTGAGCCACGCCCATGGTCCCAGGCCTGGAACGGGGGGGGGGGGGGGGCGGGTCCCAGGCCTGGAACGGGGGGTGGCGAGGCAGGCAGCTTCCTTGCTGTCAGTCGGTGGAGTCAACCTTGCTGAGTTCTTTATTATCATCCGCGTTAGATGCTTGTTCCTTCCCCTCTCTGGTCTCCTGGCAGGGCTGCAGTCCTTAGAGCCTGTGCCCTTGATTGATTTACGTGGAGTTCTGCAGGCTGAGTGTTAACGAGCGCTTGCATAAGTTAGCACCTCTCTGTCTCTCGCACCCGGAGGGGCTGGGTGCGCAAAGCATGGCCTGCTCCTCCAGCGCACCAGAGAACCGCCCCTCCCCCAAACTGGGAAAGTGATGGGGTTAGCAGGTTTGGCTGCTCATAAATCAGGAGTCACCATAACAACCGCCCCATATGGTACCTTGCTCCACGCTCCCCCAGAGCAGCCGGGAGGGGAAGAGTCAGGAGTCCTCAGCTACAAGCCTTCCTGGCCCGAAAAGGGGGCTTCCTTGGACTGGATGCTCCCGGGGGCAGGGACTGGGAGCTGGTGTGGGTCTGTGCAGCTCCGAGCGCAAGCAACAAGGAATCCAGTGACACGCTTATTGCGGCACAAGCTGGAACGGTCGTGCGCTGACAGGGGCCGGGAGCCGTGTGTAACCATAACTGATTGGTTAACAGTTTGAACCAGGGGCCGGCATCAACGCTCAGAACCCAGTGCTCAGCAAACAGCCGCGTCCCAACGCCCATTTGCATGACTGAAAATATACAACTTAGTACTATAGACATGAGGGTCAATCAGAGCAGAAATGAAACCTCGTACTCCCACTTGATTCCATGGGGCTTCTGCTGCGTCTGCGTCTCTCGGCACATTTCTTTGATGTTTACATCACAACTGGTCACATTCAGGTTGATGCTGCATTCAAGCCACACCAGTCACTGTGCTTTCAACATTTTGAATTTTAGTTTAAAAAGTGGCATGTGTTTTGGGAATGACGAAAGAGCCGGATTTGGTTCCATACCCAGGCAGATTTGGCTCGAGAGCCACAGGTTGCAGACCTCTGGTTTAAACGGTCACACTCCTACGTCCCTCAGTGGAACCAGAGCAGGCTAATCTGCAGCTAATCTTCTTGCCCAGTCTGCCTTTTCCCCACGCTCTCCTGGGGGCCTTTCACTTCCTCCTCTGCAGACGGTGCGTCCGGATTGCTCCTGGGCTCTGCGTGCGGGCGGGGGCCAATTTAACCCATAGGAGCTGTATGCTGGGAGGCCGTGTCTACGCAGCAGCGTTACTTCGGAATCACTAGCATTATTCCACAATAGCAAAGTCCACGTCTACACAGCAAGCCGTTGTTTTGACGTCCTCCGACTCCTGCAACCTCCATTCTCCGAGGAGGAGGAGGGCTCTGGCTGGACTCCCTGCTGTGTAGACAGCACCAAAGCCTAAATAAGGGTCTGTCTACACTACCCCTAGTTCGAACTAGGGGGGTAATGTAGTCATACGGAGTTGCAAATGAAGCCCGGGATTTGAATTTCCTGGGCTTCATTTGCATAAAACCGGCCGGCGCCATTTTTAAATGCCGGCTAGTTCGGACCCCGTGCTGCGTGGCTACACGCGGCACGGACTAGCTAGTTCGGATTAGGCTTCCTATCCGAACTAGCTGTACGCCTCGTGGAGGGGTATACAGCTAGTTCGGATTAGGAAGCCTAATCCGAACTAGCTAGTCCGTGCCGCGTGTAGCCGCGCGGCACGGGGTCCGACCTAGCCGGCATTTAAAAATGGCGCCGGCCGGCTTTATGCAAATGAAGCCCAGGAAATTCAAATCCCGGGCTTCATTTGCAACTCCGTATGACTACACTACCCCCCTAGTTCGAACTAGGTGGGTAGTGTAGACATACCCTCAGCTATTTCGACTTAAGCTAGGCCATTGACGTTGTTCAAGTTGCGTAGCTTACTCCGGCTTTAGCCCTGCTGTGTGGACGCGCCCTGACTGTCTCCGCTGCTCTCCCTTCCAAAGCCGCGTGACAAGAGCAACCCAATGGCAAGTGCACTGCTTATGCTGGAGGGGAGCTTTCCAACTCGGGATGCATTTGGCGCCCTTGCAGCTGTAACTGTCCATTGCTGCGGGCCTGGCCATACGGTGAAGGTCCAGCTTTGCAGAGGTGGCTGGGCCTGGCCTTCCTCGCACACCGCTACCCTGCCATCCCGAGCCTCTAAAACCAGCAAACTGGGCCCTCCTCCTGAGAGGGAGAGAAACAAAACCAGGGCCCCGCCTCCTGGACGTCACCCTCCATCTGGAGGAGCAGGAATGTGCGTTGGTGGGTCCTGGCCCTGCCATCTTTCCCCGGGATTTTGTTCATCCCAAGCCAGCGCACGAAGATGGAGCGCTGGGCGCACGCTGCCCGGGGAGGCAGCCATAGCACATCATAGATCCTTCAGCACAACATCAGTCTGGGTTTCATAGTCACGCCTTGATTGCAGAGGGCTAGGGATCCGTCTCTTGGCTCCCCACCTGCTTGCCCGGGTCACATGTGTTAAAGACAGCCAAATCGCCACCCACGCTAACTGGAGGATAAGCCACTCCCAGGCTCCAGGGCATAAGCGGAGGGCACCCCTCAGGAGTCAGGAAGGAACTGACCGAGGGGTGTACTAAAAGCAGCGGGGGCTTGACCTCTCAGAGCCGTGTCCTGAAAGCAGGGTGTCCGGTTCCATGCTCTGGTTGGGCAATTCCGACGTAGTTAACGCTGGGGACGGATGGTGGTTCGCTCTGCTCCGACACAAAAGGGGCAGCCAGGGTGCTGTGCGGCTGGGGAGCTTGGTGCCCATCCGTGACTCGCGGCAGCGGTGGCGTGGCAGCTGGTCGGACATGTGCAGCCTTTCCCAGGGTGGCAGAGCAGACTGCACAGCATCTCCCTAGGAAGGATTCCAGCCACGTCCGCCAGCCTCCCCTCTCCAGTCTGACGTCTGCTGGTTTTCTTCACCCCCGTTCTCCGCCACAGACCGGCCTGGGCTCTGCCCCCGGCTGGTCCTTTCTCTTTACAAGAGCCCTGACGCCTGCCCGGCGCGTCCCACCGTTTGGAAGCCACGAGCTTCTGTGCAAGAGGCCGGAGTCGATGTGTTGTTTAAGTTACTCCAAGTTCCTGAAAGTTGCGCCTCCGCCCTGTGGCCAGGAGAAAGGCAGGTCCCGCAGGCTGCGCTGGGGCGACCCCGGAAGGTGTCAGCGCCCCTCTCCGAGTGAGGGAATAGAGGAAGCCTTCAGCTCCGCCCCACAAAAGGCTGGTGCAGCCCCACTCTCAATCCCTTTGAGGACGGACGGATGGACGGACAGACACACACGGTTAAGAAGCATGTAGGGATCCAATGGAAGGGCAGGTGAGAGCGCTGGGCTGGGTTCCCTAGGGAGGGGGTGGAATCTCCATCCCTAGGGGTGTTTCAGTCCCGGCTTGACGCAGCCCTGGCTGGGATGATGGAGTTGGGTTGGTCCTGCCTTGGGCAGGGGGCTGGACTCGGTGACTCCTGAGGTCTCTTCCAGCTCGATGGTTCTATGAACCCAGCCCAGCGCTTCCCCACCCTCCTGGGGAAATCGCTTTTCCTAATACCCAGCCCAGACCTCCCCCGCTGCAACCTGAGCTCATCGCTCCTCATCGGGGCGGCCCGTGAGCCTAGGCAAACCTGGCAGTTGCCGAGGGCGCCGCCGGCCCAGGCACCCGATGATGACGTCTCAGCCATTGATAGCTGTGCAGGTGGGGGCACCGATCGCACCTTCCATGGGGGGTGCCAGCTGCCGCAGCCGGCCTCAGGCCGCTCCTGCTCCTCGTTCTGCATCCGTCACCGCTGAGAACAGCCTCTCTCCAGCCTCCTGGGAACCCCCCTTCAGGGGGCTGCAGGCTGCTCTCAAATCCCCCCTCACTCTTCTCCTCTGCAGACTAAACAAGCCCCAGTCCCTCAGCCTCTCCTCGTGGGTCCTGTGCTCCAGCCCCCGCAGCATTTCGGTCGCCCTCCGCTGGCCCCTCGCCAATGTGCCCACGTCCTTTCTGTAGTGGGGGGCCCAGGACTGGAGGCAACACTCCAGATGTGGCCTCCCCAGCGCTGAATAAAGGGGACTCATCACTTCCCTTCCCCCGCCTGCTCCAGCCCAGGCAAGCGGGATGGCTGCCCGGTCGGACTGGAGTGCCCAGGGCCCTGTCCCAGGCGCTGCAGGGGAACGTGCGGCTTCTCCTCGCTCAGTCTGCCTGCGCGAGGGAGAGGAGTCGTTCTGAGGACCCCGTTTAGGCTGCCACCCGGTCTGCTGCTGGGGTGGACGGCTGCGCCCGAGCTTTAATCTGGCTCCCTCTAAGCAGCAGTGAGGATGGGGTGTGTGTGGCGCACAAGTCTGCACGACGCCCCGCTGCATACTAGTGCGCGAGCCTGGAGCGGGGGCGGCGTGGCACCACGTCCTCCCCACTATTCCGCACGAGGGAGCCAGGTGAAAGCCACCCCACCGGCAGAGGACAAAGCCAAGCCCTGTGTGTGTCAGAACGGGCGGGGGGGCAGCTTGTTTTAACGTAGCTGAGGTCAGCGTGGGGCAGCTCTAAGCTAAACCAAAGCAAGCTGCTCCCACATGGGAATCCCAGTGTTTGCACGAGGGTTTGCCCCGGTGAAACGGGCCTGCGAGCAGCTGGATAGAGCCCCTTGGGCTGGCTGTGCAGAAGGCAGCCTAGCCGAGCTGACAGCTCGGTGTGAGATGGATGGTTTCTGACTGGGGCTCTTTATTTCCCTTGCTTGTACTTTGAAGCCTTTGAACTTGCATGAAGCACATGTTGTGCTTATAAAGAACAGAGACATACGCGTTCGGCTCAGTCCCAGTAAGCGTCATATCCATCAGCATCGCCCCGTCTGCGCAGCTAATTCCGGGAGACACGTCCCTCCGCCGAGAGGAATGGGAGGCCGGGTACTTTGTTCAGAAAAGATGAGCAACACGGAAGCTGTTTGGGGCTGGGGCTGAGCTGAAGGGTTTCACCACGTCAGGAGTCCGGCGGGGATGTCTGTAGAATCCAGCGTGGAGGATTTCAGAGCTATCTGTGAGCGTGCTCGCTAGCTACCGAGCCTGGGCGTGAGCTGCCTAGACAGGGGTTTTCTGAAGGAGAACGTGGGAGAACTCCAAATTTAATAAACCACAAATGGTCCCGTGGCACGTTAGAGACGAACCAGACTAGAGCTTTAGTATCATGAGCCTCCGTGGGCCCAAGCGGCTGCCTCTGAGCAGAGAGGGTTGTGCCCACGGAAGCTCGTGATTCTAAGTCTCTGTTACGGTGCCGCAGGACCACTTGTTAGTTCCAACGAGACAGGACTGTGCAGCACTTTAAAGACTAACAAGATGGTTTATTAGGTGATGAGCTTTCGTGGGCCAGACCCACTTCCTCAGATCAAATTGTGGAAGAAAATTGGCACGACCACAAATACCAAAGGATAGTGGGTCTGGCTCATCACCTAATAAACCATCTTGTTAGTCTTTCCAGTGCTGCATAGTCCTGCCTTTTGTTTCAGCTACACCAGACTGACACGGCTGCCTCTCTATTACTGTCTGTTCATGGAGCCCTTCCCCTGCGCTGGAATGGCAGGCCTGCTCCTCCGCCAGTAAGCAGAGGCCCAGTGCAATCCCAGCTAGCACATGTCAAGCCTTTTGCCCGCTCCCAAGCACCCCTGTGCCCTGCCTGGGCTCCCTTTGGCCTCAGCCTGTACCCCCCTCCCCGGGCCGGGGGACCCGCTGAGCCATGATGGTGCCCGGTGGAAGGGGGCCTGCTCCCGGGCTGGACGTTCCCAACCCCAGATCCCTGGGCTGCGGCTGCACTGCAGTTGGACTCCACTGCTGCCCTGTGCCAGCGGGCTTGGGCGGCAGCCTGTGCTCGGACCCTCCCGTCTTGCAGGCTCCAGAGTGGCCTCTCCATTCCCCCCACTGAGTGAGAATCCCCTGCTCCCGCGGTCTCCGAGGGGTTCCCCTCGTCCCGGACAGGAAGCACAAGTGGAATCGTTTCTGTATTTCCCGAGTTCCTCGCGTGGGAGCCGCCGGAGGGGATGAGCTGGCTCCTTCACTCCTGGGCTGGTCGAGAACAGACCATGACCCTGACAGGTTTTGCCCATGTTGCTCTCCTCTTCCTGCCGCTGCTTAGCTGGGAGACCGGGTGCCATGTGGCTGTTACTAGCAGCGGAGGAGCATGACTTCACGAGAGCGGAATTTTCCATCCTCTCAGCTTCCGCAGCAAAATGTGCTCGATCATCTGGCTGAAAAAGATAATGCGCGAGCGCAGAATGACTCGGAGCTCGGGGCTTTCCCACGAACAGCTGCAAGGCAGTAAGTTAAGGTGTCTCCAGCCTCCCTCCAGCTGCATGCAGCCCCCTGGGCTCGCAGATACCAGAGCGCCATGTTCTGCAGGAGACGTCCTCGGCTGAGAGTTTTGAAGGGACTAGCGTGAGCGGGTAGCCTGCCCCCCTGCGTGTAGCCTGCCCCCAGGGCTGCAGGACTCCCCCAATCAACTCTTGTTCCAAGTCCAGCCTTGTCGCGCGCAAACCTGCCTCTGAACTCAAGACTGGGTGTTTTTCGAAGGCGACTCCACCTCAAAGCGGGGTCACGTGTTCCAGTGGTGAATGGCCCCCGTAGCTGCACCTTGTTTCTCATCTGGGACCAATGAGCTCCAGCAACAAGTCGCATTACTGGGGGGGTCTCCTTACGTAGCCGTTCGGGCCAGCGCAACGCAGAGCGGCCTGAAAGAGCCCCTTCTCCTCGGCGGTGAACAGCTGGGCCCCTTGCCATCAGGGAGTTGTGTTACCGCCTTGGCCAGCCCTGGCATGATCTGGACACAGCTGCAGAGAGGAGGAACGGGGAACACTCCTGACAGGTGTTTGTCGAACGTGGTCTGAAAAACCTGCAGTGACGGGGATTCCGCCTGCCTCACGGGGCAGTGGGCGGGTGTCACGTCCCTGACAGCCGGGAAATCTCTGGTGCGTTTTGCACGCTCACTTTGCACTGCTGCAAATGACCAGCGCCCGGCGCAGAGAGACAATCTGTACCCACATCCACGTCTGCACGAAAGAGCCGCGGAGATGCACGTGGGTCTCCGCGGCCGTGGGGACCCGCGGGTTTGCAGGGCTCTACCCCTGACCATGTTAGCGAAACGGGGCGTCCGGGCCATTCCTGAGTCACTCAGACGCTGCTTTGTCAGCTGTGGAGGGGGTCACAGCTTTCCGTCCACGGGGAGACACTGAGCCCGGGGCTGCCAGGTCCCGCTGTGTCCCAAACCTGCAAGACCCACTGTGGGACCTGCGGGCCTCGCTGGCTGAGGAAAGCGAACGTCCGTCTCGGTGTGGCGGGGGGGCCGTGGTTCTGGGCCACCCTCTTTCCTTGGCAGGCCGGCGCCTGGGGGCTGCTTTGCAGAACAAAGCCACCTCCCCCTGCCACAGGCTCATGTCTCCGCTTGGCCGTGGTCGGCACTAGCGTAACTAACGAGCTGCCTTTCTGCCCAGGCAGGGCGTTCCGATCCACCGCCCATCTGCTCCTTCCACCTGAGGCTGTACGTGTGACATCACTGTCCGTTGCAGGGATGCTGCGCGGAAGTGCCTGCTTGCGTGTAAACCCAGCTGCGGCCCGCCGGCTGCTGGTTTGCGGTGGAGAGAGACGGCAGAGGGACGAGGCCTGGCCGGGCACGCGGGGGCTCGGCGCCTGGTACAGCCTGGGGAGCTGGCACTTTTAATGAAAGCGGGCGTGGGTTTTCAGGGGCACAAGGGCGCTCGCTGGGACCGGTCTACGCTAGGCCAGGCAGGGCCGCTCAAGGTACGCCAAAGGCGCAGCTGGAGTCGGCTGAGCTGAAGCCGAGCTGCCGCAGCGTCTCCCCTGTGGGGCCGAGGGGAGTCGGGACGCCGGCGGGGCTGGCCTCAGCGCTCCAGCTGGGGGCTGACTAGCTCCTAGGCCTGCTCCGCGGTGTGGACAGCCCGGGCGGAGAGGGACAGGAGGAACGCCGGCACGGTCTGTCTGCCGCTGCCCCCGAGACACCCCAAGGCTGGGGTTTGCCAGTGAGCACTGCCGGGAACAGCCCCCAGGCAAGAGGGAGGCAGAGCGCCCCGGGACGGGTACATGGATGTTATTTCTACTGCCAAGCCCGCAGGAGCCCCTCCATGGACCCAGAACCCCCCGGACAGCCAGCCCCTGCTCTGAGGAGAGACCGCGGCCAGCCAGGCAGGGGGCCGGTCCGAGGAACGCGGCTCAGCAGGGCCCGCGGAACAGAGGGACCCCTCTGCTGGTCCTGTGCATCCCAGGCCCCAGGTGGCGGGAGGGGAGCGCCTGGTACCACGGCTCTGTGTTCCTGCAGGACGTGAGGCCTCCAAACAGCCATCTCCTCGGGCACCGCGCCAGCCGGAGCAGGGAGCACTGCCAAGCCGCCCCGCCCCGCTGGGTCTCTGCCTCCCTCTGGGCCGTGCAGGGAGGGGGCCTGTTGCACCCACTTGGCAGCACTGCCAGCCCACCTGCTGGGGCTGAGGGAGTGGCATCCCAAAGCAGGCAGGCTGAGAGCTGAGTCCCTAGCGAGCGCCCGGGTGCCGTGTTCCTGGGCTGCTCCACCCCGGGTGCTGGCGGTTCATCGGGGGGGACCCTGGAGTGCGCCGGTACTTCCGTTTCCGTGCTACAGTCCTTTGGGAGCCTGGATTAGCGCAGTGAGATACAAGATGCAGGGTGCTGGGGCTTTGTGGTCCATCCCCCCAGTGCCCCCGGAGGCAGGACCAGACACACCCGGCCTCTCCCGACAGGCGTCTCTCAGCAGCGCCCTAGGAGGGATCCCCCATCGCCGCGCTCTCCAGGCTGCATTTCGCACCCAAACTGTTCTTCCCCCACTTGCCGCCTTGCGCATCGCACGGGGCAGACCCCCCGTTGGCGTCAGTGGCGTAAAGTTTGCTGCCCACGTGCCCAGGGCAGAGCCGGTTTACACCAGCCCCAGCTGTGGGTCTGAGCGCAGGCTCTGCGTCTCTCCCCCGGCTCTGTCTGAGCAGCAGGCTGCGATTCAGGGCAGCCGATGGGGCAACGTCTCGTTGTCAGGCTGCCGCACACCGCCCCGGGCAGTCCGTCTGCGCTGCTGTCTGTCCTCTGCGCCGGTGAATCCATCTCTCTCGGAGGCCTCCGGAAAGGACTGGACATTTGTCTGGGTCTAGGGCTATTCAGGGGCTTATAATTAAATACGGAGGAGAGGGGAGGAGGCACCTGTCCTCAGCTCCCCTGGGGCCAAGTTATCTCAGTTCTACGGTGTCCTGCCCTTCTGCTGATGGTGGAATGGTGATGGGAGAGGATGGTAGACGGGACAGTGTCCCTGGCCTGTTTCTCAGGGGCTGGGGCTGTGCGACAGGGGAGGGATCGCTGGATGGTTCCCTGTTCTGTTCCCTCCCTCCGGGGTATCTGGCATTGGCCACTGTGGGCAGACAGGGCGCTGGGCCGGCTGGACGTTTGGCCTGACCCTGTCTGGCCGCTCTTGGGACGGTGCTGGGACAGAGACAGAATCCTGCTGTAGCTGGAGTCCAGTCTGACCCATTATGGCAATTCCTATGTTCCAGCATCTCCCACAGTCCCACTTGCCTTCCCTCCGAGCGGCCCTCCCCGACGCGTCCGTGTGCCACGCCGCGGGTAGCTCTGGGCTGGGGCGCTTTGCGTTGTCAGGCGCGGGAAGCCGGCCTCACCGTCCCGCCAGCCAGTAGCACCGATCTGCCCCGCGTGGCACAGCGGCTGAAAGCAAGCCGGACCCAAACCCCGCTCTCCTCTCGCCGCTTGGGCCCTGGGACGCCGGCGCACACTGATCTCCGGGAGGAGCCAGGGCTTGCTCGGGCCACGAGGAGAAGCCGACAGCAGCAGAGCGCGTCTGGCAGGGAACGCCAAGCCCGGCTGCATCTCAATGTGCTATTAATAACGGGCTGCCGCAGAACGCGCTCTGGCAACCGGCAGCCGCTTTGAATTATGATGAAAACTCCCGACAATAGCAACCGCCTGACTCGGCTCCGCTCCCCGGCTCCCTGCTCACAGGCCTCTTCTGAGCCCTGCACTGCTGCGGCGGACGGAGCTTGGCGAGGGCGGTTTGCTGGGCAGGATATTGCAGCGAGGGCAGGGCCCCTGGGCGTGGCGCTGCACTGGCACGTTGCCGGGTGCAGAGGGGAGCTGCAGCCTTCGCTCTTCGGATCTTCCCTCACTAGGAACACCACCTCCCCGAGCGCTATCCCGACGAGTCCCTTAACCCTCATGCCACCAGGTCCACGGGGTGTCGGAACAACAAGGCCGTTACGGCGAACGTATTTAGAACTAGCGGGCTTGCTGGTAAGCGGTGCAGAGAGGTTATTCTGAAATAGCGCCGCCGTGGAGACGTCCCCGCAGGGAGCGACGTTCCCTGGAAGCTGGGCGCTTGTGCGGCCGCTCAGGAGACAGTCAGATGCCGCCCAGCTGATTAGCGGCACGCCCACGGCCTGCTTTGGGTTTCTTCTGGTGGTGCACATTCACACAGGCCTCGGTGCACATAACACATTTTTCCCCGCACATGGATGGAACAGAGTGGAGAGGGCATTGGTAGGAGGGTGGATGTAAGTGGTGAGCGTAGACAACACCTCACATAGTCATTTAGGGATTTGTAAAGCGCCTTTGAGTCCCCACTGCACTCCGTGCTAGCTGGTTTGCCAGTGCACAGTCAGCACAGAGGGTGGCGTTTTACACCTTCCCTGCACTCCCTTTGCCTGGGCCAGGGTGCCGAGCAGTGAAGAACCGGCCCACAGAGCCAGCGCTTTGGCAGTTCTGAGCTGGGGCCCCCGAGTGCTGGTCCGTTCAGCCTCTTCCCTTCCGGGATTTTTAACTCCTCTGTTCGTTCCCTCCCGTTCCAGCCATTGCTCAGGGCGAGGGCTGTCGAAAGGAAAAGCAGAAACCTCCTCGCGACCGGTATTTATTTGTGGCTCTCACAACGCTGGGGAAGATTTATTGTACAGGAAAGAATTTGGCAGGCAAGGGGTCTGTAATGAGGACTAAATGCTTTGCTGTTCCTTACCAGCATGCAAGCTGGAACGCTGGCAGGAAAGCGTCTGCTCCGCAGGCCCCGTAGCGGCGTCAGAAGCCCCGTCCAGAGATGGAACGCGCCGGGATTAGCAATGGCTTTAACACGCACTATTTCCAAATCACTGTCGTGTCACATGACAGTCGTGGGGCCAGTCTGCCCTCCCTTTCTCTCTGCCCAGGCCCTACATTTCCCCTATCTCGCGAGACCCTTCCTGCAGGGCCACTGAGCAGCGCTGCCCCCTCGGGGTGCGAGTGTGTCCAAGCGGGCGGGCAGGACACACGTTCTGAGTCAGGGGCGCTGGGCCTGTTTTAAGGTGGGGGGTTGAGCTGTGTCCCTTTCTGCTCTCACCGCCCCAGGCTGGGGCCGCACCCAGAGCTCCCAACTCCCCTGGGCTGCACCGACCAGATGCCATTGCCCTTAATGGTGCCCAGACCGGGAGAGTTGGCATCCCAGCCGCGGCTGGAGGCAGGACCTGGAGCGGCAGCGCAGCCGGTAGCCTGGCTTCATGGCTGGCAGGCTGCCAGGGGCCAGCAGGACCCCCAGAGGAGCTGGCTGCAGACAGGGACGGGGCTGGTGGGCCTTGGAGGGGTTGCCCGGAAGCAGGGACGGGGGGCTGGAGCAGCCATGGGGGTTGGGAAGGGCCGACAGCCCTCTGGGGTGAGCCCCACGGCTGTGGCTCCCGGCTCATCGTTTGCCCTTGTGCAGGGGTGAACAGGCGGTGTGTCATGAGGACGGTGCGTTGCACGAGGGCCATGAGTGGCACGAGGTGCCAGGCACTGGAGAACGAGGGCCGCGTGCAGAGAGACGCTGGAGACACTGCAGCCGGGCTCTGGGGTCGCTTCCAAAGGGCCTTGTTGGTGCGGAGCCCCCGACCGGCAGAGGGACCCGGGATGCGCTTCTGCTTGGGCTGGGCTCCGGGGCAGCTTTCCAGAGGCCCAAGCCGCTCTCGGGACCCACCTGCTGTGGACTTTCCGGCGCCACTTGTGCCGTGAAAATCAGCCCCCGCCCCCCAGTAGCTTTGCTCCCTGGTCCGATGCCAGGAGAGCTCGTTCGGTCCCCGCCGACGGCCGAGCCGCTCCTGGCCCACGCGTGGCTGCAATCCCATGGGCTGCGTGCGTGCGCCCGCGAGAGGAGTCAGGCAGGGCACGGTGAAATGCTCTGAGCAGGCCCTTCGCTACGAGGGGAGACCGGGCTCGGGCAGGTGGGTCCTGGCTGGCTCCCCGCTGGATGAGGGAGCAGACGTGGGTGGAGACCGTGCTTGGCGGGCGGGTGCAGGGGTGGGGTGGCAGGGGCTGGCAAGCCTAAGCAGTGGCCTGAGACGAAGAGCTCCAGGCATCTTTGTGGGGGGCGGCGGAGCTGCGCCGTCCTCCTCTTCCTGCCCGCGCTGCCTGGCCCCTCAGCCGCTGTACGTTCCCAGAGCGGGTCCCAACCCCGCGGAGCCGTCTGCAGGCCCAGGGCTAGTTGCTTCTCTCCCCTCGGCCACGGCTTTTCGCTGCCCTGCAGCACTTGGTGCTGAGGCGCTGGCGGGAGTTATGGGCCAGCGATCGCTGCCCGCCGGGGGAAGCGTTCCCGTCCCGTCCGTCAACGCCCACAAGGGGCCCTTGTGCCAGCTTCCCAAATGCCGGTTGAGCGCAGTCGTCTGCGCCGAAAGGGAAGCCGGGTTTGATTACCCTGCCGCTAGCCAGACAGCCCTTTGAACTCTCGTACCTGGGATCACAGGCTGTGGAAGGTGGGGGCCTGCGGGCGCGAGGGGAGGTGGCCAGCCGGCCGAGGGGTGGCCGTCAGGTGTCGGTGTGCGTGGGCCGCGGGGAGGGGAGAGACCTTGGATCGGGGTGCTGAGAACTGGGCACTGGAGGCCAGCCCAACGCTGATGCAAGCCACACGCCGGCAGGGAGCGACCCGCCACGGATGCCTCGTGTGTGTGGCCTTTATAGCCCGTGACCAATGCGCCCGTCTTACTTCAGCCCGGGACGGGCAGCCCTGCACTTTCATCTCCGGCAGGAATTCCACACCCGCTCCGACTCGCCGGGTGTCACTTCAAGAGCTCAGCTGTCCCCGCCGCCGCTTGTGTCGGAAATCCAGCCCGTTAATGCCTGTAACATCTGCCCCAGGAAGTCTGGCCCTTGTGTGCGGGAGGAGAACGAGGCCTCACCCTGCAGAGTCCCAGCCCCTAAGTCTGCTACCGAGAGCCCCATTTCCGGCACCACTCGCGGCCCCAACGGGAGCAAATGGCAGGAGGCTTCTCCGCTCCCTGGACCGTTAATCAGCAGCGGCAGAGCCGACAGTGAAAGTCTTGGTGTCCCTCTGGGCCTCGCGCCATTCGCCAGGACTGGTGCGTTTGCGCTACCCAGCCCCCCCCCGCTGGCGCTCACGTCCGCTCTCACGTGTTGGTGCCGCTGGAAGCGCCTTGGGGCAGACACTGTCACTTCCCTGGTTGGTTTCTGGGAGCGATCGTAACACTAGCGTTCAGCAGCCGCCCGCGGTTTCGGCAGCGCGGGCGATCAGCCAGCACGAGGGCCCCGCTGCGCCGTCCTGAGCGAATGGCCCGCACAGCTGGACGAGCCGTCCAGGATGGGCTTTTCAAAACACACGCACGGAACGTGCAAGTGAATGAGCTTGTGCAACACAAAGAGTCACGTCGACCCGCCCACGTGCGGCACGGGCACTTTGCAGCCAGCGCGCAGACAAATGCCAGGGCTCTCTCAGAGAGGTCGGCATGTCCAGGGCATGAGACGTGGCCACACGGCCTCACCCGGGGCTGGGGGGTTACGTATTCCCCGTGAGCAGGGCTCTCCGCTCCAGAGGGGTGACTGGGCTCTGGCCGGTGGGTCCTGGCTGGCTCCCCACTGGATGAGAGAGGAGACGCGGGGGGAGACCTGGGGTGGCGAAGGCTGGGGCTTGCTGCGCGGGGGGGGGGGTGACTAGGGCTGGCAAGCCTAAGCAGTGGGTTGGGATGAAGTGGTTCCTTCCCTGCGGCCGTGTGGCTCGCCAGTGACCTGTGCTGCCAGCCTAGCGGCACCGCCCCCAGCCCCCCAGCCCCCTGTGCATTTTAAAGGAGCTGACACCCACCCGGCGTTTCCGGACGCCCCATCACCCAGGGCCTTGTGCCCCCCGCCCCCTCGTAGGGCACGTGCCAGCGGCTCCCGCTCGGCCCGGCCCGCCAGCGCTTGCCAGGTGAGCAGCAGGCGAGATGCACGAGCCCAGAGCAGGACGCGCCTCCGGAGCCGAGCATTCATAGCCCCGCCTGGCGGTCGCTCCCCGAGCTCTCCCCTGTGCCGGTGGCTGGTCAGGGCTGTTGCACCCTCAGGGACAGGCGACTGTGAGGGTAGAAACCACCCCCCATTTCCTGGCAGCTGTGCCAGCCAAGGCGAAGCACAGACTGGGGGGCACAGAGACCCCCTGCTGCCGGGCTCTTCTCAGGACCGAACCCGGCCAGAGCAGGGACAGCGCCTCATGCCGAGGGCTTGCCTGGGGACAGAGCAGCCCAGGGGTGGCTCTCGCTTGCCCCTCCGACCGTGGGGCTGGGTGGACTCTGGGCCACGGGATGGGAGGATGAACATTCTGCATGTGCCACAGGACTCCTCGTCGCTTTTGCAGATCCAGACTAACACGGCTACCCCCCCCCCCCCGATGCTATTCTGCATGTGCCCTCCCCCTTCCCCCCCCCAGGGATGCGTCCTGCCTCCCCGACGTGCTCCCTGCGCCGGAGACGGGCGTCCTGCCTCCCCGGCGTGCTCCCTGCACCGGAGACGGGCGTCCTGCCTCCCCGGCGTGCTCCCTGCGCCAGAGACGGGCGTCCTGCCTCCCCGGCGTGCTCCCTGCGCCGGAGACTGGTGGGCTGACGGAGGCAGGAGCTGGCTCTGTGCCCACACAGGGCTCTCCCATGGGAGCTGCCTGCCAGCCCCAGGCAGCACAAGGGGGCAGATCTCTCCGGAGGCTCCCAGCCGAGTGTGGGTGCTGGATATTGCGAGGCCCTGTGATGCAGGAGTCACGTCCCCCGGCAGTAACTTTTTGAGTTCGCCGACCCAGCGACACAGACCCCTCCCTGAAATCGAGTGCGCCCCAGGACTTGCCTGGCCTGTCTGACCAGAGTCCTGTTTGCTGACCCCAGCCCCCGGGGCCGCGCTCCCAGATCTCTGCGGCGTCTCCCCAGGATCCGCCCCACTTCGCTTGGCACGAAAAGCATTTACCGCAGAATCCAGACAGGGACAGAAATGGGGCCGGAGGCGTGGCCAGCTGAGAGCAAGTGTTCTCCGGCTGCACCCCCCGGAGGGGCGAGGCCACCCGCGAGCTGGACTGCCGATGGGGCGGCTGTGAGGACAGGCGCGGCCAGGTTAGCGCAGTGCGAGCGTCGACACCCGCCAGCTGCAGGCTCAGGCCGGTGCCCCTCGTGTGCTCTGGGAGAGGGGTCCCTTCCCCGGAGGCAGGAGGGATGGCCCTGGCCGGAGGCCCCCCCGCGCTCTCGCTCCCTCAGGGGCTTGGCGGGGTCTCGCTCCCACGCTCGGGCCCGCTGATGCCCGTAGAGAGGCTCCGGAAAGAATTTCCCCACCGATCAGTTTGGCAGAGAGCTTGGGTTTGTGTCGCCTGCCTCTGCACCGTGTGTGTGTGTGTGGGGGGGGGGGGGTCGTTTGCCAGCGCTGCCTGGGTGTGTCACGTGGAATCACCCCCCCACGGGGCTGGCGCATCGCGGGCCTTCCTGCTCGCTGTCTGGGGCACAGGCTACTTCCCATGGGCTGGAGCACCTGGGTCTCCCGGAATCCTGGGGTGGGGCAGGACCTAGAGTCCCGTCCTCACGGCTGGGCCAAGCATGGGCTGGAACATCCCTGCTAGACGTAACCCAAGCTGCTCTTCGATATCGCCAGCAGTGGAGACCCCACAGCCTCCCCGGGCAGCTTGTCCCAGCGTTTCACCACCCGGACACTTGGGGAGTTTCTCCTAACGTGCCACCTGACCCCCCTGGCTGCAGTGTGAGCCCATGGCGGCTTGACCTGTCCTCAAAGGCCAAGGGGAACAATTTGTCTCCCTCCTCCTTGGGCCCCCTTGGAGACGCTTGCAAGCTGCTGTCTCCCCCCTCAGTCTTCTCCTTTCCAAACGAAACAAGCCCAGTTCTTTCAGTCTTCCCTCCTAGCTCATTGTCTCTAGGCCTTTCATCACTTTTGTTGCTCTTCTCCGGGCCTTCTCCAGTTTCTCCACCTCTTTCTTGCAATGTGGTGCCCAGAACTGGACACAAGACTCCAGCTGGGGCCTAACCAGCGTGGAGCAGAGCGGAAGGACGACTCCTCGTGTCTCTCAGTTCGGTTATCGGGCGGTGCTGGTGGCCCGTGATGTCCAAGGTCCCTGCTGGCTTGTGACGAGGGTCGACAGCGCTCCAGCACCGACCTCCCGGACTGCTGAATCCAAGCCAAGGATAGTTTAAGAAAACGGCGTCCTGTTGGGGAGAGAAGCGTCCCGGGATAGCGCTGGTCGGAGATGGCAGCCCTGCCAGGGACCTGGGACACGCGCCCCCCCCCCCCGTGCGATGCAGCCGGGGCAGAATTTCTGCAGCCCATTCGCTCCTTCCCACACTCGCTTTGCAGATGCCAGTGGAGTTGCCCCCGCTCATGCCAGGTCTGACGTTGGCCAGATCAGCCAAGATCCAGACACGCTATTTCTGGTGCCATTCGCAGCACCTCTGGGGCCAGTCTCCCCCCGCCCCAGGGAGGCCAGAAACGAGGTGGGACTAAAGCAAGCTTTTAAAGGGGAGTCAGAACAAAAGAGAAGGAAGAAGAAAAAACCCACCGATCACAAAAAGCTTCTGACGGCAGCCCAGGCCTGGGAATTAGAGCTGGTCAAAACGTTCCCTTCCAAACCGTGTGTGGTTAAAAACGGTCCCTTTTTGTGTTGTCAGAATAGAAATTCCTGTGGGAAATGTCTCTTTGTAGAGGTTTGGGTTCATTTTGCATTTTTTTTGGAGAGGGGGGGAAAGGGGAATTGAAAAAAAAATCAGCCAAAAGAAAAATTGTTTCTTTTTTTGTCAAAAGCTCCGATCGTGTGAGGAACCCTGACTGAGCCTCTTTCATTGTCCCCCTCTGTCGTGGGAACATCGTCTACATGGCTCCATCCAGAGCAAGGGGCTAGTCCCTGCTGCTGCTGTTCTCTCTGTGTCTCAGTGACGGGTTGCCGCCTTCTGTTTTGCATCCCTTGCAAATGCAGCTCCCAGGCAGCCAGCCCGGAGAGTGGGACCCGTGCGGGCCAGCGAGGCAGGAGTTGGAGCTCAGACCAGGGCTGCCTCCTAGATCAGTGCTAGGTGCAATGACGGGCCATGCATGTTGCCTTCCCTTGGGCCCAGCACAGAGATGGTATGTGTAGGACAAGTGTTTGGGCGGTAACAGCTTGTGCTGCGTTGCAGGCCAGAGCCATGAGAAGGAAGGGTCGGACACAGCTGAGCAGATCAGCCCCGGGAGGCCCAGGTCTTCATGGGCGCGGGTTCCGCTGCTGGCGGTGACGCCGTGCTGGGTGGCCTGCGGGCGGCCGGCTGACCCTTGGGGTTCTCCTGTGGCCCAACAGACATTCGTTCCCGTTGCCCACGTGCAGGTTCCGCTGGCTTCTGTCCATGTCGGTGTTTCCTCCCGGTATTGCCAAAGTGACACGCACGTGAAGCCAGGACACGTGCAGGGTGGTGCGCGCTGATTGCGCCCAGCATGGCCGGTGACAGCTGGGCGCTCCCTCTGCAGCCAATTCCAGCGCTGCCACGGGTCAGTCAGCACCGCCCGCGAATTCTAGGGACGCCAGCGCCGTGAGCGAACCTGCCCTGGCCCAGGAGACCGGCTGGAGGCCCCTTGAGACGGCGGAGGGACACTCCTGCGGCCCCCTCGCTGGCCTTGGTTGCCCATTGCTGCCGTAAGCCATTCAGCTCCAGACATTCTGTGAAGAAAAAGAAAACCCTCTTCTCATGGCAAAGCTTTAGAAGTGGGGCCGGGTGGATGCTGCGGTGCCAGAGACGCAGCGGCCTGGAAAAGCAGAGACTTCGTATTTCTTCGAGAAAAGCAGAAGCCAGATTTGTTTAATTTAATTTGGAGCTGGAGCTGCAGCTCCCCAGACTCCTGGGAGATTTTTCTAACTGTGACTAACTAGCCTCAACCAAGCCCCATCTGGCACCAGCATGGCCAGCGCTTCGAGAGCGAATGGAGAACTCTCCCACGCGGGGAACGTGCTCGGCGCTCACAGAACTGCTGTGTCCGAGCCCAGCAGGCTAAGAGTTCAGGTGGGGTCGCTCCACAAACCAGGTTGCCACAAATTACTGTTTGCGTAGACAAGCCTCAGTATCGGCAACATGGGATCATTGGCAGCATTTCCATAGTGCCCAGAGAGCCCCAACAGTGACCGTGGCCAACTGGTTCTTGGTGCTGGGTGGGGCTGTGACAGGCCAAGCGGTGAGCCGCTCCGTCTGCCGTCCAGCCCCCGTTATTGCAGTCGTGTGGGTACCGGACCCGGGTGGAACCGGCCTCTCTAGCCCAAGCAGCCTCCCGCGTTCAGAGGGCGTGGCGGAGGCAATCGACACCAGCCATACCTGGCGGGCTGGCGGGGCGGGAGGCGACGCCTCAGGCCTGGGGGGGGGAGCTGCGTGGTGTCTGGAAGGTTGTGGGGCTCCCGGAGACCCGGCTCAGAAGGACTCGGGGGAGGAAGGAGCCGGGCTAACGTCTGGAGGGGATGCGTAAGAATGGGTGGAACCCGTTCCAGCGAACCCGGTGGTGACTGAGCCCAGAGCCCGGGCCCGGCTGAGAACTCACGCCCCGCCTTGCTGCAGAGCCTTGCAGAGCGCATCTGGGCAGGCTGGGAAGAGACACAAACCCACCCTCCTGAGGGGCCGTCCCTGGCCCCGCACGCAGCCGCTTGGCAGCCGCAGAGCCCCCCTGGGCCACGAGCAGTTCTCCACAGCTGAGCCTCCGCGCGGGGGAGGAGACGGAGCAATAGCAAGCTGGAGGGAGCCCGTCTCTGGACGGGGAGACTTGCGAGGAAGTGGTCGGAGCGCGGCTCGCGTCAGCCTCCCGGGGAGTCGCTCCGCGCGGAGCTGTTTGCACAGAGAACCTCGTTCACACCCGGATCCTGTTCTCAGTGCAGGGGGAGCCCCTGCCCCAGACCACGTACCGCCCGCTTCCCCGCCACGCTGCCTGCCCTCCCCTGTCCCTCTGGGACCCGAGAACGTAACTGGGGCTGAGTCCAACCAAAGCCAGCGGCTCTGCCGGAACCGACGTCCCTGAAAAAACTAAAAACCAACCAATAGCCCTGCAGCACCGTAGAGACTCCCAGCGCATGTAGGCGGCGTCATGAGCATTCCTGGGCTCAGCCTGCTTCTTCAGAGGACTGGAGTGTTAAAAGTCCAGTTCCAACGTAAACGGGGGAGGAAGGAAGGGGAAGAAACTGAATGTGCGTGTTCATGGTACACGCGGCTGAGCGCGACGGTGCTCGTAGTTCTGAAGTGCCCATTGTGGGCTTGGTTACGTTGTTAGGCTGTGGCAGGTCGTGTGCTAGGCAGCTAATGTCTTATTCCTGCCTTTGTCGTGGGTCCCAAACTTGCAGATGAAGTTACGTTCCCAGGCTTCCCTGTGTTGTTGGCTTGTCCGGCACCTCCCGAGCGCTGCCCCCAAGCAGCCGGGGACCGTGGGCTGCCGGAGCAGAGGCCCCATGTGTTGGAGCAGGGAGGTCGCCGGCTGTCGATGCAGCAGTGGGGAGACGAGGAATAACGGAAGCCCCGTCTCACGAGACATCCCGATTGCCCTGGGCAAGGTCCCCTGCTTGCGCGCCGTGCGGGGACCGCAGTCCATTGGCCGGGCCAGAAGCAAGGCTCCGTCCTGGCTTCTGTGATTCCGCGGGGAGAGTCCTGTCCAATGTCCGAAGGGGCATCCTCTGACTCCTGTGGCCGGGCAGCAGCAGGGCAGGCGGGGGGCCGGCTCCGGCAGGCAGGGATCTGGGGCGCAGCCTGTTGAACTGCTGGGTCTCTGTTCATCTCCGGCAGGCTGGGAGTGCCGCCGCTCCGCCAGCTCCCACACCCTGGCACGAGTCCAGTAACAGCCCTGGTGTGCGAGCCCGGGAGATGGCGCCTCCGGCAGGCAGACGAGCCGGGCGGATGCAGGTTCAGGTCGCGGGGGTGTCATCCGACGGCAGAGGTCATGGATCTCGACGAGGATTTTAGGGGAGTCTGATACACTCAGGCCTGCTGCCGTTGCCTGATAAATGTGAATGGATTAGACATAATGAAGGCTGGAACTCTTCCCTGTTGCAAAGCTCTGAGAGCCGCCTGGGGAGGGGATGTACCCTGGGGAGCCTCTTTAGATCAAAGGAAATGCTTCTGTGCGCCACCCGTAGCTCTCCTGCGGAACTCTGCCGCAAGGTCTTGTAGCCACGTTCTTCGCGGGATTTCAGAAGGGGCCTGGGGAGTGGTGCTAGTCAGCAATACAAACAAAAGATGCGTTTCTGGAAGTTATAACCCCCTGCGGCAGGGCAGGCAGCACCATCCACCTACTGGGGTTCAGGAGGAGCCCTCCCCTGGGGCAGAGTAACCCGCCCCTGCCCCATAGCAGGGTTCTTCCCTTTGCTCTGGAGTAGCGGGGACTAGTCACAGCCAGCCAGGACACTGGGCTAGCTAAAGCTCTAGTCTGATGGGACAGGTCTGTGACCCACATAACACGGTGCAAGGGGGGGACCCCGCGGGCGTCTGGCTTGTCTCACCGAGGCCAGGCAGGGGCCCGATGAGCCCGTTCTCCTTCGGCCGGACCCCGTTGGCCAAGGTCTGTGTCTAGCTGGGCCAGAAGCCAGGTGGCTCTGTGGCTGGGAATGGATGCTGGCCAGCGTGCAGCGGTGCACGGGCCCCGTTCGCTGCACCTGTCTCTCCCTGCCGGGGCGATTTCAGCTCCCGGTGTGGCTCTGTGTGCACCTTGTTTTGAAACTGCTCAGTGCCACGCTCTGGTGGAAAACGTGCCCGCCCCAAGGTCACGTCTCGGCTGCAGGCTTCTTTCGGCAGAACCCTTTTTCGGAAGAGAGCGTCCACACTGAACAGACGCGCTCCCGCATGTCAGCAGGGATTGCTATGGGCGGAGTGGCCACCAGGGCACCTGTGCTTTTTCCTCTTCCCTCTTCTTCCAGAAGAACTCCTCTTCCCCGTCCACACGCGTCTTTTTCCAAAAGAGCTCTTTCTTCCTCGTAGAAAGCGGATTACCAGCGCCGGAAAAACCCCTCTGCTCTTTGGATTTTCTTTCGAAAGAACATGATTGCAGGGTGGACGTAACTCAGGGTTTGTCGGGAAAATGGCTGTTTTTCCAACAAAACTCTGTAGTGTAGACATACCCTGAGTGTTTGCAGTGGTGCAGCCACACAAGTGTGCACGAGGCCTGAGCCCGGACCTTTGTGAGGAAGGCCCCTCTCCGGAAAGGCGTTCAAATCAGTTGTACAGACAGGAGAATAATGGATTTTTCTGTGTGCTGGCAACCCCAAAAGACTATGGGGGGGGAGGGCTTTCGGTCAAATCAGAAACAAAGCTTTTCAGAAACGTGGGCAGATCAGAAAGTCAAACAACACAAGTTTTGCTTAGATTTCTAGCACTCGTTTACCTTTTTAATTTTCTAAATAGAAGATGCCAGTAGATTTCTCAGCAGAAGTCGTATCAAAGCAGAAATGTTGAAACAATAGGTTTCAATTATAGCCGATTTCTTTTTGCAGCTGAAACAACTCAGTGAAATCAACACAAATTCACAAAGTGTTGTGCTGTCGCCAGATCTGTGCCTCTCTCTCTCTCTCTCTCTCGCTTTCCCCGCCTCCCTCCCCAGATCTGTGCATTTCTCTCTCTCTCTCTCTCTCTCTCTCTCTCTCTCTCTCTCACACACACTCTCACACACACACACACACACACACACACACACACACACACACACACACACACACACAAAAGCTTTGGTAGAAAAGTTTTGCCCAATTCTGCTCAGCTCCTGCGGAAATGCGTAGGGTTGGGCCAGGCTGTCCCGGCACCCGGAGACTTCTGAGCCCCGCTAGGGAGCGTGTCCCTGTTTGCCGAGGTCTGAAATCTGGAGTGGGAGCACAAGCTGGAGGAGTTCGCTCCACTGGTATCGAATTTTCCTCTCTGTGGTACAGTATCTCCTTGAAGCGTGACAGCTGCAATTGCTTCCAGATGTGAGTCTCTTCGTTTCCAGCAGGCCGGGGTGGATGTGGTGAACTCCGCAATGGAAACCAAAAACCAGGCCAGATGTGCCATGTCAGTGTCACATCTGGCTTGAGCAACAACCAGAACAAATGGCTGTTAGTTCTTCTGTCCTGAACTTGTCCGTGTGTTAATGTGCAAAGGGGAAATGGCAAAGGCACAGCAATCGTCACTTCCTGCCAGGGACCCGGCAGCCAACGCCACGCGCCCACTGGCTCCGACCCTGAGCCACAGGACTCGTCCGCTCGGCGGGGCAGGGTGCCACGGGGCGGGGTGCGGCCGGGCGTAGTGCGGCCGGGCGGGGGGCCGCGGGGTGGGGTGCGGCCGGGCGGGGGGCCGCGGGGCGGGGTGCGGCGGGGCGGGGTGCGGCGGGGCGGGGTGCGGCCGGGCGGGGGGCCGCGGGGCGGGGTGCGGCGGGGCGGGGTGCGGCCAGGCGGGGTGCGGCAGGGCAGGGTGTGGCCGGGCGGGGTGCCGCGGGGCGATTCTGGGGAACGCTGCTCACAACCTCACCTCTCCGGCTAACTGTGTTTGGGGCTGGCCAAGGGGTTTTGGTGCCCAAGGCGAAATACGACTTTGCCCCCAACCACACACATTGAATATGAAGACAAATGAGACGTCTAGAACAACGTTTTACTTTATTTACTTGGCATTCAAAATGAACAATATAAAAATAGTTTTATTGATTTTTTTCTACTTGTCATTAAGCCGAGCACAATAACGCTGTGCAGGGCAAATGCCCAGTAGCTGACATTGAAGTTTGAACGTTTTGAGCTGTACCCAGTGTGGATCTGCTCAGCTTCTCTTCGACGGGACGTGTTCGTTTTCTGAAAAATTGTAAGCAACTGTTTCAACTAAATTATCCAGCGAGAGAAGAGGGATAGATGGTCAAGTGGATACTCTCTGCAGTGGTCAGTAAGAGTGATTGACTGTGGAGTAAATAGCACATGGACAGTGAAAACTGATGACTTTGCCATGCCATGGGACAACAGAACATGTAGCACCCTGCCTATTGGAACCTGTCGGGGTGAGTCCCTGCACGTGCCATGACGTCAGAGTCACACAAAGGTGGCGTATTGTCATTTATCAGTTCAACGTTCACTTTTTAAAAATTAAACAGAACTTCTATTATCCAACATGAGTGCAAGTAGAACGGAAAGGAATGTACAAGCTAAGTGGTATTTGTTCACTTTAGCAGTCAGGTGTTTGAAAATCAAGGCTTTACTATTACTTTGACAGTAACAGTCTACAATAAACACATAATCTTAATCTTCCTATTACTTGTGATTCTCCTTTTATGATCTTGGCAAACGGAGGCTAGGGACACCATGTCCATCCTGGTTAATAACCATTGATGGACCTAACCTCCATGAATTTTTTTGAACCCTGTTAAAGTCCTGGCCTTCACAATATCCTCTGGCAAGGAGTTCCACAGGTTGGCTATGCGCTGCATGAAGAAAAACTTCCTTTTGTTTGTTTTAAGCCTGCTACCTATTAATTTCATTTAGTGACCCCTAGTTCTTATGTTATGGGAACAAGTAAATAACTTTTCCTTATTTGTTTTCTCCACACCTGTCATGATTTTATAGACATCTGATATATCTCTCCCCCCCCCCCCCAGTCTCCTCTTTTCTAAGCCGAAAAGTCCCGGTCTTTTTAACCTCAAGGGAAACGGCATATTTCCTTCATCACGTCTACACGCTGGTTGCCAGCCCAAACAAGTGCCTTGTACCAGTTTATAGTTGCCTTATCCCAGTGTAGCTCACTCTGCCCTCAAAAACCACAGAATGCTCCGTCAGCCTCCGTCAGCGACATGGGACCAGTGTGCGGGAAGAGATGCAGTGTTCCTGGTGTTGCCACTGCTGGCCCTGGCCGGATCCTGGCTCAGAAAAAGGCCCCTGTTTACATAGGGCCTTTTATCCCAAAGCCTGGGCGAGCTGCGATGCGAATGGCCGACTCGGAGCTGTACGTACCCTGGTGCCGAGGAAGGGAGGCACGGACAAGAGGGACGGCCCTGGAGTCGCCACCTTCTCCCAGCACTCAAGAGGTGCCGGTTCAATGCCCAGCTTGCGCTCACATGAACAAGTCGGAGGAAGTGGGTTTTCCCACCAAGCTCCTGATTCTGTCTGTTCTGGTTAGTCCCTAAGGTGCTGCGGGACTGTCCTTGTTTGCTCTGCTCCAGGCCTGCCCCAGCGTGCTCAGCTGTCTGGAACATGCAGCCCATAATCCCTCTGAGCCTCCAAGCCCCGTCGTCAAAGCGTTGGACTTTCTCTGTTCAGACTGTAGGCTCTGTGGGGCAGGGACCGCGTCTTACTCCTGGAATGTTCAGCACTCGGGGCCTGATCGACCTGGGCGCCTCTTAGCTCTCAGCACCCAGCAAGTAACTAAGAACGGCAAGCTGTGTTTGCCCCTCGCCGGCGACCCAGGCCCTGCCTGTCTGGGGAAGCCACTAAAATCCGATACGTTGCTTCTGAAGAAACAGACGGGTCCGAAGCAGCCCAAGAGTCCGATCACATCCCCCAGCGTGTTTCACCAGCAGCTCTCCAAGCTCTTTGTAAAGGAGGCCAGTATCTTTTTCCCCATTTTAGAGTTGGGGAAACTGAGGCCCGGAGCGCTGGTGTGACTTGCTCAGGTCTGGGCTGGGCGAGGGTTTCCATGCAGGGCACCAGGAGGGGAGGCCGCTGAAGACCCTTTTATCAGATTTTAATCAGAGACGATCCTCCCTCCAGCAAACGAAATGACTCCCACTGACCCATGGCCCGGTGGGTCTCCTTCCCCCCCGTTCTCCCAGGAGAACCCTGGAAACAGCTCTCCCTGTGACAGCGCGTGCTGGCGCTTTGCTGCCGGAGGAGGTGCTGGACTCTTCATTGCCTGGAGCCTGGCTGCATTTAGCAAAGGCCCCTCTCCTCCTGCTAGGAGAGCCCAGCGGACGCGGGCCGTATCTGACTGCAGGTTTTCCCAGCATCCCCATGAGAGCATCTCCTTCTTCCCTCCCAGGGCACCTCCTTGCGGCTCGCCGGGCCTGCCAGGGATCGGGAGGGATCATTAGCAGGCAGCGGCAGTTCGGTGGTGTGCTGCGAAATCCAAATGTGCTCCGAGCACTCAGGGGCTAATGGATTTTCCTAGCAGCGTATTTACGGAAGAGGGAAGAGATGAGCGTTGGCCCCGCTCCCAGAGGGCGCGATGGCTACTGGCTGCACAGCCCGGAGATTGTGGCTTTAATGTTTTCCTGCTAATTAATACCCGTGTGCTGGCCGGCGCGCGGAGCCTGCAGCGTGTTCACACGCGCGTCATTGACAGAGCGGCCAGCTGGAGCGGGAGGCGCTGCGACGGAACAAAGCCTTTCGCGCAGGCTCCCGCCTGTTAGCTGAGACCCCACAAACTCAGGGCATGTCAGGGGACACGGCCCCGGAAAGGCACGAGATTTCACGCCCCCAAATGTGCAATTCACTCGCGACTCCCCCGGGAAGCCGGCGAGTCAGACACGCCCCAGAGCAGCCCGGGGGATGTAGCCGCACCTGGAACCCTGGAACGGCGCCAGTGAGGTGACCCCAGCGCACGGCTAGTGGTGGTCAGTGAACGCCCACTGGAGAGCCCCCAGAGGTTGCTCTCGGACACGGACCGCGCGGTTCTGGGGTGTGCTAGAGGCAGTGCAGGTTACCCAGCAGCCTGGTAGCTTGGGACAGCAGCTGGGGGGGTCCCCCCAGACTAGCCTAGAGTGGTAGGGGCTGGAGCAGCTCCCCTCCTGCAGAGTGGGGGGGCCCTCCAGCCCGGCGGGGGCAGGAGGACCCCTGGAGCCCCCCAACTGGTTAACCAATGAAATGGGCTGGACCCCCCGGCGAGCCTTGGCAAAGGTGATTCCGACCTGACGGTGGCTGGCGATCCACTATCTACCTCCCCCCGGGCCAGGCCAGCAGCCGGCAGCTCTGCAGAGCCAGGGGCCGGGCCCTGGTGTGTGCTGCTCGCCCGCCTCCTACCCGGCTTCCCCGCAGGGAGGGGCCAGGACCCAGGGAGACGCAAAGGGCCCACGGAAGCATCGCCCTGGCCCTGGCCCTGGCCCTGGGGGAGAGCGGGAGCCTGCCTGGCCGTGCCCCAGCGGGAGGAGCCGGGCTGCGGCCGGAGGGGCGAGAGGCGCGTGGCTGGAGTCAGTGAACAAGGAAGAGAAAGGGCTCCTGGCAGATAAACCGCAAACCTACACACACTCCCGTGCAAACCTACACACGCTCTCCCTGTGAACTCACGCACGCCCCTCCTTGCAAACCTACACATGCTCCCCGTGAACTCACGCATGCCCCCGTGCAAACCTACACATGCTCCCCGTGAACTCATGCACGCCCCCGTGCAAACCTACACACGCTCTCCCTGTGAACTCACGCATGCCCCCGTGCAAACCTACACATGCTCCCCGTGAACTCACGCACGCCCCCCCGTGCAAACCTACACACACTCTCCCTGTGAACTCATGCACGCCCCCCGTGCAAACCTACACACGCTCTCCCTGTGAACTCACGCACGACCCCCGTGCAAACCTACATATGCTCCCCGTGAACTCATGCACGCCCCCCGTGCAAACCTACACACATTCCCCCCGTGCAAACCTACACACATCCCCATGCAAACCTACACACGCTCCCCCTGTGAACTCACGCAGGCCCCCCCCATGCAAACCCACACCCCCTCCCTCCCCATGTGAAGCCACACACACATGTAGAAGGGCACCTGCAAAGGGGCCCACACCAACCTAGGCAGGTCTTTGCAAGACCAAACTCGGTGCGTTGTCAGGTGAGGTGCGGGATGAGCTGGAGAGCCCAGGAAGAGGGGCTGAGCAGGGCTGGCGGGAGCTGCGGAAGAGGCTCTGGACAGCAGCTGTGCTGCGTGGCGGGACAGGGAGAAGACCGGCACTAAGCGAGCGGAAGGATGGACACATGGTCACTAGGTCTCAGAGCTGGAGAGAAATCGGAGGGAGTGGAGCCGTCAGCGGCGCGATGGGGGCAGCGGTGGGATAGACGAGTTGGAGGGAAAGTCTCCTTCATCCAAGCAGCTCCATGGGCGCCGAGGGGGAGGCTGGGCTGGCTAGTGCCTGGAACCAAATGTCATTTCCATCCGCGAATTGATTCCCGGGCTCGTGCCAGCACGATACAGGCTGCCGGTGGCAGAGCAACGTCACCGAGGGAGGCAGCAGCTGGCCCCCGCTTCGGGGATGTCCCCCCCAGGCCGCCGGGAGGTTCAGCCGGAGCCGGGCATGGAGCGATTCTGCAGGCAAACGCAGCAGAGCCCCCTGGCACCTGAGAGACGAGCAGGGTTTATTTGGCAGCCGAGCCTACGGCACGCGGGGAGACAGCCGGGATGCGGGGGGCTAGGCCGGGCGCTCAGCACCTCCCCCCAATTCCCACGCCCCTGGCTGCAGGCATGGGGGGGGTTGTGTTTGGGGTTTTTTGCAGGGGAGACGTGACCTTTATGGCCGCTCACAGAGGCTGCCCCGACCTCCCGCCGCGCCCTGGCGCCTTCGCGCAATGCTCAGCCCCTGGGAAGTGATGCAGCTGTAACCAGCGAACCTGGCAACTGTGTGAACGCTGCCCCGATGGAGCCTTTGCCTTAGCATCCGTGGGCCTGGGGGAGGGACCCAGGGGCCTGCGGCCCGCAGTGGAGTCTGGTCCTTCGCGGGTGTAGCAGGAGCAGACAGATCCAAAGTCCCTGTCTCCACGCTGGCGGACGGGCTGGTCCCCAGCTGGGGCATCTCCTGTGGCCGTCGCCCCGAGGCACAAACCCGCCCCCTGCTGCCCAGTCTAGGGTCCCTGTGGCTAGGGAGCCAAGGCCTCTGGGGCGACATGCACCCCGGGAACATGCAGGAGAGGAGCAGCCGGCGCTGCCCTGACCACAGGAACAGCTGACGGGCCCTGCCGCCAACACAAGCAGCCTCCGGCCGGCCCCAGCCAAGCCCCACAGACCTGGAGCGAGTGGGAGCAACGCGGCCTGGCTCCCGGCTGGGAGAGGAAGCGGAGGGGCTGTGGTGTGTGACGCCAGCCAGTGGAAATTCTTTCCAGTGGTTTGAGCCCATCTCGTGGGCTGGGACCGTGTAAACATGTGGACAGGGCTCTCCGCCCGGGGACGCGCCGGGTTCCTGGAAGTGCCGCAGCAGCAGGGCAGCTGGAGAGGCCTCCCACGCAGGCCTGCAGGACACAGGCCCTGTGCGCAGCAGCAGCCCGGACGAGCCCTTTCTTCTGCGCCGTGCTCCCTGGGGCCCGTGCTGCCGGCTCGGCGCTGCAGCCGGGGTCCCGCTGCGCAGGGAGCCAGGGCAGGGGCTGAGCCCAAGCAGAGCAAACTGGGGCTGGGCTCGTCTCTGCGCTGCCCCTGGGGCGCCGGGTCTGGGTGAGCCGCCCCGTTGTGACGCTCCGCCCACGCGGCCGTGGCCTGGGCTCGTCTGCGCGCAGCCCCGGGTCCCTTGTGCGACACGAGTCCCAACGGCAGGGCGCAGAGCTCATCCCTGCAGCCCTCGGGCGTGGTGCAGCACGTGCCGGGGGCGAGGTCTGGGATCGTACGCGCCGGGCGGAGCTGCATCCGTGGGACGGGACAGAGGGATGAGGCCCCGGAGGACCCGGAAGGAGAACAGACTCTGGTCTTCCAGCTTCCCCCGTCCCACCCATCGGCCGGTCTCCCTCTCTCCTACCTACGCACCCTCCGGCCGAGGGAACCCGTCCGCCCCAGCCCCTCCTCTGCTCTCAGACAGGACCTGTTTGCCGATGCACAGCTGGCTCAGGCGCAGAGTCTCCTCGCTCCGGCCTGCTGCCGGGTCCGAAGGGGTGAACTCTGCCGGCGCTCGCTTGCGTTGCCCCATTGGTCTCGGCCGCCTGGCCATGGAGGCGGGTTGCCCGCTGAGCGGTGTCCGGACGGGCCTGGCCGAGCGGCTGGTGACGGGGCAGGGAGGTGGGGGCGGGAATTCTAAGGAGACGCACACGGTCACTCAGACAAACCCGGCACGGCCCTGGAGCACCTGTCGGTTGGAACCTGCTCTGTGGGCCCCAGGCTCCGCCACCCTGGGCTGCCCCACAGCTGCCCGGCCCTGAACGCCCCCCGGCAGCGCCCCACGGGCTTGTTGGCCCGACTGGGGCCCGGAAGCGAATGTCACAGCCCAGCTGTGTTCTGGCACAGATGCTCCTTCGATGTTTGTCCCCGGCTGGGGACGTTCCCGGCCGCACCCACCACCGCGAGCGATTCCTGGCCGCCAAGCCTGCCGCTGCCCCAGAGTCGGGCCCTGCTCGACGGAAGGCAGACAGGTTTGCCGTGGTTTTAATGGGGGACCGATCAAGCCTCAGAGAGCCCGGCGTGAACACAGAATGGGGTGTCTGCAGCCGCACGAGGGATGTCAAATCCCGTTTCATTGGTGACTTGGTTAGACTGATGTTTAACTGGTTAACCACGTAAGGGGGCTGGCGTGCCCCCCCACCCGCCATGGCTAGGCTGGCACGGCCCCCCTAGGGCTAGAGCAGCCCCCGTCTGTGGTGTGTGGGGAGCTGCTGCAGCCCCCACCGGTTAACCAGGACTGGTAAGCATCCCCTGTAGGGTTCGCACCCCTCATCCGCAGCTGCACCAATGAGCCACGGAGAGCCACATCCACAGACAGCAGGCAGAGCCCCCAGGTTGGCAGACCAGTGTTCCCTCCCATCTTTTCCGTTGGCGGGTGGATTTTTCCATCCCCGTGTGGAATACACGTTTATGTGCATCGAGGCGTGTGGGACCGTGCGCCACCAGGAGAAGCAGGAAACCAACTGTGGTAATCAGTTGGGCGGCATCTGAATTTCTCCTGAGCGGCCACCCACGCGCCCAGCGTACAGGGACCACTGAGCCAGACTCCCCCGACTTAAAACCCCCCCTGCCGGGGTGAATAAAGGAAAAGGGCTGATTCCAGGGGGCTGGCAGTTTGCTCTGCGTGTCTAAAATTATCCCGCGTGCTCAAGCCTGAACTACACAACCCAGTTCTCCAACACAGTCAGCTCAAACCCCTTCTCGGAGCCTGGCTGCAGTAAAGTACATCTCCAGAATACGTGAATTCCAGCTTGGACGGGGCACTCCAGGGATGCACATTCCTCTCCTGGAACTTGTATATCCGGTCCTGGGATATGAGGCTGGGGGCGGGGCGGAGGAATAAGCCCAGCGCATAACAAGTATTGCTTGTGTTTCTCCTGTCTGTCACGCTGGGCATGCAGCGGGCTGAGAAACAGCATCTGGTGCAAGTCAGGTAAGTAACGCTCCGGGGAGTAACTCGCCGTCAGCTGCCAGCCTCGCTCTCTCTCCGCAATGTGGTTTTGCAGATGGATGCAAAGTGCAGCCAGTAGAAGATCCAGTTTTAGGGGGAGGGTTCACGGTTGTGTTGAGTCGTCCTACGCTCTGCTGCCAGGGCTTTTGCTTAATGAAAGGCACATGCGCATCCAATCGTTTCATCCCAAAGTGGGGATATTTTAAGGGATTTGCATCAGCCAAATGGCCCCACAGAGCAAGGACCAGTCGGGGACTTTGTGTTTGCAAACAGGAAACTAAAGTTAGCTCAGTATCCCGAATGCCAACTAACCCGGGAGCATGTCTCTTGTAATGCTTCTGCCCTGAGCCCCCGATGGCAGCAGTGGGATGGCCCATGAGATATACGAGGGAGCCGTGCTCGCCCTGCCATGGTGTCTGTGTGGGTAACCAGGGCCCAAAAGGGTGCGATTGTTTCCTGTTGATCTCACGCAAGAGGGGAGGGAGCAGACGAGCTCGCTGTGGGATGCTGATAACATGAACCCAGAGCCCCCCGCTGCACAGTTTTGGACCCAGCATGCCCCAAAATGCAGCGTGGCACAGGCGCTGTGGGATAGCTGCACAGTGCATCACTCCCAAAGTCGACAGCGGTCTCCCTTGTGGGGCCGTGTTGCTTCGAATGACAGTGGATTCTTTGACTCTGCAAAAGCAGGTGGTATGAAATCGACCTTAATAAATCCCACCTTACCCTGTAGCGTAGACAAGACAGGCAAAAGTCGGTATCGTGAAAACTGGTCAAATTATTGTTTCCGCCTCCCACAGTCGACATGCCATAGTCACATGGCCAGCACCCTGGGGACAGAGAGCGCAAAGCATTGTGGGTAAGCATCCCATAAGGCCGTGTTGTGGGAAGGCGGAGCTGATCCCTGCGCTTCTTGGGATTCCCTCATAGGAAAGTCGAAGCAGCACAACTGTCCATCAAGCCTCCCTGCCCCTCCCCTCCCCCGCAACAGCAGCTTGTCTGCCCCTGGGTTCCTAGCCGGGCAGAACAGGAGCACTCCAGTGATTTGCTCTTTGTTTGTTCCCCAAAGGGAGCAGCTCACTCAGCTGTCAGACACTTCTTGGAGCTTTGAAAGGGGGAGGGGCGCAGGCCTGCAGGGCAGCAGAGCTCACAGAACACTGAGCAGAGCCATCAGGGCAGCCATTGTGGGATGCTGGTGGAAGCCAGTTCTCTCGCCAAAACAAGCGGCAGAGTCCACACTGGCTTTTTGTCACCAATAAAGGGAGGGGAAAAGACAGAAGTTTCTCGCGGGGTTGGAAGTTTTTTGTTGCCAAAACTGGATGTTTTTCCTGATAAAGGTCACAATGCCGTGCAAATGCTCTCTGTTTTGTCGCCAAAAGGTGGTTTTTAGTGACAAAACGTTCCACCCGAATTGACTGTGTTAGTCGTCAGGACCTTACAAATTTGCTTTAAAACATTTTTATTCGTGTGTTGCTGCAGATTTTAAAATCACAGCTCTAAAAAAAAATCCTCCCTCCCCACCAGGCTGCCCTCGGGCCCATGGGCACCGGTTTAAGAGGACTGCGTAGAGCCCCATCCGTCGTAAGGACAGCCCTGCCTGCAGCACCCATTTGGCAGAAGCAGCACCAGGAACCGGACTCATTTTACACGGGCCAAGAAGCCGCCAGCAGGTGACGATATCTTCCCTCCCTGGTGCCTGGAATAGTTTTGAGCCCAGAGCCTTGCCCAGATGCTCAAAGGAAGCCATGGACCGATCCCAGCCGCCACGCATGTGATGGGCGCTGATTATCTGCGCTGCGGCGTCCCGAGCGCCCTTTCTGGGAACACTGGGAGAGCTGCATTCTGGGGGCTCTTGCACAAGAAGGCTCTGCAGGCCCAGAGCCCAGCGGGCCATTCGATCTCCTTCCCCTCGAAAGTCCAGCCCTTAGCCGGGCTCTGCGTTCACAGTGTAAGCCCCGGGCGAATGCTTGGCGTTTGCCAGGCCTTTGGAACCAGGAGATGGAGACTCTCGTCTGGAACGGCTGCTGAGAGTTTTGAGTAGTTTGGTCAGCTGTGAAACGCTGAATTTCACAGTGTAATCAACCCTCTCTGGCAAAGCCCCAGCCCGCATATTTTCCAGACGAGGCTGCTTTGAATGGCAGGCCTTGGAGGAGGAGACAGCCCTGCGCTATTGCTTGGTCTTAGGGTAAGACAAAACAGGTTTGGGGCCTGTTTGGATCCTCTCCAGAGCTCCCCCGTCCATGTTTCCTTGGAGTCATTTGAACAGTGCTCTGAACAGTTGAGCTCGGTGTGCAGCGGAAGCCAAGAAAGCTCGCAGAACGCTAGGAGAAGAAAAACCCTCATGCCCCGTGCAGCTCCGTGCTAGGCCCACCCCGGCATGGCGTGGGCAGGTCTGGCCGCCTGACCGAACAAGCGTACAGTGCAGCTGAGACAGGTTCAGAGAAGGGCACCAAAGATGGTGCAGGGAATCTGCACAAGGAGGAGGGCTGAGAAAAGAGGTGACGAAGGTGGGGTGTGAGCAGAGGTCTGGCAAATCCTGGAAATTGTAGAAGGGCTGAATGGAGAAGTGGTCTGTATCCTTCCCCGCAGTGCAGCGAGCAGGGGCGACCCAGTGAAATTAATAGGCAGCTGGCGGACAAACCACACCCGTTGGCCAAGGCTAGCTTCTTCAGGATGGGTTTGTGATGGGGGGCCAGCTCTGTGCCCCAGAAAGGGGCGGGGCCGAGGATGGAAGGGGCGGGGCCGAGGTCAGTCAGCTCTTAGTGCCTCCCAGATTGCAGCATGCCCCCTGCCAGCCCTCAGCCGTGCGGAGTGGCGCTATGGCAGGTATTCAAAGGGGCTGTAGGGGTAGCTGGGAGCTCTGTGCTCCCCTCCCCTCGGTGAGCCGGGTCGGGCAGGTTGCAGGGGGAGACACACGAGCTGCGTTTCTGCAGCTCTGGCGCAGCGCGAGGCTCCCGCACGCCGGATGCTCTCCTGGGCCGGGTCTGGTCTCGCGGGTTGTTCTCGGGGCCTGCTCTGCGGGGGCGGGCTGTTTGGATGGCAGGAGTAGGGCGGGCAATGCAGCTGAACGGGGGGGCTGGAAGGGGATAAAGGCAGGGTCATTTCCTGCCTTTTGTGCCACAAGCGACTCGCCCCCGCAGGCTGGGCTTTGAGGGACACACAGCAAGCCGAGGTAAACGGCCGTTTGCAGCTTTGTCTCCAGTTCCGAGCTGTGTGCTCAGAGGCGCTGGCGCTGGTCTCCGAGCTCCGGGGTGCTGGGGCAGGATACACATGGCCGGGGGGGGGGCAGTGTCTGAGCCGGTCAGACGTATCGAGTCATCTGCTCAAAGAGAATCCCAGCGGGGCCACCGTCGCCCTCCGCTCCGGCTTCCGCTCCACGAGGCGGCTGAGCGCACAAAAGCGCAGGTTCCCCCTGCACGTGGTTCCCCCTCATGTGCTCCCTGCCCCCTCTGGCATCTAGAGAAAACTCACAAGTCCCTCTCCCTTCTCTCTGCTCCGCCAGCCGGCCCGGCTCCCAGGCACTCTGCATTTGGAAATGCGGGTTGGCCAGCCCTTCGCTGTCCTCCCCTGGAAGAGACGGTAAAACCAGGTGTGACGTAGTGGGGGCACCTTGCTGGTTGCTGTGCTGGGCAGTGGGCTGTGGGTGACCTCCACTGGCTGCTGCCTGTAGCACGGCCCAGCAGGGCAGGGGATGAGTCATTATGCAAGGGGGCTCCAAACCTGTCCGACCAGTTATCTCTCAGGGAGAGGAACAATGGGAAGAAGGGGAGCGGAGCCCTGGCTGGGGGCAGGGCTGGAAGTGAGTTTGGTTTCTGGCTGCTTTCATGGAGGAAGCAGCCTAGGCAACGGGCTGCGATTTAGGGGCCCAGGCTCCCCCATCTCAAGGGGGCTGAGGCATCCTAGGCCTGCCCTGGAACCAGATTCCATCTGTGCTGGGCTGTATCCTGGAGGAGCAATGAACTCCCTCTGTTCTACTGGCTGGCGGAGTCTGTCCGTGCCATTACGGGGGTGCAGGAGACGGGAAAACCCCAACGCGCCGTCACACCAGGCCCCACTTCCACTCTTTCTGCACGAATCCCCGTAGGAATGGGAGAAACTAGGGCAGGCAAAAGCCCCCACCCCCACCCCGTTCAGTTCCTCTGCCCGGGCCAGGGGGCGAGCGGGGGGAGGGGGGACGGGACGGGGGACTGAGCCCTGCAGAAAAACTCCCACCCAAGTTGTCCCCAGCCAGAGAGAACTCGCTCCTTCCCTGCCACTTGCTGGGGCGAGAGGGGACTTGGTTCGCGTTTCACCTCTGCTGACGCTGGCAGTTTGGGTTGAACGTTGCCAGTTAGGATGGCGATTTTTGTGGGGCTGCTCTCTGCCCCCTGGACTCCAGCCCGAGCTGCCCACCCTGTTTCACCAGGTCCCAGGCAGCTGTCTGAGCTCAGCGCCGTGGGCTCAGAGGTCCAGAGGGAGCCGGGCAGCCCCGGAAACCAGGGGGGTTGGGCTGCTGTGTTTGCCCTCTCCTGCTCCTTTTTCTGCCCTGTTTACCTGCCAGCGCGAGCCCAGGGCATGACTTGGTGGGCATCTGCTAATGCCCCCGTGTCTCTCCGGGCCCTGCCAGGCACTCCGCAGCCATCGACTCGCCCTGCACGCGTCCCGCTCCGTTACCACGCGCAGCTCGGATTGGGGGGAAGCCGAGCCGCGCCAGGGACCCTGTAACAGGCGTCTGTTCACCCAGCCGGCTGGAGTTGGAGCAAGGTTAAAGCCGTGCAAAAGCAAGTTAATTATCAGGGAAGAAAGGCCCCATTATTTGCTCTGCCCTCAAGCCAGAAAAGGAAATTCTCCAGTTTCCCTTCCTAAATTCAAATGAGCCTCTCTGGAGATTGACGTTGAAGGCAGCCTGGCACCGGGACAGGGCCAACCGCAGCCTGACATGTACATGGCCACGGAGAGGCAAACCAGCTCCCACTCAAGCACAGCAGAGCAACCCCCTCCCTCCCCCCGGAGCGGCATGCAGGAGTCTGGCTCGCTCTCCTTACCCCCCAGGAACCCACCTGACTCCTGATCTTACACCCCTGGGCGTGAGGAGCCCCACGCCCCACGCTCCACTGCTCTCGTCTCATGTTCCCGTGACGTCCTAGGCCGCGATGTCAGAGCTGAGCGTAGAACATGGCAATGCTGGGAACGCGCCCTAGAACTGGGGGCTGACGCCACCCGCTGGTCAAAAACAAGGGTCCCTCCAATCCAGCGCTTCCCAACCTTTCCCAGAGGGGGACCCATTCTGACAAGTCAAGAAGACTTGGTGCCCCAGGGCAATTAAAAAATGGTGTGACTGGCTCCTTAAGAGCCACCTGGGGAGACGCCTGGCCACCCTTTGGAAATGGAATGGCAACCAGCAAACCAGACCAGGTGCACACTGAGCCTAGTGAATGCATGCACACACACACACGCACACACTCTGAGCACACACACAGTGCACACGCACACACTGAGCCTCGCATGCACAGCACACACGCACATGCACACACTGAGCCTAGCACACACACACACACACACTGAGCACACACACACACACACACACTGAGTGCACACACTGCATATGCACACACTGAACCTAGCACACACGCACATAAACGCAGTGAGCCTAGCACACTAAGCACACACACAAACACACACTGAGCCTAGGACGCACATACTAAGCACACACATAAACACACACACACTGAGCCTAGGTCGCACACACCGAACCTAGCACACACACACTGAGCACACGTGCGCGCGCACACACCGAGCCTAGCGCGCACACACTAAGCACACACACAAACACACACACTGAGCCTAGGTTGCACACACTGAACCTAGCACACACACACTGAGCACACATGCGCGTGCACACACCGAGCCTAGCATGCGCACACACACATAGAGGCGTTATTTATGCATTGTCGTTTGTGCCACGAAGGTGAAAGGTTCAGCCTCCAATAACAGATGGTGCCAGGAGCTATTGCAGCGGCCGGAGGACAGACACACACTTGTGGTGAAATTAACCATCCACTGGATAAAATTGGTGCCTTGGAAAAAATGCAGCTGAAACAGCCCTTCCTTGGCAGCCCCCGCTTGGGCCTTAAAAGAGGCATTTGAAACGTGCATCCCATGCCAGAAACAGCTGTAATTTGACTACGCAGCACGGCACGTTAAGCAGAAACTGATCGTAAACGTCTGCTAAAACCCAGGCAGGGGCTGAGTAAAAGAAATATTTTCCCGGCAACACATGGGCAGGATCTGGCCGGCCCCTCCTTGGGGAGGATGCTCAGTGTCGCACCGTGAGGGAACGTTTCCGGGTGGCCAAAGCAAGTTTCGCTCCTTGTCTCGTCCGTGCTGCCCGGTCCGTGGCGCCTCGTGGCCTAGTCCGGCACAGCGACGCCTCCTCTGCCGGGCCCGTCTGGAATAGCTCACTCCGCGTCCTCTCTTAACTCGGCGCCGCAAGAGGGTCGGCAGGCCCGGCGCTGATTCTCCCGACTTCACAGGCCGGCTGGGATTTCTGCGGGGGGTTGGCGTTTCTGAGCTGCCCTGCCGGGTGTGCGAGTAACCAGGCGAAGACCTAGTCACAGGAGGGACTGGTGGCTTCTAGGTGACTAATGTGATGCTGGAAATCCCGCTCCCTGCTCTCTCACTCCGCAGGGTCCGGGGAGACCAAGTCCCCTCTGCTGGAAGAACCACTGGCTCCCTCTGCCCCACGGCGGGGCTTTTCAAGGACAAGTCCGCCCCGGGGGCTCTTGGCTCTGAGACCCATTTTCTCTGCCTGGCCTGAGACGGATCATGGTTGCCATAATACCCCTGTGCTCTTCTGCAGCACTTGTCCTCTGGGGAAACCGAGTCCCAGAGCAGTGTGATGACTGGTCCCCCAGCAGCCTAGCGGCAGGACTCCTGGGTCCCAGGCCAGCACTCCTGGCTGCTGTGCTAGGCTGTGCCCAGATGGCAAATGGGGTCAGACAGCCCGGGAGATGCAGGAAGTGCTGACCCCTCCCGGCTGCCTGCTGGCCTGGCTCTGCCACTGTCCCCTGCGCTGCGTCTGCTCGAAGCACCCGATGGGACCCACCCTGGCAGGGGCTGATTCCCGGGTTCTCTCCTCCACCGCTGCATGCGATCTCTCCCCTCTCCAGACGGGTCCATTCCGGGCAGAGCTGCAAACCCCCTTTCCCCTCCGCAGCTGAGCAGTCCCCCAGCCCCACTCGGATTCCTCCTCCTTCCTCTGGCCCCAGCACAAAGGTTTCCTATTGCCGGCGCCACACAATTCTTGTGGGCATGTTCCTCCTGGCCGCAGCCCCCGCCGGTGCTCTCTGCTAATCTGCTCCATCCCGCTGCCCGACTTCAGGGCAGTTCTTGCGGCCGAGCACCCTGCTCCGTGCGCCCCAGGCCACTCCGGAGCCGCTGCCCCGGGCTCCCGGGCCGTGGTCCTTTGCCGATGTTTGCACGGATGCAAAGCTGTCTGCTGGGCCCCAGCAGCACAGACCTCTTCCCTCCCCATCTCGGGCGGCTTTCTCCACTGGCCCCTGCCCACTCGCACTTGGCGTCCCCTGTATTTCTCCGGAGAGGTCGGTTTGGAAGAGCCGAGCCTCATGCTGGTGGTTTCCAGCCAGCAGAAAAGAAAGGCAGTTGCAGGCTGCCCAGCTGTGAGCCGGAAGGGTCCTCGGGGGCTTGTTTTCCTCTAGGGGGGAGTCGCGATGGTGGCCGGAGTCACAGCTCCACAGCGTGGGACAGAGAGTGAAAGGAACGAAGCAGTCTGTCCCCCGGCACGGGCCACGCACAGACCTACGCCCGCCGATTACACGGCCTCCCCGGACTCCTCGTTTCCATGGCCAGGAAGCCAGGCTGGGTATTGCCTAGACCCAGATGTGGTTGTGGCAGGAATTTCCCAGGACCATTCATGGTGGGATCTAATGCCCCGTCTGTCGTGTGCAGAGCAACCCAGAGCTGAGTCAGCGCATGTAACCAGGTCTCCTCTCTCCCTGATACGGGGCATGCATGAGCCATCTGCTCTCCAGGGCTTCATCCCATAGATCGTCAACTTTCTCCCTTGCTCATCAGTGATACTTGGCAAAGCCCCTTCGCCCAGCCTGGGCTGCCTAAGGGTTGATAGCGTGAGAGAGGAAAACTGGAGAAATGGTCTGAGATAAATAGGGTGAAACTCAATAAGGACACTTAGGAAGGAACAAGCCGTGTCACACACACAACGGGAAGCGGCTGTCTAGGAAGGATCCTGCACCAAAGGATCTGGGGGATTAGTGGGCCACAGGCTAAACATGAGTCAACGGTGTGACGCTGTTGCAAAAAAAGCCAACATGGTTCTAGGCTGCATCAACAGGCGTGTTGTGAGCAAGACGCGGGGAGTTGTTCTTCAGCTCGGCTCTGTGCTGATTAGGCCTCAGTTGGAGTGTCCAGTCCTGGGCACCGCATCTCAGGAAAGATGTGGAGAAAATGGAGAGCGCAGGAAAGAGCAGCAAGAATGATGAAAGGTCGAGAGAACGTGACCTAGGAGGGACGACTGAAGGAACCGGGCTGGTTTAGTTTGGAAAGGAGGAGACTGAGAGGGGACATGAGAGCAGCTTCCAAGTACCTAAAAGGGAGGAGGGAGAAAAATTATTCTCCTTAACTTCCGAGGGTAAGACAAGGAGCAAGGGGCTTAAAGTGCAGCCAGAGGTTTAGGTAGAAATTAGGAAAAGCTTCCTGCCTGTCAGGGGGGTGAGACACTGGGATCAATTGCCCAGGAGGGTTGTGGAATCTCCAACCCTGGAGACATTGAAGAGCAGGCTGGACAGATGCCTGCCAGGGCTGGTTCTGCCGGGAGGGCAGGGGACGGGACTTGATGGCTGTTGAGCTCCCTTGCAGCCCTGGGGTTCTGTGCCTGTGTTGGCCCCCAGAAGGGCCGTTGCGGTGCTGCCCGAGGCGGAGTGCCCGCGCATGCCCAACAAAGGGGCTGATCAGAGAAGCTCCTTGTGGCGGGTGAGACGCCTGCTCCCAGCTAGAAAAGCGGATTAGCCACGTAGCATGGGGAGCCCATCCCGCCAGGCAACATGCCCCGGGGTTCCTGCTGGCGCGCAGCCCCCAAGTGACGCCGGAGCAGGAGGAAGCGTTAAAGGAGGCCTGGCGCCGTGATCTCTCGAGGTGAGGCGTGGGGGAGCTTGGCGCGGCTCTGCCTCGGAGCTTGGTCCGAGCTTTCCCGTCCGTCCTTGGAATCTTTTCCATTGTCCCAGGCACACGAATCTGGGCCCAGCATGCTCCCAGCTGGCAGGGTTAGGCTAAAGCAGCAGAGAAAAGCTCATTGTGCTCCCGCTGCTGGAAGGGCTCCAGGGCCTATGCACAGTGAGCAGTAACGTGCTCAGTCCGAAAGCTGCTCCCTTCACGCAGCGGCCGGGATGCACCGTTCCGAGCGGCAGGGCCCAGAGCAAGGTTCCTGCAGCTGGGTGTTGCGGTGTGTAGTGAGCAACACAATCGCCCTCGCAAACGAGCGGGGGAGGTCTCCTGAGCTTGCCCAGAGAGGCCCCGTCCTTCCACGGCCGCCCCCACACGCTCCCAGCAATCCAAGCATGAAAGCTCCGGCCTTTCCTGGCCGTGGCGGTGCCGCAGCTCTCTGCTCCGCACGCCCCTTGCAGCCCCGAGCCCCGCAGGGCGCAGGAAGGGAAGTGGCGCGTTACTGAGTGCGTCTGGGCAGCCGCTCCAAATGTGCTTTTGCTGCACGTTCCACGCTCAGCGCTCTGCCCGGGCTGTGTGCTCCCAGCCTGCACCAGCCCGGCGAGCTCCATGCAGCGCACGCACAGGCCCACGCCTGGGCCCGGCCCCTGGAGCGGGAGCGGGCAAGCCGGGGCTGCGGTGTCCTGAGCTTGGAGCGATTCCGGCCAGGCGCGGGGGCAGGCCTGGGAATGCCATTACCTTGGGCGTGCTGTTCCACAGGCAACACGTGGGGCTGGGGCCCTTGGGAGAACGGGCCACGGGGCAGCTCGGGGAGGAAGAGCCGCGAAAACGAGGCGAGAGCCAGCAGCTCAGACTGGCGGGAGAACAGCTGGCAGGGCGAGGGGATCCCGGGCAGCTCAGCTCCCGCCGGCAGCCCGCGCTGGCTAAGTGCTCCGGAGACGCACGGACTTGGCCGTTGCAGGGAAGCCAGGTTACAAAGCGGCTCCACTGCACCTTGGAAAGTCCCGCGGCTCCGTCCTCTCCCTGCCCCACAGCCCTGGCAGCTGGGGGCTTTCTCCGGGGCTCTGGGCTCGGCCCTGAGCTCAGACAAGGCCCCTTGAATGGGCAGGCAAGACAGTGCACGGGCAGGAAATGAGTGTGGCACAAGGCTGAGCTTGCGAACCGCGACGGTGCACGGGGGATCCAGCAAGGGCCAATTACCCGCCCGCCCAGCGGCTCCCGGGGCACACGAAGGGCCAATTACCCGCCCGCCCAGCGGCTCCCGGGGCACACGAAGGGCCAATTACCCGCCCGCCCAGCGGCGCCCAGGGCACACGAAGGGCCAATTACCCGCCCGCCCAGCGGCTCCCGGGGCACACGAAGGGCCAATTACCCGCCCGCCCAGCGGCTCCCGGGGCACACGAAGGGCCAATTACCCGCCCGCCCAGCGGCTCCCAGGGCACACGAAGGGCCAATTACCCGCCCGCCCAGCGGCTCCCGGGGCACACGAAGGGCCAATTACCCGCCCGCCCAGCGGCTCCCGGGGCACACGAAGGGCCAATTACCCGCCCGCCCAGCGGCGCCCAGGGCACACGAAGGGCCAATTACCCGCCCGCCCAGCGGCTCCCGGGGCACACGAAGGGCCAATTACCCGCCCGCCCAGCGGCGCCCAGGGCACACGAAGGGCCAATTTTCCGCCCTGCTGAAGAGGTAAAGAATTCGAACGATAAATAACAGGAAGCCTGGGATGAAAAGAGTGCGGCTGGGGCTGGAGGCCAGCCAGGAACTCGGCGAACGTGCGCACCCGCCGCTGCCCGCTGGAGCGACCCGAGCAGCCAAGGCCCAGGGTGACGGAGCAGGCCGGGTCAGACACTCCCTGCCCTGGGCTACTCGCCTGCACGCTGGCTCCTCCAAGCCAGTGTGACTTTGGCCAGGGCAGGTTGCGGCTGGACCGGCCCACAAACCTTACCCCGCTCTGCTCCCCTCCGTGGCCAACGCACGCCCAGCGGGGCGGCCCGGGGTCCCTCCTGGGGCGGGCAGGGCCAGCTTTCCCCTGGGTGGGGATGGAGGGAATTCCCCCCGAGCGCTCGCCGGCTTCTCCCTCGCGTGCCCTAGTGGATACGACCCCAACCCAGAGCTAGGGAGGGCGCCTCAGGCAAGGGGCAGCAGACCCGCCCTCCCCGTAACGTGGCCTGGTCCCGGCGTCTCCCCCCGCCCGGCGTGCTGAGGCAGAGCCCCTCAGTTTGGGGCCAGTTTAGCGGCTGCTAAAACCTCAGCTGGGGTGAGTGAGCGCCGCTCCACCCGCCCCCCTCGCTCCCGGGGGCAGGCCCTTGGGCAGCCCTCCTTCGGGGAGGGCCTGCTGGGGCGGGGGGGCAAACTGCCAGAGGATGCAGGGTCTCTCCCGCCCAGCCCCGCTTCGAGGGCAGGTGCGTACCCTGTGAGGGGGTGTCTGCCCTGCACCGGCCCTTTAAGGGCAAACCCGGCCCTGCAGGAGGGCTGGGAGCAAAGCCCTGGGGAGGCCGTTATTGCTGGATAGGGCCCAGCTGCGGGCTGCATAAAGCAGGGCTCCTGGTGGGAGGAGGCTCTGGCCTGAGGCAAGGCCTGAGGGGACCAGGGGCAGCTGGGGCGGCACAGGCAGCTGGTCCCCACCCCGTGCCAATGCCGAGCGGCCGTGTCAGGGCAGGGCTAGGGGCAGCCGGGCTGTAGGTCGCTGAGGCCGGGGGTACAGAGGAGCGGGGTGTTCCCTGGAGTGCCGAGACTGAAAACACCCCCCGGAAGGGGGTCGAGAGACGCGGGAGGGAGCTCTGCCGGAGGGCAGGGCCCTGAGGAGGACGCCGCAGGCTGGACGCGCCGAAGGTCTGGACGGGTGAGGGCACGGGGAGGCGCTGGCAGAGGAGGGCGCCCTGCGAGGATGCACGCTCAGTCCCCCTGCTACCAGCAGGAGGTGCCATGGGGGCGACTCCACCCCAAACCCGGGGCTCCCTTCCTGCCCCACTGGCCTGCACCGGGGAGAGCTCCGGGAAGAGCGGCTCCTCGGGGTGCAGGTCAGCGCCTGGGGGTGGCACCTGGTTGCAAAGCGATGCCCCCGCTGTGTGCGGCCCCCCCCCCCAGCTCCCTCCTTCCAGAGCAGGGACCCGGCGGCAGCCCCTTGCCTTGCCAAGCTGCCAGGGCTGCTGCTTCCTTCATTTCTTTTCCTCGCGCTCCCCCTGCAGGCCAGGGAGCCGGGCCGGGAATCTGGTCCCAGGGGCATCCTGCTGGGAGGCAGGAGGCTGTAAAGGGAAAGGCGGGGCATGGAGAAACTCGGAGACGGCCTTTTCTGTCTCCCCCTGCCCCCCGCGGGCCCTTGGGCCTCTCGCCCGGCCCCAGGGGCGGCCACGGCCCCTTACAAAGGGACATCCGGACTGGCGCTCGTTTGCAAATTCAGCCCTTTGGTCTGGGCAGAATGAGGCTAACGCCTACCCAGCCACCTTCCCCGCGCCGGGGAGCCGCCTCGCCACACCAGCCGCTGGGGATCAGCCCCCCCGACTCGATTCGCCTCATTCACACCAGCAGCTTCCTCCTTCTCTAGGCCCCTGCCCCTGCCTGCCCCACTGCCGCTCGCGGGACGAGGCGGGTTTTACCCGTGTGCCCCCCGAAGTCTGCGCGGCTCTGAGGTGCCCCCCCTTTTCAGAGCATCAGCTCACAAGGAGCCACGGTGACAAACGCTGCTTCGCCTGCCGCCAGACCCTGAAATATTCACTTCTGGGGCCGAAACTTTGGCCGACTTGTCTCGGCCGCACGACCCCCATCTCGTTAGCTCCCCGCCGTCAGAGCCGCCTGCTGGGAGGGTGACTGATTATTTCTACGGTGGGAGCTAGTCCATGGTGCCGACCACCACAGACCAAAAGGGCGGACGCTGCCCTCCGAGCTCATGAATCTAAGCCCGAGACAGGCAGACGGGGCAGGCTACAGGCAGACGGGGCAGGCCATGGTGCGAGGCCGGCTCCCTTTTGGAATAATAACGCTGCCACCTTGCGGGGACACCAGGCAGAGCAAGCAGAGCCAGTCCCCCCTCCAGCCGTGCGGACGCTCCCCCCTCCAGCCGTGCACGTGGCTAACACCAGGGAGAATCCGTGTGCTGTCACAGCAGGGGGGGTTCCCCGCAGGTTCACGGCGCCCTCGGCTCCCCTGGACACTTTACCGCCACGCACGAACTCTTGGGAGAACCCAAGTGGCCTCGTGTTCACCAGGGTGGTGTCCCCGTGCGAGCGGAGAACACACCTGCTCCCTCGTGCGGATGTGCCCCGAAGAGCAGGCCCCGAGCAGTGCTGGGAGAACACGGCCCCCTGAGCTGGGCCGGGAGCCCTGGCTGCAGCCAGACGTGGGGACGGTTCGTTCCCTTCGCTCTCCCAGCTGCCCATGCCGGGCCCCTCGTTGGGAAGCGCCCGAGGAGATGGCAGCTTTCTGTGGTGGCCCTGGGCAGGGCCGGGCCTGGCAGACGGGGCTGCGACCCCACGTCGAGATCACAACCCCCCCTCATCGGGCCAGTGCAGGGCGTGTTGCCCCGGCCGAGCGGCTGTCCCTGGGCTCAAGGCACCGGCACCGAGGCTTCCTGACTCCCTGGTGGCGTGTGCCTGCCTCGGTCCGTCCCAGGCCCCTTCCGACCCCTCGCAGGGATGGGCCGGTGCCGCACCGCCCGCCGCCAGCCTGGCCCTCTCTGATACCGGAGTCCAGGTGCCCCCGGCCATGGAGCCAAGCAAACGGGCGGAGGAGCCCCCGGACACGGCGGGGCTGGACCGCGTCGCGTGCTGGGCTGGCGGAGGGGGCAGGCAGCAAGCGATGCCGGCTCTCCGGCTCCCCTCTTCCTGGGCGAGGCTTCGCCCCCGGCAGCCGGCCAGACTCAGCCGCCCGCCCCTGGCACTCAGCAGCCGCATGCAGCCCGCCGGGGGCTCGGCGCCTCAGGAGCCCGCTAGCTCTCCCGGCAGACCGTGCCCCTCGCGCCAGGGCTCCGCTCGCCCCTCCCGCCTTGGGGGGGTTGCCCGCAGCCCCGCGTGGAAAGCCCCCTGCTCTCCCGCCCACGCCGGGACCGGCCTTTTTCCAGAGGAGCCCTCTCCTGGCGCAAGGCCCTGCCTGCCACGTTCCCACAAGCACATGCTCCTGGCAGGGCGCCAGGGGGGCCTCCACTCAGGAAAATAATCCAAAGGGGGGGTTAGGGCTTGGGCCTGGCGGGCTCTCCACCCTCCCAGAGCTGCGGAGCGTAAGGCCCTGCCGGCGGCTGCCTCCGCGCTCCCTGGGGTCGGACGATTTCCTCTCTGCCTGCGAGCGCCGGCCAAACATTACAAAACATCCTTTTCCTTGTCGCCCTCAGCCCGCCCCGTCTGTCCCGCTCTAGTGCCGGCCGCCCCTTCCTTCCCGCAGGCCCGTCCCCGGGCTGGGCCGGCTCGCGGCTCTCGACGGAGCCGGGGCAGGTAGCGCCGGGGCGGCGAAGCAGCCAGGAGACCCCGGGGACGCTGCCGCCGGAGAGGTAGGGAAGGGAAGGGGCTGGGGAGCTGGGGGAGAGGCTGGCAGCTGCTCAGCTCCGGCCGGGGTCGATTCCGTCACCGCTCTTCGAGGCGCCGTCTTCCCCCCGGCAGCCGGGGGCTTGGGGCCCTGTGGCCCCGGCGTGAGCAGGGTGGAGCTGGCCGGGAGAGGACGTGCTTGTGCCCCCGCCCAGGGCTGCCAGGGTGGAGAATGGCTAGGTGGACCCCGGAGCGCGTGTTGTTCACAGCCGGGGCTTCTCTCCTGGGCGTTTCCCTCCTGGGGATGGGGAACGGGCTCCGATCCCCGCTGCAGACCCTGGGAGCAGGGCCAGCCTTGGACGTGGGGCCCTGCACAGGCCAACCCACCGGGCGCCCCCAGCCCGAGGGCAGCCCGGGGGAGGAGGTGCCGATTGCTCCGAGCTGGGACTGTGGCGTCTGCAGCAGCGCACCCGTGAAGCACTTTGCAAGCTGCTTTTAAACGTCTATGCTAGACCCGGAGGGCTGCTTTTAGCTCCGCAGCTCCCGCTGTGTGAACAAGGCAGCTGGGGTCAGCGTGCCTTGCGCCCAGCCCGGGGCTGTTTCTGCAGTGGGAGGCCAAGGGGTGCAAAGGCTCCCGTTGGCTTCCCCGGCTCCCCGCGGATACAGGAGAACTGGCGCCGACGGGACGCCCGCAGCGTTCGATGTAGCCGGTCCCATCCCCGCTGATGTGAACGCTGGAGAATCGCTCTCCAGCGTGGTACGTACGGACGTGGCCTCGGGCCCTGTCGACTCACGGCCCATTCAGAAACGACCGGTACGTACCCGGGCTGGCAAAGGCCTGTTCAGAGGCGGCTCTGCCCCTCGAATGGCTCTTTCCCAGGGCTCAGAGGGGAGCCGTGTGAGTCTGTAACGGGGAAAACAGCGACTGGTCCTGCAGCACCTTAGAGACGCACAGAAACTGTAGCTGGTGTCGTGAGCGTTTGTGGGCACATCCCACTTCCGGGTCTGCTCACAGCCCTGCCCGGCTGCATCACTCACCAGTGAACAAACCCCTTGGCCCAGGAAGCAGGGCCGCAGAGCCAGGCTAGGAAGAGGCGGGGGGCGGACAGTCAGCCCCTGGAACCTTGCAGCCGTCTCCGCAGCCCATGGGGGGTACCTGCCAGAGATGGGCAAACCGGACACCTCTCCCAAAGGGCAGCACCTCGGCTCTCTCCTGTTAGCTCTGGGCCCCCCCGGGTGGCCAAGTGCCGGTACAGAGCCTGGTTCAGTGGGCGACTGGCCCTCTAGACTCCTCTTGGGGCCCGACGGGCAGGTCCGGGTGCAAGGGAGAAATCGTGTCCACGCCACACAGACATGCCCGCTAGACAAGACGCAGGGCAATGAGCAAGGGAAGTCGGGGCGATCACCTTTCCCCCAACGCAAACGTCCCTCTTAAAAAGTCAGTGATGCTTTTAGCTCCCTCCTCGTCGGCCTCAGTCCCCACTCGTGGCCGGAAGAAGGGCCCTGGCTCGGCTCCCCTTCTAGCAGGGGGATGCGGGGAGCCCAAGAAAGCTGCATGCGCCCGTGTGGCCTCTGCAGCATCCCGCCTCAGGGTCCCGAAAGGCAGCTCTCGCTAGCGCTGGGCCCACCGCGGGTTTGGAGCCGGGGGATCTTCCACGTGGAATCAGGCGGCATTTAAGCCAGACTCCATGTGAGAGCCAGACACAGTCTTAGTCACACTTCCCAGAAACAAACATAAAACCGGAGCCCCGGGCAGCAGGCGAGGGCGGGCTGTGCTCTTCTCCCCAGTGCAGAGAACTTCTCATGGAATTAGTGCCTGGCTAATTATTACCAGCTCTTTGGGCTGGCAGCAGCCGCTTTGCGGGCCGGCCCAGGCGGGGCGGTCCCGAGGTGCCCGGGGGCGGCGGGGAGGCAGCCGAAGGCAGGAAGTCGCCCTGAACTTCGCAGGCAGGAGCAGGAACTCGCAGTGGACTTCTCCGCAGCCCTTTGAGTGAGTCGATTTCCAGGCGCCCTGTGGCTGATTTGCAAGCAAGGTTAGATGTGGTCTGACTGTCTCTGCAGGACACGCCTGCTGGGTTTCTGGCTCTCGATCCCAAGGACACTGGGAAACTGGGTTACTGGCATGCAGTACCTAGCCCAGGAGCCTGCCTTAAATGCTTTCAGATGGGTCTGAAGAGCTCAGGGCTTGTTTGCTGGGCATGGACATGAAAGGTACCGAGAGACCTTCCCGTTTGGAAATGAACCCAGGTGTCCTGGCTCACAGACCTGTGTTCGTTCCCAGACGCTGGGGGAGTGTTACCTAGTGGGCAGGGAGCGGGCTTCCGTCAGACGCGTCATTTCATCTTCCTTTGTCTGCACTTCCCCTCTGGAGAATGGGGACTCTAATATGGGCCTCCCTCTTGGCGGGTCTGAGAGGGTAGCTTACAGTTGGTCGGAGAGTGATACGAGATGGGGCAGGATTTAGATTGTCGGGGTTGCAAACCCTATTGTCTCGCGGGAAATGCTAAATAACGGTCAGCCAACAAATCCGCGCGAGTGGGTGTGAATCCGCGCGTGTGGGTGTGAATGCACACGTGTGGGTGTGCAAGCTTTCCCAGTGGTCTCTGATGGTAGCATGGTGCTGGTGCACTTGTGTATCAGCAGTGGAGCCCAGTGTCTGCAGCCAGGACTGAAATAGCCACCAGCCCCGTAAGTAGAACTCAGACAGACTCTGCGCCCTGGCATTTGACCTGCTGCATGTCCCCTTTGCTCGCTCGAGGCCGTACAGAGCAGCTGCCCCCTCCCACGCCGCTTGCCCGTGCACGCCTGCGGCCTGAGTCTCGGCGCGATGTGACGGTGCCGGCCTCGCAGCCCTTCTGCAAGGAGCGAGTCAGCTGCTGGGCTGTGTGCGCTTTGGTAGGATTCACCCTTTGAGGGCAGCTTAGGAAACACGGAATTCTTGCACCTGTCCGGGGGTGGCCGGTGAAGGCACATCTGTGAGAGCAGGCCCTGGCCCAGAGGGAGCAGCTCAGCCTGCAGGGAGGTCGGGAGCCGAAAGGCTGGTCCCGTCCGCTCGGGGAGGCCAGGTGGCAGGGGCGAGTGGCAACACGTCCAGTTCCGGGAACATTTGGCATCAGCAGGCCCATTGGCCTTTCCCAAAGCCAAGCCCAGCAGCACGTTAAAAGCTATTTTATAGGGAAACAGCAGCTGGGAGTCGTTTGAAAGCCGGAGGCCCCCAAATCCAAGAGCTTCTTGGCCCACCCCACCCCTGCCGGTCTCAGGGCACTGCCCTGGCACACCACGTCCGGGCAAGGAGCTGGGATGTCTGTGAGCAAAGGCCGGGTGCGTGTCAGGGCAAGCTGTTTCCAGCTGTTTCCATCTGAGTCAGAGCCGTGGGTGAGGCACAGACAGCGTGTGCCCACAATGACAGAGACAGAAAATAATGCAGGGAGCTGTAACTACCCAGCATGCCTCGTGTGCGGAGGTCCCAAGTCCGCGACGTGACCCACTAGCAAAGCCCAGCTCCACGGTCATTGCTCTCTGTGAAGTCTGCCCAGAACCTCAGGGAGTAAAACAACAGGCAATACCTGCTTATCAACCTGATGCTCCCGCAAATGTGGCGTCTGCACCTGCCAGTGCTCCCTGTAAGCTGGGCGCTTGTGGGAGACACTTCATGCTGCCCAGCTGATTAGCAGAGCCAACACAACCGAGCTGCGGGGTACTGATGGTGCACATGCCTCAGTGCACATAACAACATTTATTCTGCATGTGGATGGAAAAGACTAGAAGGGAGATTGGCACCTGCCAGGGGTGAGCTGGACTTCTCAGTAAGGGTCAGCACCCACCTTGGGGCCACGTTTAGGTGCAGGTTGGCTGCTGAGCCCTTCTGCAAAGCTGGCTCCCGTAGCGGGTGAGGCGCCCTTGGAAATGCGAACCTCAAGGTAAAGCACCAAGCAGCCCACGACCAGCAGCACAAACTCCCAGGCTGTGTCTACACTGGGCCACTTATTCCGGAAAAGCAGCCGCTTTTCCGAAATAAGCTGCGAGCTGTCTACACTGGCCCTTGAATTTCCGGAAAAGCAGTGACGATTTACTGTAAGAAATCAGTTGCTTTTCCGGAAAAACTATGCTGCTCCCGTTCGGGCAAAAGTCCTTTTTCCGGAAAACTGTTCCGGAAAAGGGCCAGTGTAGACAGCACAGTAGTCTTTTCCGGAAAAAAGCCCCGATCATGAAAATGACGATCGGGGCTCTTTTCCGGAAAAGCGCGTCTACATTGGCCACGGACGCTTTTCCGGAAAAAGGGCTTTTCCGGAAAAGCATCCTGCCAATGTAGACGCTCTTTTTCCGGAAATACTTATAATGGAAAACTGTTCCGTTTTAAGCATTTCCGGAAAAAGGTGTCAGTGTAGACACAGTGTAGACACAGCCCCAGTGAAGACCTCTCCTGGGAACACCCTCCCCGCCAGGGCGCAGGGACTGTCAGAGTAAGGGACAGCGTCTGTGGCAGCGTGTCAGGGAGTTTATTGCTTCTCCAGGGTACAGCAGAGCACAGATGGAATCTGGTTCCAGGGCAGGCCTAGGATGCCTCAGCCCCCTTGAGATGGGGGAGCCTGGGCCCCTAATCCCAGCCTGTTGCTTAGGCTGCTTCCTCCATGATTCCAGCCAGAAACTCAAACTCTCTCCCAGCCATGCCCCCCAGCCAGGTGCTGGTCTCCGCCCCCCCTTTGTCTCTCCCTGGGCGGCTGAGCCTGGGTGTCTGGGTTAATCCACATTTAGGAGAGTCAGTGAGAATCTCCCCTCCCAGCGCAGGGGACCCCGGGTACAGAGCAGACAGCCCCACAGCATCTTCCCTGAGCTCCACAGGGGCTCGGTCCGATCTTCTCCTCCAGACACAGCAGCCCGTGTGTGCAGGAGCCGCGGGGCCACTGCCGGGGCCTGGGCAGCTGGTGGGTTTAGTCTTCATGGGGCAGCCCTGGGAGTCTGGAACTTTACAAACCTACAGGCGGCTTCTCGCACACACAAACCAGCTCCCACCACCAGAGGGCCTACAGCCTAGCAAAGTGCTTCCGCCTGTCCCCCGCACCACGGGCCCCTGGCTGTACAGAGCGGCCCTTGAAGAGCCGGGCCAGCAGCAGAATGTGCCGCAGGTGCAGGCCGCTAAAACACAAGGGCCTTCGGAATCATTTCCTCCGCGCCGAGCTGCCAAGCCCCAAGCACCGGGAAGACCAGGGACTCCCGGAGGGGCGCGGCTCTCCACGCTGCTGCCCCGCGGCCAGGCGTGCTGGCGACTAGGAGGCAGGTCTAGCCAAGAAAGAGCCCATCAGCCTGGCCTGCATCAGAACAGCCCAAGTGCGAGCCTGCCCGCAAAGCACCCCGGCCATCCCCCGCGCCCGGCTCCCTCCAGCAGCCCCTGGCGTTCACGCCAGCAACTGGCCTGCGCCATGCGGCTCAGTGCAGACAGCAAGGGGGGCCATTAGGCCTCAAACACCGTCCCGTAATGGCCGTCCAGCAGCCACGGCAAATCCATTACAGGACCCCCGCAACCCACCCCCCAGTCCGCGGGTGAGGGGACTAGGCCCCTTGGGTGGCTGGAGTTATCACTGAGCCATAACCCAGAGCATGCCCCTGCCTCGGGAACCCCTTGGCCACGAGACATTGTCCAAGTCAGCTGGCCTTAGCCACATCCGAGGGATTATTCACAGAGTGCGTGCACTGGGGTAGGAGACCTACTGCAGCGCCCGCATGACTTTCACCTGACTTGGCTTTCTTCCGGCTGACGCTGAGAGGCAGGGCGGCGGGAGCCTGCCGACCAGCCGACCTTTCCACGGGAAAACTGAATCACAGAAGGTAATTTCCCCTCTTTCATCTGGTCTAAAGTGCTTTCTTCAGGCTCCGGGAATCTGGGTTGGTTTTAATGCACCTGTGACTAGAGCCCTCCTAGATGCCACCGTCTGTCCTTCCTTTGTGTGCAGCGAGGAGGAATTCTGGATCCTTATTTACGTGGCCAACAGCTGGTGTCTTTCATTGTCACGTGTGTCTACAACTCGGGTGTGCCTGCAGACGAGTAGTGAGCATTTTACCTTGTCAGCCCAGCGCCTCAGGGAAATACCCTGGCGACAGAGCAGCTGGGAAATGATTTTTTGTTCTTGCAAAAAAAAAATAAAAGCGAACAGAAGAGAGTTTCCTTTTCTGTTGGCATTTGTCTTGGAACGTGTTTGGGTTTTTCTCAAACAAAAAAAGACCCTCCCCAACTGAAAAGTTTTCAGGTTCTGAGTTTTTTGTATTTACAAAAATGCCCAGAATTGCCCACAGAAGTTTTCCTGAAGTCCAAAAAGCTACTTTGTGTCAAAAAAGGAGAGGAACATTCAAATAAAAAATCTTCAGCCAGGGATGTTGTGTTGCAAATCAGCATACGGTGTGCCATATTGTGGAAGTGTAGGACTGGGGGGCCCTGGCGAGGCCATGAAGACCAGGCCCCTGTGTGAAGGCAGACCCAAGCAAACCTAGCGTGGACCATCTCCCGCAGACGCTTGTCCAGGGCTGTCCCCCCTTCCCGAAGAGAGCGATTCCACAACCTCCCGCGGGAGCCCGTTCTATGGCTCAGCCCCCCTCGGCATGAGAGAGTTTTTCCTACTGGCTGAGCCCCGTCTCCTTGTTGCAGATCCAGCCCGTGGCTGCGTGTCCTTTCCCGCCCCGGAGAACAGCTCCTCACCCGTGTCTGCCCACCAGCCCTCCGGGCCCCTCCCCCTCTCAGGTTTTTCTCACGGCTAAAAGGGCCCCGGTTTTTAGCCTTTCCTCATAGGCCGGGTTTTCATTTTTGTTCTCTCCTCTGGACTCTCTCCACTTTATTCACATCTGTCCTCAGGCACCGTGCCCAGCCCGGGGCCAGCATCCCACCCACAGCCCCCCAAGGGCAGAGTACGACAGAAGGGTTACCTCCCCCGACTCCCTGCTCCCCCCTTCTGCAGGGCCATCCCCCCACATTCCCTGACCCCCATTGCAGGGCACCCCCCATCTCCTGCAGGGTCCCCCATACTCCCTGTCCCCTGCTGCCCGGCCCCCCCACCCCCACTGCAGGGTCCCCTGCTGCCCGGCCCCCTGACCCCCCACTGCAGGGCCCCCCACATTCCCTGCCCCCATACTCCCTGTCCCCTACTGTCCGGCCCCCCGCCCCCCCACTGCAGGGTCCCCCACATTCCCTGCCCCCATACTCCCTGTCCCCTGCTGCCCGGCCCCCTGACCCCCAATGCAGGGCCCCCCACATTCCCTGCCCCCATACTCCCTGTCCCCTGCTGCCCGGCCTCCCGCCCCCCCACTGCAGGGTCCCCCACATTCCCTGGCCCCCCGCCCCCCCACTGCAGGGTCCCCCACATTCCCTAGCCCCCCGACCCCCCACTGCAGGGACCCCCACATTCCCTGCCCCCACTCCGCCTCTACTGTAGGGCCCCCACACTCCCTGCCCCCTGCTGCAGCAGCTGCTGGCCCGGGCGGCCGGCGCGGGGAGGAGCCCGAGCGCTCCCAGGGGAGCCGCGCCCTGCACGGACGCAGAGGGGTCGGGCCGAGGCCGCCCGGGCGCCCCAGCCAGCCGAGCGCAGCGCAGCGAGCGCAGCCCCGGTCCCGCAGCCAGCAGCCCCCGGGCCGGGCCGGGCAGCATGGGCGGGGCGCAGAGCCAGAGGCAGAGCGGGGCGGCTGCAGGGCAGGGGCAGGGGCAGGCCCCCCCCGGGCGCGAGGAGACCAGGTGAGCGGGGGCGGGAGGGGCGGGGCCCTAGGAGCCCAGCTGTGCGCTCCTGGCCCCGGCCGGGCTGGCAGAGGGGGCTTGGCCCGCGCGTTACTCCCCCCCATCCGTGTCCCCAGGCCTGCCTGGCAGCCCCCCAGCTGCGGGGGGCTGGATTCCCAGACGTGCCAGGGCGGCCCTGAGCAAAGCAAGCGGCCCCCAGTCTGTGCTAGCTGCCCCTGCGCCTCCCCTTGGGCCTGGGAAGGTTTCTGGTGTTTCAGGGCTATGGAGCATGACCCCAGAAGCACCAGTTATGGGCCGCTCCTTGTGCTGCGGAGAGAACTGGCCGGCTGCTAATGGGAGCTGTTTTATGCAGGAGGCCGGGTTTGCCAGCGTGTGTACGAGCTAGAGAGGAGGGGGGCTTGGAGGGGGTATTAGACAGAGGCCTCTTTCCAGGCCCAGCGCTGTGAGATGTTTGTTTCATACCACTACTGCTGAAACTGCAGCCCCTGGGCCCGTCGGTGTTCTGGGGGGTCTCCTAGCCGGCGGTTCAAGTCGAAACCAGTAGTTGCCGTTTTGTTTACGTTTCCCAGCCTCAATGGGAACTTCCAGGAGGGAAGCTTTATCACGAGCGATAAATGGTATGGAGAGACCTCGTAGCTACCCGGCAGGGTGTAAGGAGTGGCCCTTGTTACTGCTCTAACTGGCGAGACCACAGCGGGCTCGGAACAGTTAGGAAAGAGAGGGAGAGGGTCGTAAGGTTTCTCTCAAGGGGGGTAAAAGTCTGGTCCGTTTTTGAAATGTGCATCCTCAAAATGCCTTTGCCCTTGAGGAATAATCCGAGTTGGCCCATCAGTCCGCTCTGGCTTGCTGGGACTTTGTTTCTCAGATGGGAACGGAAACCTGGCAAACTCAGCACCTGTCGGTATAACCCTGAAGTTTTCAGCTAGATCCGATCGCAACCCCGCAGAGATATCCCAGGCCTAACATACAGTGAGAAGCCTGAGGCCCCTGCCGGAGAGCACTGCTGCCTGTCAGCAGTGGCTAGAAAAGGTAGCAGAGAACTTGGACTAAGACGTGGTTATGTGCGTGGTAAGACCAGAAAGCAGCGTTTCCAGAAAACGCTCTTTGCAGCCAGCAGAGTTTGAAATCTGTAAATAGAAGCAAAACCACATGATGAAGTGATTCGCCAGAAGAAAGAAAGGGCCCTGCCAGTGATAAAATCCAACTTTCGGATGAACTTGAAAAGAAAAAGCCAGTTGTCTGCTGCGTTCCCCATTCCCGGAATAGCTGCATGTTAGGAAGTATGCGGCTACTCTTAATAGTCAGATTTAAAAAGAAATATACCCACAGGCTAAGTCATGAGGCACGTGGGACGTACGTGGCATTAAGTTGCGGCTTTGGTTATGCCCTGAGATAGCCAGTGCCCGTTTCATGCAGTATGTGCACTGACGTGTGCTAATGTCTTGGAGAAGGAGGGGACGCCCAAAGCCAGTGTTCCCCTGCTGTAAATATTTAACAGGCCATTGCAAACACTGGCTCTGGACCTGCGGAATCCTCGCTTTCCAAGTCTTTGCTGTGTTTCCCAGCTGTGCTGTCTTGCACGTGATTTGTTCCCGTGCAGAAGAGCCCGCCCTGGATTGGCCGCTAAATGCGACAGCCAGCGCTCGGAAGCAAATCAGCCAGCACGATGGGTGAGAAAATCCTGAGAGGGGAGCGCATGCCACAGGCATGGGAAAGCAGCTGCTTGCTTTGCAGCCCTTACGTACGTGCAAAAGGCGTGTAAGAAACAGCCCCGGGTGTGACAAAAGCCAGCCAAGCCGGGTAAAGCCTGACTCCACCATTCATTCTAAAAACAAATCAATTAGTACAACAGCCAGTGTCCAAGGCAGAAGGTCTGGGGGATGGGAGGCAGAGGCTGCAACCAGGAGAAAAAAATAACAAGGGTCTGGCATGAGATGAAATTCATGGGGCTGTTACAGGAGAAGACCTGGTTTGGCCGGAGCAGGCAGGGGGAGGTGCAGGCCGTTACGGGCAGGTGCATAAGGATGTTAACTAGTGATTCATTTACTAGTCGATGGAATTTCCACCGACTACTCAACCCGTTGATAAGCCCTTCCGCGTTCTGCCTGTGAAATGTACAAGAGCCCCAGAAGGTTTTACCTGGTGTAACCCGACTATCTCTAGGCAGCCGGAGGCTCTTCTCTGCGCGCTGTGTGCTGGGTCTTCCCCGTCTTGGCAAGATGCGCTTCCTTGCCAGTCTGTGTTGTTAACCACGATGCCTGGCGCACCTGAACTCGGTGTGTTGCTTTCTAAAGGGGCCCGGCCCCGAGCACTTTGTCATCCTGGAAACGGAGCCCGGCTGACAAAACCGACGTGGGGGCACGTGCCCACCCTCATACGAGAACAAGCCCAGGGTGGGCGGGCAGAGAGGAGGGACCCCGTGATGGAGACCAGTCGGCACCTCTGGTGTCCAGGAGACACACTGTCACCTTAGGGAAACCGCCTGTACATTTCCACGTCGCCTGATGGTTGTAGCCGGGTTCCCCGTCACTGTGCTGCTGTTTGTTGTCCCTTGTCCATTTGTGAATGGGTGATTCCCAGCGGAGCCTGGCTTTAGCTTGACTCTGTTCCCCTTGGGGGTAGGATAAGGTCAGCCAACAGCGTGAGGCCAGTATACAGATCGTATTAGGGATGTGAAGGGTTTCCCGGTTAACCTCACCCGTAACGGATGAGGCTTGCCAGTTAAGATGAACCCGTGGGGCTGGAGCAGCTCCCTGCCTGTCTTGGGAGGAGGGGAGCTTGTTGCAGACGGGGGCCCGTTGCGGATGCAGGCTGCTCCAGCCTTTAACCATGGCAGATGTCACCTCTGAGCGCAGCGTGGTATCAACGGGCTGAAGCGTTCCATTGGAACCGCCTCGAAGGCCCCGGTGCATTTCCTTCTGGGGCTCCCTGGAGCACCCCGGATTCCTGCTCTCCTGGTGGCTAGACAGGGGGCCGTTGTGTTTGGACGGGAGGGAGTTGCGTGCTGCCTCCCCCAGAGCTGGGCCTTCCTCCGTAGGCTTCTTGGCGTCAGATGGGCCTTTCCCATGCCTTGCGGCGGCGCATGCTTTCTCAGAGCACAGCAGACCTGTCCGTCAGGTTCTCCGTCCTCCCTGGCCATGGCCTAACCTTGGCAGCTCAGCGGAAAGTGGCAAACTGCCATAATACACTGGAGCAATGGGGCAATGCCGTCTGTCGAGAGCCGGGCTCCTCCCTGCCGTCTGGCAGCTTCCCCGGTGCACGGGATCCGATGACCCTTCTCTTAGCCATTAAAATGACGCAGGTTGTTACTGGTCCTAACGTTAGCCCCAGTCCCTGTGTGGCGTTTCTGCTGCTTCACTTCCGTGGCAGGGAGCCCTACAGGACGGCAGATTTCACTGTGTCTGAAACCTCCGCTGTGCCTCTCAAAACCTCCGCCAGCGTTCCCTGTAAGCCGGGCGTTTGGGCAGCTCTCGGGAGAGAGTCCAATGCTGTCTGGCTGATACGCAGAGCGCCCACCGCGAGGCTTGTGTTTCTCCTGGTGGTGCACATCCACACGTGCCTCAGCGCACATCACAACATTTATTCTGCACGTGGTTGTTAAAAATCCACATGTGGATGGAAACAGTCAGAGCCGGGGTGAGGAACCTACGGCCTGGAGGCTGGATCTGGCCCCCGAGACATGGGGCACCCCTTCCAGCATAGGGGACCTAGCGCTCTAGCCCTGCGGCCTTTTCTCACCCAGATCCTGCACCCCCACTCCACCCAGCCCCAAGCCCCCTCCCACACATTGAACCCTGCATTTTTGGCCCTACCCCAGAGCCTAGGGGGCCCCCAAGCTCTGGTGTGCGAGGGGAATGTCTGGGTGGTTTTGCTTCTCTCTTTTGTGCAGCCCCCCTGACGGATTTTTCTGTGGGTCAGTAGCACAGAGAAAAGGGTTCCCCACCTCTGGATCAGGGGGAACGTGGCCTCCAGCCAAGACGTGGCTGCTTCTCCAAAATTCTCTCTGCTCTTGATATTTTCAGCTCATTGTCTCACCAGCCAGTGGTGGATTTGTAGTTCAGTGCGTGCCCGGCCCAGTGTAACTGATAAGCGGCCGCTCGGTTCCCTGCCAAGTGACTGCCCTGAGCGTGGGTAACTTAACCCGGGTGCGGGCTGGGGCACGCCGATGCTGGCAGGGGAGCGTCTCTCGTGCGGAGCCTGTTGCAGTCCGCCAGCGCTTTCCAGACTTGGAACGTGCTTTGCGGCCAGATGCTGCCCTGGCCGTGCCGGGGGCCGTGTCCGCATCCAGCAGCCACTGAGCGCGTAGGGTCCGGGTGGCAGGTGGTGAACGGGGCTAAGGGCGGGAGACAGAATCTTGTACCTGCGTTCGTGTGCCCGGATCAGCTGATGTCTCCGGCTCGTCTCCAGGGCGGCGGCGTCCCTGGAGAATCGCCACTGCCCCTTGGGGACATTCCCTCCCTGAGGTGGTTAGTTGGGAGCTGGGCGGAAAGACCGCTTCCAGGGAGGGAGGGGCTCGGAAAAATGCCTCAAACAGCTTCCCTGCAGCCAGGCCCGCAGAGGGCAGCGTGGGAGGCTCCTTCCCTGCGAGAGGCCACGGCTGGCCACGGCCCAGGTGCATGGACACCCCCTTGGGGCGGGAGGAGTCGGGGTGAGCACCCCAATGCAGCTGAATGAGCAGGCCCCCCGGCGCCCCCGCAGGATTCCTCCCGGCGTCCTCAGAGCGGCTGGCCCGGCGCGTCTTCTAGCAACCGCAAAATGTTATGCCGCTATGGCGACGGCCGACGTGGCTCGGGGGCGGGCGCGGGAAGAGGCCTGACGAGAGGCTGGCAGGACAAGGGTGGGGCGGTTTTGAAGGGCAGCGGAGGGCGGCTGTGCCCAGGACCCCGGCGGGCTGAGCGTTGGGGACGGGCGTGGTCTGGCGCGGGGGGAGCGACGGATGGAGCTGTGGCTCCTTGCTGCTCTTAGACATTTGGGGCAGGTGTCCACAGCCAGACGCCCCCATCCCGTGTGCCTGGGTGGTGGGTGAACCTGTGGCTGGGGGAGTCAAGCCCCTAGCCCCGCCCCATCAGACTGAGGCCCCGCCCTTCCATTCAGGAGCCCCATGGGAGCCACGCCTCCACCACTGCAGGGCTGGCCACCCCACCCTTCGCACACACACCGAGCACAGGGAGGGTGGACACCCCCCAGCCTCAGTCCGGGACCCTGGGGGAGCCACGGGTTAGTGTGGGCAGGCCAGCCAGGCAGTTTGGGAAGGCCTGGCCTCCCCCGATACCCGCTGCCCACGCATGGCATCTGGCAAGGCCAGGCTGAGGCACCAGGTGGAGACGCTGGCCGTGTTCGCTCTCTGGCGGTGCCAAGCCAGCCCTTTCCACACTCAATTAACCGCACTCGGAGGCGTCTCAGCGGGCAGCCGTGTCGGTCTGTAACTTGGAAAACGAGCTGCCCCGTGGCACGGTCCAGCCCAGCAAGTCCACAGGCTTGTGAGCGCTGGTGGGGAGAACTGGAGGGGGCTAATTCTGCAGCTACTTTGAACTTTCTGACTGGGGAACGCGGTCCAGTTCCGGCAGACGTAAACGTGGTCACAGCAGGAAATCGTTCGAGGGTGGAAGCCTTTCCCCTCAAACCCACTGGCAAGTGTTACTTGGCTCTGCTCTGGGAACAACTTGTTCCTCTGGGCTCTGCATCCCAGACACGCCTATGAGATAGTTCAGCGAGTGGCGGGAAGGGAGGCTTGTAATGTTTAACTCCTCGTCTTCCTGTGAAGAAGCCGCCCTCGCGTGCCCTCTAGTGGCTATTGCCTCCAACCGGCCCAATCAAGAAACTGAAAAGCAGCTCAAGAAATTCATCTCGGAGGGGGTGCCACGTTAACTTTAGAAACGACGAGTGGGCCTGTGGCACTTTCTCACACACACAGTCTGGAAGGTGCCACGGGACTCCTCAGTATTTTTCAAGAGGTGGAACCTCTCTAGACCGGCACTCTCTGGCCCAGCAACATCCCTGGTGCAGCGTGATTGTAGTGAGCTGGGCGTCCGCTTAGCAGGGGTGCGGCCAAGTTTTCTGTGGTCTCTTAAAGTTTGTTTATAGTCCCCGGTCCTGGCTCTCAGTGCTCGTGGCTGGTATTTAGCTCTGCTTGAGCCTGTCTCAGAGCCCAGCAAGCAGGGGCCATGTCAGTGATGCTGTTAGACAATATCGACCTCCTGTGGTTCGGCAAATTCCCTGGTTTGATACCGAGGGTGCCGGACTAGAGAGGTTCGACCTAGGGATGTGATAGTGGAGTCGATTAACCGATAAGCAAAAGCTCCTAGGTTAATGCTGTAGACGACACGCCTTCCCCTCTCCCCCGTTTGCCAGTCAACGTGGCCAGCCGCCCGGCTCAGTCCTGGCTTGAAATGGGTCTGGGACCTACCCCTGCATTTGAAGTGTATTAGGAGCTGGGCGGGCAGGCAGCCTGCCTTAGGTGCAGGAGCTCAGACCCGCCCCCCCGACAGGGGCTGCTGCCACCCCGTGCTGCTGCTTTATTAGAGGTAGCAGCACAGGGCAACAGCAGTCTGCCAGGGGAGCTGCTTTTTAAACGGGCTCCCCTTGTGGACCAGCTCCCAGCTGGCACCCTGCAGTGTGGAGTAGCAGGGGGCTCTTCAGGAGTGGGGCTTGCCCGCATTGGCTGCCGGCCCCGCCCCCAAGGACTATGGTGTGGCGATGTGTGGGGGTCCCCCGCCACCTGCACCCCCGGAATGGCACGGACAGACTCCACCAGCCAGTAGAACAGGGGAGTTTATTGCCTCTCCGGGATACAGCCCAGCACAGATGTCATCTGGTTACAGGAACTGGGGCTAGGAGGCCTCAGTGTCCCCTCTTGAGATGGGGGGTGGCTGGGCTCTACAATCCCAGCCCCCTCCCTAGCTCCTTCTCCCCTGCTTCCCAGACCCGAAACTAAAGACCGTCCCTTCCAGCCCTGCCCCCAGCCAGGGACGGCATCCACCTTCCTTTGTTCCTCTCCTGGGGGGTAGCTGGTAGAACAGGTCACCTCCCTGTCCCGTCAGCTACTCGGCTGGGCCGTGGTACAGGCAGCAGCCAGTGGGGGTCACCCACAGCCCAAGCCTAGCAACCAGCAAGGTACCCGCACTACGTCACACATGGAATAATCAACTAACCGATAAAGTCTTGAGATTACTCGACTATTCAATTAACTGATATTTATCGCCCCTAGTTCAACCTGCGTAGGGAACAAACCAGACAGAGGATCTAGAAAGACGAGGGGATAATCACTATTTTGGCATAATTGGCATCCCAGAAACTTGGGGGGAGAATTCATATGCCTGGGATGGGAGGAGGCAGCTTGTTCGGGAAGGGCAGGCAGGGAAGCAGGAGGAGTTGCTGCCTTGTCTAGCAGAGATGCGCCCGTCAGGTCTGTGCCTGGTCCCAGGCTGGGGAGGGCTGCAAACACTTTGTAGGACAGGGCGAGGATTCACAATCAACTGGAGCTGGAGCAGTGGTCTGAAGTGAATAGGATGAAATTCAATAAAGGACAAATGCAAAGTGCTCCACTTAGGAAGGGCCAGGCAGTTGCACAGAACCAGGCTGCAAAAGGAGCAGTGCACGAAAGAATCCGGGCAGAGGGGATCACTAGGAAGGAGCAGTGCAGGAAAGGATCGGGGGGCAGAGGGGATCACTAGGAAGGAGCAGTGCAGGAAAGGATCGGGGCAGAGGGGATCACTAGGAAGGAGCAGTGCAGGAAAGGATCGGGGCAGAGGGGATCTCTAGGAAGGAGCAGTGCAGGAAAGGATGGGGGGCAGAGGGGATCACTAGGAAGGAGCAGTGCAGGAAAGGATGGGGGGCAGAGGGGATCACTAGGAAGGAGCAGTGCAGGAAAGGATGGGGGGCAGAGGGGATCACTAGGAAGGAGCAGTGCAGGAAAGGATGGGGGCAGAGGGGATCACTAGGAAGGAGCAGTGCAGGAAAGGATGGGGGCAGAGGGGATCACTAGGAAGGTGCAGTGCAGGAAAGGATGGGGGGCAGAGGGGATCACTAGGAAGGTGCAGTGCAGGAAAGGATCGGGGGGCAGAGGGGATCACTAGGAAGGAGCAGTGCAGGAAAGGATGGGGGGCAGAGGGGATCACTAGGAAGGTGCAGTGCAGGAAAGGATCGGGGGGCAGAGGGGATCACTAGGAAGGTGCAGTGCAGGAAAGGATCCGGGCAGAGGGGATCACTAGGAAGGAGCAGTGCAGGAAAGGATCGGGGGGCAGAGGGGATCACTAGGAAGGAGCAGTGCAGGAAAGGATCGGGAGGCAGAGGGGATCACTAGGAAGGTGCAGTGCAGGAAAGGATGGGGGGCAGAGGGGATCACTAGGAAGGTGCAGTGCAGGAAAGGATCGGGGGCAGAGGGGATCACTAGGAAGGAGCAGTGCAGGAAAGGATCGGGGGGCAGAGGGGATCACTAGGAAGGTGCAGTGCAGGAAAGGATGGGGGGCAGAGGGGATCACTAGGAAGGAGCAGTGCAGGAAAGGATCGGGGGGCAGAGGGGATCACTAGGAAGGTGCAGTGCAGGAAAGGATGGGGGGCAGAGGGGATCACTAGGAAGGTGCAGTGCAGGAAAGGATCGGGGGGCAGAGGGGATCACTAGGAAGGAGCAGTGCAGGAAAGGACCGGGGGGCAGAGGGGATCACTAGGAAGGAGCAGTGCAGGAAAGGATGGGGGGCAGAGGGGATCACTAGGAAGGAGCAGTGCAGGAAAGGACCGGGGGGCAGAGGGGATCACTAGGAAGGAGCAGTGCAGGAAAGGATGGGGGGCAGAGGGGATCACTAGGAAGGAGCAGTGCAGGAAAGGATCGGGGGGCAGAGGGGATCACTAGGAAGGTGCAGTGCAGGAAAGGATCGGGGGGCAGAGGGGATCACTAGGAAGGAGCAGTGCAGGAAAGGATCGGGGGGCAGAGGGGATCACTAGGAAGGTGCAGTGCAGGAAAGGATCGGGGGGCAGAGGGGATCACTAGGAAGGTGCAGTGCAGGAAAGGATGGGGGGCAGAGGGGATCACTAGGAAGGAGCAGTGCAGGAAAGGACCGGGGGGCAGAGGGGATCACTAGGAAGGAGCAGTGCAGGAAAGGATGGGGGGCAGAGGGGATCACTAGGAAGGAGCAGTGCAGGAAAGGACCGGGGGCAGTGGGGATCACTAGGAAGGAGCAGTGCAGGAAAGGACCGGGGGGCAGAGGGGATCACTAGGAAGGAGCAGTGCAGGAAAGGACCGGGGGGCAGAGGGGATCACTAGGAAGGAGCAGTGCAGGAAAGGATCGGGGGGCAGAGGGGATCACTAGGAAGGTGCAGTGCAGGAAAGGATCGGGGGGCAGAGGGGATCACTAGGAAGGTGCAGTGCAGGAAAGGATCGGGGGGCAGAGGGGATCACTAGGAAGGTGCAGTGCAGGAAAGGATGGGGGGTAGAGGGGATCACTAGGAAGGAGCAGTGCAGGAAAGGATCGGGGCAGAGGGGATCACTAGGAAGGAGCAGTGCAGGAAAGGATCGGGGCAGAGGGGATCACTAGGAAGGAGCAGTGCAGGAAAGGATCGGGGGGCAGAGGGGATCACTAGGAAGGTGCAGTGCAGGAAAGGATGGGGGGCAGAGGGGATCACTAGGAAGGAGCAGTGCAGGAAAGGATCGGGGCAGAGGGGATCACTAGGAAGGAGCAGTGCAGGAAAGGATCGGGGGGCAGAGGGGATCACTAGGAAGGAGCAGTGCAGGAAAGGATCAGGGCAGAGGGGATCACTAGGAAGGTGCAGTGCAGGAAAGGATCGGGGGGCAGAGGGGATCACTAGGAAGGAGCAGTGCAGGAAAGGATCGGGGGGCAGAGGGGATCACTAGGAAGGAGCAGTGCAGGAAAGGATGGGGTCTCACCAATGTGGAGCACCAAGTAAACACGAGTCAGCAATGTAACACAGTTGCAAAGAAGCAAACACCTGGTGTGACGGACGTTGGGGTTCCCCCGCCTCCTGCACCCCGAAATGGCACAAACAGACTCCACCAGCCAGTGGAATTGAGGGTGATTTATTGCTCCTCCAGGATACAGCATAGCACAGATGTAATCTGGTTACAGGAACTGGGGGCTAAGAGGCCTCAGTGCCCCCCTTGAGATAGGGGGGATCCCAGCCCCCTCCCCAGTTCCTTCTCCCCTGCTTTCCAGCCAGGAACTCACGCACTCCCCTCCAGCCCTGCCCCCCAGCCAGGGCAGCATCCACCTTCCTTTGTTCCTCTCCCTGGGGGGTAGCTGGCCAAACCAGTTGGGATACCCTCTTTGCATAGTGACTCATCGCTTGTCTGCTCCGTGGTGCTACAGACAGCAGCCAGAGAGTTAGCAGGTTACCCCCCACTACGTCACACACGGTAAGCCCGGTGGAGAAGGAATTCTGCTCTGCTGTGCACTGATTAGGCCTCACCCGGATACGGCATCTCACGCCTTTTCTTTTTCTTGCTTGCAGAATGTTTTCCACAAGATACATTTCTGCCCCCCCCATTTTTATTCCTGTTTCCTAGTAGCCTTCTTTACTATTGCCATCGTTCCCTCGTTCCTAGGTCCGAGCTACTTCTCTAGACTAGGCAGAGTGTCAGCAAAAGAACTAGATAAAGCTTTCGCTTACATTTTCTCTCTGCCATCTGCCGGCAAGCGGCACCTGGGCGTTATCCAACATTCCTCTTCGGTGTCGCAACAGATGAAGAAATTTTGTGATGAAACCTTCTATTTATCTGTCTTATCAGGTGCTTTGCAGAGTGCCTCTCACTGGCACAGCTTTTGCCTCCTGTGAAGAATTCCAGTATTTTTTAATTGTATCCAATTATAATTGGATACAATTAAAAAAATTGTGACAATTTTCTTCCACTATTTGATCTGAGGAAGTGGGTCTGGCCCACGAAAGCTCATCACCTAATAAACCATCTTGTTAGTCTTTAAAGTGCTGCACAGTCCTGTTTTTTGTTTCAGCTACACCAGACTAACACAGCTACATTTCTATCAGCGTTTTGCAAGGGAGTGATAAAGACTGTGCTTACTTGCATGCTTTTAATAAGCAATCTTCCTATGACAAAGGCACCCATTTTAAAACGCAACAGAGCTCTGGTGTAAATACAGCAGCATGGCACAAAATCCGGCCTGTTTGTTCTGTGAAATCACTAGCACCCTGGAGAGTAAAAACACCATCACACGTCTTTTTAAACGCAACGTCCTGAATGAATTGTGCCCCTTGACTGATGTGTAAAATACCCAGTTCTGTAGAGCCCTGCAGATCTGCAGATATCTACTTAATCTACATGGTATCCGCATTGGCAGGTGTGAATGCAGATATTCACGACTCATTTTTGTGGATGCGGATACAATTTTTTTAGCTAGAACCCTGCAAATTTGCAGCTCCCCATGGGTGCAGATACCCACGGATCATTTTTGTGGTGGCAGATGTGGATGCAGATTTTGTACCCGTGCTAGGGATGTGCATGGTTAATCAGTTTATGGGTAAGCCTTACCCTTAATGGGTGAGGCATTCTGGTTCCAGTTAACCAACGGGGGCTGAAGCTGTGGACCAGGGCTGCTCTGGCCTCCCGGTGGGAGCAGGCTTGATTTTGCGTTTGCAACATTCAGCGCTGGATTTGCTCTTCCAGCAGCCCGGGAGCCTTGCCCGGAGCTTAGCCCACAGCCCAGCCTACAGCTGATGGTCATGGCCGGGATCAGGAAGGAATCAGATTGGCAGAGACCTGGGTGAGTTTCACCTTCCGCTGCAACATGGAGCACGAGGCACTTGCTGTTCAAGCCTGTGAAACAGGCGGATTCTCTGTCACCCGCGTCTTTAAATACAGCTTTGAGGGTTTCAGTGACTCAGCCAGAGGTTCAGGGCCTGTCACGGGGCGGGGAGAGAGTGTGTGTGTATAGGGGGGTTCTGTGGCCTGCAACGTGCGAGGTCAGGCTGGATGATCCCAAATGGTCCCTTCTGACCTTCCAGTCTGAGTCTTTGAGCAGCCGCGGGAGAGATGAGACCTCGTTCCCAGGGCTTCTCTTGTGCAGGGAAACGTTGGGCTGCATCTCACGGTTCTGCCACCAGGCGGTGCTGCCTGCGCGGCGCCTTGTTCCAGCTCACTCCCGGGTCAGAGGGAAGAGCTGGGCGCATCGGAGCGGGTCCAGAGGCCAGCCACAAAAGTGCAAGGTCTAGAAGCCAGGAGCCAGGCCGAAGGGCTGAGAGAGCCGAGCGTGTTTGGTGTAGAAAGGAGAACCCCGGGGGGAGGGGGTGAAAGGCTTCAAATATGTGAGCAAATTACCACGGGGATAGCGGCCGGTTGCCGGCCACGGCCACGGAGGGCAGGACAAGAGGTAATTGGCTGGATCTCAGGACAATCGTTGACGGGGCCGAGGGAGGTTGGGGAATCCCGCTCCGAGGAAGGTTTTAAGAAACGGTTGGACAGACGCTTGTGAGGGATGGTCTGGGCTCACTCGGTCCTAGCTCAGCGCCGGCCGATGGAGATGCCTACCAGCCCCGTGAGTCTATGAAAACGAAGAAACTTTTCCTGTTAGAAAAGCCTGAGCAAGGTACAAATGAGGGATGGTTGCCGAGCCTTTCGGTGCATGTGAGGCTCGTGCGCTGCCGGCTTCCTCCCCGAAAGCAGCTGGACCGGACGGTCTGTACAGATGCTGCGAAACCCGGGATGTTAAATCCCGTGTAATTACTTAACCGGATAAACGTGCGTCTGTGTCCACAGCTCCCCCGCCGGTCTCAGGCGCGTTCCAGTTTGATTTCACCGCCCCCGCCGCTGCCTGCTCCTTCCTCTCCTGTGGCTGACGGGAGGCTCCTTTCTTGGCAGCACTGACTGTGCCGCCCTCACAATAGAAGGATGCTGTTCATTTCCTCCTCCGATTGGCTCACGTGTCTCTGATCCCCGTCCAACAAGTGGAGGGTTATACAAACGTGCTGAGCCAGATACTTCCCCTTTGCGGCGGACTTGGGTTCCTCCTGCCGACCGCCCGGCCATCTTGCACTGTTCAGCGTTCGCGGCGGCGTCTCTCCGCAGAGCCACTGGCCGAAAAGCCAGGTTGCCGTGTGCTGGTTTTAATGCAGCCCTGCGATCGCACGAGCGAGGCCCTTGCACAGACAGTGACTGGGGAAGCCTTGGATGGGGAGGGGAGAGGGGGAGTGTTCAGCTTCTAGCCTGCGGCACAAGAGGGCCCTTAATGCCATGTCACAGCTCTCCGGATCTGCTTCTGTAAAGATCTTCCCCCAAATCAGGTTGTGCTCTGCAGCCCATACGCTGCAGGGGAAAAGCGTGGGCTCCTAGTCCCTCTCCAGCCCTCCAGCAGGGAGGAGGGCTTGGTTATTAAAGCAACTGCTGGGAGTCAGGGTGCTTGGGTGTGCTCTTTGACTCTGCCACCGATTTCCTGTGTGACCTTGGACGAGTCACTTAACACCTCGGTGCCTCGTGGGGTGGCTGCATTCACGGTGGTGTGCAGACCACGTGTGGCTAGTGCGAGTGTAAATAGTGGCGTGGATGGCAAGACACCGCCTAGGCCAGGCCGCCTGCATCTACCCAGCAGTTTTTAGCACTGCATGTCTTGCTCCCTCGGCTTTCGCTGCAGCTCGTAGCTGCTCGGGGGTGCCCGTACCCCGCACAGACGTCGCTTCCGTTTCCCCACCCCTGAATAGCAGCTAGTTCCACTGTCCTGCATCGCGGGCGCTCCCGCCAGAGGCAGTGTGGCCCTGCGGGCAGGGCACGAGGCTGGGAGCCAGGAGACCTGGTTCTGGTTCTGGCTCTGCGTGACTTCAACGAGCTTCCCTCTGGTCCCCAGTGAATGGAGCCGGGCTCCCAGGGAAGTGTCGGAGGCAGGGGGTTGGGCTAGTTGCTGACTGGGTGCTGTGGGGTGCAGCGGGGGGTGGGGGGGAGGTGGCCCCGTGCATGCTTGTGGCGTGGCTGTCAGACCCTCGGGCTGTTCTTCCCCTGGGCGCGGCTCAGCCCCAGAAACAGCCAGTGGCCCACACTGCAAAGGCCCCTTGACACCCCTGTAAGGGGGCGTCCCTGGCACGCGTGGGCTGCAGCACCCCCTTCTCTTTGGCATGGCGGGGAGCTGCAGGGGCCGTGCTGCCCTGGGGTGGTTAAAATGCCCCTTCTCGAGAATGCTCAGCTGCGTGGATTCCAAGGCACCCAGAGAGCACCATGCCACAGAGCCTGCCCGTCAGTCGAGGGGGTCCTGTCTGTCCCTGGGTGCCCCCCAGGTCTCCGAAAAAGTGCTGGAGCAGGACATGCAGACTCGGCAGCTGAGCCAGGCCCAGAGGGGTGGGAAACCTTGTGTCCTGCAGAAGGGGCGTGGGGCTCGTGGCTGGGACAGTGGCCTCCTGAAAGCCAGGGGGCTGTTTGTCCTGTTTGTCCAGCTCTTTGCGTGGCCCCCGCTGTATCACGGAGGGTCTTTCTATGGGATGTCGGAAAGCACCTGTTTAGGTAACTGTAGCTGGTAAAAATCGTAGCGGTTACAGGCTGGGGGTTCTGCGGTACCAAGCTTGTATCTCAGAGCCCGCGGCACAGCCGGCTCCCCGGGAGCAGGGCCGGCAGCCAGCGCGCACTGGGAGCCGGCTCCCGCTGCCAGCCCCGCCCCCAGGGAGCCGACTGCCCTGCTGCACAAGCTTGGTACTGCAGAGCCCCCAGGCGTGGGGCAGCAGCTGGCTCCCCGGGAGCAGGACCGGCAGCCAGCGCGCACTGGGAGCCGGCTCCCGCTGCCAGCCCTGCCCCCAGGGAGCCGACTGCCCTGCTGCACAAGCTTGGTACTGCAGAGCCCCCAGGCGTGAGGCAGCAGCTGGCTCCCCGGGAGCTGATGTGCCCCAGGAGCTGTCTCCTGGCCCCACTTCTGGCTCTCAGCTCTGCCCTCAGGGAGCCTGCAGCGCGGGGTGGCAGCCAGCTCCCCGGGAGCCAGCGGGTAACTGATGCATTGAGACGGTTGCAGTTGCAGCCCTAGTCCAGGCGCTGCCTGAGCCCGGCCGAGCTGCCCGGTGCGTTTCCGTCGAGTTAGGCTGCAGCGGGCGAGAGTTGAACCCCCACCCGGGAGGCCACCCCTCTGCCTTGTGCCCATTGCCGCGTGGGCGCGCTGCTCCCCGGCCGGACCGGGCATGTCTCCCCCCGTGCCAGGCCAGGGGGACCGGGCCCCTGCGCGCACCTGGGAGGTGTTGGGAGGCAGCCCCCGCTTGTGGGCGGCAGGACCCTGCTCTGCAGGGCTGCAGTGGCCCCCAGCGGGCAGCGCCCCGGGAACGGCTCCAGCAGCACACGGGGCAGAGAGGCCGAGGATCTGATGCCTAAGGGAAGCCGGCGGGAAAGTCCAGCCCAACTGCAGCCTGAAAAAACCCAAGGGCATCTCCACGGGGTGCAGCCCCCCCCCGCACAGAGATAAACAGGGAGCCGGCCGGCCGGAGGGCTGGAGAAAGCCAGTGATTACTCACTCCCAGAGCCGAGACTGTTGCTAAGGCGGCTGGGGGGGGAGTTCCTTTGAATGCTCCTCTCCCCTTCTCTCCGCCCGGGCTTGGTAACTTCGCCCCCCCGCCGCCTGCCCGCCCCCCCGCACGTCGGTCCCGGCCAGCCCCCCTGCCGCAGGGGAAGCGCTGCCGGCGCGCCGAGGCTGGAGGCGCGGAGACGGGCGCCCTCCCCGCCGGCGAGAGTAGTACAGTCCGAGGGGGAGGCTGCGGGGGAATGTACAGTATGTTTCTGGCAGCCAGCTGATGCGGGGAGTCCGGGGCTGGCATGCAGCGGCGAGGGGCGAGGTGGCGGAGCCGGGGCTGCTGAGGGCTGTGCCGCGCCGGGGCCATCTGGGACGCATTGCTGCTTTTCCTGTCTCGGCGACAGGGCGGGCAGCAGCTGGGGGAGTCGCCGCAGCCCGGCAGGCAGCCTGCCCCGGAGGAAGCTGCCGAGGGCGAGGAGCCGATGCTTCGCACTTAACCACATCCGTGCCTGGGCTCGAAATAGTCCCAGGCGTCGGTCACCGCTCCCCTCCATTTTGAAAAGCCTCCCCGGGCCGCCGGAGCCGGGGAAGCTGCCCTCATGGCGTTCAGCCCCTGGCAGATCCTCTCCCCGGTCCAGTGGGCCCGGTGGACATGGTCCGCGGTGCGGGGAGGGGCAGCTGATGGCGGTGAGGACGAGCGAGAGATGGAGGAGGATGACTCACAGGCAGAGACCAAATCCCTGAGTTTCAGGCAAGTACTCGGCATCCCTGCTCTGCAGGGACCTGGCGTTTGCACGGGCCTCTCCGGGCCTGGCGGGTTTGCACGTGGAACGGCCCTCCTCGCACGGCGCAGCCTCCCGGGGCACAACCCCCCGCCGGCTCCGCATTTGTGTTGCTTGCCAGCCTCCCCCTCCAGCGCGCGCTGACTGTTCTGTGCGTGGAATCCCCAGCATTTGCATCCGCCTCGGCCAGCTCTGCCCTGCCCTCCGGCTCCCCGCGCCCCGTGGGGGGCGTTCGCCAGGTGAACCCCCGGGGCCGGCGCCCCTTCTCGAGAATGCTCAGCTGTGTGGATTCCAAGGCACCTGGGCAGCCAGGAAGCTGTGCCCGGGCTTTGGGGCAGGCTCCGGGGCACGGTGCTCTCTGGTCTCGCACTGGGGAGAACGCGCAGGTCAAGCCTTGTTTGCTGAACTTCCCAGCACCCAGGGCAGGTGCCGCAGCAGAGGAAGGAGCTGCCCAGGGCTGCCACGTCCCCTGGGTCAGTGACCCCTGCTGAGGGCCGGCGCGACAGGTACCCAAGGATCAAGGTGCTGGGTGACTGATCTCTGCCGGATGGGCACCCGGGGCGGGGAGGGGCTCCAGGGAAGTTTCCAGGAGAATTCACTGTGGCCTGGTTTCACGTTTGCCGTGTCAGGAAGGACTCGGCCGTGGCTGCCAGCTGGGTTGATTTGCGGGTCGGCCTGGGAGCCGGGGCCCAGGCTGGTGGCAGTTTGGGGCACGCCGCTGAGCTTGCCTGGAGAGTGGTAATTCTTCATTCTTTCCCTCGTTGGCAGCTCGGATTCGGAAGGCAATTTTGAGACCCCTGAAGCCGACACGCCCCTCCGGTCACCTGTCAAGGAGCCTTGCGACCCCGCGCTGGGACGGGACGCGGCCGAGGCCGGGACCCAAGGTAAAGAGAGGCCCCGCGTGTTCTGGTCTCGTACTCGGCTCCGGATGCTGGAAATGGGGTGGGCCGGGGAAGGGAGGCTGTTTGCTTGGCAATGCCTGGCCTGCATGGTTTAAATGCAGATGCTCCGGGTTATGCACCTGCTGCCAGGGGCCATTTTCAGCTTCGTGCAGGGTTGATTTATTGAAGAGCTTTCAGGGGCCCTGACGTGACGGAGTCGGCTCGATTCCCCGCCCCAGCTGTTGTGCAATAGTTGGTCCCCCCCCCTAGCCGCAGGGCAGAGATAGCGAGCAGGCAGGAATGTGACAGCGCTGCCGAGATGTCTGGAGATCTGGTGTTTGGCTCAGGCCAGCGGAGGGCAGAGCCTGCAGCCAGAGGCGGCTCGGCCTGATGGAAAGGAGCAAAGGAGAGTTTCAGATTTTTTGCATTTTCCAGGTGCCCTCCCTAACGTCTTCCTGAAAACCTGCCTGGGTTAGGCACTGACGTGTCTGCCTGGCTCCCGGGGTCACTGCTCTGGCGGCTGATTGGCGGGTGCTGTAGGGCTCACAGGCCGCTTCGTCCCGCGGCCCCTCTCGCTGCCGGCTGCAGCTGAGCTGTTGCCCGGCCAAGGGGAGGTTGGCACTTGCGATGGCACGGTGCAGAGATGACAGGGGTGCTGTTTGGACATTTGGGAGAGACTGAGTCATGGGTGAAGGGATTGGAGTGCCTCATGGGCGTTTGGCCAGAGAACAGAACCACAGCTGGGCAGCCTGACCGTCTGGGCACGCTGAGCCCGGCTCCAGGCTGCCAGGTGCAGATGGAGGAAGAATTCTTCCCAGGAAGATCGGGTGCCTGCTGCTAAAAACTGCCGCCTGGGCCGGAGGTCCGCGCCCGAGCGAGCTGTCTCCCGGTGGTGTCGCGGCCCGAGGGTGGGTGCCGTGTTCCCGGGCTGCACTGCGGGACTTGCCGCTGGGGCTGCAGATCTGGGAAGCTAACCGCTTACCCTGCCATGGTCATGCCCCAGCTCTCTGAGGGTGTGTCTACACTACAGAGTTAGTTGGAACTAGGAGGGTAATGCAGGCATACCGCACTTGCAAAGGAAGCCCGGGATTTGAATTTCCCGGGCTTCATTTGCATAAGTGGGGAGCCGCCATTTTTAAATCCCTGCTCGTTCGAACCCCGTGCAGCGCGGCTACACGCGGCACGAACTAGGTAGTTCGGACTAGGCTTCCTATCCGAACTACCGTTACTCCTCGTGGAATATTGTAGGGGCGAAGCAATCTGTGTTAGGAGGCTCTATCCATCGCCCTGTCCCCGAAACGATGGCTGTGAGTGCTGTGCTCACACGGCTACTGGACCGTTTAATGCGTCCATTAAACCCACCTCAGAACGACGCATCTCGGGTCCCTGGGAGGCTGGGAGCAGGGGGCATGGGACAGACGCCCAGGAGCTGCCCGGCGCTCCATGGAGTAATCAGGAGTCAGTGGGGTGGCGGGTACGGTAGGCGCGGGGAGGCTTTGCCTTCCCAAACCGCCAGACTGGCTCCGCCCCCAGAAAGTACCATGCTCCAGGGCAGGGAGGCTGGGGCCGTGTGCTGGGCGGGGATAAGGGGGACTTGGCTCTCATAGGGCGGGGCCTGGGTAGAAGGGGCGGAGCCTGGGTAGAAGGGGCGGGGCTGGGGGAGCCCTACCTTTACCCACCGCCCGTGAAGTCAGTCCAGTTTAACGATCACCTGCCTCGGCCCATGTAACAGGCATTGGGGCCAGCGAGGTGGGGAAATGGCTACGGGGCGCGCAGATGGGCACAGCCTGGCCCCATGCTCAGATGGGCTGGCGGGAAGAGAAGCGCGTAGATCGGCGGAGAGTTGTGATCTCGGTGTGTAGAAACGCACGTAGGTTGCGGAACCTGTCAGGATAAAACTGCCGGGCAGGGCCGGCCGGTTGTACGACAGGCGAGCGCAGGGCCGGTACCACCCTGCGTCGCCAGAGGCGGAAAGACAGGCCGGGCCCCTGTGCACCCTCTCTCCCTTCTTCCGAACGCTGCTCCTTAGGGGCCCGCCTGCCAGATCCCATTTTGCCGCCCTGCCCTCCCTGCAGGCACGGCCGCCTCCTCTCCTGCGCACACTGACCCGGGACCAGGGCAGGTCTGTGTCTGTGCTCGGGGATCCGACCTCTTGTTCACGGCGTGGTAACAGCATGATCACAGCCTGGTGTGTAAAGCGCCATTCGCCGCCGCCGGGCGCTTACGAGCAGCAGACTTAACCCAGACCCCCGTCTGTCGGTGAAACAGCAGTGAAATCCAGCCCGGGGAGTCCGGCGTTCAGCGCGCGAGCTGCGTGCCAGCCAGCCGCCCGGGCGTGCTGAGTGCCCGAGCCCCGCGGAAGAGGAGAGGCGTCGGTGCCACACGGCACGCACATGGAGTCGGGTGGAAAGGCCATAGATAGTAAAGGGCTGTTCCAGGCCCGTGACGTGCAGGCAGGGGACTCGGTGTTGGCTCATTAGCCTGGAATGTGTCTCCAGGTCTTTGCAGCCTGTTGCAGCTGCCGGATTTTCCTGACTCGTGCGCGTGGGCTCTGCATGGGCTAAGGAGCAGACTAGCAAGGGCTGCTGCTGTTAGTGCCTGGCCTGTTTGCCGGTGACGGGAGGTGAATCCCTGCTCTGTCCACTCCCTCCGGGCCACCTGGCACTGGCCGCTGTGGGCAGCCAGGACACGGGGCCGGATGGACCCTTGGTTGTTCCTCTGTTCATCGCTGCGGGGTCCTCTCCAGACGCTCTGCTCCAGGGAGCGTAAACCGGGAGCACGTTCGCCGGCTCCCTCTGGCCACAAGCAAACCAGGCGGCCTGGCGGGACTGTGGCCTCGTAGAGCTTTGCCCACCCCCAGCGCAGGAACCCTCCCGCCCCCATCAGCAAGGGCGCGTGAGGGTCCGTGGTTGGCAGATGGTGATGCTGCGGCTCCGAGAGTGGAAGTGAGTTGCCAGAGGTCTCGGAGGAAGTCAGTGGCAGAGCTGGAGGGGAGCCCCGGGAGCCCGGCTCTCCACTCCGCAGGCCCTGGAGCAGCCATTTGCACCCGTGCAGCCACGGCCTGGAAAGCGCTCCGCTCTGAATGGGAAGGGGCAGGGCTGCGGGGGCCCGGCCCCCACCTCCTGCCCAGCTCTTCTCCCTTGGCAGGGTCTGCTGGCCACAGGCGTCTCTGCTGTCTGCAGCGGGGAAAAGCCCGAACAAGATTCCTCCTGCCTGGCCGTGCGACAGGGACCAGGCGTGGGGCGGATCCTTGGCCAGGGAGGATCCGTTTCCCCTGGGGCTGCAGGGCGTGTCGCTGGCGAGCCGGGTGGAGGAGAGAGGGGGCCAGGGCAGGGGAGCTGCCAGAGGCGTTGGGCCTGGCCGCATTCGGGGGCTCAGTGCGTGGCTGCCCGGGGAGTCGCTCTGGAGCTTTGGGTCGAGTTTCCGTGCGGGGCGGCTGGCAAGCTGCCGGGCGTGGCAGAGCATGGGCCGAGCGTGCCGCACGAGGGCTCTGCTCACAAGCACTCACGAGCACCAGGGAGCCTGGCGGTCTTTGCACGGCCCACACGCAGGTCTCCCACCCAGGACTCACGCAGCCGCGGCCGGAGGGACTCTGGAATGTAAACGCACACTCGGGCCTCTGCTCCCTGGCACCGCAGAGCAGCCTGCCCCGTGGGGGAGCTGGGGAGCATCCCCGAGGGGGCAGGGGGGCCGTTCCACGCCAGTGCCCACGGTGGGGGAGGGGCTGCCGGCCGCGTGGGGCTGCCGCTTCAGTGACTCCCTGCATTGGGCACCCTGGGGATTGCTCCAGGCCCTCCCTTGGGTCGCTGCTGGGAGAGCACTTGGCCCAGCCCGTGCAGGGAGGGGCAGCAGCTGCCGGGCTGGGGGCTCTGGCTGGGCTGTCCGTTTGCACGGTGGCTGGTTAGGTCCCAGGGCGAGTGTGGGCCGGTTTGCAGAGCCGGGGTGGCGGGCTGGGGCTCTGGCTGGGCTGTCCGTTTGCACGGTGGCTGGTTAGGTCCCAGGGCGAGTGTGGGCCGGTTTGCAGAGCCGGGGTGGCGGGCTGGGGATCTGGCTGGGCTGTCCGTTTGCACGGTGGCTGGTTAGGTCCCAGGGCGAGTGTGGCCCGGTTTGCAGAGCCGGGGTGGCGGGCTGGGGATCTGGGGTCTCTCCCGGTTAAGTCCGTGGGAGCGGAGCGGAGCGGAGAGGGGCTGCCGGGCGCCGCCTGGCCCCGGCCTGTGGGGTTCGCGGTGGTGGGAACGTTTCCGAATTTCAAAACTCTGTAGCCTCCCCTGGCCTGGGGGGAGCCCTTGGGAGGCACCACGGGGGAATTCGAACTCTGCGGCTGAGCCCGGCGGAGCGCCTGCTGTGCAGAGGAACACGGCGGAGACAGGCCTGCCCGAAAGGGCCTCGGCACCCCCCTTACGCAGCGCTGGGCGGGCGGGCAGTGTTGCCCACCCCCGCCTCCTCCAGCGGCAGAGCTTTGGGGGAGCCAGTGCACCCCGGGGCGGTGTGGGGGGCCTAGCACCCCGAGGGTGCACAGCCTTGTGACCACAGGGGAAAGCTGGCCGGGCGAAAGCTAATCCTCTCCCATAATGGGCCCCGAGCCTCGCGCCCCTCAGGCGCAGCCCGGGCAGGAGCGGACCGAGGCCTTGACTACGCTTAAAAGTTGGAAGAGCAGCGCTTGGAAGTGCTAGTGCGGCTCCGGCGCTCTGTGGAACCGTCTGGCACCGCCCAGCGCTGGAGCCTGGCTCTCCCGGGGGCTTTGCAGCCCTGGAACTTGCTCTGTGTCTCTGTCGGTGTGTGTCGGTGTGTGTCAGTGTGTCTGTGTCTGTCTGTGTGTCGGTGTGTGTCTGTCGGTGTGTGTGTGTGTCAGTGTGTGTCAGTGTGTTGGTGTATGTTGGTGTCTGTTTGTGTGTCGGTGTGTGTCAGTGTGTCTGTGTCTGTTTGTGTGTCTGTGTCTGTGTGTCGGTGTGTGTCAGTGTGTCTGTGTCTGTCTGTGTGTCAGTGTCTGTGTGTCGGTGTGTGTCGGTGTGTCTGTGTCGGTGTGTCTGTGTCTGTGTGTCTGTGTCTGTGTGTGGTGTGTGTCTGTGTGTCAGTGTCTGTGTGTTGGTGTGTGTCAGTGTGTCTGTGTCGGTGTGTGTCGGAGTGTGTCGGTGTGTCTGTGTCTGTGTGTCGGTGTGTGTGTCTGTGTGTCGGTGTGTCAGTGTCGGTGTGTGTCGGTGTGTCGGTGTGTGTGTCTGTGTGTCTGTGTGTCAGTGTCTGTGTGTGGTGTGTGTCTGTGTGTTGGTGTGTGTCGGTATCTGTGTGTGGTGTGTGTCAGTGTGTCGGTGTCAGTGTCTGGGTGTCTGTGTGTCTGTGTGTTGGTGTGTGTCGGTGTCTGTGTGTCAGTGTCTGTGTGTGGTGTGTGTCAGTGTGTCGGTGTCAGTGTCTGGGTGTCTGTTTGTGTGTCTGTGTGTTGGTGTGTGTCGGTGTCTGTGTGTCAGTGTCTGCGTGTGGTGTGTGTCAGTGTGTCAGTGGTGTCTGTGTCTGTCTGTGTGTTTTCCCACCCCTGAGCCGGACGGTGGCAGGGCAATGAAGCGCTGGTGCAGGTGCAAGTGTGGCGGGAGAGTCAGAGCTGCTGTGAGAGCGGGTGAGTGCCGAAGGGCAGGAGCCGGCTCCGGGAGCCCAGGCCCTGCAGAGCTGGCCCGTCCGCCCCCCGCCCCCGTGGGCCCTGCAGGGTCAGTAGCGGCGTCGGGGTCGGGGCGAGCTCCGAGGGGGCGGCCTGCGCGTTCCGGGAGTGCCAAGGTGATGCCTGGCGCAGAGAGAAGGTGGCTCTTTAATGGCCGGGGCAGCTCTTCCCTCGGGCACTGGCCCTAGCGCTGTCGTCTGAAACGTGGCCTCCTGCAGCAGGCAGCCCCCGGGCAGGGGTTTGCTCCCCGGGGCTCTCGGAGGGAGGCCTCCCCAGGGCGGGCTGGGAGAGCCGCAGTCCCAAGAGCCGTGCCGGGGCGGCTGCGTTGGGCAAGACGTGTTGCAAGGCCAGGAAGGCAGTTGCTCCACAGCCGGGGGTGCAGGCCGCCTGTCAGGCCCCGTTTCCTTGGCTTTTCGCCTGTGCAGGGTCCATTGTGCAATTCAGAAGCCACCCGCTGCGTCAGGGCTGCTCAGGGACGGCGGGGGAGCATTTGTGCCAGCTCCGACGTGGGACCGTGTCGCTCACGGAGAATCCCAGGAGTAGAAAAGGGCTCCGTGGGACGAGCGCGGCGCCGGGAAGTCTCCTGGGCCACTTCCCAGCGGCCAGCTGTTCAGACGAGCTCTGCACACGCAGCCACGGGCAGATTTCTCCATGGCACGCGGGCCCACGGGGTCCAGTAGGAGATGAGCCCTGAACGCACTAGCCCCAGTCACGGTGCTGGTGAGTCCTGGGACACCTGGCTGGACGCCCCTCGCCAAAATGCCAGAGGCCCGCAGAAGAGCTGAGGATGGGCGTCCGCTGCGGCAGGCACGTCCCCTCCCCGCACTCTCCTGCGCCGTCCCTTCTGCACTGAGACCAGAGGGCACCCAGGCTAGCGAGAGGCCGCGTGACTGGCCCTGTTCATCACAGGGGGCCGCAAGATTGTTGTGCCCACGCGGGTCTCTCGGGCCAGGGCAGGGTCGCTCCCAGCGCTGGCGTCCCTGGAACGTGCAGGGGCTGCCGACTGAGCCGTGGCAGCACCGGGACTGGCCGCAGAGTAGAGATGGGAAAGTTTAACCAGGTAACTGGAAGCCCCACTCCTACCGGTTACAGTTAACTGGTGGGGCTGGAGCAGCTGCCAGCTGTGGGCCCAGGCGGGGCCTGCTGTGGACAGGGGCTGCTGCAGCCCAGCACCTCTTTGCGACGGATCTGGACCCCCGCTTGTCCCCTTTTAATCAGTGAAACGATGTGGAACGGTTGGGCAATTCACGGCATTTTACATCCTTAGTGCAGGGGGAGCGCCCGGCTCCCCCAGGGCGTGTTGGGAGAGATCAGCGCGCTGCCCCCTTCACGGGCCGTGGCCTCGCGTGCGTGTCGCTCTAGTAACACTGGTAGGGAAAACCGATGGCCACGGAAACCAGCAGAATCTGGCAGCCCTGCGCGTGGGCAGCGGTTACAAAAGGTCTCCCGGGCCACGTGGGGCCCAGACGCTTGAGAGCTGGTTGCAAGAGGTCCGAGCAGATGAGGTTCCTCGGGAGGAAAGTGGAGGTTTGGGAAGAGGAGCGGAGGAGGGAGCCGCGTTCGCCGTGGCCGGCAGCGATTAAGCCGTGGGCCAGGGTCTGTGATTGGGGCTCTCGGGTGGCAGCGTTGAGCGCGATGTGCAGACGCAGGTGGGATTCCTGCACCAGGGTCTAGCTGCCAGGAGACGGTCACGCAGCGTTCCAGGGACCGGGAGAGAGTCCTCCAGAAAAACTCAGCGATATCCCTGGGTTGTTTGTGAGCTAATTCAGTCGCTCTGGAATACGCCCTCGGTTCTCCCAACAGACCCTGCTCTCTGTATTTTTCCCTTGCAAGCATACGTGTGCGCCTGCTTTCGCTGCACCGTGGCGGCTCGCATCGCTACATCCCATGGCAGGAGCCAGGCGTTTTGTGTAGGAGACAGACAACCAGTGGCCCGGGGGCATGGCTGTTATAGAGCAGACACTGAAAACACTAACGTGGAGACCTACTGCCTGGTCACGGGGCTCCTTCGCTGATTCAGGCACCTGCTGGTTTCGTTTTGCAAACGCTGTCTCCAGAGAACCCCTGACTTGCGGGGTCTCCTCCCATGAAGGTGGCGAAGAGAATCCCTCAGCGGGCAGTGGGCACACATAAAAGCTGGCGTGTGGACGGGGGAGGCGGTTCCGCTTGGTTCCTGGTTTGGATCCGCCTGTGCAAGGGGCACCGAGTCCCCGCCCTGCTGCGCTTGTCAGGATGAATCAGCCTGTTTCGGGAGAGCAAACGCTGGCGTGTCAGCAGCCATTGCCAGAGCCGCCCGCGAGTCCTTAAGAAACCTTTAGACGCCAGCGGTGCACCCGCTCCAGCCCTGTTTCAGTGAGGCCCCTGCTGCCTTATTCGAACAGGTGGGCCCCGTGCGGGTGTCCCTGGGAGTGATGGTGACTGATTCAACCCCTTGCACTTGTGCTAGAGTGGGCAGGGGAGTTGCCTGCACCGTTCCGCCAGCGAGGAGCTGCCGTTATTTCTAGGGATGCTAAAATGGTTTAATTATGTAATTGCCTAACCACTGAAAATGTCAGCAGCTCGGTGCGGGGAGGAGGCGGCTCCCACCTGCTGCCTTCCACTGCTGCCTCTGATACAGAGAGAGCAGCGCGGGGGGGCTGCATGTAGCTGTGCACGTTAACCGATGAGCCCAGGCTGTGTCAATGGTTTTACTTCGGCAGCCCTAGTTATTTCGAAAGACCTTCTAGGAGGTTTCCTCAAGTTGTGGTTGTGTTAGACGCATTTGGCTTTTTTATTTCCCATCTCAGTGGGCAGTGTCCTGTTGTTTTTATTCCACAGGTGCAACCTAGATTTATATTTGGGAGTCTCAGTAAACACTGTCTGATCCGTCTTAGTTAGGGATTGTGTTCTCTGCAATCTGGATTTGTTATCTTTCCAATCAAATTGCAATGCCCATCTTTCTTCTTGGGCTCTAGGGTGGTTCGGTAGTAGATCGCAGAGAGAGGACGGTTGAAAGTGGAGCTCATTCTAGGTTGTTGGTAGATGAGTAACTGTGATCTGTGTGTGGGCAATATGGTGACCGTCAGCTTTGGTACCGTGCACGTTAAATTCTGCAGCATGTATCTGCAGCTGGAGAGAAATGATACATCTAAACAAACAGATAGATCTCTGTGGGTATGTCTAGACTACAGGCTTTTGTCGACAGAGGCTCTGTCGACAGATACTGTCGACACAGCTTCTGTCGACAAAGAGCCTCTAGACTACATCCAGTTCTGTCGACAAAGCAAGCCACTTTGTCGACATGACAGTGTTGTCGCAAAGGACAGTGTAGATGCAATAACGCCTTCTGTCGACAGAACTCTGTAGACAAAAGGCGTTATTCCTCATAGAATGAGGTTTACTGCCATCAACAAAACTGCCGCGTTCTGTTGACATTATGTCGACAGAACTTGGCGGTAGTGTAGACACAGGTATAGTTTTGTTGACAAAACCCTGTAGTCTAGACACACTCAAAGCTGCTCCACCCTTCACAGACCCAGGGTGCGTCTAGACTATAGGTTTTGTCGACAAAAGTGGCCTTTTGTCGACAAAACTATACAAAAGTGGCCTTTTGTCGACAAAACATAACGTCAACAGAACTCAGCAGTTTTGTCGATGGCAGTAAACCTCATTCTATGAGGAATAACGCCTTTTGTCAACAGAGTTTTGTGTCTACACTCTCATGTTGACAAAGCGGCTTGCTTTGTCGACAGAACTGGATGTCGTCTAGACGCTCTTTGTTGACCGACAGTATCTGTCGACAAATGCCTATAGTCTAGATGTTCCCTTTGAGAAGAGGAAGAGGATAGGGAAGCCGATCCACGACCTGTGCAGCTGATGTCTAGGTGCAAATAGGCAGGGGTTTTAATGGCTACTTTTCTCTGTTTTAGAGTTCTGCGAAGATGAGGAGCGGCTGGTAGCTGAAGTGTCAGAGACGTACGCGCGCCAGAAACACTCGGAGGATGAGGTGCAAACACCGCTCACCGTCCTCGAGCCTGATACAAATTCGAAAGCAGAAACGGATCACAGACTCGACAGAGTGACACGCTTTGCACCAGAAACCGAGGCGCTTTTGGACGGCTCTTCAGCACTCCCTGCAGAGACCCGTCTTTTGTCATCGGTAGAGTTGGCTCCGGAGCAGACGCTGCCTCCCGATGGACCCGTAGCTCCCCAGGAGAGGGGGATGTCTGGAGAAGGCGTGGTTGTCATGCCCGAAGGGTTGGCTGAAACTCTTGCCCTGGAGTCAGTGCCGAGCAAGAGCAAGCTCCAGAAAGTGAAACCATCTTCCCTCCGGAAGAAAGCGGCTGGGGAGACGGGAGAAACGGAAGCAGCGGCAGAGGGCAGCCCTGCCCCCAAAGCATCTCACCACTTCAGTCCAGCTGAGTACGATGAGGAGATAAACCCCTTTGTGATGGGAGGCTCCCAAATACCCAACTCCCCCCCTGCCGCTCAGCAGAGCTTCATGGCTTCCAACTGCGACGCCAGCGACTCCGGGGTGGAGTTGGCCGAGGAGTCCAGGGGCCAGGCTCTGCAGCTGGAGTTTGATTTCACAGACGGGGCGGAGGGCGGAGAGGTCAGGAAAGCCCTGCCGAGGAAAAGCGGCAGGAAGCCTGCCAGCAAACTGACTCCCAAACGACAAAGAGACGCAGCCAAGAAGCCCGCGAGTGCTGAAGGTCTGGAAAAGGCTCCAGGGGAGGCGCCTCTCCCCAAAGCCTCGTACACGGCGGACCCCAGCCAGTGGGACGATCCCAACTTCAACCCTTTTGGCGGCAGCCTGCGGAACTCCCCGCCCCTCCCAAAGGCTTCCTATCGTTTTGACCCCAACGACTTTGACTCAGTGGATCCTTTTACACCCAGCAGGAGCTTAGCCGGCGTGGCCGCTGACTCCTGTCCCGCGGTGGGCAGCTGTCTCAATGAAATCCTGGAGCCCCAGACTGTGGAGGTGCAGGGCGCGGAGCTGGCGACAGGCAAAGCCTCTCCGAAGAAGGCCAAGTCGCGCTTGATAACGTGAGTGCTGCCGCCTGCAGCGTTTGCTGCTTTGTGCTCTCGTGGGCTCCGGCGGCCAGAGGGCTGCTTTGCGGGGTGGCAGCACCGCGTCTTCGTTTCCCACGTGCCTTGGCGTCCTCCTGCCCCGTCGCTCTCCTCCAAGTGGCAGAACGAGCCGAACGACCGACAGCCGAGGCAGGCAGCCAGATTCTGCAGCGCCGCTGCATTTGGTTCCTGCCGGTTGCCTTGGCACACGGTGCTTGTGGTGTCGGTGTCTTTTCCCCTCCTCCAGCGGTTCTTCATGAACCCGTGGGAAGAGAGAGCCAAGTGCACTCAGCCACGCGTGTGTTAGTCGCAAGGGCCAAGTAGCCTAGTGTCTCTGAGATGAGCGAGTAACAACTCTGAGGCCAGGTCTGTGCTGGGGGAGAAAGTCAACCTAAGAGATGCAATTCCAGCTATGACAATAGCCATCGCGGGGTGCTGATGGGAGAAATTCTCCCGTCGATGTCCCTTTCTCCCTGCAGCCTTGTGGAGTACCTGAGTCGACAGGGGCGCCATCTGTGATCAATTTAGCGGGTCTTTAGTAGACCTGCTAAATCAAACCTCGGAAGATCGATCTCTAGAACATCGATCTTGGGGTAAGTGAGGACAGGGCCTTAGCGCGACCTGGTTGGAAGCACAGTAGGTGAGAGAGAGCAGTGGCTGAAGTTTTAAATCCCCTACCATTGAAGGGTTGATTCCAAACAAATCGTGAACATGCGAGCTGGGCAGAAGGGGGCTTTCTGGCCATCGCTGCGGCTCTTCCGGTTATACGGATGGATGCCTGTCTCCTCGTGGGGCTGACACGTTTTGCAGGTCGTCTCGGAATGGCCTCTTTCCTAGCTAGAGAAGAGAAGTGGGTTAAACAGTCAGGCCACCTGTTCTGTCTGTTGTTCTGTCTGGAGCCCGCGCAGAGCTATTTCGGTACACGTGCGGGTGGGCGTCTCTGTATCCAGATTGAGTTCTGCCAGCAGGCTGTGGTCACGGGACTACTGAGATTTCACAGCGCCAACTGGGAATGCAGGCTGAATTGTATCCGCTCTCGGGGAGTGCACGTCACTCGAACCCTGCCACCCGTTGTAGCTCAGGTTTCCTCCAAGCAGGTGTGAGCCTTCTTCATGTCTCCAGGTGACTTGAGTCTCACAGTTTGAAGCTGCAAGATACAAATTCCAAATAGGGTTGAATCAAACCAGGATGTGGTTTGTGAACCGGCAGGAAGGCAGAAAGCATTACTGTACAAGAGAGTCATTTCCCACTGAACACTGGGGCCTTTCTCTTGTCATTATTAACGGTCGGTCACATGGCCACAGGGGCAGGCACAATCAGCAGCAAAAGGAGAAGCAGGAAATAAGTTAAGTGGGGAAGTTTGGGAAGCTGCTGTTTGTGCTTGAAATTGACACTAAAAGTGAAACACGCTTCCGTCCCGCTGACAGATTGTCCAGGTGAAATTTAATTAGGGGGAAATCCTGGAGAATGGGTTTTAACTGTGAGATCATGGAAAAAACGCAGCACATCTTTCAGAAATATCTTGCAGGGAATCAGTTCAATCCCAGAGCTCCTCAAGGTTTGATTCTGCAGTGGCGAAGGGTTAGCAGGCGGTGGAATAGCACTTAAAGTTCCCGGTTCCATCTCTTCTTTCTTTAGGAGCAGACTAGCCGGGTGCCTGGGTCCCTGGGGTTTGGATTTTTGCCTGAACGTTCCCTTCTTCCCCAATACTAATCAACACTGAATTTTTTCTGTCTCCTCTCTGCATGTCTGCCCCAAGAACGAGAACTGTGCAGCTCGTTACATTTATTCAAATGAGAGATAATATCCAAGTCTTTTCACGCGCTTTTTTTTCTTCCCATCTGTCTGTCTCTCTTTCCTGTCTATTATTTGATGCATCAGGACTACTGAACAAGTGACATTTCTCTGTTTTCTGTTGTAAGTACTCGCTTCTGTTTTATTTCCAGTGTTTGAGCATTCGCCACCCCCCTCTCCATGGCATGCGGGCTCCTTCCTTCCTCTTGAGTTCTGCTGCCTGACTTGTCTTCTCCACCTCTCTCAGGCCTTATGCCATAGACAGCTTAGCCTTGCAAAGGCCCGAGGGAGGGAGCTGGCAGCTTACGATAGGTCTGTGTCTGTGCTTGCTCCCAAAGTGTGTGCGTTTTGATGGCATAACAGTGTGTGAAATCGGCATGTTGGGGAGGCCAGTAGCGGTCAGCCTCTCCAGATAGCTGTCCCCCTTGCGGGAGGCTGGCTTTGTGTCCCTCCAAGGTTCAGCTCACTTAAAACCAAAATTGGACATAAAAGCACCCAGGTGTCCCTGCGCACGATCACTGCTTGTTTTGTGCCACAGGGTTCTAAAATAGATCGACGGGAACAGAAGTATTGTACTTGGGTCTCAGCATCTGCACAGTAGGGACGAGTCTGTGGGTGGCATGTTAGTTTCTGCTGCCTCTGCTAGTGCTCTGGGGGTAGCCTGTTATAAAACGAGGCACGTCACTAGCCGAGTGGTTGTTTCCCCAGGATATGTGACCCCGTGATTGGGAACCACAGGGTGGGGGGCCATCTCTGGGATGCCTGCTTTGCAGAGGCAAAGGTCGTTGTTTGTCCTGCAGGTGGCTCTTTCCCCTTGGGGTTGTCTCCCCATGGAACTAGCCCTTGTCAAGAAGCGTGGGAGGCAGGGAATGGATCTAGGGACCAGCTGGGAATGGCCCCAGGGGCTGGTGGGAATGGCTCAGGGGCCAGCTGGGAATGGCTCAGGGGACAGCTGGGAATGGCTCTAGGGTCCGGCTAGGAATGGCTCAGGGGCCAGCTGGGAATGGCTCTAGGGTCCAGCTGGGAATGGCTCTAGGGTCCAGCTGGGAATGGCTCTAGGGTCCGGCTGGGAATGGCTCTAGGGGCCGGCTGGGAATGGCTCTAGGGGCCGGCTGGGAATGGCTCTAGGGTCTGGCTAGGAATGGCTCTAGGGTCCGGCTGGGAATGGCTCTAGGGGCCAGCTGGGAATGGCTCTAGGGTCCGGCTAGGAATGGCTCAGGGGCCAGCTGGGAATGGCTCTAGGGTCCGGCTGGGAATGGCTCAGGGGCCAGCTGGGAATGGCTCTAGGGTCCGGCTAGGAATGGCTCAGGGGCCAGCTGGGAATGGCTCAGGGGCCAGCTGGGAATGGCTCTAGGGTCCGGCTAGGAATGGCTCAGGGGCCAGCTGGGAATGGCTCTAGGGGCCAGCTGGGAATGGCTCTAGGGTCCGGCTAGGAATGGCTCAGGGGCCAGCTGGGAATGGCTCAGGGGCCAGCTGGGAATGGCTCTAGGGTCCGGCTAGGAATGGCTCTAGGGTCCGGCTAGGAATGGCTCAGGGGCCAGCTGGGAATGGCTCAGGGGCCAGCTGGGAATGGCTCTAGGGTCCGGCTAGGAATGGCTCAGGGGCCAGCTGGGAATGGCTCAGGGGCCAGCTGGGAATGGCTCTAGGGTCCGGCTAGGAATGGCTCAGGGGCCAGCTGGGAACGGCTGCAGGGGCCGGCAGCTCCCAGCATGATTTCCGACGAGCCCGGGGACTCAAAATCTAACTGTCTGTCCCAGAGCTTTCCCTGGTGATGCCTTTGGGCTTGGGGCAGGGCGGGGGGGTGCAGTTTATCTGGTTCCGTGCAGACCCGCCCCATAAAATAAAGGCGTTTCTGTTGCGAAGAGCAGCCGCCTGGCCCAGCGGACGCACTAGCAGCATTGCTGGCTCGCGATGCCTGCCCAGGGAGTGGCAGTCGGGGGGTTAACAGCCCGCTGGGGGCAGAGCTGAATGGCAGTGATTTGTTCTGCAGCAGCGCGGCGCGTAGGGCTCTGTTCCGCTGTCTGCTGCACGGGCAGGTTGCCAGAGACGCTCAGTGGAGGGGACAGATGAAGGGTAAGGGGAGAAGCAGAGAACAGAGTCCCTGAAGGTCCTGCAGCAGGTGGGTGGTGGGAGACGGCCGAGGTTTCCCGCCTGCCAGGCCGGTGCCCTGTCTCGGTATCTTAGGGTTAATTAGCCCATCAGGCAGCCTGTTCACACTCTACCAGAACGTGTCCTGGTAACACAGCTAGACAATATCGACCTTCCGTGGGCTGGCGAATTCTCTGGTTTGGCACCGGTCTGCCGGCCGGGAGAGGGTCACCCTGCTGTGTATGCTGCCGCATTCGGCGTGGGCAGCCGGCGGACACAGCCCAGGGAACTAGCCCGTGTGCTTGTCGGAACCTGTTTCCCGTGCGTGGTGTCGGTGGCGGGGCTGCGCTTTTCCACACACTTTTCCGGAGCCAGCAGCGATGAGGTGACACCAGATTTCTGGGCCCTCATGCTCCCCCAGGCCGAATAGCCCCGTTTTCCTGCCAACTAGCGTCACGTGGCCGTCGCCCCCCCCGGACAGCAGCTGAGGGGAGAGGAGTCGGTCGGTTGCGCTAACAGCGAGAGAAATTCAGAACTAGCTGGAATAGACTAGTGTCTGCGTGGGGCTGGGCCGGGCGTGCCAGTGCAGACGGCTCCATTCAGGATGTTCTGCATGGGACAGGGAGCGCTGGCTTTGGCCTTCCTCCTGAAAGCTGGCCCGTCTGTCTGCGGTACTGGCCGCTGGTTTGGGGATCGTCCTACTGCAGGAATCTGTCCAACAGGTGTTTTCCTGAGCCGGACACGCCCTTTGCTTTAGTGCGAGTCCAGTGCCCTGTCCCCCTCCTCTGGGAGAGGGTATTCCCTGGCCAGCGGGTCCTGGGGTGTGTTGTCCCATGTCCTGTGGGCTCTGGTACCTCCGGGCTCGCTGACTGAAAGCCGCGGCGGGCACGGAACAGGGCACTTTCTAGGGATGCTGGATGAGCACCAGCGTGTCTTGCAGAGAGACACAAACTCCCAGCTTGTGACTAGCGAGCCAGGGCTGCCAGATGGCCTGAGAGCCCCTCCCTGCCCCAAGCACGAGGGGCCCTGCTCCTGTGGACCGGAGCGTCCGCTGCTTGCGTGAGCACCTCCTGGAGAAAGGCGAAGTTGGGCGGGGATTGAGGCAAACTCACAGGTGAACATGAGCTTCCAAACCGGGTTCCCTCGTGCACACACCATAGACTGGCGCGCTAGTGACCCCTGCACGTGGAGAGTCGCAGGATGGAAAATGGGCAGAGGCCTGAAAAAAGAGCAGGGCGATCGGAGAGTGGACTGGGATGATTATTAGGGCCGCCTGCAAATCTTTTCATACTTCGCTATTGGAACCAACGGGCCGTCCACCACGTGTTTGTAACGGGCCCTCGCAGGATCTGTCCTAGGCTCAGCAAGTGTGCGTCGTCTGGGGAACCAGAACCCAGTGGCTGGAACAGTAGATCGCTTCCTGAGGCCGCGAGGGGATGGGGACGTTTTATTCCCTGCCAGGACGCTGAAACGTGACTTCCTGTGCTATGCGAGAGAGATGAATGCACGTGTCCGTGTCCTAGTGCACGTGTCCGTGTCCTAGTGCACGTGTCCGTGTCCTAGTGCACGTGTCCGTGTCCTAGTGCTACGAGGAAGTTTCGCTCGTTTCCCTTGTTGCAGGGGTTGGTGCAGGCTCCAGATCCATGGACACGGCCCGTCCGTCTTGCCAAATGCCGGAGCGAGGGCGATGCCTCTTGGCCTGGCTGCTTGACCCTGGTGGGCTGTGCCGGGGTCTGCCAGATTTAACTCCTGGGTCGAGATGAATCTGCACGGGGTCCAGGGAGCACAGAGCAGAGCTCGTCACAGGGCCTGCAGCAAGCGGCACCACGTGGCTGAGTGTGGCTACGACCAGACGAAGCAGCATGCGGCTCCGTGGGCTGGCTGCTGCGAGTGCCCCCAGGCGACCATCTCGCTCCCGGCTGCTGGTCGACTTGCAGCGTTCATTCCAGGCCGTGTTAGGAGCCAGACACGCCTGTCTCCGCGTCTCCAGGGCGTACCATGGACAGTGCTGCTTGCAGACCCAAGAGGAGATGCCCGAGAGCAGGCGGTGAAGCATCCTCGTGCGAGGGAAGCCGGGCCTGGAACGAGCCGGAAGAAGGGCTCAGCGTAACCCCGGCCTTAGCCTGCTCTAGGGCAGGCTGCAAACGCTCCTCACCCGCCTCCTCCCTCTCCGAGACGCGGTTTGCCCTGGCCCTGGGTGGATAATTCGGATACAGAGGACTGATTCTGCCCCTCACACCCAGCGGCGCGTCCTACCCCCCGGGGAGGGAGAGGAGCAGACGACCCCAGAAAGCCTGGGCTTGGCTGTGCAGATCTGCCGTGCCTAGGAGAGGCAGAGTGCTCTGCGCAGCCGCAAGGCAGACGGGCAGCCCTGTGCTTACGGAGGGTCTCCGCTGGCACCGCTCCCGCCGAGAGGCCACCGGGCCCGTGAGAACCCCGGGTAACGTCCCCAGACGCAGCTTGGGAGATGGGGGACAGAAACCTCTCTCGGCGAGCTCCCTGCTGGCTGGAACCCTCTCCCTCGGCTGGTGGGAGCGGCCTGGAGACCCTCCCCCGGGCGGTGCCTTTGCAGAGGAATAAACGTTGTGAAGAAAACAAGGCTTGGTGCTTTGGGGTCCGTTGTTTTTTTAAGAGCTTGCTTTGCTGTAGAGTGCTTGGACCTGCCCCATCAGCACAGTGGAATGCTGCCCCCGTTTGCTTCCGCCGTCCCCGTGCACGTCCCCCCCCCTCCCTCCCCCCGGCCGTGAGAACAGCCGCGCTGGCTCTGAATCGCTTTCTCTCGTTGCAGGAGTGGCTGCAAGGCGAAGAAATATGAGATAACGGCCCTGGCCCTGGATGCTGGCTCTCAGGTACGTGGAAGCTGGGGCCTGCCACAGCGGCTCGTGTGTGGGACAGGGGCGTGCTGAGGCAGGAGGTTTGCAGCGTGGCCCGAGGCAGGGAGGGGGCATAGTTAGGGGAGGCGCTTGGAGAGTTTTAGCTTGACCCTGATGTTAACCTAGCACCAGCCAGCAGACTTCCCTGAAAACCCCAGTTTGCCCTCCAGCCCCCTTCTCTGCCAAAATGCCCCTCAGCATCCCCCTGGCAGTGGGTGACCAACGCGAGGTGGGCCTGCAAGAGTCCACGATGGAGATGTTTTCTGTGTCGCTTCGGGCAATCCTTCCCTGCTAGGTTTTTCGGCCAGTAAATGAAGCCGTGGTCTCTACATTTTCTCTGTCCTGCCTGGAAGGGAACCGGGGCAGTGCCTTAAAAGTATCCCCTCTCCGTTTCTGGGGCAGCGGTGAGCAGTGTTCCCTTTAATCTTTTCCGTGGGTGTGCGGAATAAAATTGTGTGCACCAAAGCATGTGCGAATGTGCACCAATCGAAACAGAAAACATAATTGTTGGTGCTCTGCTAATCAACTGGGCAGTATTGGAATGTCTCCCGTGTGGCTGCACAAGCACCCAGCTTACAGGGAACGTGGGCGGTGAGGGGCCAAGTTTTGTGATCACACCGTTGAATGGATTGAGTCTACTAAGTAAATTGCCTCATTCTTTTCCGCCCCGGGTTTTGCTTTTCCGAAAGCGTCATGAGATGCCGAGAGAAGCGGCTTACCCATTCGGCTCCGGGTAACCCGCTAACTTGATCCCCACAGGACGAAGGAGCATTGATCTCAAACATCCCAGACGTCGCCAGCTGCGATGGCCACGCTACCGACGAAGAGAAACTGGCGTCTACGTCGTCCAGTCAGAAACCCCCCGGGCCAGAGGTGAAAGGTGAGACAGAAGACGACCTGGAGTACTTTGAATGTGGCAGTGTTCCCGTGTCTGCCATAAACCATGCATTTTCATCCACGGAAGCAGGTATGGAAGCATCTCTCTCTCGCCCTCCTCCCTCCCCCCCTCTCTCTCCCCATGTGCGCTCAGAAATCCCAGTGACCTCTAACATCACCTCTAGCTGCACAGAGCCTTTGGAGCCAGGCGTCCTGCATCTCATTTGCATTAATTGGGCAGGAAGCTATTGTATGCTAGTTAAAGCCTCGCACTGCTCTCTGTGCTATTTACATGGCGAGCAGTCTGCCAGTGACTGTGGGCTGGCTTTCCATAGGCCCGTTTTCATTGAGCACAGCGCAGACGCTGACTGTGTTGCATTAGAAAGTCCGTCTGCATCGCCACTGGCTGGCAGTGGCTTGGACAATGACTGTGCAGAGCAAATCTAGGCTCCCACATGGCCCCCTCCTGCCCCGCGCTGGCTCTCCTCCTGCCGTGCTGCTTCTGCAAATTCCCTGTCTGAGCCACGAGTCTGGTCAGTCACGTGACTCCCGCGAGGTGATGTGGCACCCGCCTTTTATCGAGCTGCCAGCCAGTGTGTGCTCCCTCAGAGCGATCAAACGGGAGTCAAAAATCACAGGCTGGGGGTGGGGAGGCTCTGGTGCTTTCTGGCGCCTGCCCAGTGAAAGGTGGGGGGCGGGGGAGGGCTGGTGGCACAGGGACTGGTATGCACTTACTGTAATTAGAAGTGTGAAACAATTCACAGAACGCTTCTGTTCAAATGTTAACGAGTCCTCGCCGGGCCCGGTGAGGTAGCTAATCCCTATGGGTATGTCTGCACTGCCACCCTCGTTCGAACTAGTGTAGACATACCCTAAGGTACTAACCGACATAGCCTGGTGAAGGACCTAGGTCACCCATCAATTCAAGTTAGACTAGAACTTGGATGTGCCTAGCTCAGCAGTGGGTAGTCACCCACCTGTAGGCTGGACGCGGTTCGGCCCCGGTGCGCCGCCCCGCCGCTGTATTTACCTGCGTCTCCACGGTTACATGTGCTCGCAGCTCCCGTTGGCCACAGATCGCTGTTCCCGGCCAATGGGAGCTGCGGGAAGCGGTGTCCTGGTCCGTGTCACTTCCTGCAGCTCCCATTGGCTGGGAACAATGCACAGCCAATGGGACCTGCAGTCGCCCGCACGTGCAGCGGCGCAGATAAAATAATGCAGCGGCGGCCTCCCGCATGCTAACTCTGGTGAACCGCCGCCGTCTTATCGCCCACCCCGGCCTCAGTCCTAGTCCCAGGACTGTCTACGGGATTGTGTTCCCTCGCTCGGTATATCGAAAGGAAGGCTGTTCTGGATACGCGCATAGCAGGACGCTTGGGTTTGCTAAGCAAGCTCTGTAGAAACAGCCGCGGCGCCTTTTGTCGTCTGTTGGACTGGCAGCTCCAGCCAGCCCGTTGTGAAATCGTCAGAAGCCAGCAGTGGGGGTGTTCAATCGACGGCAGAGTGGCCGGGCCTGCCACACACAACCTCTGCAGCCACCTCCTGGCCAGTTCTGTGTCGTGCACATTCGCCCTTTCTCCCGCGCCGTGCAAAATGGCTGCAGAGTCTCTGAGGGCCCGGAGGGGAGAACTTGACTTCTCTCCACTCCGGGCCTCGCTGTCCAGGGCTAACCGAGACATGCGATGCTGGGCATCCCCGGGAAGAAAAGGAGCCAAGCTTCTGTTGCACACACTTGTTCTTGGAGAAGCACTGTTTAGACTCCCAGGCCCCCGTTGGCAGGGCTTGGCGGTGGGCCCGCGCTCGGACACAAGTGTCTGGAGCAAGAATTTTGAGGTGTGGGGTCATTTTTCAAAAACTGGAAGGACTGACTGAGCACGTTGCCTGCCCCTGCGCCGTGGCTAGCCATGCTGCCGGGCTAAGCTTGTGCCTGTGCCACCCCTCCCGTTTCGCCGCATTCTGCACTCGCTTTCCGTGGAGGTAAGAGATGGGCCGCGCAGGGCGGGGTCCGGCCTCCTGAAAGCCTAGAAAACAGAACCAGACCAAGCGGAGCAACTGAGCCGGACCCTGTTGCAGGGGAGAGTGAAGCGTTTCGCTTCCTGCTTTCCCGTGTCAGTGTATTCAGACGATACCTTTGCTTTTCCCAAGCACCGCGGAGCAGCGCAGGAACGGCGGGTTCATACGTTGTATGCTGGCGTCGCGTAGGGCTGGGGAGTCGCCACAGATGTCAGTTTCTGGGGGAGACAGCCTTTTCTCTCCCCTCCCCGGGTGCCGGTGGGGCTGAAAAGGGGCACATGGACATTCTGCTGATAGGTCATCAGGCCCGGGTGGTGTGAGTTTTATATTTGTGTGGTTCAGAGCGGAGGGAACAGCTGCTCCTTGTCACCACCCACAGTGTCAAGGACCCCACCTCACAGAGACTCCGGGCGAGTCATTTCAGCCATCCCTGGCATGCAGACCCCTCTGAGGTGGAACGCAACGCCAGCAGTTAAACCAAGGGAATCGTTTTACCACGGGTTGCGGTGGCTTCTCGGTCACTGGCACTTCTGACGCAAGAAGGGGGTTTTCAAAGCATCTGCCCTAGTTTGGAATGAATTCAGGGCTGTCCCGTGGGCACGGTTCTAGTGGAACTCCGGCCAGAGGGGGGGGGCCTGTATGCACGGTTCTGGAAAGGCTCCGGCCCAAACTGCTCCGAGGGCTGAAATTGCCCTTCGTCCTCTTGGTGTGTGGCGGTGCCTCCACGTGGCAGCCTCAGGGGAGGAGCGGCTGGGGGTGGAGGCGGGGTGGGCACCTCCCTGTCTCGTCTAGGGACCAAGTGGGGGCAGTGGAAGCCAAAGGGAGCCCCTGAGTGTGCACAGAGTCAGGATTCGGTCACAGCCGGCCCTGGCTCCCGGCCGCTCCCTTTCTTTGCAGAATGGCCCGTGGTCTCCCTACCCTCCCGAGCTGCACGATGCAGGTGGGGGCACGTGAAAATGCCTTGTCACCGTGGCGGGTGGGGGCCAGCCCTGCAGGGTGGGTACCGCTGAATCAGCAAGCCCGTCGCTCTGCGGCCCGTCTCGCTCTGGGGTGCCCTGTGGGGAGCCGGAAGCTGAGGAAGAGCAGAGCCCTGCACAGAGATGCCGAGGGTGGGCTGGCCGGAAGAGGGCCATTTACAGCGTGACCCTTGCCAAGTGCTGGGTTAGGCAGGGACCCTCCTCTTTGGTTCTTGGTAACCAAGAGCGCAGGGCCTTCACCCAGCCAGCCCTTGGTTTGTTTTTAAACCGACGCGTCATTGTCCTCGCTCCTCCTGAAGCCGAGGCCACGGGAGACGTCTGACCTGCCGGGCAAACCAGGGGAGTTGGAATTGCATTTTGCAAAACCCACACGCGTTCCATCGAGCCCTGCTCCTGTCTGGGCCAAACGCCTGTTTTCGACAGTCGAGCGTTCTCACACAACCCCCCATCGTCCTCTCCCGCACACACAGGCTGCGGCCCTGTCGTCTCCATGGTTACCGCAGGACCTAACTCTGGGAAGCGCCTTTCCAAGCGGTCTCCTGCAGCGCCCCAGCACAGATATCTGCACTCGGGGGCTGTTTGCCTGAAATGAGGGAGAGAGGCTTGGGGGGGAGGGAGGGGCGTGAGCGGGTCTCTCGCCCACGAGTCGGCACGAAGGATGTTCAGTGTCGGGTAATTGACTCATCGCGTTGTCCGTGCATAGCTGTTCCATCCGTCGATAAGCAGAGTGCCCACAGCCGCCCTATCGGCCAGGCAGCGTCCGACTCTCTCCTGGGCACGGCTTGCAGGGAATTAAACTGCCCTTCCATGTCAGGACAGGAGCCCCGCAGAGCCTGGGAGGCGGTGGGCAGGGAGCTGGGGGACAGGGCCTTAGGCGCCTCTGTCCCAGCAGGTCTTGGTCCTGCTTTCCAGGCAGCTGTAACACCTTGCTCCTTGTTTTAGGGTTCGACAAAGAGACGTCCAAGCAGAAGAAGGACGGGCCCAGCAGCACCCTGGTAAGTGCAGCGTCACCTCTCCTGTGATCTCCTGGGGCTTCCCCCGTGCCGGTGACCTCCCCGTGAAACACGATGATTCACTATGGGCCTGATTCTTCAGCCCTTCCTCACATTCCTTGACTTGAGCAGGGCGAGGCAGAGCTGCCGGCAGATTGAGGTACAGGGTGCACCTCGCTCAGTTGGACTCTCTGGTCCGGTGACATCCATGGACCAGCTGCATTTGCCTGCGAGCGAATGCACGTGGCCGGCTGCCCTCCCCTTGCCGTGCGCGGGGGCGTGGCACGTGGCCTTGTGTATCGCAGGCATGGTTCGACGAGCAGTGCGGCCCCCTCTTAGTCCTGTGCCAAGAGGCTGGTGGGAAGCTGCCGGCCTCGGCTCGTGGAAGCCAGCTCCATTGCTGCCTCCCGACGGACGGGACGGGACGGGGGCCACCCTGGGGAGCTCCCCACGCTCCCATCAGTCGCTCTGCATCCTGCTCGCAGCCTCGTGCACCCTGGCCCTGCGAGGGTTGCCAGGTGTCCGGTATTGGCTCCAAAACGGTCTCGTGGGGGTTTTTTTCCTGCCAGGTTTGGTATTTTTGGTGAAAGTATCTGGCAACTCTAGGCCCTGCTGAGAGCCCAGCAGCGGCGTCGATAAAATCCCCTCCCTGCCGCGGCAGAGCCGAGGGCCAGGGGACGTGCGGGGCCAGGTCAGCTCAGGAGAGGAAAGTGGCCGGCAGATGACAATGGGATTAACCCCAGCAGCCAGCTCAGCGTCCCTGGGGCGGATTTAAGCCTGCCAAGGGCATTAGCGGGGGGGGGGGGGCTCGGTTCTGCGCTGTGCCTTACTTGTAACAGTCACGTTCCGGGGTAGGCGTGTGGAAGGTTAACCGGCTGACTGGTAAGCATACACTTCACTGGCTAGCTGGTTAACCAGAGCGTCCCCCCCACCCCACGGCAGCCCAGCTGCAGGACCGTGGCCACACTGAGCGGTGGTTCTGGAGCAGCCCCCACTGCCTGGGCCAGGGCAGGAGCAGCCCCCGTGGCCGGGTCACCGGTTAGCTGTTCTGGGCGGTTTGCCTGCGGGGCTCGGGGGGTTGGGTACTGAGACCTCAGCTCGGCCAGACAAGTCATGGGCGGTTCCAGGGGGGCTGGCGGCAATGGCTCTGCCCAGCGAGCGCCGGTTCGGAGGGAGCATATGAAATACCCATTGTCCGGCTGCTGCAGCACATGCAAATGCAGAGGGAAGGGGGAGGCCACCTGTGCCCAAGCCGGGAGGCAGCGATTGGCGCCTGTCTGCGCAGAGGGGGCAGCCGGTTGCCAGCTCTGCAGAAACAGGAAGTCGGTGCCCCTCTGCGCTCTAGGGCCGCCTGACCCCAGAGCCCCTGGGATGCCCCCGGCTGGGCAAACAGCGATACAGCGGCTGCCAGCTGTAGCGACTCCCCCGTGGAATGGGAGCAGACGGAGGCGGCTGCAATTAGCAACATGTGGCAAAGCTCGCGGTGCTGGGAGCGGTTTCCGGGGCATGCGGCACAGGGAGCGTGGGGGCTGGCTCCCACGGCGTGTGTGTTAGCAGGAGACGCTCTCGGGGCCTGCCTTCCCGTCGCGGCGCGCGCAGCCGGCTCCTCTTAGAGCAGGCGTCCAGGTGAGGACACCCCCCGTGCGGAGGGAGCGAGTGCCCTTGTGCAAGTCTGCGAGCTGCCCTTTCGAGTGACCGGGGCAAGTGCCACATCCAGGCCCAGCCGAGGGGGGATCCCCCATAGACAGCGGGGCCTGGCGGATTCTGGGCGTGGCAGGAGTGACCAGGTCCGTACCCCCGCCAGCCGCTGCCCCGTTTCCTTCCCCCACTCGCCAGTGCACAAGTTCAGGAGGGCGGGTGCCCGCCCGGAGGATGAATTTGGAGACGTGGAACATCTGGCTGAGCAGAAATTCTCGTCCCTGCAGGGCCATTCTGGATGGGGCGCCAAGGACGGGGCTGCGGTGACGGGGGGGAGCGGCAGCGAAAGCCCCCTGGAAAGCATCTGCCTGAGCGAATCCGACAAAGCCGCCGTGCTCGCTTTAATCCGAGAAGAGGTAACGGCGGCGCGGGGGCGCCGGCTCTGGGCAGCAAAGCGCGACCACGCTGAGCAGAGATTGAGCTCAGCCTGTGTGTGAACCACGGGGCCCGCAGGATATCCTCTCCCAATAACAACCCCGGCAGTCACAGGCGTAGCCGGGACATGGGAGCTAGGCTCCCAGAGAGGCAGGGGCGGAGCAGGGGCTGGGCGAGTCGTAGAGTTCAGGGCTAGGAGGGGAGGGGGGTCTAGTCTGACCTTCTTCGTAGCACAGGCCGTCCCAGTTTCACCCCCTTACCCTGCATGCGGCCCGGAGTTCTGCGCCTCCTGAAAGGCATCCCGGCTGGATTTTGTGTCATCCAGCACCACGTGCGCGTGGCCTGTAATTCCTTGTGGTTTGGTTCCTCTTGGGTGCCCCTGCTATCGGCCCAGCCGCTCTCCTGGCCTGCGGAAGGTGCCTGCCGGGCGATAGAGCCCCCGCCCCTGGCTCACAAGTCCATCGTCTCGTGGCAGAAGCGAGCGGGGGAGTTTTCTGGCTGGGAGCGTAACTAAGAGCTGCACAGATGTTTACTGTAACCGCCCCCCCCCCGCTGTGTCGTGCGGCGAGGGGCTCTGGGGCAGCCAGGGCCCCGCTCGCCGCGTCTGCGTCCAGTGACAGGCCCGTGTGCAGTGGAAACGCTTCGTGCACGTCTGCAATTGGCGCTGAGCCTGTCCAGCCAGCACTGGGATGCAGATTAAATCTAGGCCGGTTGCTGGTAATCTCCTAAAGAGCCATCCCCAGTTAATATCCTAGAACCCCAGGGCAGCAGAGACCTCAGGAGGCATCAAGCCCAGCCCCCTGCCCAAAGCAGGACCAACCCGACTCAATCACCCGGCCAGGGCTCGGTCAAGCCGGGACTGAAACACCTCTAGGGATGGAGATTCCACCCCCTCCTAGGAACCCAGCCCAGGGCTTCCCCACCCTCCTAGGGAAAGAGTTTTTCCTAATATCCAATTTAGAGCTCCCCCCACTGCAACTTGAGACCGTTGCACCTCGTTCTGCCACCACTGAGAACAGCCTCTCTCCAGCCTTCTTGGAACTTGGAATTGAAGGCTGCTATCAAATCCCCTCTCGCTCTTCTCTCCTGCAGACTAGATACGCCCAAATCCCTCAGCCTCGCCTCGTAGGTCATGTGCTCCAGCCCTTAATCATTTTGGTTGCCGTCTCAATGCATCTACATCCTTTCTGTAGTGGGGTGGGCAGCGGCAGCCAGAACTGGACACAATACTCCAGATGTGGTCTCACATGAGCCGAATAAAGGGGAATAATCACTTCTCTGGATCTGCTGGCAATGCTCCTCCTAGTGCACCCCAATATGCCAGTAGCCTTCTTGGCTACAAGGGCGCCCTGTTGACTCATATCCAGCTTCTCATCCACTGTAACCCCCAGGGCCTTTTCTACAGAACTACTACTTAGCCGGTCGGTCCCCAGCCTGTACCAATGCTTGGGATTCTTCCGTCCCAAGGGCAGGACTCTGCACTTGTCCTTGTGGAACCTCCTCAGATTTCTTTTGGCCCAGATATCAGACCATTAGGGTTTTGCATGGGGAGTGGTTGGACTGAATGCCTCTGACTGTATTGTAGGCCCGAGCCAATTCACACAACACGCGCTCAGCCTCAGACTAGCCCCACATCCCGGGAGCCAGTCCGTGTGTCCGGAGGCGGGAGTCAGAGGTTGTGTTTGTTCCCACTGCGCTGTAGATCATCACTAAGGAGATCGAAGCCAACGAATGGAAGAAAAAGTATGAAGGGAGCCGACAAGAAGTCTTGGAAATGAGGTAAAACTCTGCAGCAGCTCTGAGCGACGAGGCGTTCACCCCCCACTTCCTCCCCTGGCATTTCCCCGCCGGGGGCTGTCTGTGCCGCTCTCCCCTGGTGACGCACGTGGTTTGCTGAGCACTGGTGGCAGTGAGCGCACACACACAGGCACGCTCAGGGTGGGAACCGAACTGTCTGTCCTTCCCTGTGCGTGTCTGAGCCCCGGGGAAGGCCAGGCCAGGCCAGGCCAGGCAGGCGGGAGGGGAAGACAGGAGTGACTGGAGAGGTGAGGAGGGGATTGAGAGAACTCAATCTGTTTCAGTGGCCGTACCTAGAGATCCAGAGGGGCAGCCGAGTTAGTCCGTAACAGGAAAAACGTAAAAAACAACCCATAGTCTGGTAGCAGCTGCCCACGAAAGCTCATGATCCCATTGGCATGGTCGTTAGTCTTTAAGGTGCTGCCAGACTATGGGTTGTTTTTTATGTCTTTTCTGTACATAGAGTTTCAGACTATGAGAGCCCTGCAGATCCGCAGGGATCCGCTTTCTATCCATGGGCATCCGCGTCTGTGGCCATGAATATCCAGGCTCCTTTTTGCGGATGTGGATGAAGGCACCAGTTTTGCATCCGCGCTGCCTCTGGAACTGACGTGTGTCAGTTCGGTTCCCAAGCCTTTACAAAGCCTGCTTGGCAATTCACGGGCCAGCCACGGAGCACCACGCAGATCCAAACCAAAGCCTGCCCTGTGTAAATGGCCGTCTCCTTTCCTTCCAGGAAGATCGTGGCTGAATATGAAAAGACCATCGCCCAGATGATAGGTGAGGGCCCCTGGCAGCAGCCGTCACTAGCGGTAGGAAGTCGGTGGCCTCGGGAGGGCTGGTGGGTTGCTGATCACAATAACAATAGGGCAGCAAAATACGGACCCGGTTCCATCAGCCTCGCCTAATTCAGTGCCCATCTGCTGTCACAACCAGGACCGGCCCCTCTAAGGCACCTGCAGGAGAGGCCCCATGCCACCCTCTGCCCAGACTAGCGTCTGTCTGTCCTGACAAATTGTGGTGGGGTTTTCTAAGCGGGAGGGTCCGTGCGTTTTTGTAGCCCAGAGGTTCCTGTCCGTTAAGTCCCACCCCCAGCCTGGCTTTGTACCGGGACGATGCATCGTCCAGCCGAGCTGGGCTGACAGAGGCTCGCCTCTAAGGTCCTCGTCCAGTGGGGATTGCCATCGTGACGCCGGCTGTGAGAATCCCTCCTGCTTGGAATCCAAGCTGGGCCCGTCCCACAGCAGCGACCCCATGGCCAATCCAAGCTGGGCCTGTCCCACAGCAGCGACCCCTGGGCCAATCCAAGCCGGGCCCGTCCTACGGCAGCGACCCCTGGGCCAATCCAAGCTGGGCCTGTCCCACAGCAGCGACCCCTGGGCCAATCCAAGCCGGGCCCGTCCCACGGCAGCGACCCCTGGGCCAATCCAAGCCGGGCCCGTCCCATGGCAGTGACCCGTGGGCCAGTCCAAGCTGGGCCCGTCCTGTGGCAGTGACCCCTGGGCCAATCCAAGCCGGGCCCGTCCTGTGGCAGTGACCCGTGGGCCAGTCCAAGCTGGGCCCGTCCCGTGGCAGTGACCCGTGGGCCAGTCCAAGCTGGGCCCGTCCCATGGCAGTGACCCGTGGGCCAATCCAAGCCGGGCCCGTCCCATGGCAGTGACCCGTGGGCCAGTCCAAGCTGGGCCCGTCCTGTGGCAGTGACCCCTGGGCCAATCCAAGCCGGGCCCGTCCTGTGGCAGTGACCCGTGGGCCAGTCCAAGCTGGGCCCGTCCCGTGGCAGCGACCCCTGGGCCAATCCAAGCCGGGCCCGTCCCGTGGCAGCGACCCCTGGGCCAATCCAAGCCGGGCCCGTCCCGTGGCAGTGACCCCTGGGCCAATCCAAGCCGGGCCCGTCCCGTGGCAGTGACCCCTGGGCCAATCCAAGCCGGGCCCATCCCATGGCAGTGACCCGTGGGCCAGTCCAAGCTGGGCCCGTCCTGTGGCAGTGACCCCTGGGCCAATCCAAGCCGGGCCCATCCCGCAGCAACAACCCCTGGTCCGTGGCCCACTTCAGCAGAAGAGGTTTGACCTAAATATAATTTGCTCCTACTTGACAGAAGATGAGCAGAGGACAAGCATGGCCTCCCAGAAGAGTCTCCAGCAGCTCACAGCGGAGAAGGAACAGGCCCTGGCAGACCTGAACTCCGTAGAAAGGTCCCTGTCGGATCTGTTTAGGAGATACGAGAACCTGAAGGGCGTTCTGGAAGGGTTCAAGAAGGTCCTTTACTCTCTCAGGAGACTTGCTTTCCTCTTCCTTGTTGTGTCTGCTGTGCTGTCTATCTGATGCCCTGCCTGTGCTTTCTGGTTAACGGGGTATAGAAGTGTAACCGCCGGCAGGCGCGTTCGAACCTGGGACCTTAGCGCAGGGGCCTCTACAGCTACACGCACAATATCACTGCTTCTTGTAATACTGTTCCAATCACTTGAACTCTCCGACGCCCCTTTGAAACAGGCTCCTCAGCAAATTCGGGCCAATAACAGATTTCTCAATACACTGGCAAGTCCAAGATATTGGGGGGAGGGGAAGAAGAGGGGAAATTGTTTCAGCTTAGACTGAAAATGAAAATGTTTGAAATTTTCAGCAAATCAGAACGCAAAAAAATGGTTTCAGGTTGAACACCACGGTTTGATAGGGAGCATTTTAAAAATAAAATTAAAGGACATTTCTAAGGTAAAAGCCACCCTAAATAAAACCCATCAGGCTGTTTTATTCAGCAAGTGTTGAAATTAAATGTTTTATTTATCTTGATTTTTTTTTCATTTGAAACAACCTGGCAAAATGGACCCACATTTGCAGATTGGTTGAATGTCGCCCAATCTTCTTTTTTTTTTTCACCAAAACCAAGTTTCAGTCCAACCATTGGCTGGCTCTGCTCCTTGCCCTTAGCTGAAGGATGTTTCTGGGCTTGCGGTTTGTGATGAGTGAGCAGAGTACCTGGCTGTGGGGACGATCAATGTCACAGGAGCTCAGTGATGGGCGCTGCCAGGGCTGCTCTCAGCACAGAGCTGGTTCCTCTTGATAGATTTTACAGTCACGTTCTCCCAGTCCTCTGGAAGCAATAAACCGTCAGCGCGGCCGAGCGGCCCATGCAAAAAGCTGGAGCCAAGGCAGACAGCGGGTCCGACTCCTGCCTGCATTACCGGAGAGGTGGGGAAAGGCCTCAGCACAAATGAGCAGCCTGCCGAACGGATACAAATGCTTTGGGATTTCCAGCTGGGAGGCGGTTTTGCAGTTCGCATCAGCGCAGAGCAATGTGCTCGCTGCATTCCCAGAGCGTCCCCCTGACTTTGCACTCTCGTTGTCCAGAACGAAGAAGCTTTGAAGAAATGTGCTCAGGATTACTTGGCCCGAGTCAGACAGGAAGAGCAGCGATACCAAGCCCTGAAAATCCACGCGGAAGAAAAATTAGACAAGTAAGAATCCCGGGTGAGGGCGCTGCAGAATGCCGACCAATTCGGGGCGGAGCTGCGGGAGAAACCAGAACGAGCTTTCGTTTGAATCCCCCAATCTGGTGTCTAAGTAAAAAACCCAGGTCCCCCATTTGGGTCAGGGTCCCGGTTTGACTTGGGGTTTAAACTGACGCTATCCCAGTCGAAGCAGTGGGACTTGGGTGTGAAAGGGGCGTATTGCGGTTCAGCTTGAACCTGTAACAACCAACTTCAGCTACTCTAAGAAAAGCTGCTCCGAAACTGAAGCCGGTTTGCCCCATCTTGAATCAACCACTTTAAAAACCAATGTAGGTTAAACCCCCGAGGCCTTTCCCGTGTGGACAAGGCCTCAGAATCTGTCGCGCCTGGGGCCGGCAGAGGGCCTGTCGCTGGCTGCTGGACTTGGTGAGGTTCCCGTGGCCCCGGGAGGCGCTTAGCTAACTCCGCTGTGGTGCCGTGCAGGGTTACTCGGCTGGGCTGCGGCCGATGCGATTAACCCTCTGTCTCTCTCGCCCCCGCCGTAGAGCTAATGAAGAGATCGCTCAGGTGCGCACCAAGGCGAATGCCGAGAGCGCGGCTCTCCACGCCGGGCTCCGCAAGGAGCAGATGAGGGTGGAGTCGCTGGAGAGAGCCCTGCAGCAGAAGGTAACGGCCCTTTGGCCCTGGCCCCCGAACTGGGGTTCCTTTTGCCATTGAGTTCGGAGCGCTCGGTGGCCTCCTGCCGCTTGTGGGTGCACGGCCCCGGCCGCAGCTGGCGGGCGAGAGAGAAAAGCTCCCAGACAGGCACGGGGGCCCAGAGCTTATGGGCCGTTCTGTGGAGCTGGAGAGCTCTGCTTGGCCATTAGGATCCCCCAGGATCAGGCCCGCAGTCGAGCGGGGGGAGGGGGTAACTGTCCCAGGGCGCACGGTCCCCAACCGCCGCCGCCTCCGCTGCTTTGGTGGCAGCAGTGGCTGGGGCACCGGCCTCTGTAAATTGCTGCCAGAGCCCCGTGCGGCTGCTCCCGGCAGCCCTGCGTATTCGAACTCAAGCTCCGCCCCTTCTGCCCAAGGCCCCGCCCTCTCTGGCGGCGCCGAGCCAGGACCCCTTCCCCCGCCTGGCCCAGGGGCTCAGCGAAGCTGTGGGCTGTTTTGGGGGGCAGACCTCCACCATCGCTCTAGGGAGTGTCTCTGGGGCGTGCGGGAGCGCCTGGCTGCTCGAGGGGCTGGCGGTAGAGGGATGAGTAGCCATGACCCTGTGGTGCCGGAGGGGATGCCCTGGACTCTCGTGCCAACGGCAGAGCAGTCGCGTTGGCCCTGGCAAGCTGCCCCCGAGGGCCCCGATCCCTGCAGAGCGTCGGCAAAGGGGCAGACTGGCTGGGCCCCACGGTCCCTGCTGTGCGCATGCTGGTTTGTGTGTGTCACCGCTGGGGGGATCCTGCCCGGGCTCCAGCGCCGCATCTCCCTCTGGCCGCTTGTCTTTCAGAACCAAGAAATTGAAGAGTTGACCAAGATCTGCGACGAGCTGATTGCAAAGATGGGAAAGGCCGACTGAGCCGGCCGCCCTGTCTCCACACGCTGCCCTCGCCTGCTGCTTTGGTACCGTCAAGCACCTTGCCTTGTTCTCCCCGAGCACAGAAAAGCACATGCCAACTTCCTGCCCCTCCCCCAGCCCCGGGGCCGGGCTGGCGGCTCAAAGCGTTCTAGTCCCGGCGCTTCCGAAGGTCGGCGGCCCCTGGGTTTAGGGGGGAGGACGTGCAGGACGTGCAGTCCTTTCGGCGTGGCCAGCGCCCAGCCCTGCAGACAGCGCCCCCGTGGGGCCCGTGGACTCCTTCTGGGGGCCCGTCCTTGCAGCTAGGAAGCTGGTGCAAGCTGAGCCTGTCTGAGAGCCGGGCTTTTTCATTGGTCAGTCCATCGGGCATCTAGCTGGCGGGCGCCTTCCTCTTAGAGCCGATGGAGATTCCCGCAGGCGCGGAGACCGGCCGGTGAGCGCTGGGCCCTGCGGGGGGACGGCTCTGCGGGGTGTCTGGGACAGGAGGATGAGGGGGTTAAAATCAGGGGCCTTTGATGGAACCTCCCCGGTCTTAGAGCTTGTGGTGTGATTGCCTGGCTCGTGCTTTGCCCCCAGGGGGCTTGATTCATTTCGGGTGCTGCTCGTGCAGGGGCGTGGCAGAGCGAGCGCTGGTCCCTGCCCTGCCAGCAGCGAGGGGGGAGCCCGGGTGTGTCTCTGGGTGCGTCGGGGCTGCACCCTGGGGTGTGGCTGCCGCTTGGAGACGGGCCTGCGCCAGCGCGGGGGAAAAGCAGCGCAGAGGCAGCCGCGGGGCCAGCAGGTCCCCCGGAGCGTGTCCAGTCCCATGTGAGCGCGGGCGAATCCCCCCTCCCCGCGCAGGGCAGGGCTACCCCTGGCCAGGCCACGTGCCGCAGGGTCTGTCCCTCTGCGCTGACGGGCGGGCGGATGCGGGAAGCTGCTTTGCACGTCTCCCTGGGGCCTGGCTCTGGCTGCCCTCCAGCACCGTCAGCTCCTGATACCGACGAGCCGTGTTTTCAGTGGCTCTTGGCTGTTGGTTCAAAGTGCTGCTGGGAGATTAGCAAAATGACCCGGCCCCTTGGGGAGGCAGGGTCAGGCCTCAGGTATGTGCGTGGCCAATGCCCCGCAGTCCTCCCCAGCCGGTACAGAGCCACGCCCTGGGCAGTGTCTGCTCTCAGCCACGCCAACGACTCAGAAGCTAGTACAGGCCAAGTCAGCCGCAGGCAGCTGTTAAATAAACTCGCAGACGCTAACGGGCAGGAGAGGAGTCTCACCAGCCAGGCAAGCACAAGGCTCCGTGGCGCTGTCCGCTGCATTTGCTGAGGCACCTGTCGCCCTGCAGCAGAGACCCCGGGTTCTGCGGGCGACGGAGAGTTAACGCTCCGTGATTGGGTTTGCACCCTGTTGGGAGGCGCTCGCCTGGCCCGGTGCTAGCGATGAGTTTTACCTGTTTGCGCATCGGCGATGCTCTCCCGCCCCGCGGAGCCGCAGATGGCCCCGGCCCTACGGCGCCCCCGGCCAGGCCCACAAGCTGTTTGAACCGTTCTGTCCGGGCTCACGTCTCTGGATCCGGCCATTGGGCTTTCGCACCGTTTCTCGGGGGCTTGTGCAAACCCGGCCTGCCCTCCAAAGAGCCGCTGCTCCAGACCACAGCCTGGGCAGTGCGCGGGGAGTGCCGGCGCTCCTGTGGGACAGTCCGCGTGGCCCCGGGGGACGTCTCGGCCAAGGGAAGGTTTTGCTGCTTTGGAGCTGAGCTCTAGCTAGCGGCAGGTGTCCAAGTCTGGCAAACCTTAACCTTTCGGCTGCCCCGATTCACGACACCACCAAACTCCTCCGTTCTCTGCTTCCTCGCGTGGCGCATGCAGAGCACCCGTCTGTTTCGATGGGAGCCGGGGGCTCAGTGGGTTTTCTTCGCTCTTTATGTGGAGGGAGAATTTATTGCACATTTAACATGCTCAAGAAGGTGGCTGCCTGGCCCTCGCGCACGAGTAGCTGATGGGGCCTGATTGGCGTGCCCCTTGGAAAGGGGGTCTAAGCCCGCTGTGCACGGGGCTAGTTCCAGAGGCTTTTGCACAGATCCCGGGGTCTTTGCATTTCCTTACTCTCATGCTGGTGATTTTTTAATTCTTTCCTCTGGAATCTGGGCCTTGGCTATTCCTGGACCAGCCCGTTTTGGACCTTGATTCACATAATGAATTACCCTGGGCGGTGCCACAGTTCAGGAGTGGCCAGACTGAGGCAGGCCCATTCTCGTTAGCTGATTCATCGCCACGTAGGGCCCTGGACAGGGATGAATAGTAACGACTCTTCCTGGGCAGGGCGCGCTAGATGTGGATAGCGGCAGATAGACCAGTCCCGGGCAGCGCCCAGTGGGTCTAGCCAAACGGTAACGGTGGCTCGGAACCTCGGGCCAATGCAGATTTCACCGATGTGCTCAGAATGCTGTTCTAGCTAACGCGGGTCAGATTGTCACAGAGCCGCTGGGATCCCGGGCTGAACTGCTCCCTGCAAAGCGTCGCAGAGTTTAGAGAATAGGGATGTAATGGGTTAACTAGCTAACTGGCAAGCATTGCCTTACCGGCACGGTTACTGGGATAACCGGTTAACCAGCGCTTAGCCGAGCCAGAGCGGCTCCCTGCCCACACTGCGGTGCAGCGGGCCCTGGCCGGAGCAGCCCCCACCTGCAGTGCACCGTGGGTGGAGTTGCTCCACTGCTACGCGGACTGCACCAGCCCCTCCCACCCCCGCGGCAGGCAGTTACCCGGTTAAACATACAGTTTTACCGGTTAACAATTTCCTCCGGTTTTTACATCCCTATTAGATAGTAACCCAGCTAGCTCTGAATGCAGCTCCAAAACCCGCTCTGAGCTTTTGTAAAACATGTTTCTGCTACCAGATGAGAGAACCCCCGGGACAGACCAGAGTTTGCCCCAAATTGAGAAGAGCGTTCTTAATAATTCATAAAAATCCCTTTTATGCTTGAGGCACGAGACGGCAAACGTCCCCAGCACAATGTAAATGCTGCACGTCCGGGTCAGGCTTTGTGCTGAGGAGTAGTTCGATGTGGTGTGTGCCCCGCACTGTGCCCTGCGTCTGTGCTGAGAGAAGTGAAACGACACAGCTGCATTCACCATCTCCCTGGGGCCGGGAGGGACAGACACAAAAGCCGGAAAGGTTCGCTTATTGAGGGCTCACGTCCAGCCTCCTGCACACTAGCGTGCTTGGAGGGACCTGTCTCTGTGCGGGTTTGCTAGTTGCTCTGGATGAGGTGACCTTGCAGAGGGGTTTGGATAAACTCCAGAGAACACAGGTCCCTACAATAGTCGCGAGTCTCAGCATCTGCACAGGCCTGTAACTTGCCATTTACAAAATAAAAGTTTAACAGCCCCCCCCCCGGCCTGCAAAGGTGAGAGAGCTGCAATGCAGGACAGCCCGTGGTAGTGATCTGATTGGAGAGTGTTTTCCCAGTTGTACCTGGCCCCCAGGGCACCGTCAGTGCACCCACGGTCTGTCTCGGAATGTTGTTCCGTTTCTGGGCCTCTGTGGGCAAACGAGATTCCTAAGGAATGATTTGTTAACTATAATATGGTTCGAGTCACATAGGTATTATGGTTATAGTTGTATATAATGGAGGATGTATGGATCAGTGAGAGTTTTATTGTGTACGGGGGTAACGGCAACACTCGAGCTTTGCTGAGTAATTCTGACAGGCGTCTTGTGAACACAAAGCTCCTTCCCAAATCAGCAAGCCAAGCTGCCTTGCTAAGGCCCGGACACTTGCAAATGGCCATGCACCAAGTCCAAAGCATGATCTCTCTTTCCCTCGCCATCCCCTTGAACTGTCAGAGGCGCCTGCCTGTCAAACGATTAACGATTAACGTTGCTTCTACACGTGTACATTTGCCAGTAGATCCCTTGTCTGCAATGAAGTGCCAATTAGTGACCATCCCAACTGCAAATCTGGTCCCACTGCATTCCTCATCCAGCCTCGTCCCTCCCCGAGGCAGGAAAAGGAACTCTGCATTGACTACTATCAGGATTGCTTTGTACTGTGTATGTATCTGCCATCTGCATACATTTTGAATGGATGAGAACTTCCCTTTTATATGTCAGGTAAATATTTGTAAGAGTTCTACTCACACAAAGGAGATTATAATAAGGATTACTAATATATTTTTTCCATGTTTCATTGCCTGAATAAAAACTGTATTTACCATTGTTGATGCTTTTCTTGTATTAGAATCATGATTCTTGTATGTGGAGCGAGGGCCCGAGTCTAACCTCACGTATAGCAGGGGAAGGGTCACTCCCTCGATTTCAGTGCAGTTCCTCCGGATTTTCACCAGTGCAAATGTGATCAGAATCAGATCCTGAGGCTGACTTTTATAGACACCAAAACTCACCAAAAATTCATTTTAAAGGTATTAATATCCAGTGCCTTCGGGTCATGTACTTTGTCGTTTCATGCTCGTTTAAGGGGATGTTCTCAGTTCAGCTTATTTTGGGGGTTTACATGGTGGCATACACTTGGAGCAGGCTGGCTGCAGAAGGGAGGATAGAGGGTTGTAATCAGATCAGGAGATAGGATTCAGTGCTAACCCCAGCTCTGATACTGATTCCTTTGATGGCCTCAGGTAAATCACTTAACCTCTTCTCTTTAGCTTCTCCATCTGTAAGAAGGCGGATGTTTTCCAGCCTGACCTGTGAGGGTCTAGGAAGCCTCACACAATGTAGATGCCCAGTGTTAACAATAATTACTGTTAATCCTCAGGCTGGGAGATTTGGATGGAGGATTTGGGACCGGGAGAACTGGATCCAGGCGGAGCTCCATCAAACGGGAGGAGGCGAGTTCCTTTTTTTAGCACTGTCAATCAGCTTTATCGGTATTTTAAACCCCCTGCAACGTCAGTGCTGCTGAAGCTAAGAAGCATTCTATACACAAAAACCGAGACTCTGCTGTGCCCGACCGCGCTGCGTTTTCAGCAGCTCGGTTCCCCTTGCTGGGACAGAGCAAGGACGTGGGAATTGCAGGCAATTGCTGAACTGCTAAGTGCCCTGCTGGTTTGCCTTGCATTCCCCTGCCTCTCCCGTCTGAGAAATCCCTGCACCCTCCCAGACTGGAAACAAGCAGGAGGGGATGAAATCCAGTATGTGCAGGCTGAGCAAGGGGAGGTGCATGTGAAAGGGATGTAAATAAACGGTCCTGGATACTCCCCCCCAAGCCCCGTGGGAGGATCTCCGAGTGCTTTGGCAAGGGGAGAGCAGGGGGACTGGCCCCTCCTGGAGCCGGTAGGAAAACTGAGCCGCAGAGTCGGTCCAAGGTCACCACGGTGCAGGTTAGCTTGAGTATCCTGTCTCCGAATTCCCCGCATGAACCAGCGTCTCCTGAGCACGTCAGTGCAACCTTGGCCCGGGGGCAATGCAGATACCGGCAGGGAGCCTTTTGCATTCAGCGCCGCCTGGGGGAGTGTGGTTTGATAAGCTGGACATGGTGTGTCTGAACGAGCCTGTTTTCACCCACCTCCTGCTCCCTCGCTCAAAGGAGAAGCATCCGCACGGCGCTCACTACAGACGGGACGGGACTTGTTCAAGCCAGGCACAGCGTTACTATTGGGGGGCATCACGTTGCCTGTATCGATGTAACACCCGCCAGGGAGAACCAAACCTGCAGCCCCTGGAACTCAGGGCGTGAGCCTCTGCAGCTGGAGCTCAAAGCCACCTGGCTCCCTGCTAAGGCTGCAGGGCAGACGCCTCTCGCTCTGTCAGTGGTCTCAGGGCCACTGCGTGGGCCAGCGAGCCACCCCCTGTCGGTGCGTGGGACATTCTACTGGCAGGCACGAAGACAGAGCATCTGCCCCAGGATAGTGTGGTCAGGTGCTTTGCTAGCAGCCAGGCCCCTCCAAAGCCACCCGTGGGGCATTACGTACATCACGGAGGCCACGTCTTCAGTACGCAGATGGACACTGCTGCCATCGAGCTTCTGAAGTTCGGTTTAGTGGGTCTAGCACAGGGCTACTCAACCGTGGAAGCCCCGGGGGGCCACAGCACACACCGAGGGCCACAGCTTAGGTGTGGTTGCATAGATATGCACATGCATATGCAGATAGCTTCTTTCACCCTGGCGGGCATGAATACAAAGCACTTCCCACAATGCCCCGGGGCTCCTGGCACCTCCCTGGGGGCTAGAAACGCCGACACCCTGCACCTGTCTGGTCCAGCCGGCCTGTCCGCTGGCGTCTTTCAGTGCTCACCCCGCCTGGGAACCGCCTCGCCATTGGGGAGCGCGTTCCCAGTGGAGGCCACGTTCAAAGGATCCCACCCACGGGCCGTGTGTTGAGCCCCGCGTGAACCCAAACCGCCCCGCGGGCCGTGCGCTGAGTAGCCCTGGCCTAGCATTTGTCCTGTCAGCCTCCCGCTGTGGAGACGGCGCGGAAACTCGAAAGAAGGTGCCTCGACTCCGCCGCGTAATTGCCACAGCCGGAGCCGAGTGTCTGGGTCGGACCGTCCTGAGCAGCGGCCCTTCCTGATTCGCTCATTCGCAGGGTAAGAACAGCCTTGAAAACCAAGTCCTGCCTCGGGAGGCCCGGAGCACGGCCACCGTCACCCGGCTCCGGCTGTAGGCCTGGCAGTGCCCTTGGGTTCTGCAGCCTGTCCCAAGGGCTCAGAAGGTATTAACCACCGATTGTGCACTAAGCGTGTTATCCCCAGACAGCTGATCCAATCACGCTGGTAGATTACTTGGAAGACCTTAATACAAACCAGAAACCGTCCTGAACGGTCCAGAGACCCGGCAATGGCGGCGATGAAGACGCTCCTGGCCCTGGTCATATTCACCTCCCTGGCGGCAGAAAGTAAGTTGAAATGGTATGGGAGACGTAACCGCTCTCGGCACAAACTGCAGGGTGTCAGCTGCCAGGTGGCGTGTCAGTCCCGTCTTGTGTCCCGCTGTGTAGCCGTGTAGCGTGTCACGTCGCCTGTCGGACAGCGCGCCCGGAGAATTCCCATTGTGTAGGGCAACTAAAATGATGAGGGGTTTGGAATGGGTCCCATATGAGGAGAGGTTAAAGCGACTGGGACTTTTCAGTTTAGAAAAGAGGAGACTGAGGGGGGATATGATAGAGGTCTATAAAATCATGAGTGGTGTGGAGAGGGCCGATAAAGAAAAGTTATTTATTAGTTCCCTAAATAGAAGAACTAGAGGACACCAAATGAAATTAATGGGGAGCAGGTTTAAAACTAATAAAAGAAAGTTCTTCTTCAGACAGCGTGTAGTCAACCTGTGGAACTCCTTGCCAGAGGAGGCTGTGAAGGCTAGGACTATAATAGAGTTTAAAGAGAAGCTGGATAAATTCATGGAGGTTAGGTCCATAAAAGGCTATTAGCCAGGGGATAAAATGGTGTCCTTGGCCTCTGTCTGTCAGAGGCTGGAGAGGGATGGCAGGAGACAAATCGCTTGATCATTGTCTTCGGTCCACCCCCTCTGGGGCACCTGGTGCTGGCCACTGTCGGCAGACAGGATACTGGGCTAGATGGACCTTTGGTCTGACCCAGTACGGCCGTTCTTCTGTTCTAAAGTGTGTCCTCTTTCCGGGCTGGAGGGGAGACAGCCCTTCACACTTTCTTCTCCGGCACCGTTGGAAGGCGGCGTGAACTCCACTGGAAACGCCGGAGCCAGCGTCTCTGAAGAGAGGTGGCCGGTTCCTGGTGTTTGGGGGGCGGGTTTGTTCCCTGAGGGGGGGGGGTGCTCGTTGCCAAGATGCTGGGTTCGAGTTTCAAACTTGGCTCTTCGGTGTCATCCCGTTGGAAAGCAGCGTGTGCGCAGGCAGCCCGAGAAGCGGTTTTGCTGCGCCAGGGGCTGTGCTCTTATGCGGGGGGTGTTACGTGGGGCCCCTGTGGTGCAGGACGACTGGCTGCTGGGCGACGGAAAGGGGGGGCCCAGCAGCTGACGTCGGCCCCTTTTATTCACTCACTAGAGGCTGTTCTGCACTTTCTCCAAGGATGGTTTCTCCTCCCAGCTGGCGAAAGCTCCTTGTGCCTGCTCCTTTCCCATGCGGGTAGCGACCGGGGGGAAGGGGAGCACTCCTTCGGCTGCCTGGATGGGGCTGCAGTCAGCCCGGGGGGCCAGGAGAAGCGGTGACGCCGGGGGGGATACGGCTCAGAACCCAAGAGATGGCTGGTTTGTAGGCAGGGAACAGCTGCAAATGGGGCCAGAACGGCTGAGAGCACCACCAGCCCCCCGGCAGCGCTCAGAAGGGAGGCAGAACCCGCCGCTGGAGACTCCTTCCTGCCCGGAGGGTCGCTCCGGCTGGGAATTGACTGGTAGAAATATCCTGATTTACAAGGGCCGGCTCCTCTCACCCAGCCAGGGGCGGGCGCGATCTCTGCCGTGGGTGGGGCCAGCATAGAGCGGGATCCCCCTGCTCCTAAACTGGCCAGTGACGCGAGGACATTGTAAAGGGGGGTGTTGAAATCCAGCCGCATTACTCGGCCCCCCCGAGGCTGGGAGCAAAGCTCCGGCAGCTGGGAGGCCGGGGCAGGGCTGGCAGCCGAGGCCCCTGGTGCGTGGGGCCAGCCTGCAGCCGGGACCCTGGCAGACGAGGGTGCCAGCAGACACTGCCCCCCGCGGCGTGCAGAGCCCAGGCAGCTGACACCTGGGGCAACAGCTGGGACCCGGCACCCAGGGGATGGCAGAAAAGCCCCAGCATGGGGGGTGGCGTCTGGGAGGCTGCGCCCCTGCTCCCTGCCTGCATCCTGCCTCTGCAGCCGGGGGCGCATGCGGGGGCGGGGGATGCAGCGCGTATCCGGGGGCCAGGCCTCGCCTGTGCTGCCCTGTCCCACAGCGAACGAGCCAGGGATTTATTAACTGGAACGTGCTGCTGCTTTCCCGGGGGGGGGGGGGGGGGGGGCTGGTCCTGGCTGGACTCTGGCCGGGGCAGCCCCGCTCCCCCGGGAAATTTGGCCCTTTGCTCCCCGGGAACAGAGCAGCAAACCCAAGCAAGCAGCCAGGGGCTGTTCAAACCCAGCCGCCCCCCCCCCCCGGCCCCCCGTGGTCCCCACAGCTCCGCTTCTGGCCACTAGACGGCTCTGTTCAGCTGAGCAAGCGGGGCCGGCCGGGCGCAGTGGGGCACACGCCGGGCTGCCGGGTCGGGTACCTGGCGAACGCCCGTGCAGCGGGGCGATGCTCCCCCGTCACACCCTGGGCCGAACAGCGCCGAGTGCCATCGCTGGCCCCCATGACGGGAGCCCCAGGCACTTGGGTGGGTGTTTTACCCTCTGCCTGATCCCCCAGCGCGAAGGCGCAAGGCGCTGCACACGACAGAGCTGCGATAGGTCAACGCGCAGGGCAGGCCTCGTGCAAGCGGGGCCGCCATTGGCGTTATGGACTTAAGAGCCAAGCCAGCTGCTCGGGGCCCCGCTGGCAGGCGCGGAGAACGCTCTGGAGGCGGCGTTCCCAGCACCGGCGGGGCGCAAGGCCGGAGCAGCACTGGCGGCTGGCAAGGCCGGGGGGGCTTTGCTCCTAGTCCCCGAAGCAGAGCGCCCCAGCCCTTGGCACGTCCTCCTCTAGCGCAAGGCTTTCCCCTGTGGACGGCCCCGGCAAAGCCTGACCGCGAAGGGCGGGAAGGGTCCCCAGGCACTCACAGCAGCGTGTCAGGGCAGTGTCTCGCCCCGTGGGACGCGTACCCTCAGGGCTTCTCGAAAAGTCTGGGGGGACGCCTGCACCACTGCAATTTGGAGAAAACTGAATTTTGGTTTTCAGTTTCACAGCGCTGGATTATTTTTGTACTTTTTACACTCAAAAATGTCATCGCCCACCCAGCTACAATTAAGTTGTTTAAAGAAATGTGTTGCAATGGTAGAAAAATTTGGTGTGTGTCTGAAAACTGTAGGTACTGGGGATACTTATAATTTTTTAAAGCGGTACTTTATAAAAACGGGTTGAGAGACACCGTGTTCTAGCTCATTTCTGAACCCAGTTACAGTCCTGGTGTTCACCACATCCTCTGGCGAGGAGTTCCACAGGTTGACTGTGCAGTCGGCATTGGTGGAGGCAGGCAATGAGGCTTGCTGGAGCTAGGACTTCTAAGCCGGTACAGGAGCTCCTGGCAGGCACCTGAAGCAAGCTTGCTTGCTGACACGCAGCACAGTGTGGCCACCTCCCAATACTCCTGCTGCTTAGCCAGCAAAGCCCCGCAGGGCAGGCCGGGCCTCGCTCACTCTCCCCGCTTTGCCCAGGGACAGCGCTCAGGTGTCACAGCTGCATCGCCGCGAGCGAGGCCGACTGCAACCAGCAAGGCTCCCAAAGCTGCCCACAGGACGCCCAGGCCTGCGTCACCATCACTGCCACAGGTAGGTCCCTGCGGAGAGGTACCCTGGCTCGGCGGTGAGGGGCCCAGCGCAAGGCAGGTCACCCCGGGATTATCATTGTGGGCGGGCGCAGGGCTGTGTGTGCTGGGCCTGAATTCTGCCGCTCTCCTTTAGGGCATCCTGCTCTGCCCCCCTCTGGGTGGGGCTTCGTGTGTGTCACGGCTCAGGGTGCTACGAGCGGCAGGGGCGCCGCACTGCAGCGTTCCTGTGGCCACCTGGCTCCTGCGCGGGTTTGCCAGGAACCCGGCACCCCCAGGTACTGCCTGGGAACAGCCGGCTGCCAGCAAAGGAGAAGAGAGATTGAAAAGGGGACGGGAAGGGAGGGGGTGTTGGAGGCCTGAGGGAGCGCTCAGGACCGGGCAGTCCTCCCGGCTGGGGCGCTGGCAAGGTAGGTGGGGGCCCAGGCTGGCAGAAGCGGGTGGCAAAGCTGTGGAGTGAGACAGAGCCAGCTGGGCGGGGAGAAGCAGCTGAGAAGTGGGGGGGGGGATGGAGAGGAGAGAATTGCGGGGGAGGCGGTGGGGGGGGAGCCAAGGTGCCCGAGAACGGGGATGACTCCGGGAAGGGCACAGACAGGCCCCCACGGGGCGCAGGAGCTCGGCTGGGCGGGGGGAGGGGGAGCTCAGAGACAGAACAGGCGACGGGGGGTTATTTTTAAAATGTCCATTTTCGGTTTCAATTGGTTCCAGGGAAAGGAGCAGCAGGTTCCCCAGGGGGACCCTCTGCAGCTGTGCAGGCGGGTGGGGGGGGGGCTGCTCAGAGGCCGGCTGGGCCGGAGGGCGGGAGCGGAGGCTTGGCAGAGCCGGGCTGCAGCCCCCTGCTCCCGCAGCAGCCCTGCCGGAAGGACGCAGCAAAGGCTTCCACGTCGCAGTGAAGGCCAAATGGCAAACAGAAGCCTTGGGCCATCCCGAAAGTCCACAAACCCTGCCTGAGACCTAAATCTCGCATGCGGTCAAGGGGCAAGCTGGAGCAATCTGCTGAAAGGCTCCCGCAACCAAACCGCCGGCGCCCGGGCTACGGGGGCCGCTGAGGAGCTGTGGGAAGGGCTCTAGGGCTGGCCGGCTTTGGCTCTGGGACTGGCCGGCTTTGGCTGTAGGGCTGGCCGGCTTTGGCTCTGGGACTGGCCGGCTTTGGCTCTGGGACTGGCCGGCTTTGGCTCTGGGACTGGCCGGCTTTGGCTCTAGGGCTGGCCGGCTTTGGCTCTGGGACTGGCCGGCTTTGGCTCTGGGACTGGCCAGCTTTGGCTCTGGGACTGGCCGGCTTTGGCTGTAGGGCTGGCCGGCTTTGGCTCTGGGACTGGCCAGCTTTGGCTCTGGGACTGGCCGGCTTTGGCTCTGGGGCTGGCCGGCTTTGGCTTTAGGGCTGGCCGGCTTTGGCTTTAGGGCTGGCCGGCTTTGGCTCTGGGACTGGCCGGCTTTGGCTCTGGGACTAGCCGGCTTTGGCTCTGGGACTGGCCGGCTTTGGCTTTAGGGCTGGCCGGCTTTGGCTCTGGGACTGGCCGGCTTTGGCTCTGGGACTGGCCGGCTTTGGCTCTAGGGCTGGCCGGCTTTGGCTCTGGGACTGGCCGGCTTTGGCTCTAGGGCTGGCCGGCTTTGGCTTTAGGGCTGGCCGGCTTTGGCTCTGGGACTGGCCGGCTTTGGCTCTGGGACTGGCCGGCTTTGGCTCTGGGACTGGCCAGCTTTGGCTCTGGGACTGGCCGGCTTTGGCTCTAGGGCTGGCCGGCTTTGGCTCTGGGGCTGGCCGGCTTTGGCTCTGGGACTGGCCGGCTTTGGCTCTAGGGCTGGCCAGCTTTGGCTCTGGGACTGGCCGGCTTTTGTTTGCCCGGAGAAGCACTACATGGCAGGGCTGCCGGGCAGCTGGCCTGGCTTCACAGGGGCAGGGCACGTGCCGTGCTCAGCAGGGGCTCCTTGCGCGGCGCAGGGTCCTGCTCGTAGGCGCGGTGGTTAGTTCACCACTCTCTGTACCCAGGATGAGGCCTGGCCCAGCCGGCTTGTTTGCGCTGAGACAGCGCTCGGAGACTCGGATCTGTGCTGCCCGAGGGGACCGGCTCTGGGCAGACTTGGCTGACTTCCTGCCTCGCACAGGCCAGACGCTCCTACCCAGCGACTCGGCGCCCAGCCGGAGCCTGTGGGCGAGCTAGAGTTGCTCCTTTAGAGAAGAGCCCCCCCAGACCTAGAGACTCCACCCCACACAACCCACCACGTCCCTAGGCGGGTCGTTCACGGGGCCTGCTGGGTACAGCGCCTCCCGGGACTGAACTGGGCAGGACACCCGGCGGCTTGTGTCACTCGGGTTCCATTCCCCGGGGATGGGCCTGGGCGAGGAGCCGTTCAGCTCCAGCAAGCCTGTGAGCTCCTCAGACGGGTCAGCTGGGATGGTTCCAAGCTCTGTCCCAGATTTCCGGCTGGACTCTCGGCACGGCCCGGAGGCAGGGCCGCATTGTGACTTTCGTGGGCCCGAGGCACTTTTGCCTTCGTGAGCCCCTTCCTCCATTTAAAAAAAAAATTAAAAATTATTTTTGATCTTACTTTAAATACTTCCACATTTTATTTTTTTCCTGTTTTTGGCAAAATGTAATAGATTTTCATGGGCCCTAAAAGTTCATTTTTTTCTTCTGATTTTAAAAGAAATTAAAACATTTTCGTGGGCCCCTAAAAGTCTCGTGGGCCCTAGGCCCTGTCCCAGGGACTCAGCAGTATTGAAGCCCCTGGAGGATGGTGCCTTGTCCTCACTGTGGGTCAGTCCCCCAGCTACTAATGGGGGAGGCGTGTCCCGAGAGAGCACGGAGACTCGTGTCTGAGGTGCTCAGAGTTCGGCAGGGAATGCTCCGGCTGGGTGAAGCTGAGGCTCCTTTCCAGCTGTGGGAGCCACACGCCCCGAGCAGAAGACGTGAAGGCGTTTGTTGTTCGTTCTTTTCGGCTGGCGTATGCAGCAACACGGACAGTCGAATTCAGCTGGTGGAGGGGCTGCTCCTCAGGCGTGAAGGGAGCCTGAACGCCACGGGAATTCCCAAGGTCCCCTCGGGACGCCTGGGGAAACGGGCCGTCCTGCCTCGTGAGCGAACGTCTGTGCACAGACTCAGATTTTTGTAATGGGAATTTGGTGAAAAGTAAAATGGCCCCATTTTCTACTGGATTTGCCCCGGGGGAACGTGGCTCCCCGAGGAATTCCCGAGCTCCGACATCTTCCTGATTGCATCCCAGGCGGAGATGGGTGGAGTGCGCCTCTCGGGCTGCAAAAACCGAACTCGGCAAAACTCCAAAACGTGTTGCTGTTTGGGCGACTGGGCCTCTTCCCAGCAGTTCCCACAGCTATTGGCAGCGCTGAGGCTGGCTTCTGGTTAAGAAGCAGCTGCTGTTGTGGGCCCTGGTAGCATTCTCCGCTTGGCCTGGGATACGCAGCAAGAATGTCTGGCCTCAGAGACAGTCCTTCATGGTGCGCCGTTGGTCCTCCAGAGGCAAGTCTGACGGCAGCAAGACCCAGCTGCCCACAGCCCGGGAGCAGGAGAGGGGTGTGATCGGAAGCAGAGAGCCGGGTCGGGAGGCAGACGGGCTGGAATTCTAACCTGGGCTCTGACACTGTTTCACGGGGTAGCTTTGGCCTTTCAAGCAAGGTGGCCATGAACCACACGTAGCCGCCCACTGCTCAGGGGACCGTGAGAGCTGCTTCGGGAGGACTTTGAACTCAGGAAGTGGGCGGATTATCCCCCTGGCTAGCGGTGCAGCTCTGCCTTGCTGTCTCGGGTATCTGTCTCCTGGCAGAGCATCAGTCCGGGGCAGCGACGATATTTTGACTCCAGTTCTCTAGCAGAAAGGAGCTCGCTCGCCCACCAGTCCCGTAACCGGCTGCCATGCCAGTCTGTAACAGCCTCGCCGCCTGTGTTTCTTTTCAGAGAGCGTCATTAAATCTTGCTCCTACAAGTCCTTCTGCGACCAGGCGAGGCCCCGGCGGGCGAGCGGGGCCACCGTGAAATGCTGCTTCAGCGACGACTGCAACGGGCCCCAGCGAAGCACCAGCGCTGGGACGCGGAACACGGGGGACGCGACCCCGTTTCACTATCCCGTCTTCCTCCCGGTGGCAGTGGTTGGGAGGCTGCTGCTGAGTTCGCTGTGACGCGGTGGCGTTACGAAAGCTCGGCTCTTGCACCAGTAAAGGAAATGCAACACGCCGGGGGAGCTGTCAGACCCGCGTACCTGCGAGCTGCAGTGCTGGCTGGTGCTAAACCCTTTAGCAGCCCCGTTCGCCCTAATTTCTTCTGGCTCTAGCGCCAGGGGGTCTCTGTTTTCTGCTTAAATCGCCAGACAGCCGCCAAATAAACTCAGCAGTGGAAAAGCGCCTTCGCAGACCCTGCCGTCCCTTCCACAGCGAAGTGGGAAGCCAGCCCCAGACCAGGGCCTGGGCCTGCTCTTGAGCTGCTGAGTAACGAGGCTCTCAGCTGGGCCAGGCGTGTCGGAGTGCTGCATGGTGCGCCGCGCCGCACAGCGCTCCTGCGGGGACGCAGACACCCAGGGCCAGGTCTCCCAAGTCTCAGGCCAGGTCTGCCTGGTGGGGGAAGGTCGAATTAAGAACCGTAACTCCAGCCACCTTCATTACGTGGCGGGAGTCGACGTGCCTTCATCTGAGGTTCCCACCATCCCCCTGGCGGGAGGCCGACGGGTGCAAACGCTCACGCCGGCCTCTCTCTCCTTGTAGGAGCAGGACTCGCAGAGTCCCAGGGCGGCAGAGACCTGGGGAGGCACCGAGTCCAGCCCCCTGCCCAAAGCAGGACCAGCCCAACTCAACCAACCCAGCCAGGGCTGCGTCAAGCCGGGACGTAACATCCTCTAGGGATGGCGATTCTGCTCCCTCCCTAGGGAACCCCTCCCAGCACTTCCCCACCCGCCTAGGGAAATCGTTTTTCCTCATATCCAATTTAGACCTCCCCCTGCAACTTGAGACCGTTGCTTCTCATTCTGCCCCCACTGAGAACAGCCTCTCTCCAGCCTCCTGGGAACCTCCCTTCAGGGGGTTGCAGGCTGCTCTCAAATCCCCCCTCACTCTTCTCTTCTGCAGACTAAACAAACCCCAATCCCTCAGCCTCTCCTCGTAGGTCATGTGTTCCAGCCCCTCATCATAAGGCGCCCTCCAAGTTCGATTTAGTGGGTCTTTACTAGACCCACTACATCAAACTCCAGAAGCTCCGATGTTTTCCCCCTAGTGAAGACATGGTCGTAGGCTAAGCGCTGGTCACCCTTCCTTTACAAGGAATCCATAAAAAGGCCAAATATCAGCCTTGCCCAGCAAAGGGCTTGGGCATGACTTGGGGGGTGATGCCCTGGGCTGGATGTTCCTGCTGTCAGGCCTACTGAGGTTGGGGGAGCGGTTTCTCTTTCCCTGACTATATAGATGTGGGCCTGGCCCAGACTAGGAATATCCCCACTGCTGAGGCTGAGCGACTCATGGCCCTGCATGAACTCTGGGTACACTGCCTGGGAGGCTGTGTCCCTGCTGTGCCCCCCGCCGGCCCCAGCCAGATGGCTCCGTGGAGATGACGCGCTTCTTCCGAAGGAGCCTCACTTCTGAGCGCATGTTCCGTGGTCACAGGAGTTCTGTGGCCGCGGGGACTGGAGCACTGACTCTGCTGCGGTGACTAATCCATCGGCTTGGTGCAGCCGGCTGGGGAACGCTCGCTTTCCTCGTCCCGCCCCGCTGCGCTGGGAGCCCGGCGTGGAGGGCGTGTCCTGCGTGTGGCACGTGGCCAGTGTATGTGCTACGCTGTGGCAGCCCTTACTGCCCTAGTGGGAGCAGCCACCCCACTGTGCAGGGCAATACACAAACTCATAGGCCGGGGCAGCCCTGCCCTGAAAAACTATCAGTCAAAGAGCCCAGCAGCTGCCCCATGGCAGAATGCAGCCGCGCACGGTGCAAACAGGGCGACTGGGACAGACCCTTGTGGCTGGGTGGGTATTAAACCCCCGGCTCCTGGAATCATGTTATTTGAGAATCTCGGCTGCTGGTTAAAAAGAGGAATGTTTCTAGACCTCATGATTGTGGGGGAAAGGCTCGAACACGTGACCCCTAAAAGCACCAGCAGGCAAACAGCTCCCCCCCCCCCCATTTATTGTGGTTTAGAATCTCGCGATCTTTAAGCCAGTCTCATGGGGACGGGGCTGATTCACAATTCTGAAGGGGAAGGGGGATGCTGATTTCCAAGCACTTTGGAGTTGGCGTTACTGACAAGGCCACATGTTTTCATATGGGACTGGGAAAAGATGGAGGGGCAAGTGAGCAGGAGCAAGGAGAAAACCCGCCAGCTGCTGTGCTCCCCTGTGTGTCTGCATCCAGCTGTCGGCTTGTCTTAGATTTGGACTTAAGTTCCCTGGGGCAGGCACTGTCGTCTTCTTCCTTTTGTGCCGTGCCTAGCGCGGTGAGGGGAAGCCTGGCAGGCAGGGATAAGGAGGCAGGGCATGGAGTTTGGGGCAGAATAGCCATCCACCAACAGACAGCCAGGGCCAGAGTGACAACCTGCCTCTGGGAGAGCACTGATCAGCGCCTTGCTCCTGCAGCCTCCCATCCCCCGGACCCCCCGACCCGCTCCCGCAGCCTCCCATCCCCCGGACTCCCAACCCACTCCCGCAGCCTCCCATTCCCCGGACCTCCCAACCCACTTCTGCACCCTCCTATCCCCCGGACCCCCCAACCTGCTCCCTCAGCCTCCCATCCCCCAGATCACCCACCCACTCCCGCACCCTCCCATCCTCCTATCCCCCGGACCCCCTGACCTGCTCCCGCAGCCTCCCATGCCCCAGACCCCCAACCCACTCCCGCAGCCTCCCATCCCCCGGACCCCCAACCCACTCCCGCAGCCTCCCATCCCCTGGACCCCCAACCTGCTCCCGCAGCCTCCCATCCCCCGGACCCCCAACTCGCTCCCGCAGCCTCCCATCCCCTGGACCTCCCAACCCACTCCTGCACCCTCCCATCCCCCGGACCCCCCAACCTGCTCCCTCAGCCTCCCATCCCCCGGACCACCCACCCACTCCCGCAGCCTCCCATCCCCCGGACCCCCCAACCTGCTCCCGCAGCCTCCCATCCCCCGGACCACCCACCCACTCCCGCAGCCTCCCATCCCCCGGACCCCCACCCCGCTCCCGCAGCCTCCCATCCCCCAGACCCTCCAACCTGCTCCCGCAGCCTCCCATCCCCCGGAACCCCCAACCCGCTCCCGCAGCCTCCCATCCCCCGGAACCCCCAACCCGCTCCCGCAGCCTCCCATCCCCCGGAACCCCCAACCCGCTCCTGCACCCTCCCATCCCTCAGACCCCCCAACCCGCTCCTGCACCCTCCTTCGCACCCAAACCCCACTCTAAGCCTGCCTGGAATTGGTCCTGCCTGGAATTGGTCCTGCCTCGAGCCGGGGGGTGGACTTGATGACCTTCTGAGGTCTCTTCCAGTTCTATGATTCTATGATTCCTGGCAGCCCCTCCCACTGCAAAGCCTAGAGGGGTGCACAGAATGTACTAGCCCAGGCTCCCCTAGGCTCTGGTGTGGGAGGGGAACGTGGGGAGTGTCATTCTGCCTCTCCACTGGGGGCCACATCAGTGAAGGGTGGGTTTTCTTTTCACTTTTGTGTGACCCCGACTGATTTGTCTGTGGGTCAGCGACCCCCCCCCCCGACCCAAAAACGGTTCCCCGGCCCTGGTTTAGAATATGCCTTACCGACCTGCCCTAACCCATCAGTGCAGCCTTGCGTTTAGCTGTGACAGTCTCAGCACCTTTCCCAGGCCTGGCGATGAGCCGGGTGCAGCTCGAAAGCCTCTCGCTCTCCCTCGCTCCCTCCCGCCCGCGCTCTCGCCTGCCAAAAGGAGTTGATGCAATACACCATAAGGCCTCCCCCTCCCTGTCCCAGCTGAATAAAGGGCATTCGTTGATTGTGCGGGTGTGCGCGTGTATTTACCGAGGGCTACTTGTTCACTCGTGCAAGGGCTGCTTTGGTCTCAGACAGGGAAAGGGTGGTGAATACGTGTGTAAATGTGCCTTTGCACAAGCATTCGTGCTGGATGCAACTGGCCTGGACTCTCCAGTCGAGCCGCAGGAACAATAGCAGGGGGCACGTTTTCCAGGGCTCAGCCCCTGGAATGAAGCTTCGGCCAGGCCTTGGGGCCCAGCGTGCTGCGCTCTTCTGAGAAGCCGGCCACTTAATCTGGTGCCCTAATGAGAGCGGAGTCTGGGAAATCTGGCCCCATGTGACTTACGTGAACAATCAGACCGGGAGTGGGGGGGCAGCAAATACCTGAAACCAGCGTGGTGGCAAATAGCTTGTGAGCATCCCACAGGCAGCGATGCGTCAGCATAATTTAGCCGTGAGATAAGCATGGGTGGAGGCTGAAGGCCCAGCTGGGGAATGCATGCTCCAGCCCCGCCCCTTCTGCCTGAGGCTCCGCCCCTTTCATCCAAGACCCCGCCCCTTCAGTTTCCCTAATCCGTCCCCAGCCCTGAAGCCCAATCCTTCCTGGCCAGCTGGACGGCCGGGGCTGGGGTACCACGGCCCCTGCCCTCCCAGACAGTCGGGAGCGTGGGCAGTTGTGGGAAGGCATTAGGTTTTTCCTAATGTCCAACCTAAACCGTCCCTTGCCTGCATCACCCACCGCCCATGTAGATAAGTCAAACTAAGAAAACTAGCTGTGAAAAAGCCACATCCATCTGTGGATAATCCACCTACAGAGTCTCTGTTCAGCCAAGACATGGTTTACTGAGCATAGTTTGCACAACACTTCTCCTACACAGAAACTTGCATCCTGCCACTGCATTAGACAGACACAGTTACCATGGCAGATGTGCTGCTGTGTGTTTAACAGCATAATCCTGCAGCTGTTTACCGTATTTCTTCAATTGCAGCAAGGGAGGTTTAGGTTGGACATTAGGAAAAACGTCCTACCTGTCAGGGTGGTTAGACACAGGAGTAAATTGCCCAGGGGGGTTGTGGAATCCCCATCCCTGGAGATATTGAAGAGCAGGTTGGACAGACACCTGCCAGGGATGGTCTAGACGGTGCTGGGTCCTGCCGGGAGGGCAGGGGGCTGGACTTGATGGTCTCTCGAGGTCCCTTCCCATCCTAGTGTTCTAGGATTCTAAACACGCCTGGTTTTCTGTGTAACTCATAGTTAGCGTCATGTGCTCCGCCATCCCCAGGGCTGGAGAAGCTGCCCCAAAATGTTTGGGGTACAAAGGACTTTTAAAGAGCCAGAAAACGCCCTGGTGCATTAAAAAGGAGCCACCAAAGCAGAGAGCAAGCGAAGCTGCAGCATTTTGCGCCCACCTCCAAAGACATCGGAAAGGGAATCAGGTAAAGCCCCTCTAGTCCTGACTACACCCCCTTCCCTGGGCAGCCGGCTCGGGGTCTTATCTCCTTGGGCAGCCCATGAAACCCCCGTTTCCCCTGCTCATCGGTGGGCCTGACTCTGCACAGCCCCAGGCCTTACTCTCAGATGCCCTGGGCCTGGCAAAGGCCCCCCGATCTCGCTGGCAGACTCTTCCACCCGCCTTGTGCCTGGAGGAAAGGGCCGCGTAGCGCCGGGGTGGTCGCGCGCACGTCGGCTCTTCCAAAGCCTGGGCCAGGGAGGCAGAGGAGCCATTTTCTGGTAGGTTGGAAGTGGTGCCGGCTGTGACCGGCAGCCGCCTTCCCACCCCAGTGGGGGCACGGAGGCAGGGAAGGGCCCTCCCGGTTTGCAGAGAGGGGGTACGTCTTTTTCAGCCTTGGCGCTTCCACGATGTCAGGCAACCTGCCGTGGGGACAAGCCGCCTGGGGGATTTAGACGGTGCAGCTGGTGAATCTGCCCCCGTGCCCGGCCCGGCGGCGTTGCTTTCCCTGAGCGTGCAGCCTGCTTCCGTGGCACAGCGCGTCTCCGGCCAAGGGCTGGCTTCTGGGGGCCTCAGCGCCCCCCCCCGCGGATGGGAGTGTCACGGAGGAAGGAGGGAGGCGAGGGGGCGCTCTCTGACTGTCACCAGAAGCAGGTGGGACTCAGCCAGCGGGGGGAGGGGAAGCCAGGAGAAACGCGAACACCGCAATTTGAATGATTTGCTGGGGCATGACTAATCCCCCATCGCGGCCCTTGGCGCAGACTCCCAGCCCCCTCGCTGTGTGCAGCCTCCAGGCAGCGGGGAAAGTACCCCAACGTGTCTGACAGGTGCTGCCCCTGCCAGCTCGAGCTAGCTCCCTGCTGGCTTCTCCTGCAGCGCGGCCCGCGCTTGCCATTGCTGAGCGCCAGGGCGCCCCGTGCACGGTCACCTCTGCCTCCAGCCCAGAGCCACATCAGGTGCAACAGCGGGGAAGTCCCTCGGAATGTGGCACCTAGGGTCTCACGTTCCCACAAGCAGCCCGCCGGCACAGCCGTTCGCGCCCGGTGGCATCACTAACGCAGCTGGGGTTCCGTGGCATCTACAGGCCCACAGGCAAAGTGGGGTGTTGCCCACCAAAGCGGATGCCCAAATAACTCAGGGTGCCTGTACAGTGCCCCAGGACTCCCCGTTGGGTCGGTGGGTCCAGAGCAACGTGGCACCCCTCTGAGGCTGTCATGGTTTCCACGAGACGGCTGGGTTGGTGGCAGGGATCGCTCTGACGGGCAAAATACCGGTGACGGGCTGGAACTATCGTCCTGCGATGATGCACCAGGAAGAAAGGAAACCCCCATCCACCCCTGGAGAGGGTGTCGAGAGAAACTTCCCGCCTGATGCCTTTGCCATGGTGTGACAGCGCGTTGGGGTTTTCCCGTCTCCTGCACCCCCATAATGGCACGGACAGACTCCACCAGCCGGTAGAATGGAGGGAGTTTATTGCTCCTCCAGGATACAGCACAGCATGGATGTAATCTGGTTACAGGGCAGGCCTAGGATGCCTCAGCCCCCCTTGAGACGGGGGAGACTGGGCCCCTACATTCCAGCCCCTTTCCCTAGGCTGTCTCCTTCATGCTCCCAGACAGAAACCTAACTCCCTCACTTCCAGCCCTGCCCCCAGCCAGGGCTCCACTCCCCTTGTTCCCATTGTTCCGCTCCCTGGGACATCACTGGTCAGACAGGTTCGAAGCCCCCTCGCATAATGACTCATCCCCTGCCCTGCTGGGCCGTGCTGCAGCCAGCAGCAAGCAGCCAGCAGCCAGTGGAGGTCACTCACAACCCAAGCCTAGCAACCAGCAAGGTACCCCCACTACGTCACACATGGTCACTGGGCAAAAGCCAGCATCAGCGGCTGGGACGGTCAAACTGCTGGAGACTTGCTTGTTACAGGTAATCTCATGTAACAGGCGCTGGAAACATGGCACTGTGGGCCCTCTGGGTGCAACCGTGTGTGAGGCTGAAGTCTTAAGTGGCACCTAGGCCTTTTGCTGCTCCGCTGGCTAGTCCTGGACTATTGCACCCAGCCAGAAATACAGGGGTTTTATCTTTGGGCTCTGCAAAAAGGGGGCTTCTTCTCCAAGAGCGGGACTCTGGCCTATGTTTCTGCAGGAATTTGCTACCCAGTTCATCCCTATTCAACGCAACACTCCAGCACGTGGTGAACTTTAAGCACAGGCTTGGTGCTGAATAGGGATGGGCTTATGCACGTTTAAATGCTCTGACCTGGGCCCCTGCTGCTGTGCCTTCTGGCACACCGTTCTGCAGCGGGTCAGTGCCTACTCATCACGGCAGCCAATGCGGTTTTTATCTGCCTCCCAGAGGAAGTGCAGGCCCCGAATATGGGCAGACAACAATGAGCACACGGTTGTAGTAACAGCAGTTGGGTGGTGTCTTTAGCATGGGAGGGAAACAAATTGTTCTAAAAATGGCCCAGACCACAGGAAATGCTCAGGGGTAAAGCAAGTATTTTAAGTAATAAGATTTCATCTAGTGTGTTTCATATAGTGCATCATGTTTTTTTCAAAACGACTGCCCGTTCTTTAAAAACGTTAGCAAAGGGGAGTCAGAGACTCGTACTTGCAGTGCTGGGAAAAGATATCCAGCAATCTCCCCAGAACTGCTAGTGTTGCTCTCTGCAAACCGGCTCTACCGAGAGAGACACCATGTTTATGGCACCGATCCTGCGCATGTTCCCCCGGCAGTTACAGAACCAGGAGCCTGCTGGTAATGGAGCCAGTCCGCTGAGCACAGAAAGGTGCTTTGTCCTAGCAGAGGGGTCTAGGGCGAATTAGGCATTGAACAGCCAGCCCTCTATGTGGCGTATTGCCGTCTGCATCAAAGACCGGGCCAGCGTTTGGGGGGAAGGGGCTTTGGAGACAGGAACAGGCCCGGTGCTTTATGGATAAAGGAACCCAGTGACTCGAACGGTTGTCCCAGGCCTGTCCACTCTAAACCGCATCTCTAAAGGCAAGACTTGTCTCAGGTACCTGGGTGGCAGCGGAGGGTTGTGTTAAGTGACACTAGACCTTGTGACCCTCTGGCTGGACATTTCACTGCTCCCTGCCTTGTATCCACATCGTTGGCTCTTCCACTCCCATTTCCATGAGCAACCATCAGTGGAGCGTTCAGGTGCCGAATCAGCCACTTGGGGCTTTTAGTGACCCTTTGGCCCTGGCTGTGTGTCTGCTCTGGGGGAGGGGTAGCTTGGTGGTTTGAGCACTGGCCTGCTCAACCCAGAGTTGTGAACTCAATCCTTGAGGGGCCATCTAGGAGTCTGGGGCAAATCTGTCAGGGATGGTGCTTGGTCCTGCCATGAGGCAGGGCCGGACTGAGCCATTCCGGTGCCTGGGCAGACAGTTTAATTGCGCCCTGGGTTGGGGGAGGGCGCGCGGAGCTGGCAGTGGCAGGACACAGGTGCCTGGCCTGGCCTGGCTACCACCGCTGGCGTGCAGCCTGGGGCCGCCCGGGGAAGGCTGAGCCTGGCCGTGCAGGCCCCCGCGGCTGCGGGAGGAGAAGGGCGCTGCTGGCCGGCGCTGTGGGAGTTAACACGGACCTTGCCCCGGGCGGCCGCTGGGAGCTGCTGCAGCCCAGGAGCTGGGTGCGCCGTGCGCCCCTTACAGCTGCCATCAGGCACCCCCCGAAGGTTGGCGCCCTGGGCAGCTGCCCGGCTAGCCCCCACCTTAACCCGGCCCTGCTGTGAGGGCAGGGGACTGGGCTCAATGACCTTCCAAGGTCCCTTCCAGCTCTAGATGGCATAGCTCCATATTCTGATAGCTCTTAGCCACCGGGCCGTGTCGACACAGCTCTGTCGTCAGAAGCCCGCGCGTGAACCTTTGCTGACAAAACACTTCGTCCCCCCACGAGCGGCTTCCATTTGCTGGTGGGAGCGCTCGCCGCGCAGGAGCTGTAGCAGAACTTTGTCGCTGGCAGGGGGAGAGGACCCGTGAGCAACACAAGTATTGTGGCTCGAGGGCCCGTGTCCACACGCTGCCACCCTCAGTTCCCCGGAGAAGGATTTTTTCTGGCTTCTGAGGCACCCTGCTGCTGTGCCTAGGTCCCTGGCGTCAGGGGAAGGCCGGGCCCGGCACAGTGCGGGGCGTGGGGTCTGCACTTTCGCTGGGTGGGATTACTCGTGCGCCTTCGTGTCCTGAGCGCCGAGGCCTCATGATGCGCCAGGACCTACCTGCGGCTCCCAGCCCCAGGAGATACCCGGGCCCCTTGCCAAGCCGCCCCCTTCTGTTCGTGCAGCACAGCAGCAGCGCTCGGGCCGGCGCGGCGCCCAGCATGTTCCGGCAAACACCAGAGACCCAGCGCCCTGGGCCACCCGGGCTGCTGCGCGGCGGCTCTCGGGCCCTCCTGCGTTTGGACACGCACCGCGCGCCGCCAGGAAAGCGCTGGGTGCGGGGTGCGGGCCGGGGGGGGGGGAGTTTGTGCAAAGTTGCACTTTTCTCCACGGGGGTGAGAACTGACTCGCGGACCCCCCCGCCCCGCGGCCTGTGGGTAGGGGGGCGCCGGGCCGGGCTCTGCCCGCTCCGCCTGCCTGGGGCAGCCGCCCGGCCCTGCGCCCGGCCCGGCGCGCACCCGGCGCGCACTCACATCCGGGGCTGGCTCTGCTGCGAAGGCGAAGCGCAATGAACCCGGAAAACCCCGCGCCGGACGGAGCTGCGAGCGAGCGAGCGGAGCGCTGCGCCCGGCTGGCCATGCCCGCAGACGCCGCTGGGTGAGTGGGCCGGAGCGGGCGGCTCGGGGGGCTGGGAGGTCGACGCCCCAGTGTAGCCCCTGCCCCCGGGGACAGCACCGCCGTGGGGCGCGGTCGTGCCAGGCTGACCCCCCTTTCTCCGGGTGGCCGCGATCGGGGAGAGGCTGGGCTAACCCCGGGTGGTAGCGGGGGGGGGATTTCTGGGGCGCCCTGGGAGCATCCAGGCACAGACCCGCTCCTTTCTCAGTCAGACCCGGGCTGTTTGAGCTCCCCCCCCCCCCCCAGGGGGCTTGTCCCTGTGCCCCACGGCTCCCTGCAGACCCCAACCGGCCTTTCATGCCCGGGTATCCTTCGGGGAGCCGGCAAAGGGCCCCCCCCGTTCTGCGTCTCCACGGGAACGTGCCTGGGCATGCCTGCAATTCAGGGTTTGGGGGTTTACGGTGACCTGGTCACAGCAGGCTCCTTGGGAAGGTTTTAATTCAGCCCATGCGCTCTGCTCTGGCTCCTGGCGGAGGGGTTCTCTGTAGCCCTGCCCTGGCTCCCAGGACTTTCCTGGACTTCAGGGGTTGGGGTCTAGCACCCACAAAGGGCTTCCATTGGCATGAATGCGAGCTCCGTCCAGCCTGCGCCGTCCCAACGGACCAGAGGAGTCTCCTGCAGCTCGGAAGCCAGCAGCTTCCCTGTGGGGTGCGGTTACAAAGGGGAAAGCCGCGATCGAGTTGGTTTGAAAGCCTTGGCCTATTGCAAGAACCTTTTCCTAACAGGCCCTGGAAGTTTCACTGCCTGCCTCCCTAGGGACAGGCCTTGGCACTTTCCTCAATAGCAGTGTGTCGTGTTTCTGTGCCCCTCAACCTTCCCCAGCAGAATATTTACGGGTGGGAAGACTGAAGTGGAGAGGCTCAGCGCCACGTTTTCGAGGGTGGCCGCTGGCTTGTGTGTGTGTGCGTTTGTCATTGCCCAAAATGCTGGCCCCAGTGAGTGGAATACGGCCAGTGGGTTGGGGAGAAGGTGGGATTAGAGTTTAGGTCCAGAGTCCCAGTTGCTGGTGAGTTTCACTCGATGGAGTTGTCTCTGGCGGTTCTTTGATGAAGAGGGTGACGCGGCGCTGACATACTTAACCTCTCCACTGCCAGGCCTTCCTTGGGGCAGGGTGATTGTGGAACAAGGACAAATGTTTGGAATGAGCCTGGGTTTTATGGCTGACGCTGTTCCACAATAAGTACATCTGTTCTCCCGCTCGCCTGCCCTTCCTCTGGAAACTGCCAGCACGCTAAGAGTTAACGGGGAGACTTCAATGAAGGTGCATTCAGAGAGCAGAGGTAAACGGAAGTGGGGTTTGCAGATTTGATCGTGTCACAAAAAGGCTAAATGATCCCTTCTCGTCCCGGAGGCTGTTTTCATAACTGTGCGCTCGGTGGTCGGTGCCTTGGAAGGGAAGAGGCTTGGTGGAGGAGGGGTGATAAAGCAGTGGCCCAAGAGAGCCGTGGCATTGAGGTAGCTCTGTGTTATCCCAATAAACTCTTCCGAGAGTGCGGCCGTGGTCTCGGGTCTGTCGGAAAGGCATTGGCCAGGCTGCAGATCCAGAAAGGTAGATCCATGTTGATAGTGATGCTGTTTGCTTGGAGTGGATCCAGCTGAAATGTATCTTGGTTCCCATTGTTTTCAGGGATGCCAGGTACTGAGGCTCTCGCAGTGTCCAGTGCCAGCAGCATACCCTTTTATTGTAACCAATTGCTCTTCCGTTGACAAAACACAGCGCTCCGTGGTGTTATCTTTGGCATTGCGCCCTGGATTGACCTGGCTGTGTCATACTGGACCATCTAAGGGCTTGTCTATGCTGGGACATCCAGCCAGTTAATCCAAATTAACTATTCTGAAGTGGAATAGTTACACTGAATTGAATCCCCGTGTGGATGGTACTGTTTGGACTGAAAGTTGCTTTAATTTGGTGTGATTCACTTTGGAAGTGAAGGGCACTTCAGTTCTGAATCATGGTACAGTAATTCCTCATTTAACACTATAGGCGTGTTTCCGAAAATGATCGTGTTAAGTGAGAACGTGTTACGCCGGGTCAATTTTCCCATTGAAAATAATGGAAAAGGTGGGGGTTGAGTTTCAAGCGGTGGTGTCTGTTGGGACCAGGACATGAGGTTGGGGGAGAAAGGGGGCTGGGTTACAGCAGGGAGGGGAGGGGTTTGGCTCTGGGGAAGGGAAGGGGAGGAGAGGGGAGGGGGATTGGGTTGGGAGTATGCTCCTGTGATGGGTCTGCCGGGACCTGCACTGCGTCCAGCGAGGGGGGGTCACCGAGGAATGGTGCCGTGAGCGGCGAACCCTCTGCTGCTTTGCAGGGAGGTGGGGGAAGCCCTGTGCAGCCACCAGCAACGGGCTAGCTGGGGAAATCGTGTTATTCCAGGGACGGTCGTGTAATTCAAAAAACGATCCCTAAAAAAAAACATGCTATCGTGAAAACGTGTTAAGCGGGCACGTGTTAAATGAGGAATTCCCGTATTCCCACGGCGATTTAATGTGGTTTAACTAATTCACTTCAAATTCCTGCCCTTAGTTAATCTGGATTAATTGTCTATCCACATGTAAACTGGGTGGTTGTAGCTGTGCTGGTCCCAGCACATTAGAGCAGCAAAGTGTGGGAGGCAACATCTTTTATTGGACCAGCCTGGGTTCAAAAGCTGCGTCAGTTCCAAAGCTGCTCTCTCGCCAACGAAAGTTGCTGCAATAAAAGGTCTTGCCCCGCCCGCCTTGTCGCTCTGTCCTCCATAAACACATTCTGTCTCTCATGGCTGCCGTGCGCTGGCACTGTGGGAACATGCGTTTGAAGATTTGTTTTTCTTCTCTTTTTGCACTAAGATGGGCATCGGGAGTGCGGCTGTTCCCTGTTGCGGCGGCGGGGGAGAAAGCGAAGGGGCCATAACGTTCATCCCAGGACACATCAAAGGAGCAGGGTCCCTCTCCTTGAGAACAGACATTGCGGGGTTCAGTTCTCGGGAACTTTGCCCCTTGTAGCCCCACGGTTCGTGGAGTTGACAGTGATGCTAGAACGGGGGTGGAAGGCTCTTCAGAGTCCCTTTCCTTTCTCTAACTCCGGGTGGGGCTGTTTTATTCAGGGGCCAGTGCCGGGCCCTTCTGGTATGCTGGGAGAAATCCCAGAGCTTGATTGTCTTCTGCTTTTTTCCATTCACTTCCTTGCTGGTATCATCACGTTAGCTGAACCAGGCGAGGACTGAGAGTTATGGGGGTGGGGAGCTCGAAAGGGGATGCGTTTATGAATTTTTGCTTGTCTATCTTGAAATGGTGATAAAAGGAAAGAATCCCAGAAAGCAGGAGTTTCATTCTGTGTTGAGTTTAGCTGCGTGTTGACATAAATTGGAACCAGTCATGAAATCCTAAGGGCCTAATTCCACGGCTGGGCTTGGGAAATGCTTTAGAGCGGCGCTAGATTTCAGACAGGCTTCCAGAAATCAGATGCAGACTTCACCCAGGGGTTGTAGCTCCGTGTGTTCAGCGTCGTTCCCCCGCTCGTAAATCATCATGTATGTAACTCAAAGTCTAACGGGACGTGCTCTTCTGATTGCTAGGCCTTCAGGGACTCCTTAGCGGTTCTAAATGATGCTCACTGGTTGTAAAGCATCAGCACAACTCGGTTTCTTTGCCTTTTTGCAGTCAGTTCTCTGCGGCTGCGAAGGTACAGTCGTCCACTGTTGTAGGATACAGACAATAGAAACGTGTGTAATCTATTCCAGCCTGTGTCCTTGCACTAGTGACTAAATCAGCTGTTTGTTCTAACAATCTCCGAATGGAAGTAATTGGTGACTGAGTTCTGGCTGTGAAGTAAGAGGCCTTCAAGTCATTATAGGCTCTACTAGCCTTATCCTGTCATTCTTCCTTTATTAGTGTGTTGTGAGCCAGTGTCAGGGCTGTGAGCTAACGATGGGTAACCGTGGTTCTATGCAAATAGGCCTGCGGTAGGAAATGCTAGGGAAGAACAGATCAACGGTACGTTCAGCTTCTGTTCCCCCTCCAGCAGGGGACGACGCCAGAGTTGAAATATGCAGGCGTGTAGCCTTCCCAGAATGCATCTCCCCGTGCAGCCGGTTGGCCGATTTGTACGTTGTTTGAAGGGGTCAGATACTGCGTGAGGGTTGGGTTTTACAACAAGATTGAACTCTTTTGGGAAAACTCGTCCTGACTCCAGCTGGATTGCCGGAGCTGGGAGACAGGAGAATCCCGCTCATGGTACTGCAGCTGGTTCTAAGGCGGCGGGTTGGGGGGCTGCACCCTCTGTCCGGCAGCATCCTCCCCAGGGCGAAGGGCCTGCACGCAGCTTGCCCCCCGGTAGCACGCGCCAAACGAGCACATGCTGGAACTTCACGCTCAGCGCGATCAGTATCTCCTCTGCCCGCTGATGTGCACATCTAGCAGGGCAACCTGAGGGTGGTCGCTGCCACCTTGTCCTGCACAGAAGGAGCATCTTGATCGCACTTGTGTTAATCGAGGCAGAACAAAACCCATAAGCGGCTGCAGCATTTTTGTCCAGCCGTTCACACTCGGCTGCAGGGAAAGGGTTCTGCGGCCCCGAATGTCCCGGTGCTTGAATTGGGAGAATCTGCGATCGCCTGTTAGTACAGGTGGAACCTCTCTGGGGCCAGCGACATCGTGGGCCGGTGTGATTTTAGTGAGCTGGGGGTCCACTTATCATGGGTGTGGCTGTTTCCCTCGGTCCCATAAAGTTTGTTTCCAGCCACCAGGCCTGGCTCTCAGTGCTCTGGGCTGTTGTTTAGCTCGAATTTACCCCAAATGTCTTTAAGAGCCCAGCAAGCAGCGGGCGTGTTGGTGATGCTGCCAGACAACGCTGACCTGCCATGGTTCGGCAGTTCTCTGGCTTGGCACCGGTCAGGTTCGCCCTGCCCCGCGATTCTGGCTGCCCCTGGAGCTCTGCTAGCAGAGTAGGTCTCTCCACACGTCAGCTAACGACTGAGGTTAATAAAATAATTTGCCTCTTGATAACGGTCACTTCCAAGTAGCCGTTTGCTGCTGCTCGCCGGCGGCAGCGGCTCCGTTCCGAAGGCCCCGTGATCTATGGGAATGTCACTTGTCAGGGAACGGCCTGGTGCCCCGAGGAGTAGCGGACGGCTACTGCACACGCTCTGCAGCCTGGGAATGCCTTTCCCTTTGGGCCTGGCCTGCCCCCATCGGCATCAGTAGGGGGGCGTTTATTTCAGCGGGGTGGCTTGTGGAGTCAGCAAGGGGGGTCGGCGACCTCCCCGATCACCTCTCTCTTCTCTTCCTCCCCGTCCGACGCACAGTGACTGGCCTCCCCGAACAGTCGCACGGCTGGAACCGCCGGCCGCCTGTAAGTGCGCGCAAGCCCCCCGCCTGGGCACTCCTGTTTCTGTGCCGCGGGGGTCGGGCAGGAGTTGGGTTAAGCTAACCCAAGGCGGGGGCTGCGATACGAAAGGCCGTGTCCGCTCAGGGATCGGTGCTGCTTTAACGACGCCCCTTCGTCACCCTGTCACAGCTCCCCCGTGTCTGCAGAGCCTGGGAAAGCCAGCGCTGGCTGACTCCTTTGGCCGGGGCCCAGTGCTGTGCTGTGCATTGTCTTGTCTCTGAGGCAGTGGCTTAATGGATTAATAATTAACATAGATTCCAGATCTGCTCCAGGTCTCCTGTGTTCTGTCTGGGCCCAATGGCTCATCTGATTCTCAGGCGGTCCAAAGGTCTCCAAGCCGGAATCCCCCCTCCCCGCCCTCCAGCCTGTGGGCGGCTCTGAGTAAGACTGCTGGCAATCCCCTGCGTTAACAGGCGTGCGCTAGGCTTGGTCAGAGCAGCCCCCGTCTCGGCTGGGTGCTCCTTCCGGGCCAGTCAACCCTCTCGTCTCCTCCCGCCCTGCTTCCGAGCATCCCCAGGGCTCGAAACTGCTGATGCTGGGAACAGGAGCAGAGGGCAGCAGACACTTTTATTCTCTATCCCCTTTGTCCGACTCCTGGACAGTCCGGTCCTACAGGGCTGCCCCCATCAGATCCCATCCCAAATGTCCAGGCAATGGCAAGTTTCCTCCTTAGCTGCCCTTGGTGCTGCCAATTTTAGTGGCACTCGCTTGCTGCCTTGGCCTCGCCTGTCTGCTCACAGCCCAGCTATACCCATTGGATGTTTGTAGCCAGCCCTTCTGCGTGTACAGCTCCCCTCCCACTCCGCCACCCAACAGTCACCATCATTAAGAAGGAGGCTTCTTGCCCAAGGCAGTTCTAAGGTTCGCTGCCTTCTCGGCTCCTCGACAGCGCCTGACTCGCCACTGCTCTGCACCTGGCGTTGGCATGGCGATCCGTGCAAAGTAGGTCGGGGGTTCGTGTCTTGTGCGCGCAGGTAGATGAGGACAGTGTGCACGGCCGGGGAGAGTCTATCCCATAGAGCACATCTGGAGTGAGCTCCCCCGTAGAGCCTGATTCACCAGTGGGTCTTGAGCGGGAAGCAGGGCTGTTACAAACCGGTGACTGTAGTAACGGTGTAGCCACTAAGAATCCTAGCAGTGACGTGGTTACACGCTGGCTCCCTGGGAGTGGGGCTGGCGGACAGTCGCTCCAGGCTGCTGGTACCGCACTGCAGATTCTCTTTTAAACGGGCTCCCCGTGAGCACTGGATCCTGCCTGCCCCCGAGGAGCCGGCTTGCTGCCCTGTGTGACTGGGTGACCGATGAGCTCGTGCTGATGGGTTACCCGTTGAAACAGCTGCACCGTTACGTCCTTCGTGTGAAGCGCTGCCGCACCACTGGGGTGAGGTTTTGCACCCACTTTGCACTGATTGTAAATGACGGCTTGTAAGGCAACTCTAGCAAGGGGTGCTAGCACAGACCAGCTGCAGGGGCGGCGGGTATAAGGGGCGGGGCAAGGCAATGCCTTCCCCAACCGCCAGGCATGGCTCCGCCCACGCTCCGCCCCCCAGGATGCTTCACATGGCATTCGCGGGGTGGATGTTGCTCAGCCGTGCTGAGGCTACGGGTCTGGGGCAGTGCACCCAACCCATGCTACAGGGCTGGAGAGCTTGCCCCAGAGATGGGGGGGCGGGGCTTGGCTCCTGAGGGAGGCGGGGCCTTGGGCAGAAGGGGCGGGGCTAGGGGTTTGCCTGCCCCAGCCCTACATTCACCAGCCGCCAGGGTCCCAGCCACCACCCGTCACACCTGGTCCCTTGTTCTTCTCCCTCCCTGACTGTCTCTCAGGTGCCTGAGCCCGGGGCTGGCAGGCAGGGAGCTTCGTTCTCCACAGGGCGGACCCTTCCCGCGTTCTCGTCCTTCCCGCTGAACAGCTCTCGACTTCTTCAGAGGGACGGTTTGTTCCTGCTCAGGCCGCCGCTGTTCTCAAGCGCTGCCCGGCTGCAGGGGAGAGTCCCTGTGGGACAGGGGCGTTCGGAGGCGAGGTGGCAGGTTGAGGGGGGCCCTGAGTAACAAGGGTCCTGCTGGAAGGTGTTGGTGGCTCGAGTAGATCTAGTGACACTTTTTTATCCAGAGAGGGCCTGATCGTCGCTGCTCACTCTGCATCCCAGCCCTGCGCATGTCCTGCGGGAGTTGCACTTTGTTTTCCATGCCGGCGAGTGTGCCCAGGAGCATGCCGGGGAGCGTGTCGGGGAGCATGCTGGCGAGCGTGCCTAGGAGCATGCCGGGGAGCGTGTCGGGGAGCATGCTGGCGAGTGTGCCCAGGAGCATGCCGGGGAGCGGGTCGGGGAGCATGCTGGCGAGCGTGCCTAGGAGCGTGCCGGCGAGCGTGCCGGTGGGTATGCCTAGGAATGTGCCGACGAGCGTGCCGACGGGTATGCCTAAGAGCATGCCGGCGAGCGTGCCCAGGAGTGTGCCTAGTAGTGTGCTGGCGGGTATGCCTAGGAACGTGCCTAGGAGCGTGCCGACGAGCGTACTGGTGGGTTTGCCTGGGAGTGTGCTGAGGAGCGTACTGGTGGGTATGCCTGGGAGCGTGCCGGGGAGCGTGCCTAGGAGCGTGCTGGCGGGTATACCTAGGAACGTGCCTAGGAGCGTGCCGACGAGCGTGCTGGTGGGTATGCCTGGGAGCGTGCCGGGGAGCATGCCTAGGAGCGTGCCGGCGGGTATGCCTCGCAGCGTGCCTAGGAGCGTGCCGACGAGCGTGCCGATGAGCATACCTAGGAGCGTGCCTTCTCTTTCTTGCGCTCTGCCGTTCTTGGGCTGTGAGACTTGTGCCTTGCTCTCCTGGCTGGTCACCATCTGCGGTTCTTGTCTGGTTTGGTTTGGCCAGGGGCTGCTGGCTGCGAGTTCGCCGTTTCCTGGACACCTGGGGAGTAGAACTGGGCTGTTCTCTTGCTGCTCTTGTCCTGCTCAGTCCTGGCGCTGTTGTTCCCCTGCGGCCTGCTGCTGCGATCCTGTGACGAGCGCGCTCAGGCAGTGAGTTGCTGAGGAGCTGGCAGCGACAGAGCCCAGCTGCAGTGCCCGGAAGCTCCGTGCGCTCTGGGCTCAGGCAGTTCCGCAGGGGAGCTATTTCGGTCACTCTCCTTTGTGTGGCTGGTTCACCCGGCTCCCCAGTGTGTCCAGAGCCAGGGAACTCCGGTTGGGGGGCCTGCGTGTGTCCCCAGGACCTTGAATTCCCCACTTTGTGATGACCTGTCCGATTTGGTCTTTCATTAGATAACTTGCCGGTAGCAGAAACCTGCGGGGGGAGGGGGCGTTGGTTTGGCTTTGCCCCGTGCCAGGACATGGCAGATCCTAGCACAGGCAGCGGGAAGTTGGGATACTCGTTTGAATACCGTCCAAGGGCTCAGTCCGGCAGCTGACCCTGCCACCTGTTCAGCAGCGTTCTTACCAGGGATGTTAAAATGCAAGTACTCGATTCCACGTGTAGCCACTGAAAACGTCAGCGATTACACGCGAGGCGGCAGCCAGCTCCTCGGGAGACCGCGCATGCCAGGAGCCGGCTTATAAACCAGCTCCCATGGAGCCAGCTGCTGCCCTGCGCTGCTGCCTCTGATACAGAGGGCTCCAGAGCCGGACAGCAGTGGCTGCCAGGAGCGGGTGCGTGTGGGGAGCCAGCTCTTAAGACGGCTCCCTGTGCGTACTGGCTCCCGCTTGCCGCCTCGCGCTGCTGTATCAAAGGCAGCAGCCAGCTCCCTGGGAGCCGTGTGGAGCTGTTTGGGTAACCGGCTCAGAGAAGAGAAATGCTCCTGGGTTACATGTGACCCAGAGCGACGGCTCCCTCGTGCCTGGGTGCTTCCGCCTGCCTGCCCAGACCTGGTGAGGGAGCTGTCCCCCAGCTCTAGCCTGGGGCAGGGGCAGCGAGGTGCGGGGGGGCCCTTGTGGAACCTTTCTCTGCCCTGGCGGCCCGGGGGGGCGGCTTGGGGAGCGCCCTGGCTTCATCTGCAGGCCTTGGTGTTTTCTAGGGTGATGCTACAAGAAGCCCGGAATGCCTTATGTGGATCGGCAGGATCGGATCTGTGGGTTTCTGGACATTGAAGAAAATGAGACCTGCGGCAAGTTTCTGCGCAGATATTTCATCCTGGACACCCAGGCCAATTCTCTCATGTGGTACATGGACAACCCCCAGGTGAGGCCCCGAGCGCACGCCGGCCGGCAGGATTCCAGGGGCCGCCCGCGAGAGATTTCTGTTGCCGTTGCCTGCACCGGATGGCGTGGTTCCGGCCGGTACGGGTCCCTGCCCGTATTGCTGAAGGGATGCGCGTGCATGGCCAGGGCGCGTGCAGTGGGGTGTGCGCCGATTGCACGCAGCACGGTGGGAGCCGCGCGCTCGCCCTGCAGCCAATCCCAGTGCTGCTACGTCCTAGCGACACGAGCGCCGGGAACCAAACTCCCCTCTCCCGGGAGCCTGCCTTGGTCACAGCTGTCTTGTGGCCTGCTGAGATGAAGGTCGCTCGCTAGCCTGGGCTGCCAGGGCTGTTGCAGAGTATGGCAGATCTCCCTGCCGGTCACGCTTCACAGCTCTCAGGGCTCCTGCTTCCTGCTTTATGCTGTGTCTGCCCCTCCCGCTCAGGGCCTCTTGAGAAGCGGCTGCGTTTGGTACGAGCTGGCTCTTAGTCACAGACCTCTCCCCCGGTTCGCTCGGACACGCCGGCAGGGCCAGCTGTGCTCACATGCACACGGGATTCACTTAGACAGCGAGGCTGCTGAAATCCCAGGAACTGGTATCGCTTTTTTTCAGTTGGCTTCACCTTTTCCTCTCCCCCAGTCTATTGAACCAGCGTCAAGCTCTACTTAAGAGGAGCAGAAATAGCAGGTTGTGTGCTGGGAAAAGTGCGTTTCCCGATGCCCGGAGCCCTGTGCTCAGTGGTCGGGAATGGCCTCTCCCCCGTTCCCATGTTAAAATGGCCTCGGAAGAGTCTCCCGGGCGGTGGGTGCGGTGGTACCGTGTTGGAACGGCTTCTCTTGGGTGAGAGAGACGGGCCTCGAGCTACACAGAGTCCTTCTTTGGCCCTGAGGAACTTTGGTGCCCTTCCCGCTGTCTCACACCTGGACTTTTCCTTGATGCTCTAAGTCAGGCGGAAGAGAGGCTGTTCTGGGACGGAGACAGGAAGGAAGTGGGGGGCAGGGGCAGCCCGCTCCACTGTGCTTTGGTGTGAATACGTCGCGCTGCGCTCAGTAAGAAACCTGGGGGGGTAAATCTGGTGCTCGTGTATCCCACACTCCTCCTGGGGGTGGGCCGCTGCCCCAGGGCGAGGCACTGCGACAAGAAGTCTGCTCTGAGAGCCAGCTGCAGGGTCCATGCCCCGAGGTCCCAGGTTCGGTTCCGCCTCTCGGCCGTACCCTCGCCCGACCGTGGGCTACGCTGGGGCTGATGGATGGTTTTCCGCTCCAGGCCTGATCCAAAGCCCGTGAACTCTGCGGAGACTCTGGCCGGCTTCAGAGGGTTTGCATCACGCCCCTGGCGGGAGCCTGGTGCCGGGTCACTTCACCGAAGCGGCATTAGGCTGCGTGCGGCTGGGCGCTGCCCCACCGGTCCCGGTGAGCTGGGTTGCTCTGTGCTGGGCGCGCTGGAATGGGAACTGCGATCAGTCCGTGCGAGCATGTGTCACAAGTGCCCCTGAATTCCCCTCACCCTCAGACTGGATCCGAGACAACGGAAACTAGCAAGGCTCCCGGCCTCAGCCAGGGGGTGGAAAACCGGGGCCGGCGGTCGGGGGGGAGGGGCAGCCCCGTCCCACGGCTGGCTCTGAGCCAGAAGATGCAGTGATTGGTCACTCTCCCTGATCTTCCTCGGAGGGCAGCTGATAGCTGTGGGTAGGGTGCAGGGCTGCTCTCATGAGTCACTCGCCCCGGCTGCCCGCTGCTCGCTGCGTGGACCGGGCGGGGCTGCCACTGGCTTCCTCTTTCTCCTTTTGCCAAATATGGAAAATGAAGTGTAATGGGCAGAGTGTTTTGCATGAGCTGAACCCCGGTCAGGCCCCAGTCCAGCGGGGCCCAGGCCTCGCGGCCCCCTGGCTTCGGCGAGACGCGGCTGCTCCGAGCTGAGCCGAAGAGGGACCCGCTCGAGCGCACATGTCACGTGGAAGGGGCCCCGGACTGCAGCTGCCTGCCCTGGATATTGCTCCACGCATTGCAAGAAGAGACTGCAGCCAGGCGGCCCGTGTGCCCGGTGCTCCCGAGCCAGGCCACTGCTGCTTTGGGCCGTGAATCCTGGGAGAGACAGCCCTGCGCCAGGACGCTTGGTCTCCATTCCGCCAGCTCCGTGTCCAGGCGATAACCAAGCCGATACAGCATTGGTCATCCTGGCAATGGGGTCAGCAGAATATGCTCACCAGAGCCGGGGGGCTGGCGGTTTCTGGCTGCTGCGGCTGGCAGCTCTGGGAGCGGTCGCGGTATTTACTACAGCGATTACAAAAAGAATAAAAGGTGAGCGGCGGGAATCTCCTCCTTGTGCCTGAGCACGACTCATGGCTGGCCGGGCGTGCATTGCTCAGCTTTGTAATCGCGGCTCCCGGTGCAGTGCCATTTGTAATCTGTGCCCAGCACCGTGGTCTCTGGCCTCTTGGCTAATGCTGAAGAACAAAACAACTTTCCCTGGGCACTAAGCCGGGCCGGGCAGCGCGCCTCTCCTGCCGAGCCGAGGCATCGTGATGGGTCTCGCGCCAGGGTCAATGCCCGCTCATCACATGAACCCGCAAAAGCTGATGCCCAAATAGACCTGTTAGTCTCCGAGGGGCCACTGGGCCCCGCACTGGCTGTTCAGAGCACGCCGCTTGTGTGTGGCTCTTGAGTGTTTGACTCTTAATGTTCTTTACTGTTTTGCAGAATCTGGCGCTCGGGTCCGGAGCAGTTCGATCTTTACCGCTGTCCTATATATCCAAGGTAATGGGAGGGTGGAGCCTCACAACTCTTGTGCTGTGGGAGGTGGCCCAGGCCTGGAGCTAAGCGAACGGCCTGCCCAGTGCAGCAACGTGGAGGAGTCCAGAGTCACTCGCTCGGTGCTGCTGCTGCCTAGAACTGGGCGGGGTTTGTTCTGCAAAATGGGTTGGCAACACACCCTGTCCTTTCGGGAAAATGTGAGTGTGCAGAAAAGCCTGTCTGCTCGGAGGAAATCTGCGTAGGGAACCCCCCGACCGAGCACTGCGGCAGGGCCCAGATACCCCACATGCCACGTAGGGCTGGCTCGGTTCAGGATGTTTCATTGGGAAACAGCTTTTCAAAAGTGAATTCATTGGGAGGTTTTTAGAAATTAAAAAGTTACTGGTTTTAAAAGTTGGAAGTGGGAGCGAAAGGAGTAGTTTGACCTGGAACGAGCGATTCTTTCAGAAATGTGGTGCATGGGAAATGTTGATTTTTTTTTTTAATTTGAAATTGAGGATTTCCCTGCCAGAGTCTCTGCTTCCTGCTGGCTGCCCTGGTCTGCTCTCTGAGTGCAGAGGTCTGCATTGCCTTAGTAAAATGGCCAGGAGGATCGCAGGGGAGGAAGGAGGCTATTTCAGAGTGGGAGGACCCGGAGGCTGTCAGGGAGAGCAGAGTCCAGAGTGGACCGTATGCCCAGCGGGGAGCTGTTTGCAGCTGAAAGCTGGCGGGAGAGCAGCACTTGAAATACATTTCATTGCTCAAAGTGCCCGCCTGGCTCAGTGTCTTGTGGCACCTGCGTTCTCGTGCACATCGATGTGTTTCAGCTTCAGTGAATAAGGGAACGTCAGCAGCTCCCCGTGGGGGGCAGGCAGCTCCCGGATACCGAGGCAGTAGCGTGGGGGGGGGCTGAGCTGTTAACCCCGTGTACACAGCTGCACTGGTCCCATCCCTATAAACAACCCGCTGCGAGTGGCTGACGCTGCACCAGTGTCGTCTGCCTTTATTTCTGGCCTGGGCCTCTCTGAACCTCTGGGGGGGGCCTGTGTATTGGGGGCCTTGTAGAAAAGAGCAGAGGGGAAGCCTGTTACCTTGGCCAGTAACCCCACCCCCACCTTAACGTAGCAGATGAGGTGGGGGTGGGCTGGTTCTGACCGCAGGGTGGCCCGTGTTTGCCAGCTCTGGTTCTGGGGACCTTGGAAAGCTCTTTCCAGAGGGAGGCTGGCGTTGTGGTTAAGGCACTAGCTGGGCGGTGGGAGTTCTGGGTTCAAATCCTGCCTCTGCCCTAGCCCAGATTCTTTATGTGGCCTTGGGTGAGTCACTTAATCTCTGCGTGCCGGTTTATGCACGTGAATCTTTTCCTCCATCTGCGTTAGCGCATGCTCAGGGCTCACGTGCGGCAGGGCTAGACCTCCGGAAGGACCGTGGGAAATGTCACTTGCATAGCACACCTTGGGCAGGGAGCCAGGTGGCTCATATCGTGGCTCTGTGGCCAGGGATCACATGGGTGTCCCTGTCTGCCTGGACGTTCCTCCGTCTGGCTCGTGGTGGCGTGGGGCGGGCTGTACGTCCGCGGGGGTCACTCGCAGTTGGAAGGCCGCCCCCCGGCGCTCTCCCCCTGCTGACTCATGGCTTATTAACTGAGCTCAGCTGGCGCCGGGCTGAGGGATGCAGCCTGCCCGGTTGCAGAAGGAACTCCGCTCATAAATTAGGGGCATTCAAAACGAAATGAAAATTGCTACAGCGCTGGCTTCCGTCGTAAACTGCAGGGTTGGGTTACACCAAGCGGCTGCAACTGCCAATTACGACATGCCAGAGAAATGGAGGCTTGCCCGGGAAGGCATATTTAAAGCATGAGAGGCTGGTTCAGACCAAGGAAGCTTGTCAAAATAAACATCAGGGCCGTGCCTGGAGTCCCGGCCGTGTTCCTCTTCCTGCTCCGTGGCGAGCAGCCCCTGCTGCGTTTCGGTTCCCCGCAGAGCGTGCTTGGTCCAACAGAACCGGATCCTCCCCGGCCCCCTGAGAGCGTCGGCATCCCTGGTGGGGCTGGCGCTGGAGGGGAGGGGCAGCACCAGATGGGAGGCTGCTCCCTTTGGGGTGACTGGGTGCGGTCAGCTCTGCTCGTGAGCGCCGGCTCCACTGTGGGCAGCTCCCGGTGAGCCGCAGCGCTGGCGCGCCTGCAGCCTGCCTCTCGCCGGGCGTGCACAGGGCGTGTCCACGTCTGGCGGCCGCCCTGCGCTCTGCCTGGTCACGTGGCAGGGTGGCTTTGTCACACAGAGGGCTGCCGCTTTCCACGCTCGGCGCTGGCCTCTTCCCAGCCAGAGCAAATGCCGCCACCACGGGGCCGGCTGTCGTGAAACGGCGGCACCACGGCCTGGCAGCGGCGGAGGTTTGGTGCGCCAGGAAGAGCAATTCCGCCACTGTACAGCATGTGGCCCCCGTGCTGAGATGGCAGCGCTCGGTGATCTGCGCCTGGTGCCGTGGCCACGCGTGGACTTGCACGCACGCTCGGAACCACATTCACCAGAACATTCTTATCAGGGAATCCCCGGGCGGGCAGAGACCCCGGAGGCATCGAGTCCAGCCAGGGGGACCCTGACCCTGACCCTAGCCCAATGCAGGAGCAGCCCCGACTCAACCGGGCCAGCCAGGACTCAGAACCCGCTGGGGCCCAGGACGAGGAAAGCCCCCGGGTTGGCTAGTGGACGCCGCGGAGGCCTAGAGGCGGTGCTGATGAGCCCTGCTCATTCGTCACGTTCATTCTGCTTTGGGTCGAGCTCGCTTGAGCGCCTCCCCATTCGCAAAGGGCCCTAGCGCAGAGCTGAGTGAGCGCGATGCGTCCATGGAACGGCCCCATCTCCCTGCCGCTAACCTGCCGTCTCTCTCCCCAGGTCAGCGTCGCCACCCCGAAACAGAAACCGAAAGTCCCCTTCTGCTTCGGTGAGTGGAAGGCACAAGAATGGGGGGGGGGGGGGGGTGACTCAAAGGGGCCCAGGCTCGCGGCTGCCACCGTTGTTGCTGCAGCCACGGCAGCGGCTGCGCCCTTGAAATCACTGCTGGAGCTCCGTGTGGCTCTGCGTGGCTCAGAGGGCTGGCGGGGGGTGGGGAGGGCTGGGGCACCGTGCTCCAGGTGGCACTGACAGCTGGCTGCTCTGGCCCCGCCCCTTCCACCGAAGCCCCGCCCCTTCCCAGCGGTGGGGGCCCACAAGTTTAGTACGTGGATGCAGGGGAGTGGATCAGCCCCAGCCCATGGCGGGACTGAGCTGGGTTCCAGGAGCGCCCTGGCTGCGGGGCTAGAATAAGGGGGAAAGGGGGTGCTGCGGGTTAAGCCCCCGCGACCCCGGCCCCGAGGGCACGTGCAGGGGACTGCAAGGGCAGCCGGCTCCCGCGGGTTTCGACAAACCCTCGTGCAGCCGGGCGTGTCCCAAGCGTTTCGGTGCAGCACTCCTGGGCGGACGTCTCCGCGGCTGCAGGCGAGAGGGCCCCGCTGGCTGCGAGGTCGGGGGTGGGGAGGGGCCGCGTAGCCCAAGGGGGCTTTCCAGACTCCCCTGTGGCCCCTGGTCGGGGTTTGCTCGGCCTGTGAGCATTGCGGATGCCGCTAGACGCTGTAACCGCTGGCAGCCACCAAAGCTCCCCCGATACCGCCAGTGCCTGGGGTAACTTCTGAGTCGGGTCCTCCCGGTCTCTCCAGGGGTGGCGGGTATAACAGGCCAGGCCCTCCCCACCTGCCAGCCTGGCCCCAGCCTCCACCCCCCTTCAGTGCAGCTCCCCTGGGCAGTCTGGGGTTCAGCCCCACGGACGCTGGGCCTGGGGGAGGCCGGGGCCGTGCGCTGCCCTTTTGCCCCCGCACCCTGTGCCCCAGCCCGGGCTGGGGCCATGCACTGCCCGCTGCTGCTCCCCCACGCTCTGGCTGGGCCTGGGGAAAGCTGGGGTTGCGCACTTCTAGGCTTGCCAGGAGTCCGGTTTGGGGGGGTGGCTTGCACCCACATTGGGGAGGGCGCTGGGCTCCCACAGAGCTTCCCCCAGCCCTCGGTTCACCTGCCGCCCACGAGTCTCTCCCCGTAAATTCCCTGGGGGTTTCAATTCTTCACACCCAGCCTTACGCCCTTGTGGCCACAGCTGCCGCGCTCCACCCCAGAGGTGGCTGCGCTCGGTGGGTCCTTGCCGGGGGTCGGCAGGCGCCGGTGCGGCGGGGGTGGAAGTGGAGAGGTGCTGGCATTGACTTAGTGGAGCCCTGCAGAGCGCTGACCGGCCCCTCTCTGTTCCCTGTGGCGCTAGTTATCAACGCTCGATCTCAGCGCTACTTCCTGCAAGCCAGCGATCAAAAGGACCTGCAGGACTGGGTGGAGGCCCTGAACCGCGCCAGCAAGATCACGGTAGGCTCCCCGGCAGAGAACCGCTTGGAGAAGCCACGTTTCACTTCCTGCTCTGACCTCCCCGCCCGGTCCGCTCGGCAGCCTGCTCCAGGGAATGGCTGCGTCGGGCCGGAGCCTGAGCCCCGCGGGCCTGGGGTTAGCGCGGTGGGAGATTCGTCTCATGATTCATGCTGAGGTTGTGAGTCTCAATCACAAAACTGGGTCGAAACCCTGCTCCCGGCCTGCTGCTGCTTTGGGGCTTTAGTGACGGGTGTGATTTCAATGTGAGAGCGCAAATGACTCCCAGAAAAAGGGGCTGATCTTTTGGTTCTGAAACTCCCGAGAGCTTTAGAGCTGGCAAACGGCACAGGCTCAGATTTCTCAGTGGTTAGACCCACAGTCTGAGCCAGCGTTTCTACTACCCCGGGAGCAGAAGCTACCATTGCAAGCTATCGTCAGTGAACTCTTGCGGAAATCTGGCCTCTGCTGCATGATCTCTCGAGCTTCTTTTCCTTCTCCCATCGCTCTCAATCTGGAGAGCCGATCGTATTTCTAAACAAAGAGACGATAACCACAGTCACTTCCCTGTGCCCTGGCACAGCTGCTCCCTTGGGGAGAGAGGTTTCTCCGGGAGACAGACATGCCCGGCGAGTCCTCGTGCCGCGGTGTTACTGGACGGGTCGGAGGCTGGGAGCCGTGTGTAGCTGATTTCTCGCGGCGGCTATCAAAGGGTTTCTTTCTTGTGCTTAAGTAGTTTGCTTATTTGGATTTTCTCCTTCCTGGCCCGGTCGGTCTCCTGAGACAGCAAACGCTTCGTATGTGGGACCCGGCACAGGGTCCGTGTCTCTGTCTTTCCCCCTCATGTGCCAGTGCATTTGTGAGTGGGCCTGGGACTCTGCTTTGCCGTCTTGGCTGTTGAATGCTCCTTCCAGTGAGAGCTGCTGCCTCCCCCTGCGTGTTGATCGTTTCAGGTGAACGATGGCGCTTCCAGGACCCGGTATGTGTAGAGATCCCTTTGTAGGAGCTGGCTGGGGGAATCTGCTGCGATGAAGGTTGTTGAAGCTCAGCCCAGCATAAGACCCCACATTGGCAGAGCTGACTGGAAGGGGCTGAGCTGAAGGACTCAGGCTCGGTGGGTTTTACTGCGTCGTTCGCTGCCTGGATTGGCACAGCCTGCATACGAAGATGAGCGGCGCTGAGCGAGGTAGCGGCGATCATTAGCCCCGAGCTCCCTTCTCCACGGATCGTCGTCCAGGCAGGGTGCTTTGTGCTACCCGACTGTAGGGTAATAAAACACAAAGCGTTTCATTTTCCAATGGGCAGGACGGGGCCTGCGTTTGCTGCTCGTTTGCCCTCGCCTCTGCCTCTGCAAGTGAACGGGGGGTGCACGTCGGGGTCCCTGCAGCTGCCTGGCTGCCCTGCTCTGATTTGCACCTCTCGTTCGCTCCTGGGTGCAGACAGCTGACCCTGAGGCCATGCAGCTGTCCAGTCGGCCGCTCTCCGGCTGGCGGAAGGTTCGCTCTCCGCTCGTGGGACGCGGATCTGTGTCTTCTTGTGCCGTGCGCCTTGTGTTGCCGTTTGCACCTGTGGAAAATGCGACTGTTCTGACTGGAGAGAGCTTTACGCCCACTCCGCACTCATGCTGCAGAGGTGCCTGTGAGGACGCGGGGTGCTGGGCATTGGCAGATCGGGCCCGTAGCACGTGGCTTTTGGCTGAAAGGAGCCTGTTTGATTTTTAAACTCCTAAAACCCAAATGATTAAACGCTGCCTGGGCCTTATCGGCCCCTCTGGCTTGTCTAGATTGGCTGTTCCCTGGTCGACTGGGTCTTTAGCAGCTCCCTGCATCAGACAAACCCCCTTAGAAAGCCAGCGCCGCTACAGATATTTGCCGGGCTGCTGTGAGTGAGATTAGACCCACATTTTTATTTCCAGGATCTGCATGGCTCCAAACCCGAAAGAGACCCCAGGATTTTCTCTAGGCGGTGCCCTATGAGGGCAGGGGACTGGACTTGTCCAGCAGCTCCAGGCCAGCGGGCTGCGTAGTGTTTCTTTGTCCTGGCCCCGAGTTACAACACGCAGGGTTAGCTGCTTCCATGGCAGAGGAATTCTGGTGCAGGAACCAGAGTTGGTCAGAGAGTGTCGGATTTGCATTGGCCGCACGGGAATACCCAGGAAAAGCCACGGGTCTAGCTGCAGACGTTCTCGGAAGGGCCATTTCCATTCTCCCCCGCTAGTGGCGCTCCCGGCGGGCGAGCTCTTCCTTACTTCCCCGTCTCTCGGAACGAGACAGGTGTGTCTGCCCCAGCAAGCGCCTGTTGCCAGGGCGGGTGTCGAATCACAGGCACGGCAGCCTGTCTCGCCAGAGCCAGCTTGGGAAGAGGCACCGTTCCGAAGGACAGGCTGCTCCGTTCTTGCGTTGCAGTGGGCCTTGGTTTGCTTGCTTGCTTGGCAGCTCCCTGCACGGTTCACTCCCCCGGAGCACCCGGCATTGCCTGCTGTGGGCAGACGGGACACGGGGCTAAAGGGACCTTTGGTCGCTGCGTGGCCACGTCCACTGTTCTCAGACCAGGGAGTGGCTCTCGCCAGGAGGTACCAGGCAGCTGAGGCGTGCGATTCCAGTCCATGCCACTCCCATTGGTTTTCTGCGATGGTCACAGTCCTGGCTGACTAGCCTCAAAGCTGCTTGGGCCACGGCAGCCTGGAACAGCTCAGTCACTCAGAGGAGTGTCTGTCCGTGGGAGCTGGGCCCCTTGTTGCCCTTTGCCACTGACGATCTCCCTCCTGATGTGCACTGGCCAGGGCTCACTCTCCCCTCTCCACTTGTGACTTGCTTGTAATTGCCAGACTGTTTCTTCGGCACTAAGCTAAGCCCCCGCCGGGGTGGAAGGTGCCCGGCTCTCGGGGCGTTCCTCTCGGATGTGAGAAACACCGGGGCAGGTCCCTGCTCTGACGGACTTTGGTGGCGACCTTTGGCAAATCACAGGGTGTATGTCCCCTAATTACACTAGTCCTCTAATTCGAACTAGGGAGGCTAATGTAGGCATCCGAGGTTGCAAATCAAGCCCGGGATTTAAATCTCGCGCGCTTGATTTGCATCTTCCCGGCCGGGCGCCCCTTTTTTGAAACTTACAAGCTGAAACTAACTGCCCGTGTCTACACGCGGCAGGGAAACGGGCGTTCAACTAAAAGCCCTAACTCGAACTGCCTGTTAAACCTCATTGCAGGAGGAATAGCAGGTAGTTCGATTTAGGGCTTTAATTCGAACGCCCGTTTCTCTGCCGCGTGTAGACACGGGCAGTTAGTCTGAACTTGTACATTTCAAAAAAAAAATGGCAACCAGCCGGGAAGATGCAAATCAAACGCAGGATATTTAAATCCCGGGCTTGATTTGCAACTCTGAATGCCTCCATTAGCCTCCCTAGTTGGAACTAGGGGGCTAGTGTAGACAGACCCAGAGCAGGCAGAGAGAAACCCTGTGCGTTGGAGATCACAGCCGTGCCCGGCCTGGCGGGGGCGTTAGACTCGGAGGGGCACAGGTCCTGCAGGGGCAGTTAGCAGCAAGGAGAGGTAGCTGAGCATTTTGTGGATGAGAACTGAGTCACGGCCCAGTCGCTGTGAACTGTCTCTGAGCAGGCACCTGGCAGCAGTAAGGAGGCAGCGATTCTGGCCCTGCTGCACAATCCCTTTCTGTCTGCGTTGTGAAACCGTTTCCGTTGGTTTGGCCTGTGTGCCAGCTCCCCCAGCACTGACATGCACAGACCTCGCCTGCTCTCCCAGCCGTGGGGCCTGCGAAGATGCAGACAGATAAGACAGCCTGTTGCGCAAGAGGCTCAGATCTGGCCAGTCGCGCGGCCCAGTGCAGGAGGTGACAACCGCACCGAGTTCCGCCGGACCCTGGGACAGGTGTATGCTGCTGGGCCAAGAGCAGCGTGCCGGGCTCCCGCGGGTGTGGGAACCTGCTGGCTCGGGGCGTTTTGTCGCAGCAGCTGTGCTGTTTCTGAAACAGGAAGCAGTGGTGTGTTAAGATGCTCATGTTTCCTGTTCCCTTACCGCTGACGGCTGGCTACTTCTCGGTTAGCTAAGCCTGGCTTTTGAGAACCGCCTGGCATTGGCAGCTTGGCTGATCATTCCACAGATTAGCCGGAGCAAAAGTTTGTCCGCAAAGTGGCAAAAGTGACCTTTGTTGGGCTATCTGTGGGTCGGTTAGTTCAGCGCTGAATCCCTTCCTGTACGAGCCAGCAGCTGTGGGTTCTGGCCCTGCCAGGAGCCTCTTGAACTATTTTTTCCTTTATCTACACCCGATTTCGAGTCAGCTCAGTTCAATGCCACGCCCTTGTGTGGAGCTTCGCTCATTTCGGTTGCAGGGGGCTTTCTTTTGGACAGGCTTCTATCTGCTCCTAATTGTCTCAAGCTAAACCTTAATAAGCCTGCTCGCAGACTGAGTGTCCAGACAGCCTTGTGCCCCAGTTTAACCTGCTTTAAAATCACTCCTGAAGTCACACTGATGTAACCCTGTGGGTAGGTAAGTCCTCACTTTCAGGAGCGCAAATGCACTTTGTTTTTTAATTCTTTAGCACACTGAGCCAGTCTGTCTGTCGAGGCCGGTTGCTGAATGCAAATGACATGATGCATCTAACGTGGGGAATAGCGGGAACATCCTCTGAGACTGTTTCCCAGCTCCAGGAGCTCACGGCTGACGTGAAAGCAAGCCAGATAGTTGTACCTAGTGTCCAGAACCACGCACAGACCTTGACTAACTAACCCTCACCACAGCCCTGCAAAAATATGTTCCTATGATCCACTTTCTATGAAGGGGGAAATGAGGCACAGAGAAATTAAGCGACTTGCCCCAGGTCACTGAGCCAGGCAGTGGCGGAGCAAGGATTAGCACTCAGGGGTGCATGTCTTCTCCGAGCCTGGAGCTCATTCCTCTAGCCCCTGCTAGCAACCAGGAAACCTTGAAATCACAGAGGGGAAAGCCCTTCCCAGGAGACCCGCGCTGTCCCACGTCATTTTCCAGTAGCATCATCTCTTGTGGGGTTAGTGAGTCCTGCCCCCTGGCTGTCGAGTGGGACGCTGTGCTCAGCCTGGGGAATGCTGAAGGCAGGAATAATCATGCATGAGAAGCAGGGTCTCCCTGGGGCCAAAAGGCGTTCAGAAGCCCTGGGCCCAGGAAGGCACTTGACAAACTAGATACCGATATTGTAGCCCTGGGACCTTGATCATTCCCTTCCCTTCTCTCTTGATCATTTCTCCGCTGCCGGTGCTAGACCAGCTCTGCACAGGACAGAGAGCGTGGACCCAGTCAACCTGTGGAACTCCTTGCCAGAGGATGTGGTGAAGACCAGGACTTTAACAGGGCTCAAAAAAGAGCTAGATAGATTCATGGAGGACAGGTCCATCAGTGTCTGCCCGGCTCTATTAAGCCCTGCAGCCCGAGCGCCATGGGCCTGTCAGCTGGCTCCGGCGCAGCGTCTCGGTACTGTGGGTTTTCCTTTGCAGTGTAGACAAGCCCAACCCAGAGCTGGGGGGAGGGGCGGGGCGAACTGGGTGGCAATTTCCTTTGCCGTGCGCCGAGTTCCTGCAGCCTGGCTCTCCCCTGCCCTCTTGCTGGTGGCGTGGCTCCGCCGTGTGTAGCAGGCGCTTGACACGGGGGGGAGGGCTGAATCCCACCCATTCGCTTCTGTCCCCGTTCACACGGGTGGAGTCCTGGTGACCCATTGCTCCCAGACCTGCTCCCGAGAGAGCCCCTCTGGGCAGGTCTGTGGGGTGAGCGAGGGCCACGCGGGGGCTGCTTTGTGGCAGGATTCCTGCGGCATCTCAGTGGCGCAGGCCGTTGGGAGGCATCTCCCGTAGTAGCTGAGTGGTCAGTGGCCAGGCAGGAAGGACAAGTCACGTTACGGAGGAATGTCCCCCGAGTCGTCAGGGATGGACCAGAATGACAGCAAGAGAACGGGCCACGGGCAGGCCGCCGGGCAGGCCACCGGGCAGACCCCCCCCCCCCCCCCCGGACTCGGCCCCCAAATTGCAGTGGGCTTGGAGCAGCAGGGCCAGGCTGCTCCCTCGGGCTGGCTGATGGTGCAGCAGCCTCTGGAAGGGGGTGATTCCACAGAGCCGGGTCCCCCCAGCAGCCTTGCTGGCGGTGGGCTGGGAGTGGGGCGTGCGATGGGCTGGGAGTGGGGCGTGCGATGGGCTGGGAGCGGGGCGTGCGATGGGCTGGGAGCGGGGCGTGCAAGGGGCATACGAGGGGCTGCAAGTGGGACGTGCGATGGGCGTACTATGGGCCGCGAGTGGGGCATGCGATGGGCATGTAATGGGCTGCGAGCTGGGTGTGCGAGGGGTTGCAAGGGGGACGTGCGAGGGGCTGCGAGCTGGGCGTGCGAGGGGCTGTGCGCGGGGCGTGCGAGGGGCTGCAAGCTGGGCGTGCGAGGGGCTGCGAGCTGGGCATGGGAATGCCAAGCAGCAAATGCGGCCGTAACTAGAGCAAGGACGGCGGAAGGAGCGGGAGTGCCCTGGTCTCCGGAGGCAGCTTGCAGCCTCGCGCCCGGCGATGTTTCATTCTCTTCCTCCTCTCTCCTTTCCTCGTAGGCGTCTGCAAGCCGCCTGGGAGGGAGCCACGCCCTCATCCGCCTGGGGCGGGGTGCGGCCGTGTCCCCTCTAAGGGCCCTGCTGTATTTGGTCGGGAGCCTGGCCAGGCCAGTGTCCCGGATGCGGAGCCTGCACCTGCTAAGTCTCTCGGTTGGGGCTAGATTCGACTCGCCCGTTTCCCTCTTTCGCAGGTGCCGAAGAGCGGCAGTTTGCCCCCAGCCACCGAGATCGCAACGCCCCCCATCGCACCCCAAGCCCAGGAGAAGAAGCCCCAGGTGGCCTACAAAACTGAGATCATTGGCGGGGTGGTGGTGCACACCCCCATCAATCAGGTGAGCCGGGGATGTCGGCGTCGCATTGCCCGGGGCTGAGGGCACGGGCCAGCGGAGACTGCTCCCCAGGGGGGTGCGAGCAGGAGGACCCCGAACGTGCCGTGTGAGGGCGGGAGCATCAGCAACCTCGGTGGTAAAAACCCGGGTCAGGCAGCCCCCCCAAAACCATGAGACCGTAAAGTCGCAGGGCTTTGAAGCCAGACGTGTTTGCGATTCCTGTTCGTGCCTCCTGGTGTCTGAGCCTTTCGGATTTTGTTGGGTCCCATCTCGCAGCCTTTCTCTGCAAGCAGGAGGGCCGGAAACTTGTTTCTTTTCTTGTTTTAAAGGAAGCGGAGACTCTCGAGAGCCCAGGAGCCTGGGGCTGTAAGGAAAGTCTCGTGATAAAATCACAAGAGTTGGCGATTCGGTTCATAGTTCACTTTCACTCCTGGCCTTGCTGGCTGCAGCTCTGGGGACGAAATACCCCTGGGGGCAGGACAGAGCGGTGGGAATCTAGCATCTCGATGAGCCTAGCTCTGCAGTGCTTCACGCCGAGTGTGAGCGGCAGGTGCTTTAAAGAGTCCCGAACAGGGCACGAGCCTAAATCACACCCCTTAGGTCTGCCTGGCCCCTCTTTCACACCCCTCTGTCTGGGGAGAGCAAGCTCTGGTGCAAGCCGTAACGTTTGCATCCGGAATTTAGTGTGAACCCTTCCCATGTGCAGCTTGCTCCAGTTTTCAGAGCTTGGTGCTAAATCAGAGCCATTTCCAGCGAGTGAACTTTGGTTGGTCACGGGGGAGGATGCAGGTGCTTGGGTTTCGCCCAGGATCTGTCAGCCGGAGAACCTGCTGGAGCCTACCTCTGACGTTGAGGCTGTGGCTGTGGCTGTCTGACCTTTTCTGAAGTAACCCGTCTGACTACACGCTTCTCCTCTTGGTGAAGTTGGTTTGCACTTTCAGTTCAGGAAATCAGGTCTGTGCCTGTGAAACCTTCCCGCCCGGGGTTTATAAATAGCTGCACACGGCACTTCTCTCTTGCTCCAGAGAGCAGTGAGCCGACGGAGTCCGGAGCCACGTGCAAAGCTGCAAACTGCCGGCTCACTGCACCTCGTGTGACTGTTCCCCACCTTCTGCAAGGCCCAAAGGGCTCTGAGCCAGATCACCTGCCTGCTTCCTCCCGCCCCAGCGGCTGCCGCTCCCCAGAGAGCAGGGAGCTGCCCAGGAGGAAGTGTGGGGGAGGCCTCTCTTTCTCCAGGAGTCCCTGTCTCCTTCTCCCTTGGCCCACGGGGGGGGGGGCACGGGCATGGTGATCGGCAACTTCCACTTTTTGGTGGGTTGGCAGCCTAATCTCAGCTCTTATCAGTCACAGGCCTAAAAACAGACTGGAGAGTGAGGTCACTGCGGGGTTCCCCTCGGCAGGCGCTTTTAACTCTGCCCTGCCCGTGCAGACGTGGGTGTGATTGCAGCGTAGGAACTGGCGGGGTTGGATCAGACCCAGGATCCATCTAGACCGGTCGCCTGTCTCTGAAGGTGGCTCCTTCGGCAGGAGATGCAGGAGACCCGATGGCATGATTATGGGTAGGGCCCTACCGAAGCCATGGGCCGCGTCGGCCAATTTCACGGTCATAAAGATTTTTGAAAATGGTAAATTTCATGATTTCAGATACTTAAGTCTCAGACATAAATCTGAAATTTCACTGTGTTGCAATTGTTGGGGTCCTGAAAAAGGAGGGTATTGCAAGGCTAGATTGTGTGTGTGTGTGTGTGTGTGTGTGTGTGTGTAGCTGGGGGGGAGTGTGTGTGTGTGTGTGTGTGTGTAGCTGGGGGAGGGTATTGCAAGGCTAGATTGTGTGTGTGTGTGTGTAGCTGGGGGGAGTGTGTGTGTGTGTGTAGCTGGGGGGGAGTGTGTGTGTGTGTGTGTGCGGGGGGGGAGCGTGGTGTGTGTGTGTGTGTGTGTGTGTGTAGCTGGGGGGGAGTGTGTGTGTGTGTAGCTGGGGGGAGGGTATTGCAAGGCTAGATTGTGTGTGTGTATGTGTAGCTGGGGGGAGTGTGTGTGTGTGTGTGTGTGTAGCTGGGGGAGGGTATTGCAAGGCTAGATTGTGTGTGTGTATGTGTAGCTGGGGGGAGTGTGTGTGTGTGTGTGTGTGTGTAGCTGGGGGGGAGTGTGTGTGTGTGTAGCTGGGGGGAGGGTATTGCAAGGCTAGATTGTGTGTGTGTGTGTGTGTGTGTGTGTGTGTGTAGCTGGGGGGGAGTGTGTGTGTGTAGCTGGGGGGAGGGTATTGCAAGGCTAGATTGTGTGTGTGTGTGTGTGTGTGTGTGTGTGTGTGTGTAGCTGGGGGGCGAGCGGTGTTGCAGTATTGCTACCTTTTCTTCTGTGCAGCTGCTGGCAGGGTGCTGCCTTCAGAGCTGGGCAGCTGGAGAGCAGCAGCTGCTGGCCAGGAATCGAGCTCTGAAGGCCGAGCTGCTGCCTGCAGAGATGGGGCCTTACTCAGCGCTCACCACGTTCTGGCCGCCCAGCGCTGGAAGCAGCAGCACAGAAATGTGGGCGACATGGGTGGGGCAGGGCACTGGACTCGCCTCCTGAGGTCTCCTCCAGCCTGAGGATTGTAGGGTTCGAGGTGTCACCACCCTCACTTGTGCATGGCTGCTGGCCGAGCTGGGCCCTGGCAGCGTTACAACCACTGCTCTCTCCTTGCCCAGCTCGGAAGGCAGCACAGATGTAAGGGTGGCAACACCGGGACCCTCCTGAAATAACCATGTGACCCCCCCTTTTGGGCCAGGAGCCCCAACATGAGGAACGCTGGTCTGTGCAGAGGGGGTAAAACCCCCCAAAAGGGCAGATTTCATGGGAGGACGCCACGTGTCAGGGTCCGTGCCGTGTTTGTGGCGCTGTACATTTGGTAGGGGCTAATTCTGGGGTAATCTCCTTGCGGGAGGAGTGTCTCAGGGGCCCTTGTGCCCTGAAGCGGGGGGCTGAGTAGCCACCTGTTCTTGTAGCCCTGCCGCGAGGTGGGTAGTCTCACTCTCCCGGCACATGGCTAAGGGCGGCGGCTGGCAGGAAGTAGCAGAGTGAGAGAACGGTGCAGCTCCATCCTGTGAGAATCAGACCTCGAACTGGCTCGCTTCTCCGAGGGAAGGGGAGGGGGGATTTGACGGTGGCCTCGTGCCTGCGGAGGGAGATCCGTGATCGGGAGCAGAGCTGTAATTTGGCCAAGGCGGGACGCAATCCGGTGGCTTGACACTGAGGTCAGACAAATTCCGACCAGAAGTCAGGTGCAGGGTTTTTATCAGGGAGGGTTGCTGTGGCTTGGGGTCTCCCTCACTTCTAGGCCGTGTTGCTTGGTTCTCCAAGAGAAAGATGTTCTGGCCCCATGCAGGAGAGGCTGGGCAGGGTGTCCGGCCTGCGTTGTGCAGATGGTCAGGCCAGATGAGCTAATTAACCCCTATGAATCCATATGGATAATCCCGCTTAGCAGCCGGGGGCGGGGGCGGGGCAGGCCCTGGCTGGCGGGATGGAAGGCGCCAGAGAAGCGCAGGATGGGCTGCGCGATGCCCCCTGGAACGGGGGTTCTGCGTCTCCTCTGCCTCCCGCGGGACGCCAGAAAACAGGCCCAGAACCGGAACGGGTCCCGCGCTTGCTCAGCCAGGCTGGTGCCGTCTCCGTGCTGGTTTGCGGCTCTCGGGGAGGACAGGCCTTGAGTCCCTGTGTGCAGCTCCCCTGGACTCCCACGCACGGGGACGCTCGCAGGCTGCGGCAGGAGAACCGGTTCTGCCTGAGGCGCCCCAGCCCTGGCAGCTGGCGCTGGTGGAGCAGGCACCTTGGCTGTGGCAGCGAGCCCGGAGCCTGCCCGCCTGTCTCTGTTTGGCTGCAGTGCGCGGAGACGCCCGGCCCAGCTGCGGCCAGGTTCCCCTCCGGCCGGGGTCGCGGGCTGTGCTTCCCGCCCGCGCCCAGGCCCGCTTTTCGTCCCGGCTTCGGGAAGTTCTTGTTTGTTTCTGCGGGTTGCTCTGCCAGGTGCCGGCGGGCCCCAGCCCTGTGCAGCGTGGGCGAGGCCCGGACACCTGCAGGGAGAACCGAGCTCTCCCTCTGACTCAGTGTGTTTCCTGGCACTGCAGCCCACCCCCGGGTGGTCCCCCCTTGCCTGGCTCGGGCCCCAGGCTGCTCTGTGGAGGGTGGGGGGCCTGGAGTTGGCCTGAGCAGGGCAGCAGCTGGCGCACAATGGCGCTGTGTATTCGGGCCCGTCGTCCCTCGGGAGCCCTGCGCGTGGTCTGTTCAGCGGGCGAGCAGCCGTTACGTGGGCGCCCTGCCACGGGATTTCAGTGCCGCTCTGTTCTCGTGGGAGGGGGCTTGCCTGGGGTCTTGTTCTCCAGAAGAGCCTGACGCTCCAGGCCCCGCGGGCGATAGAGCTGCTGAGGGAGGGCGGGCGCCAGGCGCGGAGGCCTGCGCTGTCTTCCCGGCGCCTCTGCTCCCAGCCCGCACCCCGATGCCATTTTGCATCCTGGGCTGGGGCAGGGAGGGATGGAAAAGCCTGGTCCCCGTCGCTGTGAGCGGGCGCCTGGGCTGTGGCACAGCCAGGACCTGCCTCGGGTCAAGTCCCCTTGTTTTTATTCAGTGTATTTTGGGCCTGGAAAATCCGAGTCCCGCCGCGGAGGGGGAGGGCCGGGGGCTCGGCGTCTGGTTAACGCACCAGGCCGTGACGGCCAGGCCGAGCCCCGCAAGCCAGCGCCCGCTGCTGTCTCCATTCACTAACCTCAAGCCTGGGCTGGAAGGAAGGCGGGGAGAGCTGAGCGCAGCGGTTACCCCCCCCCCCATTTCTGCCTTGGGAAGGAGGCGGCAGGGCCTGGGAGCTCGTGGCTTGGCGGTTGTGGAACGGGGCGGTAGTCGGCAGCAGGGAACGTGCCTGCCCAGGGACGTCTGCCTCGGACCCCCGGCGTCTCTCAGGAAGTGCCTGGCCCCTCCCGGCGTGCAGGGCGAAGGGGCCGCTCCGGGCTCTGCGGGGCGATTGCTCCGGGGCTGCGGCAGGCAGAGCGCAGAGCACGCGCACGCTGCCCCGGATGGATGGACGGCGCATCCTGGCGCGGCCCAGGGAGCAGCGGGAGCCCGCGTGGGCTTTGCCCCCTGCCCTCTCTGAGCGGCGAGTCGGTGCCGGACCCCAGCCCGTCCGCTGTGACCGGGGCCTGCGCGTCTGCTCCCCCGAGCCCTTCGGCAGCGCGGCTCCTGCTGGCAGGGACAGGGCGAGCCGGGTGCCGCAGGAGGAGGGTGTGTGCAGCTTCGGGAGCCCAGCGCGCCTGGGCCGGGCTGGAAACGGGCCCGTGGTCGCTGTGTGCCGGGGGCTCGCGCAGGGCAGGGAATTCCAGCCCTCTGGCTCCCAGCAGCCTTACGTTGGGGGCTGGGAGAGACCCGGGGAGGCTGCGTTCCTTCTTCCTGCAGGCCCACCTGGTATTTGCCTGCGTGGAAACGTCTCTGGTTTGAATGGGCCCATCTTGCCAGGCTGTCTGCTTCCTTCTGCGTGCCTGCCCCGCCCGCCCCACGCCCCACTGGAAAAAGGGGCCGGCGGGGTGGTGGCAGAACCCGCAGACTACACAGAATTACTGGGGCCGGTTGAGTCCAAAGCCGACTGCAGAGGGATCTGGCAACACCAGGTGCTTGGGCACCCAAGGGGCAGGTGAAATTCAGTGCTGACACATGCCAAGTAGTGCAGATGGGAAAACTTCAGTCCGATCACGCCCACAAACTGATGCGATTGAAACGAGCTGTTCCCGCTCGGGGGCGAAGGCTCAGGATCCTTGTGGGTCGTTCTCTGAAAACATCGGCTCTGTGTGCAGCAGCCGTCGGAAGAACTAGCAGCGTTAGGAGCCATGAAGAGTGGAGTAAATAAGGAAACAGAAAATATCACCGGGCCCTGGCACAGGCCGGCTTGTCCTGCTTCAGAGGATATGCGTTTGCTCTGTCCTACTCCCAGTTCTATGTTCCTGGGTGTAGTTGGGAGCCTGTCTTTCCGAGGTGCGGGGTGCCTGCCAGCCTCTGTACCCCCGGAGGACCCGGCTGGCTGTGTCTGAGCGTTTTTTTCACTTGCACCACACTGGCAAAGATTGCTCTCGTGCAGGTCTGTTGTTCAGCTGAGCTCAGTGTTCCCATCCATGTGCAGAATGAATTTTGTTCTGTGCACCAAGACATGCAGATGTGCACCACCAGTAGAAACCTGCTGCTGGCAGTGGGCGCTCTGCTGATCAGCTGGGCGACATGTGAATCTCTCCTGGGCGGCTGCCCTAGCGCTCGGCTTGTAGGGACACTGGCTGGGCTAGGAAAACATTTGCTCTTGAATTCCCATCCTGGAGGCCAGGGGAGGGGTAACTTAGAGGCTGGGCTGCTCTGCGAGGCCCTTGCAGTTTGCAGGCATCTCACTCTCCTTTTGTTCCAGAATGGAGGGGAAGGAGCCGAGGGAGGCGACTTGACCACTCACCCTCTCCTGAAACGCTCCCAGAGCCACATCCCCATCTCAGCCACCAAGCCTCCCGCCGGGCCCCCCGTCCTCAAGAGTGGCTACTGCGTGAAGCAGGGGAACGTGGTGAGTGCTGCTGCTGAGTCGCCCTGAGCTCTCGGAGTGGGATGGAGGGGGAAGGGAGGATATTTCTGAGGCTTCACTCCTGCACTGGCACTGAAAGGAGCCTGATTCCACCCATCCTGCCACCGTGGGGTGAACGGCTCCGCTCTCGGAGGCAGTGTCGGGAAGCTCCAGGCGTCGGAGCAGCGGCGGGAGGTTCAGCAGCGGCAGGTCCAGGGTGCGACCTCGGAGCAAGGCCAGGGGTCACGGAGGCTCCGGCGCTGGAAGACGTGGGCCTGTGTGTGTGTGTGTGTGTGCCGGGGGTCACGGAGGCTCCGGCGCTGGAAGACATGGGCCTGTGTGTGTGTGTGTGTGTGTGCCGGGGGTCACGGAGGCTCCGGCGCTGGAAGACGTGGGCCCGTGTGTGTGTGTGTGTGCCGGGGGTCACGGAGGTTCTGGCGCTGGAAGACGTGGGCCTGTGTGTGTGTGTGCCGGGGGTCACGGAGGCTCCGGCGCTGGAAGACGTGGGCCTGTGTGTGTGTGTGTGTGTGTGCCGGGGGTCACGGAGGCTCCGGCGCTGGAAGACGTGGGCCTGTGTGTGTGTGTGCCGGGGGTCACGGAGGCTCCGGCGCTGGAAGACGTGGGCCCGTGTGTGTGTGCGCCGGAGGTCACGGAGGTTCTGGCGCTGGAAGACGTGGGCCTGTGTGTGTGTGCGCCGGGGGTCACAGAGGTTCTGGCGCTGGAAGACGTGGGCCCGTGTGTGTGTGTGCCGGGGGTCACGGAGGCTCCGGCGCTGGAAGACGTGGGCCCGTGTGTGTGTGCCGGGGGTCACGGAGGTTCTGGCGCTGGAAGACGTGGGCCCGTGTGTGTGTGCGCCGGGGGTCACGGAGGCTCCGGCGCTGGAAGACTTGGGCCCGTGTGTGTGTGTGTGCCGGGGGTCACGGAGGATCTGGCGCTGGAAGACGTGAGCCCGTGTGTGTGTGCGCCAGGGGTCACGGAGGCTCCGGCGCTGGAAGACGTGAGCCCATGTGTGTGTGCCGGGGGTCACGGAGGCTCCGGCGCTGCAAGATGTGGGCCCGTGCGTGTGTGTGCCGGGGGCGAGGGAGGCGGGAGCGCTGCCTTGGGACACAGGCAGGACTGTTCTCTCTGTTTCAGAGGAAGAGCTGGAAGCGCCGGTACTTTGCTCTCGACGACTTCTCCATCAGTTACTTCAAGTGTGAGCAGGTGAGCAGCCCCTCTGGCTCGCTGGCCTCTGGGTGACCGTGTCCACGAGGCCCTTCTCCGGGGGGGGGCACTCGCTGGGCGGCGTTTCTGGCTGCTCTTCAAGTCCGTCAGAACGCTGAACACGGAGCCTGTGCGGGGGAAAGGCCAGTCCTGGGGCGAGCCCGGCGAAGGATCCAGCCTGCTGCGGTGCCAGCGCTGGGCTCCGGGACCGGCCGGGAGCTGGGCCGTGGCCTCTCACTCACTGCTCATCTGCCTGAGCCACCATGGAGTTCGGAGTGCTGTTTGTGCAAGCAAGAAACCTCGCACGCCCAGACACGCTCCCCTCGCACGCCCAGACACGCTCGCCTCCCGCCCAGCACGCCCACCTCGCACGCCCAGACACGCACGCCTCCCGCCCAGCACGCCCACCTCGCACGCCCAGACACGCTCGCCTCCCGCCCAGCACGCCCACCTCGCACGCCCCAGACACGCGCGCCTCCCGCCCAGCACGCCCAGACACGCTCGCCTCCCGCCCAGCACACCCACCTCGCACGCCCAGACACGCGCGCCTCCCGCCCAGCACGCCCACCTCGCACGCCCAGACACGCTCGCCTCCCGCCCAGCACGCCCAGACACGCTCGCCTCCCGCCCAGCACGCCCACCTCGCATGCCCAGACACGCTCGCCTCCCGCCCAGCACGCCCACCCAGCATGCCCATCTTGCACGCCCATACACGCTCACTGCACACCCACCTCGCACGCCCGCACATGCTCACGTCCCGCCCAACATGCAGGAGCCAGGTACATTTATGGATGGGGGTTGCCTGTGAAGACTGGACTCAGTGACCCAGGGGGGCTCTGCCAGTCCTGCCTCCCCCACGCTTGGCTGCCAGGCAGCCTCCGAGCCGCGGAGCGCCAGACGGGCTAGTGACGGGGAGCAGGGCGCTGAGCTGGGAGACTAAACAAATAAGCTACCCTCGTGGTGCACGTCTGCTTTCCCCGCCTCGTTCACTTCCACTGGCTGCTGCTGGGCTGCGGACGGGGCGGGAGAGACGCTGCAGGGAGCTGCCACTCGGGAAAGTCCCTGCCCCATGACATCTCCACCCTGGCGAGATGCCTCGGGCCACCTCTCCGCTGGCCGGGGACCAATGCTCTGGCGATCGATCTTCCAGGGTTCGGTGTAGCGGGTCTAGTAAAGACCCACTGAATCGAATGCCGAGGGCGATCCTCAGCGGTCGCGAGGAGTAAGGGAACTCCCGCTGAGGAGACCGCGCCACGCTCCGCGTAAGGGACGTGGACGTGAGCTACGTGATTAACGTGGCTGGAGTTGTGTACCTTACACCGACCTGCCGGGTGTAGCGTAGACCTGGCCTTAGTCCCCCAGGGCTCTGTCCAGGGAGCTTGGCGGAGGGCTGCTTGTAGGTCTCCCAATTCCAAGTTCCCGGGCTCCCGTTGCTGCCGGAGCAGCCCGCGCGGTCGATCCCGCGCCACTGACTCTGTTGTGTCTTGTCTCCCCAGGACAGGGAGCCCTTGCGTTCGATCCTCCTCAAGGACGTCCTCAAGACCCACGAGTGTCTAGTGAAGTCCGGGTAATGCCTTTTCCCGCACGTCCCTCTAGAAGTGAAGCGGAGTGGCTGGGAACGGGCAGTGTCCGCAGAGGGGCCAGCCAGAGTCCAGTGGGGTGGCTGCCTCTCGCCTGGGGTGGGCCCAGCCGGGCTGGCCAGGGAAAGCATTTCCAGCCAGTTGCAAGCGGGCAGTGTGAGCAAGAGCTCTCGCGCCCTGTTCCGCAGAGCGCAGCGCGGCCCCCGCCGGAGCAGAGCAGCCTCGCCCCCCCCCCGCTGCGGGCTGCCCCAGTGAGGATCCAAGCGGGGCTACAGCCCGGGGAGTCAGCTGCTGGCCAGAATTCCCCCCCGCCCGCCCTTGGGGTGCTGGGTTAGGCGTGTGCCGAGGACACCAATGGGCGGCTGGCTAACCCCCCAGCGGGGGTCCTGTCTGGTCCATGGACGGGGCTGTGCAGATGCGATTCCTGGTTGGCCCAGAGCTCTGGGGTGGGGCTAATTCCCCCCCTCCCCCACGCTGGCACAATCCTGGACCCTCGCCAAACAGACGTTGCACAATTCGGACCGGGCGGGGGAGCACTGGGCGCTGCAGCGCGGTGTCCACGTCCTTAGTGACCTGGGACGCTACACGGGAAACGGAGCCTCTGGGCCGCTGGCAGGGAGCGGGCGGCTTCGGGGCCTTGCACTCCGAGCACTCACCGGGGGGTCCCTGCGCCCCCCCCCCCCGCCCTGCCCCGCCCTACCCAGCATGGTTTGGGCTTCTTCGTTCTTGTCTCCCCCTCACTTGGGCATCCCTGCGCCTGGTGACGGGCACCGCGTCCCGGCGTCCTGAGGGACGGGTTTCCCAGGCATGTGCCTGGCTGCGGTGCAGAGGTTAGACGCGCCGGGAGAGTCCAAAGCCCAGGCCTTTCTGACGGCTGCTTCGTTACCCAGCTGAGCCGCGGAGGTGCCGAAACTCTCCCGTTTATTTCAAGGCGTGCAAAGAGCGCACGAATGAGAGTGCCGATGAAACGTGCAAACACCATTGGACTGACACTTAGGTCACGCTTCCTAGCAAGAATCCATTTGTAATGGTGAACGACACAGTCACGAAAGTGAATAGACCGGACGAGTGTGTGTGACACGCACAGCAGTCAGTGGTGCTGTACTTGGTTACAATCTATGATTATAAGCAGCTGCTAGGCCTGCGGGACTCTAAGGCTGTGTCTAGACTACATGCCTCTGTCATCAGAGGCATGTAGATTAGACACATAGGCAAAGGCAAATGAAGCCGCGATTTAAATGATCACGGCTTCATTTAAATTTACACGGCTGCTGCGCTGAGCCGACAAACAGCTGATCAGCTGTTTGTCTGCTCAGCGCGCTAGTCTGGACGCTCCCCTGCCGACATCAAAACTTTGTCAGCAGCCCCGGTAAACCTCATCCCACGAGGAATAACGGGGCTGCCGACAAAGGGCTTTGATGTCGGCAGGGGAGCGTCCAGACTAGCGCGCTGAGCGGACAAACAGCTGATCAGCTGTTTGTCGGCTCAGCGCAGCAGCCGTGTAAATTTAAATGAAGCCGCGATCATTTAAATCGCAGCTTCATTTGCCTTTGCCAAAACAACAAATCTACATGGCTCCGTCGACGGAGCCATGTAGTTTAGACGTATCCTAATTGATTGGCTAGTTCTTCAGATCAGCTATTCAGTCTCCTTTGTCAGCTGTTTGTCAGTGGAACTTTGGTATAGCATGGTGGCCGGGAAACCTTTGGCGAGTGTTTGCGGAAAGACGCTATCCGATGTCCTGTGTGTTCTCTAGCTAGGAGCCTACAGGAGGACTTCAGGGTAACCCCTCTCTCTCCTCTCTAGTGACCTTCTAATGCGGGACAACCTGTTTGAAATCATAACCAGCTCCAGGACATTCTACATCCAGGTAAAATTGCTCCTCCTCTCTCAGGCTCTGCAACGGTCGGCCAGTCCCTGCTGCCCCGCGCGCGTGGCGGGGATGTTGTTTTGCTTTGAGTTTACTTCTTGAAATAGTAAATTTAGCTCTTGACGGTTGCTGTGAGTCACAGTTGTCTAAACAGGACGCTCTCGAGCAGGAGACACGCAGGTGAGGGTGTACACAACTCAGCCCAGCTCCCGGGCTCCAGTCGAAGGGTGCAGGAGCAGAAAGCTGGTGGTTTCACTTCTCTTCAGTATATATAGTCACAGCTATTGGTGCGAGCAGGAGGAAACATGTTGACACACAAGCCCCAGCACAGAGATGAGAATCCGGCTGGAGAACGTCACGACGGCAGCTTCCTTCTCCTGAAGTTTGCACTCAGTTGGGTCGGCCCCTTTCCACCTCCTCGGGGCTGTCGTCTATTCCCAGCAATTGCAGGTTGAAGCTCTCTGGCCGGGCTCTCTGGTCCAGCACCGTCCGGGGGCCAGCGTGATGTCAGCGAGCCGGGTTCCCACTTAGCGTGGGTGCGGCCAAGTTTCCCACAGTCCCATAAAGTTTGTTTACAGCCACCGGGCCTGGCTCTCAGTGCTCTGGGCTGTTCTTTAGCTCGAATTGTCTTCTCAGAGCCCCATGAGCAGCGGCCGTGTCAGTGATGCTGCTCGACAATATCGACCTTCCAAGCTCCGGCAAGTTCTCTGGCTCGGCAGCGGTCAGGCCCCGAGGGCTCCGGATTAGAGAGGTTCAGCCTGTGGCACCGCTAGGAGGATGGCGAGTGAGCCGAGGGCTGGCTTGAGTAGCGCCGGTTGCTTCCTGCCATTTAGGGCAGATACTGATCCCAACGCTGCTCGCTGCCCTTTCCTCCCTCCCAGCACCGTGCAAACGTCAGCTGAGAGCAGCCGCTTGGCCGCTAGTTCTCGCCTCGCGGAACCTGTTCTGCCTAGGCCAGCCCGAAGGAGCGCGTGGGAGGCTGCCAGCCCGAAGGAGCACGTGGGAGGCTACCAGCCCGAAGGAGCGCGTGGGAGGCTGCCAGCCTGAAGGAGCGCGTGGGAGGCCGCCAGCCCAAAGGAGCACGTGGGAGGCCGCCAGCCCGAAGGAGCACGTGGGAGGCCGCCAGCCCGAAGGAGCACGTGGGAGGCCGCCAGCCCGAAGGAGCACGTGGGAGGCCGCCAGCCCGAAGGAGCGCGTGGGAGGCCGCCAGCCCGAAGGAGCGCGTGGGAGGCTGCCAGCCCAAAGGAGCACGTGGGAGGCCGCCAGCCCGAAGGAGCGCGTGGGAGGCCGCCAGCCCGAAGGAGCGCGTGGGAGGCTGCCAGCCCAAAGGAGCACGTGGGAGGCCGCCAGCCCGAAGGAGCACGTGGGAGGCCGCCAGCCCGAAGGAGCGCGTGGGAGGCTGCCAGCCCAAAGGAGCACGTGGGAGGCCGCCAGCCCGAAGGAGCGCGTGGGAGGCTGCCAGCCCAAAGGAGCGCGTGGGAGGCCGCCAGCCCGAAGGAGCGCGTGGGAGGCTGCCAGCCCAAAGGAGCACGTGGGAGGCCGCCAGCCCGAAGGAGCACGTGGGAGGCCGCCAGCCCGAAGGAGCGCGTGGGAGGCTGCCAGCCCAAAGGAGCACGTGGGAGGCCGCCAGCCCGAAGGAGCGCGTGGGAGGCTGCCAGCCCAAAGGAGCGCGTGGGAGGCCGCCAGCCCGAAGGAGCGCGTGGGAGGCTGCCAGCCCAAAGGAGCACGTGGGAGGCCGCCAGCCCGAAGGAGCGCGTGGGAGGCCGCCAGCCCGAAGGAGCGCGTGGGAGGCCGCCAGCCCGAAGGAGCGCGTGGGAGGCCGCCAGCCCGAAGGAGCGCGTGGGAGGCCGCCAGCCCGAAGGAGCGCGTGGGAGGCTGCCAGCCTGAAGGAGCGCGTGGGAGGCTGCCAGCCCGAAGGAGCGCGTGGGATCAGCCCGATTCTCCACTGCGCCATTACCCCGGAGCTGCGTGCTAGGGGGAGCACGGGACGTCGGCTTTGCAGCGGCGCTCACCAGCGCACAGAGCACAGGGCAATGAAGAGACCCCGGTGTGCACAGCTCTGGGTGGTCCTGCTGTGCCCCCAGGGGTGAGTGCGGAGAACGAGCGGGCAGCGGTCGGGTGGCCGCACTGGGTCTCCTTGCACACGAGGCCGTCAGCCAGAGCAGCTGCACAGGGAGCAGCAGTTTAAAGAAAACACGTTTCTCCCCCAGCTCGTGACCTCTCCCTCCCACCCGCCCACTGGGGATGTAGAATCCTGGGTAAGGAGTTAACTAGTTAGACATTAAACGGGGGCGAGGGCCTCACTGCGCACAGGGGCTGCTCCAGCCCCGGCTGCCGCTTCCCGCCCTGCGCGAGGCCGCCAGCTGCCAGCCCCCGTGCCCACATGGGATGGGAGCCAGCAGCCCCCTGCTCGCGGCCCGCTGCGGGAGGCGGGCTGGCCCTGGGTAACCGCTACCTGGTAGCACCGGGTCACCAGTTAGCTGGTTACCCAGTCACATCCCTGCCACCCTGGAGCCGCTGAGGGCCCTGTGAATCGACGCCCCCAGAGCTGGGTCCTCGGCGCGTCTCACTCGCCCGCCGGCTTCTCCTGGCCTCGGCTAGCCCAGGTCAAATGTCCCTCACCCCGAAATCTCTGCCAGAGGCCTCTGTGTGAGGCGAGCCTGAGCCCTCTTTCTGCTTAGGCTGGCAACTCCCTCCCAGAAACCAGCACTTCCAGTCAGCCCCCGTGCGGGACATCCGGGGCCCCAGCCCCCTGACCCGAGGTTCGGTCGTTCTCCCTGCAGGCTGAGCTGGGCCCCGCTCCGCTGGGCGCCTGTGCAGCCACTCGGGAGAGATTCAGACGCCGCCCAGCTGATCAGCAGAGCACCCACAGCCAGGGGAGTGTTTCTGTGGGTAGTGCACATTCGCATGTGCCTTGGTGCATGTACAGATTTATTCCACACACGAAAAAAATCCGCACGGGGATGGAAGAGAGTAGAGGGACCATTCCTGTGGGGGTGCTGAGGCGGTGTGTGTGCGGGGGGGTCAGGGTGTAGGGCAGCGTGTATGTTTGCTCTGCTGCAACTAGAGACCGGCCTCTTTAAAAGGAAAATATTCTGCGGGTTCCGAGGGGACCCCTTGCTGCTGTCGTCTTGAGGGGTGAAAGTCTTTGGCTCCAGGCGAGAAGCAAACAGGCAGCCAGCTCCTGGCAGGAAAACCCCACCCCCGGCTTGTTTTCCCTGGACAGCCTCCATGCGCAGTGCCCGAGGGCAGGGGATTATGAAATGGTCTGGAGGCCAAGAGGGGAACCATCCTCAGCGCTTGCCAGAGAAGGGCCCGTCTTCATCCTCTGCACGTTTCCTCCCGGTGCGAGTCCCTGGAACGCTCGGTGGTGAACGGCCTGTTGAGCCGCTGGGGACCGGACTGGCCTCGCTCTTGCACAGTGAGCTCTTCCGCAAAGGGCACTGTCTTCCGGGAGAAATGTCACTTTGAGTCCGGAGCGAGGGCTCTGACTTGGGCGTAAGTGCTTTGGAAACGCAGCGGTGGCTCTGGAAGACAAACCCCTTTCTCTCCGGAACAGTGGGAGCCCTCGCCGATTAGCAACAGCTGGGCCAGTCAGTTTCCACCCTCGAGTAACAAGCTGCCCCATTTAGTTCTGCAGACTGGCTGTTGCTTCGGGCTGTGAGGACTGGAGCCGTATCATCTGCTTGAAGCTTACGGTGCAGGCACACAATCCCCCCTTCCCCCAAATACGAGCCTCGGGGATGCAGGGCCCAGCATCTGCCTCTCCAGTTCACGTCACCTACCTTTTCCACGTCAGGCTCCTGGGCGCACCTCAGTGGCCAAAATGCCCTTCCACGTCCCATCGTGCTTCTAGCTGGGCAAGCGTCCCGGGAACCCAGAAGGCCTGAGCAGCCACAGGGAAAGCTGCGCTGGCGTTTGTTCTGGGGCTGGTTTGTGTAAGTGGGAGAAAGGCAGAGGGAGCTGCTGTAATCCGGAGCGGGCCTAGTCTTGGTCCCCCGGAACAGAGCTGGGCGGGGAGCGGGTTCTGCAGCACACGAGCACAGAAGTCACTGGACTTCATCCGCTTCTGCTTCGGCTGAGCAGCTCAGCCTTCGTCAGTACGGGCGTGTGTCGTGGCTCAGAACTTGGTCTCCCCCTGCTCCCCGAACACAACATGAGCTGCCTCCTGCCGTGCAGCGACTGAACAAACCCCACGTCCCGGCTGGGACTGGAGCATGGGACTGGAGGGACAGGCTCGTGCGGGCCCAGATCAGAACAGCCGCGGAACGGCAACAGTCGGAGATGGAAGAAGCCAATGGGTGTCCTGTCCCTCCGTCAGCGTCCCTGCAGGATTGTTCCCCATGGTCTGTTTTCTAAAGCTGTGGCCCGCTTGGCGGGGCTTCCTCCCCCTCTGCTGGAGGAATTGAAATGGAAGTAGCAGCAGATCCCCGGCCCCCCGACTGCGTCCGCACGGCGGCGGTTTCCCTAGTTTCCCGCGGGAGCAGGCGGTGCTCACAGCAATGCTGCCTCGTTCCCTGGAGTGCTCGTGGCCCGGGGGGAGTCCTGGTGAGAGGTGAAGCAGTTTAAAGCTATCGAGCGGGGCTTTGATTTCTAAGGCAGATCTGGGCTGACCTAGAAGGTCCCAGGATCCGCGGCCTAAGGAAAAGACGTGCCGTGCTCTCTAGGTGGTGCTTGGCCACCTCAGAGAGGCAGTGGCCGGACCCCCAGCGTGGCCTGGGTGAACTGCGAGTGATTCATGACACGCAAGCCGGGATCTCATTTTTGGCGGGTCTGTTTTGCAGGCAGACAGCCCTGAGGACATGCACAGCTGGATCAAAGCAATCAGCGACGCAGCGCAGGCCCTGAAAAGCCGCCCAAGAGTAAGTCACATCCTTTCCTCTTCGCATTTAGCATCCATTAAAGAGCCATTGTTTGCAAGCTGGTGTGATGTATTGAGCCGCTTGCATAGCCATGCAGTGAATTCGGCTGCCACGCTTCCAAAAAAGTTTTTAAAAAGTTTTAGAAAACCCAAGAAGTGAGGGGAAATCATTCAGTCCAGCGTGGCTCTGAAACCGGCCATGCTCCCTGAAGTCTGGGCAGTAGATTCGGCAACAGCAGAGGCCAGTTGAATTCAGATTTGCCTAGTTCACTTAATTCTCGCGTCCTTGCCTAAAAGGCTAGCGCACGGGCAGCACTAACGCCTTGATTCCTGGACTCGTCCTCCAGGATGCCCTGAGCAATTTCTAACCCCCTCCTCTCACCCTCTGCTCTGCATGTTTTTCTGCAGGAAATGTCCTTCGTGAGATCCATTTCCATGAGCCGGCCTGGGCCCTCCAATCTTCCAGGTCCCGCGATCCCCTCCTTGCCCCGAATGAGGCCCCCCGGGGAGGAGAGGAAACCCCTCAGCAAAACCGCTTCCACCTCCTCCTGGCAGCCTTGGACGCCGGTGCCCCAGCCAGAAGGGAAGCCGCCCGGGTCAGAGCCCAGGTACCTGAGGGACTCCGTGTTTGTGTCCTCGTTCACCGAGTGCGACACTGGAGCCGTGCGCCAGAGGCGTGTGCGGCACACATCTGAACCCCAGCACCTGAAAGAGAAGCCATTTGTGTTTAACCTGGATGATGAGAACATCCGGACCTCTGACGTGTAACCCAGCATGGGCTCCTGTGGCCTTCGGGTTTACGAGGAGCTCTGTGGGCAGCAGCCTAATGCAAAGGTGCCTTGATTCTGCCCCCGGCGCGTGTCGCGGTCGCCGCGAGCCCGAGCCAGCGTCGCCCTCCCGCTGTGTACGAGCCCCTGCAGTGTGACGCTTTCTGTCTGCTGAAGCAGATCCGAGTTTGGACGGAAAGAGCTGGTCTCCTCCGCGCAAGAGTGGATCCGTGTGCTAAGCGCATTGAGCCGGGTACAGCTCCGTGAAACTCCATGCAGCTTCCCAGGGTGAATGGGTCCTGTTTTTGCCAATTAAACTCTCTCTCTCAAGTGGCAGGCGCTGTGGGTAGAACCGCTTCCCTGGCTGGTGCTGCGTCCCCAGAAAAGGAAGCGGAGGGCACAGATTTCTGACCCTTCCCCTGTCCCCTGCCCTCTGCCGAAAGCTCCCCCCCAACAGCCCAGTCTCTGCCCGTGCTGAGCCTGGGTGCTGAAGCCGCTGCTGGAGGAGGGCGAAGGCGGCTCCTCGCTGTATTGGGGCCCCACTGTGTTTTGGAGATCCGAAAGCCGTTTTGTGCTCCCTTTGTGCAGGCATCAACAACGCCAGCACAGGGTGTAAGCTGGGAAGCACTAGCCCCCTGGACCTGTCCTAGCCCCGCAGCCCCACCGTTAGCCAATATCCTGGCTCCCAATTCTTGGCACCCTGGCAGAAAATACGGGGCAAGTTCTTGTCCTAGGCACAGAGGGCAGTTCGGTGCCCAGTTCCCATTGACTTTCAGTAGGAGATGGGGCTTCACACGCGCCCATTTGAGCCTTTGAAAATCTCCCCTGTACGGGCCGAAAAGGATTTAGTGAGTCACCCTAAGAAACATGCAGCTTTAAAACGGTCTGTCTAGGAGACCAGCTCTTCCCAGGGGCCAACTAACGACATATTAACAAATCTGTTTTCTTTGTAGTCACTCCTCTAGCCACAGCCTCTGCGCGATGTCAGACTCTGGGAAAGGCTCCTTCTTCAGCTGTAACACGTCATGCGTTGATTATAGCAAACACATTTCTTGGCGTATTTATAGATATACATTTGAAATGTGAGTCGAGGGTAGCACCACTGCTTTGCAGGCTAGGGGTGACTGAGTATCTGGGGCAAGGATACTCTCAGGTATGTATCCAATCTGGTACTGCATACGCTTGGGCACGAAGACTTAATACAAATGCCTGAATCTTGAAGTATTAAATACTATGTAGTGAAAGCAAAATATTTACCATGAAATGTGGCTGATCTGGCCCTCCAGCCAGCATGCCTTCTTGACCTTTCCATGTAAATAAACAGAAACTCTTTTTAAGAAGGGTGAACTTCCTGAGGTCTCTTCCAGCCCTGTGATTCTGCGAGTCTATGAATTTGGCATTAGCCCATAACCAAACGAGCTGATGCACCAAGAGTATAAAGCAGTTGATGCCGTAGTCAGAGAGTGTTTGATCTTTTTCACTAAGAAGTGGGTAAGTTAATCACTCTCAGCTAGAGACCACACGACTCTTTCCTGTCTGTTTCCTGCAGGGGGTTTAATAGTGGCGCAGGTTTTTCAGAGACTTTGTAAAGCCTGTAGAAGGCAGGTGCACCTCTTGCATCACTGTTTCGAGGGCGTCAGTGATTCCTAGGCCTTTTGCCAGCCCTCTGCACAGGGGTGAGTTTCACCCGGAGCAACACGCTGTCCCTTCTTCCCATTTGTGTGTCCAGCTGCTCGGCACCAGCCTTCCCCCTCCCACCCTTACTCAGACAAAACCACCCATGGGAATCTGGCCTGAACAAGCGCAAAGCACGGCACACCAGCCAGAAACCTTTTTCCAAGGCTACCGCATGCTCAGCCCATCATAAGTCATTTAAAAGCTTCCCTTGCCTCATTATTAAGATTTTGCCAAATGGGTTGCAAGTTCCAGCCATTCATAGCTTCCGTGGAGCTTTCTGCGCTCCTAGAAACTGACCTTTGTCAACAGAAGGCAGCTGCTGTTGACAGTGGCCCCGCTAGAGCCAGGCTGGCATTTCTGCCATGGGCGGGAGACTTGCTCCGAAGAGGGTTAAATGAGATGGGTAAAACCTAGTGGGGTCTAAAACCTGCCTGCACCGACTGTGTTAGTCGACAAGCTTGGTTTAAATTTTGTTTTAAAAACATTTCATGAGCGTGGTGCTGAACATTATAAAATCACAGCTCAAAAAAAATCATCATCCGGTCTCCCCCTCTCCCCAGGCTGCCATTGGGCACAGGGCACCAGGTTAATAGTACAGTGTAGGGCCCCATTAATGCTACAGACAGCCCTGGCACAGGCTTCTGTTTTAATGACGGGGCAGGAGGGGAATCCTCTTTCTAAACAGCGCACTTCAGACACCGATCTCTGCCCCTCTGTCTTCAGGCTTGCGATGTGCATTTAAAAGACTTGGGGTAACAGAGTTCAGGAATCCACACCTAATTCTTTTGCTCTTTTTCATTTCAGTTCTAGTCACAATACCTAAACGCATACGTTTTGCATTTCCTGCCAGCCTATGTAAAATATTGAATGGAGTCTCCCACTTCAGGGCGATCCGTTCGTATAATTCTGGGGGAGACACGGGGACATGTTGAGACTAGGAATAGGAATCAGTGTAAACAGTACAGCAAAATGGTATTTAATTGTAGGAGTCTGCATGTGGATTCCTTTCCCCCGTTGGCTGAATTTGCACTCGTTTTCTCTTTCATAGTGCTGTGGGGCTAGTTTTGGCTTTAGCTGCCCTGCTGTTTAGCTAATAAAACATCCTGTGTGACTCCATGTAACCATTTGATGTGATTGTGAATAGAAAGCCCCAAATGGCACCACTGACTTACTACCACAAGGGTGCCCTATGTCTGAGAACACTGAGCACAGGGGGACCAGTACGCTTGTGCAAAGCTCTGAAGGTATAAAGTGCTATACAATGATAAAAATGAATAATTACGTATTATTGAAAGTGGTGCAAGGGTCTGGAATGGCAAAGTCGAAGCTCAGTACACAGTTGTGACGGATTATTCCTGGGAGAAGCTGCCAGAGGCTTTATACTATTGCTACATTCCCTTTTCTTGTTTTCTGTGTTCTCCTCATCCACACCCTCCACACGGCATTGAGACTGGTTTGAAGGCCACAGTCTAGTGGCAGACAAAAACGTGTCTTGGAAACAAACTAGTGCCACCACCATTACTATTATTCACCCTGGCTCTGGAATCCTTCCCTTGTAGATGGTGAATTCCCACAAACTGGGATGGACCACATGGCGGAGGCCACACAGCTTGGTCAAAACGGAGCTTAGCAGCACTTTTTATTAATGAAGATATTTTACGATGCGTGTTTGCCCCCTTTGCAGAGTTTTGCTTTTGTACAGATGCATAGTTGTGCTATTTACCACTGGGGTCTCGGAAGGACCACTTTCAAAATGAAGTATGGACCACAAGGGGTAATTTCTCCAGATTTAGTTGACAGATGGGTGCAGACTACAGTAAGTTGCATGGAAAGAATGGTGGGAGAAAATGGTTTTGTTTGGTTCTGTTTGTGTTTTATATGAAGGCACCACAATGGCTTCAGCCATTTTTGTAAATATTTGCCATGTATTTCAAGTGCCTCTTCCACATAGAGGTCCTCACACTCAACCTTTATCCTTCTTACATGAGACTAGAACTTCTTCATCATGTAACCTGCTGCTGTTAGCTAAGATGTGGAATGAAGTGTGAATTATTTTCCCCAAAGCAATAAGTTTCCATGTGGAATTCCAGTCACTTTTTCAGGCTAGCAGCTGGTGCACAGCTTGGGATGTTGAAGATAATTTGGGGTAACACACAATATAGAAAGACAGAATTAGTGAAAAACCTAACAATATTTTTTACAATTTTCCCCTCTTTCCTATTAGTCCCCAAACAGTTTCTTAGAGTGAAGTTTAGAGTTACAGATGTGCTAAGACTGAATGAAGTGGAAGTTTGGAAAACAAACAAAACATCATTAGAACTTGGACTTTTGTTTAATTCTTTTGTGAGCTGCTTGTGCATTCGATTGTGATATCTGCACCAGTAATTTTCAGCTGTGAATTACACTCATGTAAAGATGACTTTTGGGAGCGTGAAAAATCTTTTCATGATACAATGTTTCTCACTTTACTTGATCTGTACTATGTAATGAAAAACTTTGATGCTTATTTTATAGTAAAAAAATGTGTGAAATCTTTAAAGAACGTGCTTTGTGTTTTTACTTGTATTCTACCCTTTTTTAAACTCTTTCCAAGAAACAGAGTTATCATATGGGACTTCGATATGAAGGGCTTGTGCTGGGGGTCTATTAAATCATCCTTGGAAAATTTAAAAGTTTTACAGGTATCAATTTCTTAACTCAAAGTATTGCATCCCTGGGGGGGAATTCCGTATTAGACCTCAGTGTAACAGATCAATAGTAATAGAACACGGAACTAAAAGTAGCTTAGGTACAAGTGACTGTGACTTGATTATTCTTTTTCCACATCATAAATGTAAAATCAAAACCAACAACTTACACAACTGCTGCTTTTTTTGAAGGGGCTAGTTTCACAAACCTGGAAACAATTGAGTCAAATCAGCTGGGAGAAAAAACATGAAATATAGAAGCATGACCAACAACTAGTAACTGTTTCTGAAGGTCTTACTAGATGCATGAAAAGCCACAAATGAAAAAGAAGGCTACACTAGTTTTAAAAAACCAGCAATGCGCAGATATATAAATGGCCAAACGTGATTAGACGGTAGGTCCGTCTAGCCCCGTGTCAGTGTCCTGTCTTCTACAGTGACCAATGCCAGGCGCCTCAGAGGGAATGAACAGAACAAGCAATCTTCAAGTGATGCCACCCCTGTCACCTATTCCCAGGTTCTGTCAGAGGCTAGGGCCACCTGCCCATCCTCGCTAATGGCCATTGATGGCCTCATCCTCCATGAATTTATCTAGCTCTTTTTTGAACCCTGTTATATTCTTGGACTTCACAAAATCCTCTGGCAGGGAGTTCCACAGATTGACTGTATTGTGTGAAGAAGTAGTTTTGTTGGTTTAAAACCTGCTACATATTAATTTCATTTGGTGACCCCATGATCTTGTTTGATGGGAAGGTGTAAATAATTTATTTATTCGCTATATACATGCTTGCTCTCTTTCTCTCATATATAGTAAAAATTCAAGGAGAATGTGGTGGCCAGTAAAGTTAAAGACAATAAGAAGGAATTTAAGAATATTAGAAACAAAAGGAATCCTAACAATGGGATGTTCTCATTATGAGAGAGAAATAGAACTGTCAATAATAAAGCAGAAATAGTCAATTCATATTTTTCTGTGCTTTAGGAAAAATCTAGATGTTGTAGGTATATCTTAATTATGAAATATTTTCCATTCCAACAGTAATGAAGGTGCCTAACAGCTGTTACTTAAATGAGTAAAACTAAGTGATTGGGCAACAAAATGGCAAATGAAATTTAATGTTGATAAACGTAAAGTAATGCACATTGGAAAACATCATCCCAACTATATATACAATACAATGAGGGCTAATTTGGCTACCACTAATCAGGAAAGAGATCTTGGAGTCATCGTGGTTAGTTCTCTGAAGACGTCCACACAGTGTACAGCGGCAGTCAAAAAAGCAAACCGGATGTTAGAATCATTTAAAAGGGGATAGAGAATAAGATGGAGAATATTTTATTGCCCTTATATAAATCCATGGTACGCCCACATCTTAAATACTGCCTACAGATGTGGTCTCCTAATCTCAAAAAAGCTATACTGGTTTTAGAAAAGGTTCAGAGAAGGGCAACTAAAATGCTGAGGGGTTTGGAACAGGTCCCATATGAGGAGAGATTAAAGAGACTAGGACTTTTCAGCTTGGAAAAGAGACCAAGGGGGGATATGATAGAGGTCTATAAAATCATGAGTGGTGTGGAGAAAGTGAATAAGGAAAAGTTATTTACTTATTCCCATAATATAAGAACTAGGGGCCACCAAATGAAATTAATGGGCAGCAGGTTTAAAACAAATAAAAGGAAGTTCTTCTTCACACAGAGCATAGTCAATCTGTGGAACTCCTTGCCTGAGGAGGTTGTGAAGGCTAGGACTATAACGGGGTTTAAAAGAGAAGCAGATAAATTCATGGAGGTTAAGTCCATTAATGTCTATTAGCCAGTATGGGTAAGGAATGGTGTCCCTGGCTTCTGTTTGTCAGAGGGTGGAGATGGATGGCAGGAGAGAGATCGCTTGATCATTACCTGTTCGATTCACTCCCTTGGGACATCTGGCATTGGCCACTGTTGGCAGACAGGGTACTGGGCTGGATGGGCCTTTGGTCTGACTCAGTATGGCTGTTCTTATGAGACATTTTTTAAATCAGCGAGTCCGCATCATGTGCATCCAACAGTTTTAAAAGAATTAGCCACGGATCTCTCTGAACAATATTGATTTTTTTTTTCTCCAGTAATTCTTGGAAGACGGGAAGTTCCAGAGGACTGAAGGAGAGCTAATATTCTGCTAATATTTAAACAGGGTAAATGGGACAACCCAGATAATTATATGTCTGTCAGCCTGATATTGATCCTATGGAAAATAATGGAATTGCTGACAAAGGACTCTATTAATAAAGTCTTAACGGAAGCTAATAATGACAATCAAGCTAGGTCTGTGGGAAATAGATCTTGTCATCTCATATGAAAAGACTAACAGACTTGTGCAAGGCCGTTGGCTTAGTCCTGCATGATGCTTTGATTGAGGACACCCGTTAAATGGATTAAAAACTGTCTAATCCATATCAGTGTCACGGTACACAGCAGATCATTAGCGACCCGGGTGTCCTGCTGGAGTCCTGCTGGGATCGGGTCTTGGCTCTAAGCCATTGATCCTTTTTGGCAACGTACCTTGCAGTAAGCAAGAGCCTCAGAGCTGGGCTGTGTCTAGACTGGCAAGTTTTTCCGCAAAATCATCTGCTTTTGCGGAAAAATTTGCCAGCTGTCTACACTGGCCGCTTGAATTTCCGGAAAAGCACTGACTATCTCATGTAAGATCATCAGTGCTTTTCTGGAAATACTATGCTGCTCCCATTCAGGCAAAAGAATTTCTCCAAAAAACTTTTGTGCAAAAGGGCCAGTGTAGACAGCACAGTATTGTTTTCCGCAAAAAAGCCCCGATGGCGAAAATGGCGATCGGGGCTTTTTTGCAGAAAACCGTGTCTAGATTGGCCATGGACGCTTTTCCGCAAAAAGTGCTTTTGCAGAAAAGCATCCTGCCAATCTAGACGTGCTTTTCCGAAAATGCTTTTAATGGAAAAGTTTTCCGTTAAAAGCATTTTTGGAAAATCCTGCCAGTGTAGACGTAGCCCTGAAGTTTACAGCTCATAAAGATTGGAGGAGTGGTAAGTAGTGAGGTTTGACAGGTCACAGATACAGAGCAAACTGGATCACTTGGTAAGCTGGACACAAGCAAACAATGTGCATTTAGAAATGCCAAATGTCAATGTCTACATTTAGGATCAAAGCATGTGGGATGCTTGTGGGCGGAGGGAAGCAATATCTTGGGAAGCAGTAAGTCTGAAAAAGGTGGATAATCCACTGAGCAGGGGCTCCCAGTGCAACACTAATGGGGCTGATGTGCCCCATTGGATGTATAAACAGAGGAAACTGGAACAGGGATTCCACTGTTGTTGGCATTAGAGTGACTGCTCCTGGAATACTGCATCTTGGCTGGTGCCCAGAATTCAAGGCTGTTGGTAAACTAAAGAAGATTCGGTTGAGAGCCATGAGCCCACTTCAAGGATAGGAAAACCTGCCTTCCGTGAGAGATGCCAGGCGCTCGGTCCCCTTAGCCTAACAAAGGCTAAAGGAGGACTTGATCACAGTCTATAATTGGTGGGCAGTAAGCAGCCCACGGGCCAGACGTGGTTTGCCCCGGTTAGCCCTGGCAGGCTGACAGACGCTTTATTTACCTGCATGTCCACAGAGACGGTTTCTCGCAGCTCCCATTGGTCACTGTGCCCGGGCAATGGGAGCTGCGCGTGTCCATACATGCGGGTGCTCAGGTGATGAAGGATTTGGTGGCCCACCAAGGACTAACCCTTGTGAATGTGTCCGGCCCGTGGGCCCCTCTTGATCTATAAGAACCTTACTCAGGGGTCCAAAATGTAATAGCAGGGGGCTCTTCAGTTCCATGGACAAGGTTAGACGATCCAGTGGCTGGGAGCTGGAGCTAGATAAACATCTATCTGCACTCCAGGGAAACAGCGGCCATGCAGCTGCAGCTGGACCAGCCAGCTGACTTGTATCCACAGGCCACTGGGTGCAAGGCTAGACATTGGCTGTGTCAATATTTTGGCTCACACTGCAGGCTGGGCCCCTCCTCCCCCGCAGGCTCCCAAAGCTCCAGTGCAAGCCCAAAGGTCTACCTAGCAATTTTGAAGGCAGAGCCCCATGGGCCCCAGTGAGCCGACCTGAGCCAGCCAGGGGTGCTCAGTGGCTGTGTAGGGGAACCCTCCAAACCCGGCACAAGGGCCACGCGTTAGAACAACTTAAGCGGATCCCTCACGACTGGAACTGTTCAAATCAAGCGGGAAGGTTTTCTGGCAGAGCCGCGCTGGGCCCGAAAAGCCCGAGGCCCGGGAAATCCCGCGGCCTGTGCCTTGCAGGAGGCAGCCTGGTTCCCTCTTGGATCCACTGAACTATCCACGCCAGAGAGGCTCCCGGATCCCCGGGGCCCACTGAGCGCAGCGCTGACCCCGGGTGGCACGAAGGCGCCGGGTTTGACCCGAGATCCCGACGTCTCGTTTCTGTTGCGCTCCTGACTTGATTTCCCCGCCTCACGGTGAGGCGGCTCCCAGCATCGCTGCCGCGGTAGGACCAGCCGCAGCCCGGCGAGGGGCGCCCGCAGGAGCATGAAACCCGGCAGGGCGGAGGGGGACGCAGCCCTGTGCCTGCCCCTGTGGCCCCCGCCCCGGGCCGCTGCTCTCCGGGCTCCTGGCCAGGAGGAGGGGCTCGCCCGCCCGCCCGCGGGCCCAGCTGCAGCCCCCTCCCGGGTACTCGGCGGGGCTGCTCGGGCCCCTCCCCGACAGGAGGCGCGGAGCGCACGGGCGGCCCTTAAAGAGCCGAGACTGGGGCAGCCCCAGCCCGGCTGTCCCGTGCGCCCTGCCCAGCCATGCGGGCGCCCCTCGCCGGACTGCTGCTGCTGCTGGCCGCCCCGCGGGCCGCCCCTTCCCCGTGCCCCGCGCAGTGTGAGCCGGCGCGCTGCCCCGCGCAAGCCCCGCAGCCCTGCCTGGCCGCCGGGGGGACGCTGCAGCCCGACGGCTGCGGCTGCTGCTGGCTCTGCGCGCCCGGCGAGGGGCAGCCCTGCGCGGCCGGCGGGCTCTGCGCCCACGGGCTGCGCTGCCAGCGCCCGGCGGCGGGGCGGGGCCGCGGCTCCTGCCTCTGCGCCCAGGGCCCCCGGCCCGTGTGCGGCAGCGACGGTCGCACCTACCGCAGCCTGTGCCAGCTGCGGGCCGAGAACCGCCGCGCGCGGCAGCGGGACGCGCCCCCCGCCCTGCCCGTGCAGCAGGGCGGCTGCGGGCAGCCAGGTAAGGCGCCGCCCGGGCTGCCTCCCCGCGCACCTGCCACCCCCGCCGGCGCGCTGCTCCCCGGGCCCGGCCTGCCCCTGCCTGCTCCGCCGCCCAAGCACCCAGCCCGCAGCCGGCACCCGCATCCCCCTGCGCGCCCTGCCGTGCTCCTCGCACTGCGCCTTCCTCCCCGCCGCGCCCTGGCCCGGTCCCCGCCTTCCCTCCCGGTTCTCCGGGTCGCCCGTCCAGGCCCGGCCGGCTCCTGCCCCTTTCCCTTGGCCCCCTTCCCGGCTGCAGTTGGAGTGGCTTGGGGGCGTGTCGGGGGTTAATGCTCTTGCCCCTTACGGGCCTTGCCGGCCGAGCCCGGAGCCAAGGGGCCAACCAGATCCGGGACCAGAGGGTTGAGCTGCTCAGCCCCGGCTGTTGAGCCCAGCAGGGGAGTTCCCCGGCGGCTGACGGGGGACTTGTCGGGATTCTCCGTGGAGCCGCTGTTCTGCGGGGTGTTCTGCTGAGAGAACAGCCCCCCAGTAGCAATTTGAGTGACTTCCCCGGGGAGACGAGCCTTTACCTTAGCGCCGATTTACCGGCAGCTCCGGAGTTAAAACATGACTGTGCTGAGTAAACCAGTGGGGTGGAAACCAGTTGTCTGCCTCTGTGGCAGTAGGGGCAGAACAAGGAAAGCCAGTTTGAGCAGAGCTCTGGAGGCTAGTCTCTCCTGGGCATACTTGCTTGGCTGAGTCCCACTTCCCCCCAAAGATCAAGACCATCCCTCTGTGCTTCTTGGCACTGTGCACTGCCAGCCATGACTTAATGTTAAAATAAACATGGCACAGGCGAGTCACTGAACGCTGTGTACTCCATATATGAGCAACCCAATAATAACACAGGCTCCTTCCATCCACGGCCCCAGGGGAAGGTGAGAAAAATCCTTAGGGTCTTTGCCAGCTTTCCCTTCAGAGGGAAAATTGCAACCAGACGGCAAACATAACAGTCAGTACAAGCATGTGCCTGGGGGGGGATCAAATTCTTTATTGAGTCTAGGTCTACCACATCTACCGCTTCCCCCTTAGCCACAAGGCTTGTTATCCTCTCAAAGAATGGGTAGTGGAAAACGATAAACAGGAATCAAATTGTTTGCCCCTAGGCTCCTTCCATCCCGACAGCCTGAGGCACAAGTTTAATTTTATTGCTGATGTGGTGGAGAAGATTGCTCCAGCTGTTGTGCACCTTGAGCTCTTTCGCAGGTATGGACGCCTGCCCGAGGCTGGTTTATTATCGATTTGCTGGTTGAAGTAATTGAGAGAACGTTTTGCAAACACCTGTGACCTATGTTACAGCAGAGCAGACCAAGATCTCTTTCATCAACATTTGAGTAAATAGATCACTATGTGGAGGAAGAACTTCTTATAATTGTTGTCTTCTAGATGGGCTTGAAATTGGCACAGGGGACTTTCATCAGGGCTAATTCCAATTAGGCATGTAAACACCATTTCAAATGACATCCCTGGGCTGCTGCTTTGGACAGTAAAACAATCCTCTAGAAACCCAGCTGTTACCAGAGAGGCTTCAAATACAAGATCAGAAAGCCTGAGACTTGTAAGCAATGCCATTTTGTATACTGTTTGATTAATAGGGACACGTTTGTCAAATCCGGCCCAAAAGTTGTGAAAACTAAGAAAAATATAAATGTTCACATGACTTTAAAAAACAAAACCAAAGATTGTCCTGCAATGTCTCCAGTCCAACTATGGCAGCATTGGGCCAGATGTGAGAATTAAAAAGTAAAAGTGGTAAGAAATGGACTTTTAAAATGCGCCATTGATTAGTTTCATTGACCACGCTGAGGCTACGTCTAGACTACAGGCTTCTTTCGGAAGAACCTTTTTTCGGAAAAAAATTCTTCCAAAAGACAGCATCCACACACAAAAGCACATTGAAAAATCAATCTGCTTTTTCAAATGATAGCGTCCACACTGAATGGACCTTATCTCACATTCAAGCTGTGATTCTGTGGATGGGGTGGCCACCAGGGCACTTGTGCTTTTTCCTCTTTCCTCTTCTTTCAAAAGAACTCCCTCTTCCCCATCCACACACACCTTTTTCTGAAAGAGCTCTTTCACAAAAAGGCTTCTTCCTCGTACAAAGAAGATTGCCAACGCCAGAGAAACCCTTCTGTTCGTTCAATTTACTTTCAGAAGAACGCGATTGCATGTGAACGTAACTCAGGTGTTGTTGGAAAAATGGCTGTTTCTGACAAAACTCTGTAGTGTAGACATACCCTAAGTGTGATGAAAAAGCTATAAAGAAATAGTATACCAGAGGGAAAATACACATTATTTTAAAACTTTCCACTTTAGTAACCTAATGTAGTTGTAGTACCAGATAATGTTTGCTCCCCAGGAGTCCTGGTTGAACAAGGGCCATTCATGATGGCAACCGGTGCTGTAGTTTTTGAGATTTTTGTGTGTGAAGGTGGGGTTAGGATGAAAATTAACCTTAAACTACGATCGTCAGGTTTATATCTAGAGCCCTGCAAATCTGCAGAGCTCTGTTGGCTCATTTTTGCAGATACAGATGCGGATACAAATTTTGTATCTAGAACCCTGCAAATTTGCAGATATCCGCAGATAGCTGCTGCTCATTTTTTCTGCTAAAGCTGCGGATACACATTTTGTATCTGCGCGGGGCTCTATTTAGATCAGCAAGCACTCGTATTCAGCATGCAGCTTGGTACATACCCAGACTTACAGCAATGCCATAACTTGTTCGTTCGCACAGGGTGTCCTACGCAAGCCAGGATGTTCTTGTGTCCAGTGGCTCTGGATTCATCGTGTCAGAGGAAGGACTGATTGTCACCAATGCCCACGTCCTCACCGATAAGCAGAGAGTCAGAGTGGAGCTCAAGAGTGGGGAGCAGTACGAAGCTAAAATCAAAGATGTCGACCACAAGTTGGACATAGCCCTGATCAAAATCTATCCCAACGTGAGTCTGACGGCGCTCCCGGGGGAGGACCGTCAGGGAGGGAAGCTGACAATAAACGGAGGCTTAAACTCCAAACTGGTGCATTTATGTTTTAGGTTCTAGTCTTTCCTGCAGAAGACTCAGTGATAGTAGTATGGGGGGAGGGCCTGGATAAAAATCTCTGTGGGCACAAGGTTTAAGAGCTGCTCCACTGTAACGAGTTTGGTCTTACCCAGTATAGAGCATACACCCTAGGGGCTGCGTCTAGACTGGCATGATTTTGCGGAAATACTTTTAACGGAAAAGTTTTTCCGTTTGAAGTATTTCCACAAAAGCACGTCTAGATTGGCACGGATGCTTTTCTGCAAAAAGTGCTTTTGCGCAAAAGCATCCGTGGCCAGTCTAGACGCGATTTTGCGCAAGAAAGCTCCGATCGCCATTTTAGCCATCGGGGCTTTTTTGCGCAAAACAGTTCTTCCCTGTCTACACTGGCCCTCTTGCACAAGTATTCTTGCGCAAAAGGGCTTTTCCCCGAGCGGGAGCATGAAACTATTTGCGCAAGAAGCACTGATTTTGTACATTACAAAGTCAGTGCTCTTGCGCAAATTCAAGCGGCCAGTGTAGACAGCTGGCAAGTTTTTGCGCAAAAGCAGGTGCTTTTGTGCAAAATCTTGCCAGTCTAGACGTATCCCCTATGTCTCTGTCGCAGTAGCTGCAGAAAGACTCTCACAGTAGCTGCAGAAAGATGCTGGTGATTTTTTTTTCAAATAACTTTTAGTTACACTAATAAATAAATACTCCACATAGGTATTAAAGATCCCAAATATTCCACCTTCTTGGAGAAAACTTCCATTTTGGTGCCCAGTTTGTATCTTTGCATGAGTTGCGTGTCCATAAGAGATTCTGTGTCTCTCTGTGGGAATTAGATAGGGTTGTTCTGTTTTGTTCTTTATTTAAAAAAAATAAAAATAATCTTTGCGAAGTCCTGGGAGATAGGAGTAAAGAAATACAATGGAAAACTCAGCTTCCAAAGTGGGGCAGTAATAGAAAAGAGCTATTTTTGAAGCTGTATTTAAAAAACTCTGGGCTAATTTGAGTCCATAAACGAGCACATTATGACACTGATTGTTTTAAGCTGAACTCCCCTTTCAGTGTGAAAGGCGCGAGTATGGCCACAGCATGCCGCACTGAAATCCTGGTTAAAGCGAAGAGAGAGGTGGTGCCGGCAGTGCAGTGACTTGGAGCATCCCATTTACGATGGCAAGGAAGAGGTTCTCCCCAAAGGGTGAAAGGAAAGGAAGGGGGACTGTTTCGGGCAGAGCCGTGGTGCTTTAAATTGCCAAGAGCAGTTGTCAGACACCACAAACGTGATTCCATCGTATGACAAGCCAAGCCACAGTGGGACCAAGTGGGGAAACCGGTCTCTCTCCCCTCAGGAGCAATAGAAAATTCTTTCAAAGACTTCCCACTGGAAAACATGTGAGGTGGGGCTTAGTGGAGGATGTCGCTGTGATGGAATGGGACCCTGTACTTAGACCCAGTGAAGGTCAGATTTTTTTTGGAAATTGTCCATAAAATGGCTTTTGACCCATCAAAACCTCCATTTGTACAAATTGTGTAGACCTGCCTCTGATCCATGCCCTCATCCAAGTCCACGCACAAGGAGATTAGCAGAATGCTTGTGTTTGGGCCAAATCTTTCCCTGGACATCCTGGTAGCTAATCGCTATTTGCTGCTCCTCTGGCCCGTGTGTCAATTAGCCCTTAGAAAACAGGCCCTCAAAGTTCAACCCTGCGGTATGAAGACATGGTCTTCACGTCAGTGTTCAGTGACTGACCGTAGGAATCCTGCACTTCAGGGTGTGTAGTTACCTCTGCTCTGCTTCCCACGGAGTAACGGCCACCCCGAGCCTGGGGGCTCCTGCACTAGTCTAAGGAATCTGGCTGTAGCGGAAGGTGACCAGCTTCATTGTTCTGCCTTCTCCCCAGACTGCTCTCCCTGTGCTCCTGCTGGGAAGCTCCTCTGACCTCCGGCCTGGGGAGTTTGTGGTGGCGCTGGGCAGCCCCTTCTCCTTACAGAACACCGTGACGGCAGGAATTGTCAGCACCACGCAGAGAGGCAGCGAGGAGCTTGGCCTGAAGGACTCGGACATGGCGTACATCCAAACAGACGCCATCATCAATGTAAGTGCCAGGCCTAGAGACTGCCCCTCCAGGGGCGGGGACTGCAGGCATGGCCGCAGCAGCACAGAGTTCTTTACCCAGCTCCAGCTAGGATGCCTTGGAGAATGACGCACCCAGAGTTCCCACCCTTTTCCTTGTGGGAGCCACGTTGCAATTCACACCCCTGGTGTCATGGGTGCCTCTCCCAATCGCATTCACCTCACGTCCACGTGGAATCACAAGGGTGGCTTGTGAAGGGAAGCACACTGGGGAGGGCTTTAGCTTCCCTCGCTGCAGTTAAGTGGCTGGAAATACAGAGGAGTCCAGCCACACAAGTGCTGGAATACACAGAAGCTCCATTAGCAGCATAAATGCAGGTTGGAGCTTCTCATTGGGGAATGGCTCATGAGTGACTGACACGAGTGGGAATTAGACGCAACCCTCTTTGTGCAGCAAAGTCTTCCCTTAGGGTGTCTAGACTACAGGGTTTTGCCGACAAAAGTGGACTTTTGTTGACAAAAACTATACCTGCGTCTACACTGCCGCTGAGTTCTGTTGACATAACGTCGACAAAACTCAGCAGTTTTGTTGACGGCGGTAAACCTCATTCTACGAGGAGTAACGCCTTTTGTCGACAGAGTTCTGTCAGTAGAAGGCATTATTGCATCTACACTGTCCTTTGCGTCTACACTGTCATGTCGACAAAGCGACTTGCTTTGTCAACAGAACTGGCTGCAGTCTAGATGCTCTTTGTTGACAGAAGCTTTGTCGACAGTATCTGTCGACAAAAATTCTGTTGACAAAAGCCTGTAGTCTAGACATACCCTTAGAGCCGCTACCCACACCATGACCTTGCTAGAGGGTCTGATGCCTTCAGCACACCTTCACTTATTGATGAGGTGTTCTGTTTCCTAGCAAGAACGCAGCCTCGATGGGCCTTTGGCCTGCCCAGTCCTGCATGTAGCTGCAAAAGGGGGAGTAGTTTCTTGCAAGAAGGGATGCTCATGTTTGTCTGGCTGGCCGCTCCTAAGCTATTCTGCACCCTGGCGTTAATGTGACTGTAACGTCCTTTGCAATTGTTTATGTTCTCTTGCAGTATGGAAATTCAGGGGGGCCCTTGGTGAACTTGGTAAGTTTCCCTCGTCCCTGCCAATCTTTGCCGCTTTCCAAAGTTCCTCTCAATTGCCTGTCCATTAATTGGAGAGTTTGGAGAGGGAGTTCTCCAGGTAAAAGAGTAAAAAATGGGACCTTTGTGGTAAGTGGCTGTCTGGAGTGTGTGTTTGTGTGTGGGGGAGTTATTTGCTGTGTGCTGAGCTTGGGTTTGGTTGGTTTGTTTGATTGTTTGTTTGTTTGTTTGAGGGAGCTTCTAAAAGGGTTGAAATCTAGAAGCCTCTGTTAATTGGCTGAGCCTCGGTCAGGGGGAGGGGCTACCAGAGCTATATAAGCCTGTGACTCAGCGACCAGGAACAGCTAACAGGAGAGTTTGGAGAGGGAGTTCTCCAGGTAAAAGAGGAGTAAAAATGGGACCCTTGTGGTAAGTGGCTGTCTGGAGTGTGTGTTTGTGTGTGTGTGTGTGTGTGGGGGGGAGTTATTTGCTGTGTGCTGAGCTTGTGTTTGTTTGTTTTTGTTTGTTTGTTTGTTTGAGGGAGCTTCTAAAAGGGTTGAAATCTAGACACCTCTGTTAATTGGCTGAGCCTCAGTCAGGGGGAGGGGCTACCAGAGCTATATAAGCCTGTGACTCAGCGACCAGGGAGAGCGTGACCATGAACAGCTAACAGGAGAGTTTGGAGAGGGAGGTTAGAGGGCACTAGTGCCTTCAGACCTTCTTTAAAACATAACTCTTAGAATAATCTATATTCCAGAGGTTTAAAAAGAATTCCAGTTTATACTTAAACTTATTCATTAGAAAAATGGAGACAGAAGCCCAGCAGCAGAGTGGGGGCTCTCCTGTTTATTGTGTCGAGTGTAACATGTATGATTACCTGCCCTGTGGGCGGGTGGCGTATGTGTGCACCCGTTGCAAGGAGCTCCTGACCCTCAGAGACCGAGTTCGGGCTTTGGAGGCCAGGGTAGCTGAACTGGAGGAGCTAAGGGAGGTAGAGAGCTGTGTTGATGAGACTTTCCGGGACACTGTAGTACTGTCCCACCTCCAGTCTGAGAGCCCCAGTGCTCTTAAGGAGGATGAAAGTCTCAAGGGAACAGGGCATTCAATGGGAGCAGAGGGAAACCATCCCATAGTTGGGACCCTCCTCCCAGAGGATGTTGCGGTATCCTCTCGCACTGAGGATACCTCTGAGGGGGAGGGAATGCCAGTTAGGAAGAGGCAGGTGTTAGTAGTAGGTGATTCGATCGTTAGAAACATAGATAGTTGGGTTTGTGATGACCGGGAGAACTGTATGGTCACTTGCCTGCCTGGTGCGAAGGTTGCGGATCTCTCAAGGCATCTAGATAGACTTATGTGTAGTGCTGGGGAGGAGCCGGTGGTCATGGTACATGTCGGTACCAATGACGTAGGGAAGGGTAGGAGAGATGTCCTGGAGGCCAAATTTAGGCTGCTAGGAAAGAGATTGAAATCCAGGACCTCTATGGTGGCATTCTCGGAAATGCTTCCAGTTCCATGTGCAGGGCCAGGTAGGCAGGCGGAGCTTCCGAGTCTCAATGCGTGGATGAGACGATGGTGTAGGGAAGAGGGGTTGAGAATTATTAGGAACTGGGGACACTTTTGGGAGAGGGGGAGCCTATACAGGAAGGATGGGCTCCACCTAAACCAGGGTGGAACCAGACTGCTGGCACTAAACATTAAAAAGGCCGTAGAGCAGTTTTTAAACTAAGAGATGGGGGAAAGCCGATTGGTGCAGAGATGCACGTAAATCGGAGGGAGACTTCTCTTAGAGGAGAATCCATTGATAGAGATTCTCTAAGCTGTAGTCAGAAAGAGAGGAGGGGAGAGGACAAACCATGGGCCAGAGCAGACAAACAACCGCATACAAAGGAATCCAATGCATCAGGGAAGGGCAGGCAAATAAGCAGTGGCAAATTTTTAAAGTGCTTCTACACAAATGCTAGGAGTCTGACTAATAAAATGGATGAACTGGAGTACCTCGTATTAAATGAGGAGATTAACATAATAGGCATCACTGAAACCTGGTGGAATGAGGAAAATCTGTGGGACACAATAATACCGGGATATAAAATATATAGAAAGGATAGAGCAGGCCGGGTGGGTGGCGGAGTGGCACTGTATGTGAAAGATAATGTAGAATCAAATGAAATAAAAATATTAAATGAATCAACATGTTCCATAGAATCGCTATGGATAGAAATTCCATGCTCCAATAAGAAGAAATTAGCAGTAGAGGGATATTATCGACCACCTGACCAGGACAGCGATACTGACATTGAAATGCTGAGGGAGATTAGAGAGGCTACCAAAATAAAGAACACTATAATAATGGGGGATTTTAATTACCCCCATATTGACTGGATACATGTCACCTCAGGAAGAGAAGCAGAGATAAAATTTCTCAATGGCTTAAATGACTGCTTCTTGGAGCAGCTGGTGCAGGAACCCACAAGGGGAGAGGCAATTCTCGATTTAGTCCTGAGTGGAGTGCAGGATCAGGTCCAGGAAATAACTGTTACAGGACCGCTTGGGAATAGTGACCATAATATAATAACATTCAACATTCCTGTGGTGGGAAGAACACTTCAGCAGTCCAGCACCCTGGCATTTAATTTCAAGAAGGGGAATTACACAAAAATGAGGAGGTTAGTTAAACAGAAATTAAAAGGCACAGTGACTAGAGCCAAATCCCTGAAAGCTGCATGGAAAATTTTTAAAGACACCATAATAGAGGCCCAACTTAAATGTATACCCCAAATTAAAAAAAACATAGCAAGAGACCTAAAACAGTGTCACTGTGGTTTAACCACCGTGTAAAAGAAGCAGTGAGGGACAAAAAGGTATCTTTTAAGAAGTGGAAGTCCAATCCTAATGAGATAAATAGAAAGGAACATAAACACTGTCAAATCAAGTGTAAAAATGTAGTAAAAAAAGATTTTGAGGAACAGCTAGCCAAAAACTCAAAAAGAAATAAAATGTTTAAGTACATTAGAAGCAGGAAGCCTGCTAAAAAACCTGTGGGTCCCCTAGATGATCGAGCTATAAAAGGAGCAATCAAGGACGATAAAGCCATTGCGGAGAAACTAAATGATTTCTTTGCTTCAGTCTTCACGGCTGAGGACGTTGGGAAGATTCCCGAATCTGCACCGTCCTTTGTGGGTGATGAATCTGAGGAACTGTCCTGGATTGAAGTGTCATTAGAGGAGGTTTTGGAACAAATAGAAAAACTTAATGTTAACAAATCTCCGGGACCGGATGGCATTCATCCAAGGGTTCTAAAAACTCAAATGGGAAATTGCTGAGCTATTATCTGTAGTTTGTAACCTATCCTTTAAATCGGCTTTCGTACCTAATGACTGGAAGGTAGCCAACATGACACCAATATTTTAAAAGGGCTCTAGAGGCGATCCTGGCAATTACAGACCGGTAAGTCTAACTTCAGTACCGGGCAAATTAGTCGAAACAATAGTAAAGAATAAAATTGTGAAGCATGTAGAAGAACATAATTTGTTGGACAAAAGTCAACATGGTTTCTGTAAAGGGAAATCCTGTCTTACTAATAGAGTTCTTTGAAGGGGTTAACAAGCATGCGGACAAGGGGGATCTAGTAGATATAGTATACTTGGATTTTCAGAAAGCCTTTGACAAGGTTCCTCACCAAAGGCTCTTGTGTAAATTACATGGTCATGGGATAAGAGGGAAGGTCCTTTCTTGGTTTGAGAACTGGTTAAAAGACAGGAAACACAGGGTAGGAATAAATGGTAAATTTTCAGATTGGAGAGGGGTAACTAGTGGTGTCCCCCAAGGGTCAGTCCTGGGACCAATCCTCTTCAACTTATTCATAAATGATCTGGAGAAAGGGGTAAGCAGTGAGGTAGTAAAGTTTGCGGATGATACCAAACTGTTTAGGATAGTCAAGACAGAAGCAGACTGTGAGGGACTCCAAGAAGATCTCACCAAACTCAGTGATTGGGCAGCAAAATGGCAAATGAAATTTAATGTGGATAAGTGTAAAGTAATGCATATTGGGGAAAAATAACCCCAACTATACATACAATATGATGGGGGCTAATTTGGCTACGACAAATCAGGAAAGGGATCTTGGAGTTATCGTGGACAGTTCTCTGAAAACTTCCACACAGTGTACAGCAGTGGTCAAAAAGGCAAATAGGATGCTAGGTATTATTAGGAAAGGGATAGAAAATAAGACCCAGAATATCTCACTGCCCCTGTATAAAACTATGGTACGCCCACATCTGGAATACTGTGTACAGATGTGGTCTCCTCACCTCAAAAAAGATATTTTGGCCTTGGAAAGGGTTCAGAAAAGGGCAACTAAAATGATGAGGGGTTTGGAACGGATCCCATATGAGGAGAGGTTAAAGAGACTGGGACTTTTCAGTTTAGAAAAAAGGAGACTGAGGGGGGATATGATAGAGGTCCATAAAATCATGAGTGGTGTGGAGAGGGCCGATAAAGAAAAGTTATTTATTAGTTCCCTAAATAGAAGAACTAGAGGTCACCAAATGAAATTAATGAGGAGCAGGTTTAAAACGAATAAAAGAAAGTTCTTCTTCACACAGCGTGTAGTGAACCTGTGGAACTCCTTGCCAGAGGAGGCTGTGAAGGCTAGGACTATAATAGAGTTTAAAGAGAAGCTAGATAAATTCATGGAGGTTAGGTCCATAAAAGGCTATTAGCCAGGGGATAAAATGGTGTCCTTGGCCTCTGTTTGTCAGAGGCTGGAGAGAGATGGCAGGAGACAAATCGCTTGATCATTGTCTTCGGTCCACCCTCTCTGGGGCACCTGATACTGGCCACTGTCGGCAGACAGGATACTGGGCTAGAAGGACCATTGGTCTGACCCAGTACGGCCGTTCTTATGTTCTTATGTGTTTAGATGTCCGGAGTGCCTCAGATCTGCGCGCCTCTTCACTCCATTTTCCAGTAGGAATCCTTACACTGACAAATGTGTATTCCATAGTTGGACTGAATTGCTGGGGGACATGGTATTTGTGACTCCTGCCTCATATGACAGCACTTGCATTACTGTCTGTGGTGTTAACAAATGCAGCAGTGCAGCTAGTCTAGTCCTGGTCCCTTGATGTATCGCTATGGTCATATGATCAGCTGATTCTCCTACCCCACTCCAGCCAGGACTGGGTCAGCTTGGCTGTGACAGTGGTTGCCAGCTCAATAGCACAGAACTTTGTGGGTGGCCCTTGCAAACTGCGCACCAAAGGTGCCCCAGACAGAGGCGTGGTAGAAGCCAGGCCTGGTGACTCTCGCTACATTCTCTGTAACAGGACGGTGAAGTGGTTGGCATAAATACGCTGAAGGTAACGGCTGGCATCTCCTTCGCAATCCCCTCTGACCGAATCCGTCAGTTCCTAGAAGAATCTCACGAGCGGCAGGCAAAAGGTAGGAGTGTTGTGATGCCATCAGATCTCTTATCCACACCTGTACGCCGCCGACCCAGAGGGGAGCTGGCCTAGGGTAGGGCTGTGTGACAAAGGAATCGCCCAATGGGCTGCTTTCTCCCGTGCTGTGCCCAGACTAACATAGCGTTTACGAATTCATTAGTCATCCTCTCCAACATTAATGAGAGAATGGTCGCTTCCCCGTGTGCCAGTTAATTCGGATGCACTACCCTGTGTCTGGTGGAACGGACCGGAACGTGGCTTTGCTAGCAGGATATGAAAGTTCTCTGTAGCATATTATGGGGTGAACCCAGATCCCATGGCCAGATGCAGCCCTGCTGGGAACTGGGAGCACACAGGAGACACACGCTGGGATGTAACGTGCCAAGTGTCCAGCTGTCTCAGGCAGGCAGTGGCGCCATCAGCACTGTGTTGATGGGGCTGCCGCTAAGGGGCATTTGGGAGAATGGTGGTTTCTGACTGGTCCCCAAATTCCCTTTGGAATGGAGACCCTGGAATAAAAGCGGTCAGGTCATTGGTCATAAACCTGCTAACTTACGTTCAGGGGGTGCAGTGGCAGGAAGGCTTAACTGCCACTGAGGGAGCTGAGCTCTCAGCATGGGGGGGGAGTGGGCGTGGGGCAGCCTGGGAGTCTAGATACATTGTGCCCCCTAGGTGGGAACACCTCTCTTCAGCCTGCTTTCAGTAATGGGAATAACCCAGTACATTAAGGGAATGGAGGAGAGGGGGATAAATGAGGATGATCCCTGGAGAGATCGGTGTGCACATCATCTGTGGAAAACAGGAATAAAGGCAAAAGTGCAACCTCCTACTGCTTGGTGAACACTCTCCGTGCTGCAGTGAGATATGATGCTCTTAGTGCAGTGAGATATGATGCTCTCTTAGTGGCCGTGCTTAATATGGCTCTAGTAGCTCTAGGCACCTTTTCCTCTCCTGATGTAAACATTTTAGCAAGCTTAAACTAAACCGGAAATGTGGCAATTTGTATTTATCATGCCACAGTGACCCAAATGCATGTCCAGCTGGAGCTATTTTGTCAGCTCCTCAACCCCCCTTTTCCCCTTGGACGTTCCAAGCAAACGTCTGAGGTTTCTGGGGGTGGTTTTGTGTCTGATTTGATTTCCTGAACGCTGGCTCTGTCCTTCTAGGGATGATTCGACCCAAGAAGAAATACATGGGATTCCGAATGCTTCCCCTCACGTTTAAGTAAGCTTTGTTTTCTGCACTTGTCACTGGCTTTCCTGTAGTCTATTGCACTGTCTATCGTTGGAGGTGTGATTCCCAGCTTGTGGCGACGTACCCACAGCAGCTTTGACTGAGCCAACACACTAAAAACAGAATGTAGTTATGGTGGCACAAGAAGACAAACAGGGTTAAGTGCCCTGAGTCTGTGCCTAGCATCTGGGACAGCTATCTACCTGGGGCAGCTAGCCCCCCTCTGTGCATGCCACCACAGCTAGACACTAAAAAGAGCATGCTAGCTCAATCAAAACTAGAAGAGTCACGTCACCCTGCCACCTCCCCAACAGCTCAAAGTGTAGACATGCCCTCACTGTAAGACAGAGCTCAAGACAATCTAGCAGGGAGTTACCCATAACTCTCTTCGTGGGAACCGGAGAGCTTCTGATGTATGTACAGAACTTCCACTAACAGTGGAATTTGCTCCTTTGCCATGCTGCGCATGCGCCAGGTATCTCAAAGCTGTCTGCAAAGTTAGAGAATTAACCACAGGTAGCCTGGGGGTAAGGCGACACTTCATCAGTTTATATTAAAATTGTTTTTATCTGCATGGATACGGATTATGACTCACACCCATGTCACTTAGTTGGCTTTTTGGGGCATGGACTGTCCTCATAGTCATCTATATGCAGCCAAGGATGAGGCCATGATATAGATTGGAGCTTCCATGTTCTGTGAAAGTATTAATAATAATAATAAAGGCGATTATGCAGGTGACAAGGGACTCAATCCAGAGGAATACACAGGGTCCTAGAGAACTTAAAAATCTCAGCAGAAAATAGTAGCATGCTATTCAGCTTAGAAAACTGCAAACGTATCTGAAGGGAACAAGGCCCACAAGATAAGAAGTTTCCAGGTTATTATTAAAACAATTTTAAAAACAGCATGTATTAAAGGGGTCCAAAAAGCTGCTTATAACTTAAGAAGCCCGTTATTCATGTGATTACTTATATTTAGGACTTCGCCTCACTCACAGTGAGCCATAGCGTAAATTAACTATGCTTTCAAAAACCATCCCTGAATGTTGCTGCAGCATGAATTTAAGTGTCTGCATTTCTGGACAAGTGAGTGCTATGCTGATTTAAAATCCACTAGGTCTTCCAGTCCAGATACCAAGGTGGAATAACACCACTCCATTTCTGAAATTACAGTATTAAAAGAAAGACAGTTTTCCTTAGGCCACCTGCGAGTTAAGGGATTAAGCCGTAATGGGCTGATCAAGCGTTTCATATGGAGTGTTTTACCATCATGCTTCCTTTCTCAGTCTCATCCGGGAACTGAAAATCAATTATAAAGATTTCCCAGACCTGAACTCCGGAGTCTATGTTTTTGAAGTGATTCAGGGAACTGCTGCTGCAAGGTAAGAACCTAAAGATGAAGGCTGCACCACATGCCTCTTCATGGGCATTGCTGGGGCCTCTCCAAAGCTCGCATTGCAATGTTCACATGCAATCTCTCTACAGCCTTCTTTAATGCTATCATCTCTGAATGGGAGCTGACGTTCTGCTCACGCTCAGAATCCATGCACTAGGATGTGAATGGCCATCACAAGTACAAGGTCATTTCAGATTGGAATCAATTTCCCTCACAGCCTAGTTGTAAAAGTACATAGAGCATTTTCGGCCCTGCCCTTGGGACGGAAGAATCCCAAGCATTGTTACAGGCTGGGGACCGACTGGCTAAGTAGCAGTTCAGCAGAAAAGGACCTGGGGATTACAGTGGGTGAGAAGCTAGATGAGAGTCAACAGTGTGCCCTTGCCGACAAGAAGGCAAATGGCATTGCACTAGGAGGAGCATTTCCAGCAGATCTAGAGAAGTGATTATTCCCCTTTGTTCAGCACTTGTGAAACCACATCTGGGCTACGTCTAGACTGGCATGATTTTCCGCAAATGCTTTTAATGGAAAAGTTCTCCGTTAAAAGCATTTGCAGAAAAGAGCGTCTAGATTGGCACGGACGCTTTTCTGCAAAAGCACTTTTTGCGGAAAAGCATCTGTGGCCAATCTAGATGTGCTTTTGCGCAAAAAAGCCCTGATCGCCATTTTCGCGATCAAGGCTTTTTTGCACAAAACAAATCTGTCTACACTGGCCCTTTTGCAAAAGGACTTTTGCCTGAACAGGAGCAGCATAGTATTTCTGCAAGAAGCACTGATTTCTTACATGAGATCATCAGTGTTCTTGCGGAAATTCAAGCGGCCAGTGTAGATAGTTGGCAAGTTTTTCTGCAAAAGCACCTGCTTTTGCGGAAAAACTTGCCAGTCTAGACACAGCCCTGGAGTATTGCATCCAGTTGCAGGCCCCCCACTATTGAAAGGATGTGGACACATTGGCGAGGGTCCAGCTGAAGGCAACCAAAATGATGAGGGGGCTGGAGCACATGACTTACACAGAGAAGCTGAGGGATTTGGGCTTATTTAGTCTGCAGAAGAGAAGAGCGAAGGGGGATTTGATAGCAGCCTTCGACTTCCTGCAGGGAGGTTCCAAAGAGAATGGAGAGAGGCTGTTCTTAGTAATGGGAGACCTGCCCAAGTAGAGGATTGTGCCCTAAATCAGATTTATCAAGTGGTGGTTTTTTACTAGTAATCTGACCTGTGTAACATCCTGTGAAGATGATCACTTGTAATCTTAAGTGGAAGGGTTGACTTTATACAGCTGTAGTTGTATTGCATATGCACGGGCTCTAGGGCTGTGTCTACACTGGCGTGATCTTGTACAAAAGCAGCCGCTCTTGTGCAAAAACTTGCTGCCTGTGTACGCTGGCTGCGTGTTCTTGCGCAATTAAACTGATGTTCTAATATATGAAATCAGGGCTTCTTGCACCAGAACTCTGACGCTCCCGCTCATGAATAAGCCCTTTTGCTTAACTGTTCTTGCGCAAGAGGCCAGTGTAGACAGGCAACATGAATTTCTTGTGCAAGAAAGCCCTATGGTTAAAATGCCCATCAGAGCTTTCTTGCACAAGAGAGCATCTACACTGGCATGGAAGCTCTTGCGCAAAAGCACATCTCTTGCTCAAAAGCACGTGCCAGTGTAGACGCTCTCTTCTGGAAGAGTTTTTGCACAAGAACTCTTCCTCAAAAGAGTTCTTGCACAAGAAGCTTCCAGTGCAGACATAGCCTAGGGCTGTAAAGGGTTAACCAGAGAGGGTCAGGGCCAACTGTGCCAGAGACCCCCTTGCAGAGTGGCATTGAGTACTAGGGATGTCAGAGTAACCGTTTAGAGTTAACCAGTAAGCATCAGCTTGTTTCCATTATGGTTACATGCTTCACTGGTGCGCACCAGCTCCCAAGGAGCAGTGGGCTCTGCAGTATAATGCTTATGCTGCAGCGTAGCCAGGAGCGGGGCTAGCAGCTGGTGCATGCCAGGAGCCGTTTATAAACCATTTTATAAGCTGGGTCGCCGTGTGTACTGGCTCCATTACTCAACTTTATCATGATTCAAAGTTTCTGGTTTCTTTATTGTAGCTCTGGCATGAGAGATGGTGATGTGATTATCAGCATTAATGGAAAAACAGTCAGCTCGACAGAGGATGTAAGTGAAGCTGTTAAAAACAATGACGTTCTTTCAATTGTGGTTCGTCGAGGAAATGAAGATGTGATCTTGAATGTAATTCCAGATGAAATTGATTAAAGGATGACTTCCATCAGAAATAGTTTCATTAAACAAAGTCAGACTTGCACTATGTAGCTTAAGACAAAGTTTATGCTCTATGGGGGTTTTTCCTACTACAGTGTAGGAGAAAATCCTTCACAGGTGGCCTAGAAAGCAATATTTAATCACTTAAAAAATCTTTAGCAAAATCAAACTGACAGTTTTTATCCCAGTGTATTTCACTTCAAACACTTTTGAACATAACTATTGAAGGATCTGATTTATTTTCCTCTTTCCATATTTAAAGGAATGTAAAGTTAGCCAAAAGTACACTGGCTGTAATCCAGAATTTGGACAGAATTACTTATGTTGTCTAAACTTAACTGACATGTGCAGAGATCCTATTACTGACAACTTGGGCCCTGGTCAAATTCTAACTGAAGTCAAAGGGACTAAATTTAATTTTGGCTCTTTTGCTGAAAGTTTGGTATATATTTGCTTTTCTATAACATTGTGACTATAAAAATTGGCTTTGGAAAATAGCTCTTTGCAGTAGATAAGTTTTCCACATGTGTAGTGGAAGCAGCTGAACTCTCAACTAATGGAGATTTTTTTAAATGCTTTAACTTTTGGGTGCTCAAAATACACAGCTTGAACTGCCTGATTTTCAGAAAGAGCAGGGCACATGGCCCTTATGACGAAACCAGAGGATAGCCAAGAGTTACTAATCACTTAGGAAAAATGTTTATGGTGACAATTTTCACATTTTTTTTTCCTTCAAGTGATTTAATGCAAAAGTGTAAGTTAAAGACTAAATTTCAGCTACTCGGCCATGTTTGTTTACAATGGTGGACTGTTGTACAATCATAGATGTGGGAAAGTTTTGCACAAACTGTATCAGAGATTCCTGTATTAAAATGCCCAGAGTCTATTTACATACACTCTTTAATGCTACCTCGTGCCTCCCTCACATTTTTGTGTTCTTAGTTTCTGCTGTGGTGTTCTTTTGCCCCAGCCCTGCCTTCCAGTTAACTCCTCCAACATTTCTGATCTCCTCCCCATTCCTCCTGTATGAGCCACAGTAACTACATGCTCTTAACTAAGCATACAACTTGCTAGCAATAGTGACTTTTAGGATTACACTGCGCAGGAACAAAGTTGTGCTGCTCAAATCTTCTCCCATTTACACACTTCACTGAGGCTATGTCTACACTGGCGGCTTCTTGCACAAGAACAAGAAGAGACACGCAAGAACATGGCCAAACTGCCATGTGTGAGAGATGCTTTGGCGCATTTTAGCCATAGGGCTTTCTTGCGCAAGAAACCCCTGCCGTGCATCCACACTGGCCTCTTGTGCAAGAGCTCTTGTGCAAGAGGACTTACATCTGTTAGAAAAGAGCGTAGCTCTTGAGCAAGAAGCTCTCTTACCACACTTTACTGTAAATCTTCTTGCGCAAGAGCGAGTGGGCAGTGTGGACGCTCTGCGGAAGAACGGCCCTTCTTGTGCAATAACCCACCAGTGTAGACGTAGCCTGAGTGAAGTAAATAACTTAACTGTTGATCACTTCCATAGCCCACAGGTGTTTCCACGGCCTTGTGATGAAAATGTCATCATATGTAGTGCTAGCATTCAGTGACCCTCTGAAAAAGCTACTGCAATGGGAACAGCTACTCTTGTCCACAGAGAGGCTCAAAACAGTCCTTGAACACATTCTATATTGACAATTAGCATGAAAAGGTACAATGCTCCACTGTGGTGTCAAACCTGTTATGGGGGGGGGGGGGGGAGAGGAAAACACAACCCAGCACATCTTAACGGGAAGAATATACCAGAAATAGTTTTGTTTGTAAATTAAATTTGAGGTGCGCACACAGAAGTTAGCCATAGCATTGTTCTGCTCCAGAATATATTTATACCGTAGAAAGACAGGCTGTTCTGACTCTACAGAACAAAGGGCTCCAATTATTCAGGGACAGATGCCACATTAAACTTCTCCTGGTATCAATTCTTAAATAGAATTGGTTCTGTTCAGTACATTGTGCACCAGTTGCTGCCATCACTAGGCATCAGTCCTCCAGTGATAAGGAGAATAAGATCAACAAACCACCAGATCCCAAGTCCTCCAAGAGTTAGTAGTTTTCCCACTGCTGTCCCTGTATGGCCCAGACAGAATCGGTCCACTCCAAAACAACCCAGGAAGAAGGAGTAGAGTAAAGTGGTTATAAAATAGTGGCCAGTGTACCTGCAATAAATGATGAATAAATTAATCTCAAATACAGTTTTATTGAGGAAAGAGATAAGACACCCTTTCATAACCCTGAGCCTGTGCTGTATCAGCCACCTCCATTTTTTACAGTATAGCTCCCTCTAATGGACTTGGAGTTTACAACCCTTATGAAAATGAGCCAATAAACCACAAAGGAATTCCCACTGTATCCTGAGGTAGGCAGCAAATCCATCAAGCAAAGACTAAAAATGCATATAAAGTTACAACAAGCGAAGCGGAGAGGGGGCTGCAGACAGCGAAGTTTAAGAGGAAGAGCAAGAAATCCAGGCTACCAGGTGAGAGTACTCGCTTTTGGTGTGAGTGAGTTTGCTCGACTGTTTAAATTTGGAATTTTGATGCTGAGTTCAGGTGATTTCACTTTCAGTTACCGTGATAGTTGGGACCGAGTGCCTGATCCTTTATTCCCTTGATTGCCTTTGATCAGTCTTCCCCTCTGTGACTAAGGAGGGGGTAGGCCTGACCTAGGCAAGCAGGCTTTAAAAACCAGAGGCAGAGTGACCAGGGGGCTGCAGGCAGGGGAGTTTCAAAGAGAGAGGCCTACTATGGTCAGGAAGAGCTGAAACACCTGTGCCAGCACTGCTTCTGTCTCCTCCGCCTGCAGCCAGACAGACCACCTGACCATGGATGCCTCTACCCAGATCCTGGTGTAGTTTTGCAGGGACTGGGTTTTGCAATTCCCACTTACTTATATCCAGGCGGGGGGAAACCATCCAGTGTGAAAAGTGGCTACTGGTGGAATCTCTCAGGCAAAACATGAGAGCAAGACATGAGAAGTCATTCAGCGCAGAGTAGAGCGGAAGATTAGGCCTTAGTTGGAATATTGTGTCCAGTGCTGGGCACCATATTTCAAGAAAGATGTGGAGAAATTGGAGAAGGTCCAGAGAAGAGCAACAAAAATGATGAAAGGTCTAGACAAGATGACTTATGAAGGAAGACTGAAAGAATTGGGCTGGTTTAATTGGGAAAAGATAAGATCGAGAGGGGCCATGGTAGAGCTTTTCAGGTATCTAAAAGGGTGTCACAAGGAGGAGGGAGATAAATTGTTCTCCTTAGCCTCAGAGGATAGAACAAGGAGCAAGGGGCTTAAACTGCAGCAAGGGAGGTTTAGGTTGGACATTAGGAAAAAGTTCCTACCTGTCAGGTGGTTAAACATTGGAATAAGTTGCTTAGGGAGGTTGCGGAATCTCCATCTCTGGAGATATTTAAGAGCAGGTTAGATAGAGGTTAGATAGACATCTCTCAGGGATGGTCTAGACAGTACTGCGTCCTGCCATGAGGGCAGGGGACTGGACTCAATGACCTGTTGGAGGTCCCTTCCAGTTCTAGTGTTCTATGATTCTACAACCCAGCCAATATTTGGAGCAGCAAGTGCTAGTGATGTCTTAGCTACCCAACCCAACCTTCCAGAATGTAATATATATTTCTGGAGTGAATCAATCTTACTTTATGCATGGCTTATTCCCACGTAGAAAAGTCCGAGGCTCTGCACACTCGATACCATCTAGTGCTTTACACTGCACTGGAGTGTGGTCTACGTCACTATAGGCTTGGCCACCAAACTGTCAGAGGAAAACAAATCACACAATTGAGATTATTTACTTTGGGGGGAGGGAGGAAAAGGACAGTTAAAAGGCTATTTTCTTATCACAAAGAAAAGAGGAGGTGGCCTCAGTTTGAAGTGTTTAATACTTAGTGTAGGTTCAGTAGATGCCTGCAAGCTTTCAGTCAGAATTACTTTTAGTTGTCTCTGGAGTTGGAAACTCCTCAGAGTATGGTATGACTTGCAGGTTTAATTAACATACACTCTGTGCTTCTCCCCACACACTATCATGTCCCTGTGAATTCTTTGTCAACGGACAAAATTTAAATATGTGCTAGTGATCAATAGTTCACAATATATCACCTTGTATATCAGCTAACTGAAAAACCTCAAGCGCTTCAATGCTGTCAATTCCTAACTGTCAGGGTGGTTAAACACTGGAATAAATTGCCTAGGGAGCTTGTGGAATCTCCATCTCTGGAGATATTTAAGAGCAGGTTAGATAGACATCGATCAGGGATGGTCTAGATGGTACTAGGTCCAGCCATGAGGGCAGGGGACTGGATTCGATGACCTCTCGAGGTCCCTTCCAGTTCTAGGATTCTATGATTCCTCCCCTCCCCCGCCCCCGCCCCATGGGAAGCGCAGCAGATTCCTGTGGAGGGATGAGAAAGAAAGAGTAGTTCTCACTCTCATAAAACTGCTCGAGAGATGGGAAAATGGATCCTGCACCTTTACCTCTTCCCTAAGAGGCCCATGATCAGAAGAGCAAGTGCCTTGGAAACCTTTTCCTTCCTGAATATTGCTTCTGCCAGGAGAGGGGAATTTCCACAATCTATAAACTTCTACGGGTGAGGGAGAAGCACATCCCAAAAATCCCCTGGCTTTAGAACTACAGCAGAAAGCTCTTGGCGGAGGTATTTGATTCCACTATGCTGGTAGAGCATACTTGATATGCGACTATTACAAACCACCGTGTGCTTCTAATGAGAAGTCCTTTTCAAGTAAAGGGTCAATGGATACCCAAAGGATGTCTGAATATCCTTTGAGAAGTTACAAAATCATCTTTTTTTCAAACTCACCTTAACACACCCGTAACCTAATTCACGCTGTGCAGTAATATTTCCAACATGATCTACTGGATCCTCACATTCAATGAACTCCTCCGGCCTGTAAACGATCAAAACCCATCACATTCACACAGTTAAATGAGGTGGGGGAGATAGAAAATAAGTTAACTCATAAGGGAAAACATCACATTGAGGTCCCTTATGCCATCACGACTCACATGAATTGCTAGCCCTGTCACCAATTCTTGTCCCCCATATATGCCACCTCTCCTGTTATCACCCCATCTGTCCCAGCTTGTCATCTGTCTTCCCTACGTAGTCCCACTTTGTCCTTCCCTTATGAATGCCCCCTTCTGTTGACTGCTCTACAGTAGGGATGTTAAAGATCAATTAATTGAATAGTCAAGTGGCCTCATGAATTCAGTTAGTCGACTATTCTACAGTTCCCAGGGGTGGGGCCAGCAGTCAGTGTGCTCCAGCCCTATTCCCGAGGAGCCTCCTGCCACTCCGCGCTGTGGGTCTTCTATCATTTTCCACCCCCCCCCTTAGTTTCCTCTTTTCTAAACTGAAAAGTACCAATCTTTTTAATCTCTCTACATATGGGACTGTTTTCAAACCCCTAATCATTTCTGTTGCCCTTTTCTGAACCTTTTCCAATGCCAAGATATCTTTTTTGAGATGAGGTGACCACATCTGCACACAGTAATCAAGATGTGGGCGTACCATGGTTTTATGCAGAGGCAAAAAGATAGTCTCTGTTTTATTCTCCACCCCTTTTTTAATGATTCCTGGCTTTCTGTTTGCTTTTTTCTATTTACACTTCTCATCCCTCTGTTCCCAGCCCCCACATTAATCCTTATCTGCCCGGCTCCCCCATCTCCCTCTCCTGCCACTGCCCTCCCCATCACTCCTCCAGCCCCCCATCCCGCTCTCCACCCTGCCCCTCCCCCATATCCCGCCCCAGGCCCCCATAACCCACACCCCAAACTATCCCTCCCCTCAACCCCCCCAGACTGCTCTCCACCCTGCCCCATATTCTGCCCCCAGATCCCACCCCCAACCCCCTATCCCGCCCCCCAGCACCCCGCCCCCCAACCTATCCCTCGCCCCGCCCCCCAGCACCCCGCCCCCCAACCTATCCCTCGCCCCGCCCCCCAGCACCCCGCCCCCAACCTATCCCTCGCCCCGCCCCCCAGCACCTCGCCCCCAACCTATCCCTCGCCCCGCCCCCCAGCACCTCGCCCCGCCCCTCGCCCCCCCGCTCACAGGTGGGTGCAGAGCACGAGCGGCGCGCGCGGGCCCCCGTAGTCCCAGGCGGGGGTGGGGGCGGGGCTGCCGGCGGGCGGGGCGGGCTCGGGCCCGCTCGCGTTGTGCTGGTGGCTGCGGGACACGCCCAGCAGCAGCAGCAGGTGGCCCAGCAGCAGCGCCGCCTGCCCGCACAGCAGCACGTAGCTCAGCGGCCACCCGGGCCCCATCGCCCCGGCCCCGGCCGGCCCCGGCCCCGCCGCTGCTAGGGAACCCGCCCGCTAGGCCGCGCGGAGCGAGCGCACCCAGCACGCGCGACCAATGGGAGCGCGGGAGGGTGCCCAGAGGGCGGGACCAACGGCCCGCCCACCAATAGCGCCGCTCAAGGCCGGCCAATCAGCGACAGGCAAGCAGCAAGCTGGGTTGGCTGGTGTGAAAAGGGGCGGTACTACCGCGGCCGTCACAGGACTGGTCCCGCCTTCTGTTCCAGCGGCCAATGCGTGAGGAGGGGGCGGGGCCATGCTCAAGCTGCGGGAGGGGAGGGAGGACTGGCCGGGGTGCGCGGTGAGTTAGGAGGGGTCGCCTGTACAGGTGTACCGCCTACCTGGGGGGGGGGGTCCGTCCGCCTGTACAGGTGTACCGCCTACCTGGGGGGGGGTCTGTCCGCCTGTACAGGTGTACCGCCTACCTGGGGGGGGGTCCGTCCGCCTGTACAGGTGTACCGCCTACCTGGGGGGGGTCCGTCCGCCTGTACAGGTGTACCGCCTACCTGGGGGGGGTCCGTCCGCCTGTACAGGTGTACCGCCTACCTGGGGGGGGTCCGCCCGCCTGTACAGGTGTACCGCCTACCTGGGGGGGGTCCGTCCGCCTGTACAGGTGTACCACCTACCTGGGGGGGTCCGCCCGCCTGTACAGGTGTACCGCCTACCTGGGGGGGGTCCGTCCGCCTGTACAGGTGTACCGCCTACCTGGGGGGGTCCGCCCGCCTGTACAGGTGTACCGCCTACCTGGGGGGGTCCGCCCGCCTGTACAGGTGTACCGCCTACCTGGGGGGATCCGCCCGCCTGTACAGGTGTACCGCCCACCTGGGGGGGGTCCGTCCGCCTGTACAGGTGTACCGCCTACCTGGGGGGGTCTGTCCGCCTGTACAGGTGTACCGCCTGCCTGGGGGGTGCCCGTCCGCCTGTACAGGTGTACCGCCTGCCCGGGGTTTGAGTGTGTCTGCCCGCCTATACAGATTTACTGCCTGCCTGGGGGTTGTTTTCAGCCACGGTCTCTTCGGGATTTAGTTGATTTCTGGCCTTTCAAGAAAACAAAGACCAAACATTTCATGTTTCAAAATATTTTCAGCGGTATATAGGAGAGCAATGGGGATTTGAAATACAAACGCCTCCTTTCCTTTGGGCTTTCTCTGGATGTTTATACAATCACAGTTACAGGTTGCAAGGTCCCACGTCACCATACTGCAGTCATCCTGTGCCCTGGCAGTATCCTTAGGCCTCCTGGGCCATCACTTAGGCTCCGAGGCCGGCGTGTCTTGTTCTGCGCCCAGTAAACAGGATGTTACTTGCCATAGTCAAAGAAGACTTGAGAATATCGTTTGCTCCGAGGTGTCCAATAATATCCCACGAATAAATCAGTTATAGTGACCCCTTGGGGGGGGGGGACCCTAAGAAGGGATGTTTAATATTAACACCTTACTAAGGACTGACAGGAGGTCCAGGAACACAAGCAAACACCACACTTCTGCTCGGGTGCAAGGCAAAGCTCCCATTTCAGGGCATGGTCACCACAGCCAGTTTGGATGAGTCACTGTCTCGTGCCATTGGGTCCCAAGTTACTAGGGTGGGGTGAGCCGTCCAGCAGGCGCACTGAACTGCTCTTTACAGTCTTCTTCCTCCTGTCACGTCTCTGAGATGGTGCCGGCTCCTGACTCGAGGTCTCACGCACAGTGGGTCTGGCCCACGAAAGCTCATCACCTAATAAACCATCTTGTTAGTCTGTAAAGTGCTACATTGTCCTGCATTTTGCTTCAACTACCCCAGACTAACACGGCTCCATTTCTATCACTGTTCCGGGCCCAGACACGCTGGAAATGAGACTCGCCCCGGCGCCACCTTTACTCATCCCCCCAAAGACTCTTCTCGGCTCCCCAGCGCTGTGGGAGCCGGAGGGGGCGCCGCGGTCCCAGGGGCTGGGGAGTTTTGCGGAGGCGGCTGCTCCGCTGGGGCTTCTCTCCCCGTGCGCAGCCCGCCAGGTGGAACCGGGCCCCCCAGCCCCGGCCCCCTGGAGCCCTGCCCGGCCTGTCCCGCCCCGGCGCCCCCCAGCTCCACCCCCGGCGGCGGGGAGGGGCCGCGCCGCGCAGGCTCGGTGGGAAGCGGAGCGGCAGCAGCCGCCGAGCCGGACCGCGCGGGGATGGCCTGGGCCCGGGCCGCGGGGCGCTGCCTCCTGCTCTGCCTCCTGCTGCTCGCGGGGCCCGGCCTGCGGGCGGCCCGGCCAGGTGAGTGGAGCGTCCCCCGCCGCCCGGCACGCGCGGCCCCGATCCTGGGGGGGTCTCAGCACGCGGGGCCCCGATCCTGGGGGATCTCCCGGCACGCGGGGCCCCGATCCTGGGGGGGGGGGGGCCCCGATCCTGGGGCACTCTCAGCACGCGGGGCCCCGATCCTGGGGCACTCTCAGCACGCGCGGCCCCGATCCTGGGGGGGTCTCAGCACGCGGGGCCCCGATCCTGGGGGATCTCCCGGCACGCGGGGCCCCGATTCTGGGGGGGTCTCAGCACATGGGGGTCCAGATCCTGGGGCACTCTCAGCACGCGGGGCCCCGATCCTGGGGGGCAGCCAGGCACCCAGTACGCAGACTCCCGATTCAGGCAGTGGGGCTCCCAGCACATAGGATCCTGATTCGGGAGGGGAGGGCTTGCGCGGGGTCCTAATTTGGCGAGTGGGACTCCTAGCACACAGGGGCCCGATTCTGGGGGACTCCCAGCAGGTGGGATTCCAATTCTGGGGGAGGCTCCCCAGGAGTGGGGCTGCTGGTGGGAGCCAGTTTTAAAGTCCTGCTGTGCATCGGTGTCTGCCCTGTGCTCTTGCCACTGCATCAGAGGCAGTAGCACTGGGCAGCAGGCAGGAGCCAACAGTTGCCCTGCATGTAACTGTTGAAATCTTCAGCAGTTACACGGTCACTTCATTACACACAGTTTAACCACCTTAGTATGCACTGCAATGTCTGAAGGCTCTCACCTGTTGTCTTCCTGTAGTGCAGTACCCCGCTTTACCCTTTCTCTTGGATTCCTCAGTTTATGTCAGTGGAGAGCTTCCTAGCTAGAGGTTTGTGGCCTGTTTGTTGGGGGCATTATCTGAAGCTACGGCATCAGTGCTGCATGCTCAAAACCCGCCTTTTAGTCCATTATTTGTATTACAACAGCACTTAGGAGCCCTACTCCTCAACTAGGATCCCATTGAAACTGGTGCCGTAGAAACACCAAATAAAAAGATGGTTCCAGTGTAGATAAAAAACAAGGAATAGTCTGAATAGTCTATCAGCACCTTCAAGACTAACAACAGTATAGATGTGTACCCAGTCTAAGTACAAGGCAATAGACGGCAGATGGATATGCCAGATGGGGGAGTGCAGGAAACTGCGATCAGTGTAAGTCAGCATGATAAGCAGTGGTCTCAGCACACTGGCAACCTGCTGTCAAGTTTTTGTAGCACCGCAGCAAAGGTGTTTTCCAGAGGCTAATGAATTAGTTTTGCAGAAGTTTTTGGAGTCCGCGTGTAAGCGTGAGGGGCAGCATGTACTAAGGTGCTTGTGTGAACATTTAACAAGCGGGTGGTGGGGGCTGACGTTATGGAACGATTGGAGATGAGAATCGACATCTCAGGCGCAAATGAGATGGTGGGTAGAATGGTAGTAGGCCTGGAAAGGGACGATACAAGCATCTCACATTTAATATGGTGTGTGGGGGGGGAGGGTAATGCAAGCGCTGCCGAGGGATGCAAAGAGAAAGGGCACTGAAGAGATGGGTTAGGAGAAGGGTTTTGCAGTGGATGTGAATGGGGCAAGTGGCATTTGTCAAGGCCAGGGCGGATATTGCAGTCATGGAAAGTGAGACGATGAGGTGCGTGGATCTATAAGAAAGGCCGCAGCCTCAGAGAACTGTGCAGAAATACTACACCACTTGTCTTGAAGTGGGTTTTACCCACAAAAACTCATGACCCTGGATATTTTTGTTAGTCTCTAGGGTGCAGAAAGAATTGGCCAGAATTCGCTGTAGCCTGGAGGACCTAGAGAGAAGTGCGAGGCAGAAGGTGGTGCCCACGTAGTGGGCCTGTGTGACAGAGTGGTGCCACTGTCCACAGGTAGGACGGAAGGAGGTGAAAGGGAGGGCTGGTGAGGAGGATTAGGAGCTCTCTCTTAGCCGTGTTGGGCTGGAGCCGACAGCTGCGCAGCCGTGAGAGATGTCAGAGAGACCAAGGTTTTCAGTTTGGACAAGAGACCAGTGTGGCGTGTAGCAACGTATCTGTGAGTCGCATCCTTGTGTTGCCGTTACCTTCACCCTTCCCTGTCTCATTCCTCTTGGGTCTGCTGCCTTCACTTGCTACATCTTGAGTGCAGGTTGTGAGCTGTTTGAGGCAGACGGATCCCGCTGCAGAATGCTGTTGGTTTGGTGTACCTGCAGAACAGCAACAGCGTGTTGGGGGGAGCATGGCTCCCGTCTGGGCCCAAGAGAGAGAGATGGCCCGGAGGCAGAAAGACAAGGCAGTTCAAATGTAAAGCCCTAAAAGTACAGGCATTTTTTCCAGCATTCAGCCAGTATGGGAGCAGAAGGATGCTGAAAGGAGGAAGGAGCTGTGGGCTCAAGTGGAGATGGAGACTTTAATGGTAAAGATCAGGAATTAAATTCAGCTGGATCTGTCTGGAGTGAAACTTCAGTAAATATTTTCACCTCCCTCCTCTCCCCAGGAAGTTTTATAGCCTGCTGGGAGGGTTGGGGAAGCTCCAGGACATAATCAAAGAGAATTTAAACTCTGGGAGGGATGCAGAGGGATTGACTCTGCAGGGAGAGTTTTGAACAGATTGGGCGGCACCAGTGAAAGAGCAACCAGGTACAGTCTTAAATGATGTGTCTTTGGGGTTCTGGCTGTTTGTTTCTGATGTTAGAATGGTCAGCTCTACTGATGAGGGCTACCAACTCCATTCCTGCTGCCAGTGTGGAGAATGCTGTCCACCACCGAAGTGTTTACATCAGAGGTTTGTGTGAATATAATGATCTTCTAAGAGTTCAGTCCAACTAGTCATCCAGGTGTCAACAGACGCAGATAATTGCTTTCTGGAGGCTCAGACTCATTATATGTAAGAGGAAAGAAACACTGAAGACTGCAGGGGAAATGGAAAACAAGGAACTATTTATTATATCAGGTCATCAGGAGTGGTTTCTTCAGCCTGGAATGTAATTGTTTTAAAACCATCCCAATAAATAGACGGACGCTGGAGTGATATTAAAATGATGTAACATTGCATGGGAGACGAGCTATGCCTTGTGTTTACTAGAGTTTCTGACTTTCAGGGTTCGCTTCCCCCCCGCCCCCGATATTTAGAGTCTTATACCAATCATGATTTTGTGACTATACATTTTATCAATTAAAAAGTTACTTTCAAAGCACATCTCAACGTTTTTGCTCTGAAATTTCCTGGCAGTGGCCTTGAAGAACTGAGAAGTTCTGAGAATTCTTTTGTTTAACACGGGACAATTGCTGAACTGCCTTAGAGAGCTTCCTCCCGCTCAGAAACACACACGGGGACAACATTCGGCAGAACAGGCAGTGGGGCAGGAGGCTGCTTTTCCCTGTAATGGCATAAAAAGAGGAAGAAGAAGCTTAGAAATAGCAAAAAATAGTTTATCTCATTGCTTATTGGAATTAAACAAAGGAACCGTGACCATTATGCTAATTTTCTGGAAAAGCCACAACTGCTGGTTTACCTGAGCTTTCTGGGACCCAGAGTTATGTGGTTAACATTAAATACCTTGTGTATCCTGACTCGTGGTTCAGCTCTGCTTTGGTTTGGCTACCAAAAGTAGGCCCCCTACGAATTTGCTTTCGTTTGGTAGGGCAGGGGGAAATGAAAGTCTGAGATTAGGTGTGTGGAGAGTAACTGGGTCAGAGACATGGAGCAGCACTTGGTATGTTATGAAACTAGGAAGAAAACTTTTAAAAAATGGATTCAGAGATGGCTTGGAAGCCAGTGAAGGTGGCAAAGAGTCCCACTTCCTGGAAAAGAGCCCGTTCACTGGGTGCCATCTGGACATTAGCGTAGCAGTTCAGAAGCAGGCATGGCTGGAGAGCTGCAAACCAAGGGAAACCCTTCTTCATTTCCCCTAGGCCATGAAACACCCTATTCTAATCCCATTGTCAAACCTTCATGCCCCTCCCCTTCCTTCCATCCCTGTGGTCGATGGAACAGATCTTTCTGCATGAGCATAAAATGAACTGGTGCGGTTTGCCTTTTCTGTTACTGAATGTAATGATTTAATTATATTCCTGCCTACTGAACGCGTTCAGATATTACAGTAAGAAGTATCCTTTTCTAAAGGTGTTTTAATAATCATGGGTAAGTTAGAGCTTATCATTGCTACTTGTGATGTTCTGTAAGTTGCTGTGTTTCAGTTATTGCATATCTGAGCCTTTAACGTTTATGGTAAGTGAGCGAATTCCTGGCTTGGAGGTAGAAGTCCAGTCTACACATAAACAATTCTTTGTTTCTACATGGGCTTCCATTTGAAAGTTGTTTTTTCTCCCAAAAGTCTCAGTATAGGCTGCACCTCCCTAAACTGGGACTCTGGTCCGGCAACATCTGTGATCCGGCAGGACCACGGATGGTCCTGGATGAGAGAACTGCAGGGCACCTGGGAGCCTTGCAGGGAGGGAGGGGCTGGTGGTTGTAGGGCCAGGTTCATGCAACCTGATTGGCAGCCTGGCCAGAGCCACTACAGCCCGCCAGGGGCTGCGTGCTGCCCAGCAGTGGGGCCAGGGCCATGGCAGTGGGGTTGTGGCAGCCTGGTCGGGGCTGCAGTAGCCCAGCCAGCAGCAGGGCTAGGGCAGCCCAGCTGGAGTGGGGCAGGGGCTGGGGTCAGCCAGCAGGCAGCCTGGAGCTGAATGAGCTGGCGGCAGGGAGGGGCAGCGAGCTGATGGGCTGTGGCAGGGGACCGCCTCTGGTTCGGCAAATTCCCTCCTTCGGGACTGGTCAGGTCCCAAGGGTGCTGGACCAGGGAGGTCCAACCTGTGTTGTGAATTGGAAATTCAATAGGATACCTCGAAGCAGGCAAAAACAGTTACTGCCGTAGTTAACAGATGTCTTCTTGGAAATAAAGTCCATAATAACAATGGGAAGAAGGGAGCAAAATCAGCTGGTGAATGGAAGCAGGTGGTGATGTAAACACCCAGAGTAAAATAAATACGTCCATGCAGCAAGAGCTGAAGGATTCCAGGAAAAGAGGAGCCCTGGGTGTGTCTCACTGGACTGTTATTACTGGTCCTTCCAGAGCACTGCTGGAGCCAGGGTTGCCACGGCTGACTCTCTGAACCCACCGATCCTTCTAACTGGAGGTGGGATGAGTTTTTTACCGACCTTTATTACTCTGGCTTGGCTGTTGGTGGCCTGAACCAGTGCGTTGGATCAGACGGCTGGGGGGGCTGCGCTAGGAAAGCGGCCTGGGTTTAGTGTGTTGCCAATCATAGCAAAGCTTCCGCTTGCTTTTTGTCCATACCAGCGTCTTTAACTAGGCATGTAAAGGGTTAACCGGTAAGCGGTTAGCTGGCAGCCTGGCTAGATGCAGGGGGGAGAGGGGAGCTGCTGCAGCCCAGCTGGGCCCACTGTGCCGTACCCCCCTCCCCCCCCCCCCCGCGGGATCCTGGTTAATTGGTTACATGTAAAGATTAACCAGTTAACTTACTGAACAGGGTTTTACATCCCTACCTACACCACCTGACGGGAGCTGGGGAGAAGTTGCGCTTTGCTGGCACCGCATCGCAGTCGGGTGTATCCTCCAGCGTACGCCCAGAGGACGCGAGGTGCCGTTGTGGTTCCGATTACAAGTAAACCATGGGACATCTGTGAATGGGTGCGGTGTCTAAATGGCTGGGGGGAAGGAGTAGCCGTTGGAGACCAGTTTTCCTGCGCAGCTCCTCTCTCTGGAGCAGAAAGGGCCCTTACTGGGGTGTGCAAGATTAACCAGCTAAATGGGATTTTACACCCCTCCTGCTCGCAGTGCTGCCTGAGCACGGTACAGGCATTCCCCGAGTTCAAACACCTGACTTACGGACCGCCGCACATACACCCACACGCTCCCCTGCAGCCTCCAGGGAGCAGGCAAGAGGCACAGGGGGTGGTGAGCGGCCCAAGTGCTGCCTGGAGGACTCCGGCGGGGCAGGGGGTTGCCGTGCAGCCAGAGGCTGGAGAGAAGTGGCATTTTGAAGGGGAAACGGCCTCTTCTCTCCAGCTGCCGGCTGCACGGCAACCCCCTGCCCCGCCGGAGTCCTACGGCCTGCACTGCTTGCTGCCTCCTGGGGAGAGGGGGCTGGGTGCAGCCTGTGGAGTGGGAGAGGGGCAGCCAGGGGATGGGGTGTGGGGCTGCTGGAGCCAGTGCTGAGCCCATGGAGGGGAGGGGCCAGGGGCTGGGGCTGGCTGCAGGGGCTGATGCAGAGCCCGTGGGGGGTGGGGTGGGTGGTAGCCGGGGGATGCCCAGAATCTCTACGTACCTCCTCATCCTCCTCCAGGTAAACCTGCCTTTCCTCAAGCACCAGCATTCATGGTGAAATGAAAACGATTGTTCATTGCAAATAGACAATATTTCAGCTCCACGATGGGTTAAATCGGCTTTCGTGGGCTAGCCGGGCATCCAAACCTGCATTGATAACAGTGTTTCTATGGGAGAACGCGTTGCAAACAGCCGACTGACCAGATGCCCTTTTGGAACACACCCTGTCATCAACTGGGGACTCCCTGCGCAGGGCGTACCCGGTCGTGGGAGGTGTTTCAATGGCTCTTAAACATATTGAACCATTTACGAAGTTCCTCTTGCAGCTCACCTCTCCCCCCACTTCTTATTCCTCAGCCGGCACAGGCACTAACCCCCCAAAGAAACACTCGGGCTTTGTTTTCATCGGGGGACGGCAGTGTGTTCCCTACCACGCGGTGAAATCCTCGGGGAAAGCAGGCCGGTCTGTAGTTTTTACACAGGTCGGGGCCTAAGGTTAGCCTGTGACACTTACAAACTGCCTGGTCTCCCTTCAGATTTTGCCTTGTGAGATAAGGACACATCCCTTCCCTAGTGGGAACCAGGCCTGAGTGTCTGAACCTGCTCTGCTCAGGAGGGAGCAGCTGAGCGGAGCCGTGCATGCTGCAGAAGATTGAGGGAGGCCAGCACGTGGCAGGATTAATGCCTTCCCTTCCAAAGACCTGTCCTGAAGCAGCCCTTAAGAGCTGATCTTTCTTGCAAGAGGCAATTGCTTTTTCTTTTAATTTCTTCAGTTTTCCTTCGCGCTCTCAAATTCTTTTCCTCACTGAATTTTAAATCCCTGGGATCTAGGGCCCGGTCTAAGACTGTTAAATGTGGAGGAAATGTTGTATGGGGAAATCAGACAGTAGCTAGCCAGACTCTTGATAAGAATTCAAGTAGATGCAATGGCTGAACGTACTAGAATCAACTCTTTTGTTCAGGGATTTCCTCCGGGTTAATTGCTCCACTTTTTCAGTAAACCCAGAGTTGATTTTTGTTTCCTGAGGAGATTCCTGCCATGTAAACTCTGGTTATTTTGTAAGTAGGAGGGTGTGTGTCTTTGTTATCTTGTTATCATTTACTGGTATGAACCTTTAAAACCAAAGTGGGAATACTGAGTGAATGGGGGTGGTGAGCGGATAGGGTTGCCAGGTGTCCGGTTTTGAATCGGACAGTCTGGTACATAAGAACATAACATAAGAACGGCCGTACTGGGTCAGACCAAAGGTCCATCTAGCCCAGTATCCTGTCTGCCAACAGTGGCCAGCACCAGGTGCCCCAGAGAGGGTGGACCGAAGACAATGATCAAACGATTTGTCTCCTGCCATCCCTCTCCAGCCTCTGACAAACAGAGGCCAAGGACACCATTTTATCCCCTGGCTAGTAGCCTTTTATGGACCTAACCTCCATGAAATTATCTAGCTTCTCTTTAAACTCTGTTATAATCCTAGCCTTCACAGCCTCCTCTGGCAAGGAGTTCCACAGGTTGACTACACGCTGTGTGAAGAAGAACTTTCTTTTATTAGTTTTAAACCCACTACCCATTAATTTCATTTGGTGTCCTCTAGTTCTTCTATTTAGAGAACTAATAAATAACTTTTCTTTATCGGCCCTCTCGGTATTTGAGCTTTCTGTCCGGGAAATGAATTGAGAAAATACTGGACATAGTAATGTCCGTTTTTTTTCTAATTAAGCTTGTTTAATTATTGTGAGTATCCATACGTAGTTGCGGACTGTCTGGCTGGTCGACACGCTTACCCTTCTTCAGTCACGCTGCGGGAGCATGTTGACCAGCCAGGCAGTACACAACTACGCAGTAGAGAGGAGGGGGTGGGGTCGGGGCGGGATGGAATCCCTGGGGCAGACTTGCTCGTGCTCCGCCGGGCCCCTACGTGGGATGGGCAGCACCCCAGGATCTGCATGTGCCTGGGCCAGCTCCTCTCCCCACTGGTCAGTTCTCTCCCTCCAGCTCCCACCGACCCCCTCCTGGCCAGCCCCGCTGGCCACTGGCCGGTCCCGCTCCCCGCTGGCCAATTCTCTCCCCTCGGCCAGCCCCGCTCCCCTCGACCCCTTCCCGGCCAGCACTGCTTCCTGCCCCCCCACCCCCCACCCCGCACCCCGAATCTGAGATCAAATGTGTCCGGTATTTTTTTTGAAACCATCAGGTAACCCTGTGAGGGGAAGAGGAAACATATTGAAGGAGGAGCAGAGAAGCGATCTAATGCCAATGTATGTAGCTGTTCTCAAGCCATTCTTCAAAAAGCAGAGTCCTTTGATTTAATTAAACATCAATGGTTTGTCTTTTTTTATATTTAGGAAGGTTTTAATGAGTTTACATTAGAGATGTCAGCAGTCAACTGGAAAGCATGACCCTTACTGGGTGATGGTTACTGGTAAACCAGCGGCCTGCGGGCTGGAGCAGTCTGCCACACCGTGGGCGGGAGCCTTTTAAGCGGTTAACCGGTTACACACAAAGTTTATCCAGTTAACTGATTAAACCGGATTTTACATCCCTAGTTTACATATCCTTGCCATGTAAATATGAGACTCAAAACAGTTGTTACAACTGTTCCCTCATTTAAAGAGACAGAAATACAGCGTTCAGATCTTTTGGTTTAACACAAGTGTTACCATATTACAGAGTGTCACCATCATGCCTACAATGGGTCTTTTCCTATTTCTTTATTTTTGAACAGTTATTTTAAAAGAGTCTGTTGCTTTTTTAATTTTAAATGGTTTGATAGTAAGCACTCTGCTAGGTCGGAAGGCGAAGAGCGGGACTTCTTACGGCAGACGGTGCAGAATATACATGCCTTTCCAAGGGAGGGCCATGCAGCGTAAGGTACGTTTCCAAATTGGGGAGCGAGGAGGGGAAGAAGGAAAGCAGAAGGTGAGGGGAGAGAAGTGCTTATTGGGATGTGTCATAGAATCATAGAACACTAGCACCAGGAGGGACATCAAGAGGTCACCAAGTTCAGTCCCCTGCCCTCACGGTAGGACCAAGCATGATCTAGACCATCCCTGACAGGCGTCTGTCCAACCTGCTCTTAAATATCTCCAGGGATGGAGATTCCACAACCCCCCTCGGCAATTTATTCCAGTGTTTCACCACCCTGACAGTTGGGAAGTTTTTATTAAAGTCCTACCTCAACCTCCCTTGCTTTAATTTAAGCCCGTTTCTTCTTGTCCTGTCCTCAGAGGCCAAGGAGAAAAAAATTTCCTCCCTCCTCCTTGTGACACCCTTTTATGTACTCGAATACGACCATGTCTCTTCTCCATCTTCTCTTTTGCAAACTAAACAATTTTTTCCCCTTTGCTCTTAGGCCATGTTTTCTAGATCTTTAATCATTTTCATTGTTCTTCTCTAGTCTTCCAATTCTCCATCTCTTTCCTGAAATGGGGTGCCCCCAATTGGAGACTATATTCCAGTTGAGGCCTAATCAGGGCAGAGTAGAGCAGAAGAACAACTTCTCATGTCTTGCTCTCAACACTCCTGTGAAGGGAGAGTAAAAAATCATATTGTCCTTTTCTTATCTCTGCCTCCTCCTCTCCCAGATCCCTTGACATGCAGCTTCCCGCCACTCACAGGTCCACCGATGTCGGTCAGTTCCTTTAGCTCTGCTAGTTGTTCCGATCCCTTGTCTTGCAGCATCGTGAAATCTGCTGGACTGAATGGTTTCTTAACGTTTCTGTAGCATTTTTTCCCCCGAAGGAGTCTCAAAATGTTCCGCAGAGTCCATGGGGGTTGCCTTCACCCACCACTGAAACACAGCCACTTAACAGTTTACAGTCACAGTGTCCAACAGTCTGGAACAGGGTGTGAAGAAAAATCTGAACCACAACTGGAAATGCATGTGCTAGACCTGGGGAGTGGTCACTGGTGAGAGGGTAGATTTGTGGTGGCTTATCCCAGGGAAGGAAGCCGCCCTTCCCTCTTATCTTCTGACTGAGGATGTGACTGTCCGATGCTCTTTACCCTCTCTCCACCCTGTGAACAAGGGCTATTGTAGCTGGGGCTGTAGCCTTCTGGCATATGCTCCAGTCAATAAATCAAAGCACCTAAAGAGTGTTTTGCTGCATGACGTGCACTACATCATCCTTTTTCCAAGAAGTGTTGTAGCTCTGTGAGGCGTTACACTTGGCTGGTCTGATGTGGTGCTCTCTGAGTGGACAGCAGGGTGGGGGAGGCTGGGATTGAACATACTCTAATTGCTTTGGCTTCCAGGTTTAGATATTGTTTGTGGGAAAGCGCATGAGGTGTTGGTCTATTCGTCACAGCAGCAGTGTCAATACAGAACCTGCATGGGCCTCAAAACGAATTCTGGGCGTAGCCCTACTTGTCGGTGAGGAAAATGATTTGTTCAGCAGGGCTATGGATGCTGTTTGCCACCTAAGATTGGCAAAGTAGGTTGTCTTTGTGCAGACTTGGTTTTCTCTGTAGTTCGCTGTGTGATGGTTTGGTTTTGTAACTGTGCCCAGAGGTGTGTCCTGTGCCTTGTGGAAACTGAGACAAAGATGAGAGAGTTTCAAGCTTATACATCTAGACCAGGGTTCTTAACTTCTTTGGCACTGTGGCCCCTTAAGTTTAACCAATAAACCAAAATTACCTCTCCTCCTTTTTAAAATGGCAGTGGACACAAAGAAAATTGATTAATCATTTGTATTGTATTTTGTTTTCTCATACATTGTGTTGAACAAAATTGAACACTGATTGTATTTTTAAATTTATTACCGCCTGAAATATACCAAATTACTCCTCGAGGGGTAATTACACCGCGGTTAAGAACCACCGATCTTTACACAAGCAAGAATGTAAAAATAGCAAAGAGGAGGGATGAGGGAGCATAACAGTCCAGGCTGAACCTTTCTGGTCCAGCAGCATGTATGCTTTGGCATGATTTTAGCGAGCCGGATGTCCACTTCTCATGGGTGTGGCTAAGTTTCCTGAGGGCCTATAAAGTTTGTTTACAGCCACCAGGCCTAGCTCTCAGCATTCTGTGCTGTTATTTAAGTCGAATTTACCCCACCTGTCTTCTCAAAGCCCAGCAAGCAGTGGCCGTATTAGTGACGCAGCTACGCAGTATTGACCTCCAGACATTCTCTGGTTCAGCATTGGTCACACCCATGATAAGTGGGCATCCTGCTAACTAAATTCGTGCTGGACCATGGATGTTGCTGGACTAGGGAGGTTCAGCCTGGAGTGATGCCATGGTAAAAACACAACTTTTTTGTTGATCAGTGAAGACATAGCTCAAGTGTGAAGGGCCTCATAATTCTACAGTGCCACTGTGACGTAGTGGGGGTACCTTGCTGGTTGCTATGCTGGGCTGTGGGTGACCCCCACTGGCTGCTGCCTGTACCACGGCCCAGCAGGACGGGATGAGTCACTAGGCCAGGGTCTCTCAACCTGTCCGACCAGCTACACTCCTGGGAAGAGAAACAAAGGAAGGTGGAATGCCGCCCCTGGCTGGGGGCAGGGCTGGAAGTGAGGGAGTTAGTTTCTGTCTGGGAGCATGGAGGAGACAGCCTAGGGAAAGGGGCTGGGATTTAGGGGCCCAGTCTCCCCCATCTCAAGGGGGCTGAGGCATCCTAGGCTTGCCCTGTAACCAGATGACATCTGTGCTGGGCTGTATCCTGGAGAAGCAATAAACTCCCTCTAGTCTACTGTCTGGCGGAGTCTGTCCATGCCACTACGGGGGTGCAGGAGACGGGGAAACCCCAATGTGCTGCCACAGCCCCCTATACTGAATCTAGAGCAGCCCAGGGGACCGCTGCTGAGATTTAGGAAGCAACCGTGATGACACGAGGCAGTGCTGTCAAAGAAAAATGTTACGAGTCTGTGGCTAGCACAGCCCGACGTTGACTCCCCAGACTGACTAGTATCTGGAACTGGAAAGGTTTTCTAGAGGTACTAATTGCTGTCCCGTTAAAAGGACTGTACCCATGGCGTCCATCAGCTGAACTGCAGGACAGTCAGGCTTGGAATAAAAGGTGGTTTTGGGGTGTGTGTGCCGTATTCGCATGGGGAGCATCGTTGCAGTGCCCCGGGAGACCAGCCCAGCGCTTTCAATACTTGCTTATTTTAATGCACTTCCCTGTCAGAGAGACTCTGACCCAGCCGCCTCAGTATTCCCCACTTTTAGGCCAGGCCAACATTAGGGGGCAACATCGAACTAAGGAACACAAATGAGACGTGTAGCTGGAGTCCACACCTTGGTTTGACTTACCGCATCATCTCCGCTGCGGGGGCTTGGTGGGAGAAACGTTTCTGTCGACTCCCCTGACTCTTCTTGCTCCGGTGAAGTATCAGAGGTGACAGGAGTGTGAGCAGCAGTCGATTTAGCAGGTCTAGTAAAGAGCCACTAAAAATTGAGCCCTGCGAGATTAATCCCTGCTGCCGTTAAGGGTAGGCAAGGCCCTAGCTGCCCTGTGGAAATTCCAGCCTACTTAAGCCTGTGGAGGGAGTGTGCTCAGGTTGTGGTGATAACGCGAAGTGTGAGTTACAAAGCAGTAAACACGATCTGGAGTAGAATGTGGAATTCTTCTTCCAAACTGGGCTGCTGCTTTCAAATAAATGCCGCGTTTTGGAGCCCCCGGTGTGAGCTCCGGGCGGACTGGAGATGTTTCCTTGTGGGTGATTCTCCGTGATCACACTAAAGACTAATGATAGAAATGTAGCCGTGTTAGTCTGGGGTAGCTGAAGCAAATTGCAGGACAATGTAGCACTTTAAAGACAGGAGGGGTCCTGTTCTGCAATGTGATTTGTCCTTTTCATATGTGTTAATTTTTTTAATTGTATCCTTTGGTATATATGGTTGTGACAATTTTCTTCCACTATTTGATCTGAGGAAGTGGGTCTGGCTCACGAAAGCTCATCATCTAATAAACCATCTTGTTAGTCTTTAAAGTGCTACATAGTCCTGCATTTTGCTTCAACTAAAGACTAAGACAGTCGTTTTGGAGATGAATTGTTACAGGAAATAGAAATCTCTCTCTCCCCCCTTTAGTTTAGATTTCAAAGCTAGCTCTCTTCTGATGAGCTCATTGGTTCCAACATTCGTCAGGTGCCAGTTAAATCGGTTGCACTAAAACCCTTTGTAGCTCCCCTGGCCATCTTTCCAAGGGGAGTGGCTCTTGGCTTAAGCGCAGACCCCGAGGATTTTTGGCTCATGATAAACCGACATGTGCTGTCTTATTGTACAGAGTAAATGTATTTGAAGTATTTTCTTCCATGACAAGTGTGAGGTAGGGTACTGCTACTGTCCGAATTCTACAGCTAGAGGTGAAGTGACTTGCCCTGGGTTGCTCAAGGAGTCTGTGGCGGAACAGGGAATTGAACCTAGGTGTCCAAATCCCAAATGCGTTCCTTAATCATGAGACCATCCTTCCCAAGAGAAGTTGTCTTGTTCCTTGGGCACTGTCTGTCTGTTTTATTTCCTTGGTGATGCGAATGGGGCAGCATTTGCTTTTTCTTTTCTAGGTTTCCAGCAGATCTCTCATTTGTCGTCTTATGAAATTATTCAGCCACAGAGGTTAACAAGAGAGCGGCGAGCGGCCGACAATTCCTCCTCCGGACAGGTACTTGGGCGTGTTTTAAATTGCTCTCTGTGTCTGACTCAGCTCCATCTAGAGCTGGCCCTCAATTCAGTTAGTCACCCCCGACCAGTGGAGCTGAAAAGGACTGTGTGTGTCCAGTGCAGGACCACGGCTGTGCACTTCAAGGCACATGAGGCCTAAACCGACTGTCAGCTTGTCGGGATTAACAGGGTTTGTGTGACCAGGGCATGATGCTGCATCGCAGACGCCTTGCAGTGACTGCAGTGGTAAGCGATAATTACACGAGCTGTCCCTTTAAAGACACTGATCCCAACCTACCGGGATAATACCCGGCAGTGGAGAGAATGGGCCATAAAGAACCAGAATGTACACGCTGAAGGATGCAGTCACAAAAACTGCCCTGTCTGTCCCAGCGCAGGCGATGACAAGAAAAGCGCCAGGCTTTGTTCCAGGGGACTGAGAACCAGGCTACCGTATTTTCTGGCGTATAAGGCGACTGGGTGTATAAGACGACCCCCTAATTTTTTAGTTAAAAGATAGGTTTTCGTCTTATACCCCAGCGCCCCTCCGCCTCCCCGGCTTTGCTCCCAGTGTCCCTGGTCTGCTGGAGACGGTCCCCAGCAGACCAGAGGCACCGGGAGCAAATCCGCAGCAGCGGCGGGGTCCCGTGTCTCTGAGGCTTTGCCAGAGCAAAGCCTCAGAAGCGCGGCACCCCGCCGCCTCTTCGGCTTTGCTCCCGGTACCTCTGGATACCCCGCCGCTGGCTTCCCCCGAGGCTTTGCAAAGCTGCGGAGGGGCTCCGGCGGCGGGGCAGCCCTGGCGCGCCTGGGATGCCCCGCCACCGGCTTCCCCCGAGGCTTTGCAAAGCCGGGGAGGGGCTTGGGCGGCGGGGCAGCCCAGGCGCGCCTGTATACCCGGCGTATAATACAACCCCCGATTTTTGGGGGATGTTTTTTAACATCAAAAGTCGTCTTATACGCCGGAAAATACGGTACTCATGGAATAATAAAATGCAGAAAGCTAATTGGGAAGTAACTTCCCATGTGGAAGTTGGAGAGGATTCTGGGATCTGTGGCAGGCGACATGTGACATAATAGGCCCACCCATGTTTTGTTTATGCCTGTAGGCTGAAATCAGCCAAACGATTAAGAATGAGAGTTGGTTAGCTCAGTCTCTTGGGTGGGATGGGGTAGAAATGGCCACGCTAGGCAGTAATTTGCTTCACAGGTGGCTGGGAACTGCAAATGCACTTGAACTGAGAATGAACCCACAGAGTGACGACCTGGAATAAGCCTGCATGGCTGATTTCTGGCAGCTGAATCTCAGGCTGTCCGTACGGGGGTGACATTAGCGGCACATCGAGAGTAACTGGATATGAGTTTTGGATGGTGGCTGAGAGCGCGGTCTTGTTACTACAATGAATATGTGTTCTCTCTTCTCTTCAGGACAGGGTGTCATATGTCATTCATGTAGAGGGAAGGAAACACACAGTTCACCTAGAAAAAAACAAGTAAGTGACTTGTCTTTCCTTCTGCTAACTGTGCCCTGGGATTACTCATTTCCTATCAACTGCATTAGATTAGACATGCTGTTTCCAGCGCTGGTGTGGCATGCTGTTTCCAGGTAATATGCTGTTTCCAGCCCCAGAGCTGGTGTGTTGTGTGTTTGCACACTGGCTCTGTTAAACCTGCAGGAGAAAACAGCTGAAAGTGGATTAAATCTTTCTCCCTCCCATCCCCCACAGTAAGGTACCAACTGAACATTTTTCTGAGCTGAGGGCAGGGATTAAAAGGCCACCATCTCACTTCAGACAGACGCACACAAAACTCCTACCTTTCCTTGCTGCCTGCGTGTGACGTCTGCAGATTTATTTTCAAATTCTCTCCCTTGTTGCTGGGGCAGATATCCCCACAAATGAGGAAACTGACTGTACACACTTTCAGAGTTAAACCCTCGGAACGTGGCGAGATTTCAGTCCTTACCCTGCTTTTTAAGGGTTCTTTGTAACAACAATAGGTTAAAACCAGGCAGAGCTGTTTTTTGAAGGTGGTGTTCCCATAACACAGGGCTGGGCAACATACAGTCCACAGGCCGGATTCGACCTGCCAACCCACTGGATCTGGCTCATAGGGGTGACGGGAGCCTCAGTCAGGCTCCCTGCCTGCCCCATCTCTGCCTGCGGCTCAAAAAAGACGGCTGTGGGGCCCGGTTTGTCAGCCCGGGAGAAGGTGTGAGAGGGTTCTTGTGCTGCCCTCACCCCAGCACAATCTTGCAGCTCCCATTGGCTGGTTTCCCATTGGCATTAAATATCCCATTTCACTACCCTGAGTTTTTCCATAGTACAGTTACATAGAGGAGTAGGTTCTAGTAACTGCATAATTCCTCGGTGGTTCATGGTGGCATGTGGTTTTCTTATCCATTTTCTTATTTTGGTACTGATTTTTCAGTACTGCCACTGTTGAATGGGCTGTTTCTTGTGGCATCAACATTGTTGTAGCTTTTTCTTTTCCCCCCCTTTTCAGAGAACTTTTACCCAAAGATTTCACGGTATACACCTACAGCGAGGATGGAACGTTGCAGTCTGAGCATCCGGACGTGCAGGTGGGTTTTCTTCCTTTTGTATGCTGGAGCAGTGAGCTCGGAACGCCCTCCATCCGCCTGTTTAAAGAGTAATATGTGAAGGAACCGACGGGAGCATGATCTAAAGGGCAAGGTTCTAATCTGCAGGGCCCACCTCATTTCACTCCATGTGGGGGAGACGCCTTGAGATTTAAGATCGGAGTGTGGCCCGTGGTGTACAATGCTAGGGTCACCCTGTCCTGCGATGGGTGGGACGGCAGATGGGGGCGCGCGTGTTTGTACTTAGGGTTTTTTTTTAAATTTTCATTTCTTTTAATTGAAAAGGGAAATACTTGTCTTGATCAGTCATTGATCATGTGCTTATCCCGTTGTGTCAGCCAAGAGCAGTGTAACGGTTCTGTTGTCTGGATGCCAGCGCTCCTGAAGAGCCTGGGTTCTGGGCCTGCCATGTGGAATACAGTCAGAATGACTTAGCGGGCACAACAATTCTCGCCATATGGGCCGACTGCTTCCACTCCCGTTGTTTCACCAGATGCGATTGGATATTACATTTTCCAAGGCTGATTAACTGGTTTCATGGAACAAACACAGATGGAGCCTCGTGTCCTAGCAAGTACATGGACGTTTTCCTTTCTCCGCTCCCCCCCCCCGCTCTGTTGTGTGTGTTCTGCGTGGTGTGATGCACAATATCTCTTGCAGCAGGGGAGCTGACCATTGGGCTGGGCCCCTGGGCCAGGTGAGGGGAGCGCCATGCTCCTGGAAGGGGAGGGGCCTCTGGCAGAAGAGGTGGGGCCAAGGGCAGCCGGTCCTGATTTCTGCTCAGAGCACAGCGCGATGCCCCCTACCCCACAGCCCTCGGAGCTGCCCGGAGCATGCCGCATGGCGCTTCCGCAGCGATTTTCAGGGCCCAGGACTCCAGCCATCTCTGCTGCTGCAGCAGGCGGGAGCCCTAGGCCCCTTAAAAGCTCCAGGCCCCAGAGCAATTGGCCCCTTCCCCCCCCGCCGGCCCTCTTCCCCCCTTGCGCCTGTCATCGGGCCTGATTTCTTGCCTGAATGCAGAGCAGGAGAATGTTTTGGTTTCTTCCCGACTTGCCTTTCTGTTTAAAGGCAGGCCCCAGACTCCGAGGAGGAGCAGTGTCTGCTTGGTCGGGACGCTTTAGTCCAGGCAGCGGCCGTGATGCGCGCTGGGCCCTGGGGGATCATTACACGCTTTAAGAACTTTGTAAGGCACAAGGCCAAAGAACAAATGATTCCAGCCACCTGACAACTGCAGCACACGCCTGCGAGGGAGCTGTGCGGCTCCGGCTGCAGAGCAGTGAACGTTCTGTGCGGGGCAGAACGCAAGGGCTCTGCCTTGTGCTCACCCGCATTCGGGTGGGGCGTATGCCCACTGGGGTTTTTGTGGTGGCGGGGGGCGGTGTAACTATTGTTGTGTGTTTGGCAGGTTGCGAAACCTCCTGGTTTGCTCCCAGGGGATGGAGTTGTGGCATCTGGGCGAGTGGTTCTGTGTCTTGTACGGGGATCTAAAAGCTAATGGCTTGTGTCTGGCAGGGTTCTGTGTTCCTGACAAGGCCTCTGCGGGCCTGGGGAGGGGCTTGCTTAGGCAGCACAGCCTGTCTGGCCATGGCAGCAACAGCAGATGTTAGCGCTCTCTGGCTAGAATGAGGGAACATGCGAGCCAAAGGGCGTAGCATCCAAACTTCATTCCTGGAAGGCTGCATGGCTTCCTGGCAGGGCTTCAGTTCAGCTGGCGCTGAGCAGAGTGGAGCTCCGGTAAATTCTGACAGATCTGCGGGAGTCTTGGTGCCATGGGGCTCCGGGAAATACTCTGGGAGAATTTAAACCCTGCTCGTTGAATCTCACCAGTTGGGCTGAGCTTAAAATATAAATTGGGGCTGGGATGGGCAGGTGAGAACAACCAACGTGGAGGTCGGACAGCTCAGCCTCAAGCCAGAGACTGGTCACAGATGCTGCTGCTGAGACCTGCCGCTCCGGGAATGGACACGTGTCAAATCGCAAAGGCTCCAGCAGCACAGCCTGGAGGGTTTCGGCGTAGACCAGTGGTTTTCAACCTCTAGTCATTTGCAGATCCCCAAGATATTTCATGGGGAGGGGCGGAGCCTTTGCAAAACTGAGGCATCTGCTGCTGACCCAAGGGGTCCATGGGCTAAAAGCTGAAAACTACTGGTGTAGACACGACCTACGCTGGTTGGTGGGAATCTCCCGTCCATGTAGCTAATCCACGTCCCGGAGATGTGGGATCTGGCTGGACAGTCTCTCGTCAGCCTGGTGCTATGTGCGCACAGCTTAGTGTGGCTTCCCAGTGTGTGATGGGGCCCTGTTTGCCAAGCCAGGCTGCCCCGCTGGCCCCGTTTGTGGCTGGTACTCTCCATGCCCCATCGCGGGACTCCCTGTTAGACCCGGTAACTGCAGCAAGGTGGACTCCAGTTCCCTGGTGGTGCCACGAAACCAAACAGCCCATAGTGGGAAGTTGCCGGATCCCTTCGCCTCTTGGCCGGCGCAGGCAGTAACAGTTGGGGAATTGACCCTTAGTGCAGAATTGAAGGGGGCTTAGTCTGTAGCAGGCCAAACAGTCTGGCCCCTGAGCCTCTGGGCTGATCCCGAAAGCAAAGAGCAGCCACGCCTAGTGGCTCATGGCGTGTGGCAGGGGAACCTGGCCCCTCCTGCTCCCCGGAGTTCCAAGCCAGGGGCTACAGACTGAGCCCCATTCAGCCCTGCTCAAGGCGCCTGTTCCCCAACTACGACTGCCTGCCACGGCCTGGCCTATGAAGCCAGGGTGTCCCCTGCTAAGGGTCTGGGAATCAACTTCTGCTGCATCGCCCAGGCCACATCCTGCCACAAATTGCATCCCAGGTGTCTCCTCGGCTGGTGGGGCCTGGGGTCCCCGTCAGTCTCTGGAGCCGGTGAGTGGTCGGCAGCGTAGTGTGGGTCCATGGGCCCTGCCACTAGGAGGGACACTGGTACCACGGGGGAGCCCGCAGTACACGGCCTTCCTCCTCCATAGCCCGCCCCACTCAGCAGGGCGGCCGCCTGCTCTCTGGCTCTTCCACCTGGAGCGTGGCAGCTGGGGAAAGGGGGCGTGGCCTCCTGGGACCAAGGGATTTGTCTCTCCCTGGTGGCCCAGTGCGGGGTTGGTCCACACATCATGCTACTTCTCTTTGAGGTGTGGATTTTTCACACCCCCGAGTGATGTGGTTGGGCCAACCAAATTGTCTAGCGTGATCCAGGCTGCAGGCAGTCGGTGTGGGATTTAGGCGTGGTCTGCACTAGAAAATTAGGTTGCCATAACTATGGTGTTCAGGGTGTGCAAAATCCACCCACCCAACCGGGTCTTTAAGGTGACCTAAGTCCCTGTGCAGACAGCGCTAGATCGATGGCAGAATTCTTCCCTCTTGCTGCCTCTAGGGGAGGTGGATTACCCACTAGGGGTGTAACCGTAGAACTGCTTAAATGGCTAACGGAGCAGCATGAGTTTATCGGTTACTGTAACGGCTGCATGCTGGCTCCCAGCCCCACTCCTGGGAGTCGGATCCTGGGTGCCAGCCCCGCTCCCAGGGAGCCGGCTGTGCTGAGGGCTCTGTAGTATAAGCTTTGTTCTGCAGAGCCCGCAGCCTGGAACCACTAAGATTTTCAGCAGTCACAATTACCTAATTAACCACTTTTTGACATCCCCATTACCTACACCAGGGCTTAAATTCTCAGAGTAGTGCCCTCCCCATGCCATGGAATCTCCAGAAGGGTTGAAAATATTTCCTAGAGCTCGGCTCCAGATGGCTCCTGTTGAATTCAAACCCTGACAAGAGAATTTACTTCCTGAATTCCTCTGTTTTGCATCATTTTGTATTTTCCCATCTACAAAACCATTTTGCCTGGGAAGTGCTGCAGTCCTGCCTTTCACCCACCAGAGGTCGATGTGGCACCAGAACGGGCCAGCTGTTCGGCTGCTGTGGCGGCCTCTGGTGGGCAGAGGCAGAACTGCAGCACTCCTTAGGTGCACGTGTGTTTTCCCACTTAACATACAAACTTTGTGCTCAGTGCTGCAGATTTCCCCTGTACAGTTCGTCTCAGCCCTGGGGCCAGCTCAGAGCAGAGTGGGGCTCACAGGGCTGCTGGCAGGGTCACAGACGGGGTGCAGAATGGGGGAAAGGGAACAGACTAAAGGTCAGGCTTTCACGCCGGAACCGATGGGGTTACAGCATTTAGCCTGGAGATGGGGGCTGCAGAGACCCATGGGGATGGGGGCATGGGAGGCAGATATTGGGGCAGAGGAAGAAACAGCCTTCCCAAACTGCCAGGCGTGGCCCCGCCCACACTCCGGCCCCTGCTTCAGCCCTAAGGCGTGGGCTGGGTGCCTGCACAAGCCTGGCCACACAGAGTCCACCCCACTGCAGGAGCTGTGGCCCCTCCCTGCTCTGGTCCTGGCCCCATAGGAGTCCGCCGGACGGTTGCCACTAATGGTCTTGCTCATGAGATGCTGGGATGGAGCGGTGGGAATAACAGACATTTCTTACTCTTAAGAAATATGAGTCGGGGGAGGCTCAGGGCCGGGGGCTGGGAATATGAGGGGGGCGCAGAAAGCAGGGTTGGAGTGTATGAGGGGGCTGGGAGGGCAGAGGCGAGTCTGAGGTTTTGCTGGTAACATTTTATTTGCAATTTCCATGTTCATTATTTGCATAATGAATATGCAGCTATGCAAATAAAATGTTACCGGTCTGTCAAAAGTTTGTGAATGGGTTTGCCAGTCCGCGGTATAGAAAAGGTTGGGAACCCCCGTCCTAGAGCATCTGGCGTTTGGTTACTAATGCCATGTTTACCTGCATGGTGGCTAAGCACATGCCTGGCCCTCTCCCGCACACACATCTTCAGGCGAGGGATGGAGATCTCATCCTACCCTTGATGCAGTGAGGTGAACGGTAGCAGCAGCAGCTGGAGTCCATTGCACTGTGTGTGTCTAGGAATAAAACATAATAAATTCCTTCATTTTCCTCTTAGGATCACTGCCATTATCAGGGATACGTGGAGGGGATGCAGGATTCCCTGGTCGCTGTCAGCACTTGCGTTGGACTCAGGTAACCGAACTCGTCTTGTGGATGTCATTCTCACAGCTGCTCATGGTTGTCATCCAGTTCTCCAAAACAGAGTCCCATTGTCCTGCTGACTGACTTCGTTCTGAGCCAAATTGTGTTTCCTCTGCTGGTGTGGGGTGGCCTGCGAGAGTTGGGTTAACACCAGCCTGGCTTTGCAGTCGTTTGTTGATACCAAACGAATAAATATTTTGATTAAAACAAAATGATTTGATCACTAGCACTTGTCCTCAAAAATTTCAATCCAGAATTCTTCCCCACCCACCTGAACAACCGACTTCACTGTTCCGCCATCAGCGACTCCAATAGACATTGTTGCATCTGTCCTTAGTATTTATACAATCTCGTATAGAAGGTTAATTTAAATGATCTTTTTTTGTTTTGGATGCAATTATTCTTGTGTTTGGGAGTTTTTAAATGAAATCTTGGTCAGGAGTTTTACTGAGCTGTGGCACTTAAAGTGTTTTATGATCAGCTTTAATTTGAAAAAATCTTTGACCTGAGGTAATTTCAGCACCTTTAAGATTGTCTTGATTTGTCTATTATTCGTGCTCCGGTTGCTGCTCTTTGCTGTTGCAGAAACGTAAATGGCAACATTAACCAAATGGAAATATTTTTCCTTGCAGAATGGACAATTAAGGTCCCGATTCTGCAAACTGTTATGAATGTGCTTAATGTAGCTGACGTGGGTTGTTCTGTTGACGTCACGAGCTGCTTGCACACCAGTGTCTGCAGGATCGTGGCCTCGCTTTGCTCTTTTCTTTCTTTCTGTCTGTCTGTCTGATATTTGTTGTCCCGCCCCCTGGAGAAGAGCAGCCTCTGGACTTTGTGCTGCAAGGCTTGGCGCTCATGTGTTTCATGTGGTTGTTAGGGGACTGCTGCAAGTGGAAAATGTTGTGTATGGAATTGAGCCGATGGATTCCTCCTCTGGCCTCAAACACATCCTCTATCGAATGGAGGATGTGAAGAAGCAACCCATGATGTGCGGCGTCAACAGCACCGACCCTGAAAGAGAGCGCACCGAGGACGCGCACCCTCCCAGCATGACTCAGTTGCTGCGAGTGAGTACTCTGCAGTCTTCTGCGGTGCAGTGTGGTACCACCGCTCTGACGTGGAAAAGGTGGGTGGGGTTTCCCAGGCCTGCCACAGGGAAGGAGCGCAACGTGGGCACTTTCCTCCCCGCGGTGGAGGTCTGCCGTGTGAACCTGGCAGCAGTGGCTGTGTTGGCATGAAAGCAGCCGCATGGTTGCCGTGTGGGGCGAGCTGAGGAACATGGACAGAGCCGTGTGCCGCTGCGGTCAGGGGCGAGCTTCGGGCAGAGTTCTGTGTCCGATGCCAGCGCGGCACGTACCCTGCTGAAACTGGGGCTGTTACACCCAGACCCATTGATGGGGGTGGGAGGGCAACTGCCCTGGGGCCCAGTGATTCCAAAGGACCCAGGGCTCCCCCAGCTGCTGCTGCTGCAGCGGCACCTGGGGCCCTAGGCCCGTTAACTTGCCGCTGGAGTGTCAGCTCCGAGGGCTGGCGGGTGGGTGCACCGTGGCCTGGGGAGTACTGAGGATGGGCCGCCCCAGCCCCGCCCCTTCAGCCTGAGGCCCCGCCCCTTCCAGGAGCATGGAGCCACGCCCCCACCTTGCCCAGGGGCCCAGCAAGGCTGCTAGCTCCCCTGGTTACCCCATTTCCAAGTAGCTGTGTTAGTGCGGGGTTTCTTTCTTTCATTTACAGTTTAAATTTCACCTAGAAAGATGGGAGCTGTAAAACATATAGAGTGTGACAACCAGTTGTGCTTGTGTTCTGTACAGCATTTGTTAGCAGCTCCTAACAGGTGGTATTTATCACAGCTGTTACCAGCTGTTTCCTGCTTCGTCTACAAAGAGGTATACATTGCCTTTCTAATGGAAGTGAATGAGAATAAACAATCCCTTTCAAAATGTATTGGTTATGTGGCCAGTCTTTAGTCAAAAACACATGCGGAGGAATTATTACTTTGCACGAGGTGGTTTTTTTAAAAATTTGGGTGTTTTTCTTATTCCATTAGTAAAGCGTTTGTTTTACTGAGTGTGAAATGTGAGTGTGGACTAGGATGAGCTCACCTTCTTTGTAGAGATGAACTTGGTAAACTTTAGTTGGCTGCAAACGTTTATTTTTGCTGTTTGCAGCGGAAAAGAGCTATACTTCCCCAGACGAGATATGTCGAGCTGTTCATAGTTGTGGACAAAGAACAGGTAGGATTATATATTGGTTTTTCCTTAGTTCCTTGCTTATGGTGGAGGGAGATGTAACTTAAACCCCCCCCCCCCCCCAATAATTATGAAAAATTGTAAGGCAGAATAATATTGTACCTTTTGGTACTTAAAACATTCCTTCAACCCTCATTATCACAAATGGATTTATTAAAGGACAATACCAGGCGTGAAGTGGACAGTTTAAATAGATACACTGTTACTCGTTGCAAAATAAGATATTCAGTAAAACCTCAGAGGGTCGGAGTTTTACATTCAAGGATTCTAATGGTCGAAGGAGAATATTTCTCTTCATATTCTGCCTCTCGTGAACAGATGATGCTCTGGCTGCTTCCTCGTCTCTTCTAGTGCTTTTGTTCTGACAACATTCCCGGGTGTATCTTCCACGCAGGAGGCTGGGAGCCTGAGAACAATGCTTGAAAGTTGTTCCTCCTCCCCTGTCTTGTGATCATACTGATCCCAGCTCACTGCCATTGACACCCCTCTTTGCATTGCAGTACGAGGTGATGAGCAGTAGTGTAACTGCGGTGAGAGAAGAGATGGTGCATCTAGCAAATTACCTGGACAGTGTAAGTTAAAGCTAGTCTGTGTCTCCGTGGGCGATAATATTCAGTGCTGTAACCGTGCAACTTCCATGTTTAATTCTCTAAACCGACCCCCTGGGTCTGTTATCCTGTCTGGATGCTGCTAAGCAGGGCTAGGCCCTGTCAGGAAATGGATGCTCAAAGGAAAGCCAGTGTCCGGTTGGGAGGGATACTAATGATTCAAGAGCTCATAAGTCCAGTCCTCTGCACTCATGGCAGGACCGAGCACCAGCTAGACCAGGGATCAGCAAGATGCGGCCTGCTAAGTCTTTGGATCCAGTGTGCAGCCTGTCCCAGGCAGGCTCCTTGCCCACCGCAGCCCCAGACTGCTCAAAGTGGCCAGCAGTTCCCTCCACGTGCCTCTCTACACTGTGCACTGCAGTGGGAGGGCTTCACGTGCTGCCCCTGCCCGCCATACAATCCTAGAAGCTCCCATTGGACGGAGCTGGGCTGAGGGTCCTGCTGTCTCTCTTGTCCTGAGAAACTACAAATCTGTTAGGCTCTGTTTTGATTTGACTTTGGTTTGCTGGGGACACCATTCATTTGTGTGCAGGATCCTTTCTGTTTGTCTCTTTGGGTTTTCTGCAGCACCCTCTCGCTGTGCATGCAGACACTCGTCCTGTAGCCCACTAACATGCAATAGCAGGGTCTGTCTGATTGAGGAAACTGACATTCTTATTGCATAGGGAAATTGAACAGTTAGATGTTGGCAGTGTGATTATGTGCATCTATAAAAGGGTGTATTCTCCCCTTGTCTTTGCTGTTCCAGATGTACATTATGCTGAATATTCGCATCGTGCTGGTCGGCTTGGAGATCTGGAAGTACCAAAACTTGATTAGCACCGAGGGAAGTGCCGGCGACGTGCTGGGGAACTTTGTACAGTGGCGGGAGAAGAATCTTGTCACGCGCCGACGACACGACAGTGCCCAGTTTATTCTGTAAGTGCTGGGAACCTGCCCCCTCCAGAACTAATCTTAGGAAAGGGCTTTGCCAGGGGAGCTTGCTTACGAGTCATAACTTACGAAAGCAACATTCACTGGAGACTCCATGGCAGTGACTTTGCTGTGGTCACTCAGGAACAACCTACTGCACACGCCCTTTACAGAGGCAGCATGACTGTTCAGCATCAACGTGTTGCACCTCTCAGAAGCTTTCCCTGGTGCCCACCAGCAGGCAGATCTCTGGTTCCTGGCAGGCGGGGAGGTTCCTAAAATTAGAACAATGTTTGGGTTGTTCCCAACACACTGCTGCTTGATATCTCTTCTGAAAAGCTGACAGCTGGGGGTGGCTTCCCAGATAAGCCTTTGCCACGTCGTTCATTGCAGACTTGTAGATCTAGGCCTTTTCCCTAGAAGGCCACACGGCTCTGGAGTGTTGCACATGGAGCACAACCTGTTTCTGTAATCAGTATCCCAAAGCTAGTCACGTGATTTGAGTCTTTCTGTGTAGAATTAACTTGTGTTTCTCCAGGTCATTAGCATGTTTGTATCATTGTACTGTCGTTTGAACCTCTCTAGTCTGGCACCGTTGGGGCCTGACCGGTGCCGAACCAGGGAATTTGCTGGACCACAGGAAGTCGATATAGTCTAGCAGCATTCCCAATGCTGCCGCTGCTTGCTGGGCTCTTAGAAAACATTGAGGAGTAAATTGGAGCGAAATAGCAGCACAGAACACTGAGAGCCAGGACCGATTCCTATGAACAGACTTTATGGGACCGCGGGAAACTTGGGCACACCCATGATAAGCCGGACACCCAGCTCACTAAAATCATGCTGGACCACGGATGTTTCCCGACCAGAGAGTGCCAGATAGAGAAGTTCAACCTGATCCCATCTCCATGTTTTGTTAGTGCTACCAGACTATTTGTTGTTTTTTAAGTGCATCCTGGATTAGCACCACTTTCTTAAGCTGGAGTTTGTTTAATATTTGGAAGCTCCCCATGAGATGTTCTTGTTATTAAAATGCTCTGTAGCATACTGTAGCGAGATCAGACGATGGGGGCTTGGTAACTTACAATGTGTCGGAAGGCACCTTGGCAGATAGCTCCTTCCAGCAAATTTATTTCACATAAAAAAAAGGCTTGATACGATTGGTAAAGTTGGATGTGAAGACTTCCCTGTACTTCTAGCCTGTTATGCAAAGTAAAACCCTGTACATGCTCTAGTGTTACACCCAGACTTTCTGTAAGAACATTAGAGAAACAAAATGTAAAGGGGAAGCAGAGGAAAGAGAAGTTAATCGAGACTAAGGAAGCAGGCACTGCCATACACATTGCCAGACAAAAGCAGGGTTGGTATGTTATGGTTTTGGGTTGGGGCGGAGTGGGGATTGACTGGCTAAACTTGTGGAAAACAAGCTGCTGTGAAGAAGCATGGGATTGCTGCCAGCCACACCCGCTTAGCATGGTTCTTCCCGTGAGACAACACTTGCCAAGCAGAAGCCATAGCCGGGACCCAGAGGGATGCACTGAGCTGCTGCCCAGCTGGTCACTGTGTTACAGGCTATCGCACCTTCAGCCCAGTGATGTTGATGCGTCTTTAATTTTTTCTTTCTGATGTGCTCTAGGAAGAAGGGGTTTGGTGGAACTGCAGGAATGGCCTATGTTGGCACAGTGTGCTCCAAAAGCCATGCAGGAGGGATTAATGTGGTAGGATATCTTTAATACCCCTTTGCATAAACCTGTAATGTGAACTCTGCATCTTCAGTGCCGAAGCGGGAGAGCGTTAAGGATCTGACACCCTACCGTAGCAAGAGAATTCGGCTGCGTTCTGCCTCCTTTAATTCTCCCTGTGTGGTCGTACTGCAGCTCAGGTCCTGGAGTAGTTCAAAGACCCTAGCAGTGGTCAGTGCCATTCCTGTGCCGGCAGCCTGGCGTATCAAGGCCTGGCTCTTTCCTTGGGGGCAGAGCTCCCATCTCTGGCTGACGTCAGCGGGAGCGAGGGGAAGTTGTGACCACGGGATTACAGAGGGACCCTCCCTGCGAGCTCTGCTGTAAAAAGGGAAAGTTCAGAAAGTGTTCTGGTGACTTGCACTAACAAAGTGGGTGGGGCTAAGGTCCAGGACAGAGACAGACTGAAGCAGCCCAAACCAAAGGGCCTTCAGACATAAATCTTAGGGTCCTATCTGGGAAACAAAACAGTATGAGACTGGAAATCAATTAACCAACATTGGTGTGTCAGAAACTAGACCTAATTGGTGAGGGCCTTAAAACACACCGAGAGAGGGGGGCTCGTAGGGAAAGCTGGCTAGCACTTGCCGGCTGCCGGAAGGAGTGAGCTTTGCCAGCATGGCTGCCTACTCCACGGTGTGCAAGGGCCCCACGCCTTTTTCCTAAACCCGAAAAATGTCCTGACCAGTCTGGGCCAGAACCAGGGGGGCTGACAGGATTGCCAGGACCGTGGGCAACATGGGGGGGGCGGGTCCGTGCTCCAGGAAGGGGGCGGCGCTAAGGGGCCGTTCCCCATCGCTGCTTAGCCCGTGCCTCCCCTCCCTGCTGGCCCTCTGAGCTGCCCGGGGCGGTGCTCCCACAGCCGTGTAAAGGGACTAGGGCGGCAGCTGGGAACCACAGGCCCCTTTGTCCCCCCCTCCCGTCGGCAGGCCTGGTCTGAACGAAGTATCCCGATAACTTGGCCACCTTCATCTGCTCCTGAGATGTGAGTTTGTCGCTGACCCCTCCCCCGTGTGCTCTCTTCCTTCCTCGCCTGTCTGTCTCTTCTGTCTTCTCTTCGGTGAGTCTGGCGGCGCTGCCCAGACTGCGTTTGTCAGCACGCTTGTAAGCCTGTGACCAGGAGGAGGCAGCCAAAGGCAGTGCCCTATACAGCCCAGGGCCGGTCCGCCTTTGCCAGGTCTCTGGGTGGCTGATGAAACTGCGCTGGGCTGGTGTTTTCCCAGCAGGGAAGTTGCAAATGTCAGACAACACCAAAGCCAGAAACTGCATTTTCTATCTCTGCCGTTCTCTCTCCCTTCGTTGTGTGTGTGTGTGTGTTCTCTCTCCCTTCGTTGTGTGTGTGTGTGTGTGTGTCCTCTCTCCCTTTGGTGTGTGTGTGTGTGTGTGTGTCCCCTCTCTCCCTTCGTTGTGTGTGTGTGTGTGTTCTCTCTCCCTTCGTTGTGTGTGTGTGTGTGTTCTCTCTCCCTTCGTTGTGTGTGTGTGTGTCCCCCCTCTCTCCCTTCGTTGTGTGTGTGTGTGTCCCCCCTCTCTCCCTTCGTTGTGTGTGTGTGTGTGTGTGTGTGTGTGTGTGTCCCCTCTCTCCCTTCGTTGTGTGTTTGTGTGTGTGTCTGTTCTCTCTCCCTTCGTTGTGTGTTTGTGTGTGTGTCTGTTCTCTCTCCCTTCGTTGTGTGTGTGTCTTGTTTTGCCGTCTGGGGAACGGGATTGGACTTCAGCAACAACCACGACAATGACCGTTCCTGCCCATCTCAAGTAACTTCTCTTTCCCGCCAACAAGGACAGTCGGTTCTTTCACACTCTCTGACAGGCTGTCAAACGAGGGTCTCTAAAAACTTTACCCAGCTTAAGGGAAGAGGAAACAGGAATGGGATTCAAATGGTCACCGTGTTTAATACGTCACATTTCAAGTACTTTCACTGTTTTTCTTTCATTCTGTATCTTTAATAAAAAATGTAAAAGATTTTTAAACAGACATGCCATGGTCCTAAGCAGTGTCTGTGGATCCCACTCTGAACCGTGTTTAACCCTGGTTTTGTGCTGGACAGAGGCTGGGTTATGTTCAGAGCTTTCCTTCTTTGAGCCCCGGTATTCCAGCTAAATTAGTGTGCCGAGTGAGCCTCCGGAAATGCATTCCCAGTTTGGCGCATGATCTGTGGACTCACAACAGGCATTCCCAAATCAGAGAGCAAGGGTTTAGCAAGGCAACTATGCGATTGCTGAAACTGCAATGCAACTTCAGTAGCACTGTTGTGAAAATCAGAGATTCACCAGCATCGTTACTGTGAGACGCTCCAGCAATAGGCAGGGGAGGGGGCTTTTCAGCCACCCCACAAGCAGCGGCAACAGCAGATCTGAGCAAGGAGTCTATTCCCAGAGCTCATTTAGAGTTTGCCACGGAGACACTCCGCTTGCAGCTTGCATGGTCACTGTGGAGGGAGAGGTGTGTGTTCCAAGAAAAGGCAGCTGGCTAGTTCTGCATGGTGGGTGTGATGCCGTGGGCGCAAGCAAAAATGCTGCGTGTTCTGCAGTGTTAGCTGTGCTGCGGCGCAGTCCTGGTGGCCGATGGATTCCACACGTGTTTTTAGTCTCACTCGGGGGGGCAATCATTTTTTGCTGGGGGCCACTTCAGACATTTTTGAAATGACCCCGGGCTGCACCGGAAGAGGCGGGCCCTCAAGCAGAAAGGGCGGGGCCGGGATGCTTCCCCACCCACACACCATGATTGGTCTAGGGGTGGGGGAGCGCGTGAAGACTTTGCCCCACCCCAGAGAGTTTCCCCAGGTGCCCACACCCCTGGAGGTGGGAGGAGACTTTGTGCGCTCTCCTTTCTGCTCCCAGGCCAATCAGAGCTTGGGGGCGGGGAAGCGCGTATTGTCTCCTCCCGCCCTGCCAGGAGCATGTGGTGCTTCTAAGTGCCGCGTGCTCCTGGCAGGGCAGAGGAAACTTCGTGCGCTTCCCTCCACCCCCACGCCCTAATTGGCCTGGGGGCGGGGGAGCTGCAGAGCCTCGGTGGGCTGGATCAACCTGCTTGTCGGGTCGGATCTGGCCCACGGAGTCCCGTTTGCCCAACCCTGCTCTAACTGGAGTCACTCCTGGATTTATAGTTGACACTACATGACACCCTTGAGGGTTTTGTGGTGGGTTCACATGACATCTCTGATGATGTCTGTGGAAAAGCGACAGTAAGTTCGTCAATGTAGTTTAGCTTCTGGAACGCTGGTTAGCAGCTAGACTTAGAGGCGAGACGGTACCATGTGACATGCCAGTAGATACTCCACAGGTCATCAGTAATCTTGGACCAGACCTGGAGAACCACTAACGTAGAGACTCAAGGCTTGATAGCCTTACCAATCTACTCGGCAACTCAGCACTCGTGCAAGTTAGAAAGCATAAACTGCCTGATTGAAGATCACGTTAATGCAGCGACTAAGCCTAGTATTTCTAAAGGGGCTGGGGGAACGTTGGCTTCTTCCTAGTACAGATTCTACAGCAATTCACTCTCTGCCTTTTGGTTTTATGTAGTTTGGACAAATCAGCGTGCAGATGTTCGCATCAATTGTTGCTCATGAGCTGGGTCATAACCTGGGAATGAATCATGATGACGAAAGGGTTTGTCACTGTGGTGCAGCAAACTGCATCATGAACTCTGGAGCATCGTAAGTAACTTTCCTCTATACCAAGTGAAGGGTATGTCCATAGACGATGAACAAAGAAATAGTCTTTGTATTTAGCATTTATAGGACGCTGTTACTATTCAAAGCATTCTTGCAAACAGCTAATTGATTGTAGCGACACGCGTAGGAGGAAGCAAACATTTGGGGCAATCTACATGTGAAGCTAATACAGAATAAACCACAGTGTCCACCTACAATGGACTCAGATCAACTGTACAAAAGCACTTTTAGTGCAGAATAAGAAATGTCCCGAAAAAGAGCAAGTGTGGAATAGCTACTGGATTATCCTTGTGTTTGGGAACAGGAAGATTAGACGACTTAACTCAGGAGTTCCTGGCTCCTGGTCTTGTGTTTAAATGGCATCTCTTCCCTTGTGTTATTTCTCCAATTGTGACTCTGTTGGGGTATGTCTACACTACAAAGTTAATTCGAACGAACGGACGTTAGTTCGAATTAACTTTGATAGGTGCTACACTAGGATTCCACGAGGATTAAGCCTAGTTCGAACTTACTAGTTCGAATTAAGGGGTGTGTAGCCCCTTAATTCGAACTAGTGGGAGGCTAGCCCTCCCCAGGTTTCCCTGGTGGCCACTCTGGCCAACACCAGGGAAACTCTTCTGCCCCCCTCCCGGCCCTGGACCCCTTAAAGGGGCACGGGCTGGCTACGGTGCCCGTGCCAGGTGCAAGCATGCCAGCACCCAGCCAGCAGACCCTGCACCTGGCACGGCACAGAGCCACCCACCCGATGTCCCCCAGCCCTCCCCCTCTTCCCGGGACCAGGCTGGCGGCTCCCGAGAGCTTGCCCGGGACCGCAAGAGGCGGGCACCCGCCTGGGCTAGTGCAGACATCGTGGACCTCGTCCACGACCTCCACACTAGGCACAGGAAAGTGGCCGGCTAGGGCAGGAGAGCTGCCAGCCTGGCCACCCAGGAGCAGGTGTGCAAGAGAATCAAGGGGGTCCAGTGAGACCCCCGACCCTGAGCCCTGAGCTTACAATGGCCATCCTGGGTCAGACCAAAGGTCTATCTAGCCCAGTAGCCTGTCTGCCGACAGCGGCCAACCCTAGGGACCCTGGAGGGAATGGACCGAAGACAGTGACCAAGCCATTTGTCTCGTGCCATCCCTCTCCAGCCTTCCACAAACTTCGGGCAGGGACACCACTCCTGCCCCCTGGCTAATACCACTCCATGGACCCAACCTCCATGACTTGATCTCACTTCCCTTTAAACTCTGTTCTAGTTGTAGCCTTCACAGCCTCCTGCAGCAAGGAGTTCCACAGGTTGACTCTTTGCTTTGTGAAGAACAACTTTCTGTTACTACTTTGAAGCCCGCTACCCATTCCTTTCCTTTGGTGTCCTCTAGTCCTTCTTTATGGGAACTAATGAAGAACTTTTCTGTATGCACCCTCTCCACCCCACTCATGCTTTTAGAGACCTCTATCCTGTCCCCCCTCCGTCTCCTCTTTTCTAAGCTGAAAAGTCCCAGTCTCTTTAGCCTCTCTTCATATGGGACCTGTTCCCAACCCCTGATCATTTTAGTTGCCCTCCCCTCTCCCAGCCTCTCTCTTCCCCTCTCCCACCTCCTTTTCCCAGTCTCCCCCAGTTTTGTTCAATAAAGACAGATTCCATTTTGGAAGACACGTTATCTTTATTTTGTACATCAAGAAGAGGGGCTAGGGAAGGGTAAGTGGAAGGAGGTGAGGGAGGAATGGGGCACGAGCCCCTGATGGGGAAGACTGGGCTGGCTCTGCGGGCTTCTGGGGGTGGAAGCTCTCCTGCAGCCCCCCAGTTGCCCCCTCTCCCCAGATGGCAGCCTGCAGCAAGTGCAGCCGGGCTGATGGCCGAGTGGTGTGATGTGCCCAGTGTGGGTAGTCCGGGCAATCCAAGCCAGGACTGCTTTGCAAGCGGGGCACCCCTGAGAACTGTCTGTCCGGGGTGGGGGTCGGGACCCTTTAAGCACAGCCCTCGGCTAGCCTGAGAAAGCATCTCCACGCTCTAAGTTCTTCTCTGATGCCCTGCCGGCACTGCTTCCGGCCAGCCTTAAGCCCTGTTCAGGGTCCACTTAATGTGGACATGCTAGTTCAAATTAGCAAAACGCTAATTCGAACTAGTTTTTTAGTCTGGATCCGTTAATTCGAATTAGCTTAGTTCGAATTAACTAATTCGAACTAAGTTAGTTCGAATTAACGTTGTAGTGTAGACATACCCTTGGTTATTGTGTCATCAGGAGGTTATATAGGTGAACTCGTGGGGCAGTTCAAATTTTCCATTTAGGGACGGCCAGTGGTCTTTCACATAAAGATTTTTGCTTTATGAATGTAGCAGAAAGACTTGTGTCTCATTCTGCATTCAGAGTATCTAAATATATTGTCCTTAAAAGCAACCAAGGAGTCCTGTGGCACCTCAAAGCCTAACAGATGTATTTGGGCATAAGCTTTCATGGGTAAAAACCTTTGTCAGATGCAAGGCTCACTAGCTGATTACCAGTCTACTCAGCAACTCAGTACTTGTCCACGTTAGAAAGCACAAACCACCTAGGTTACCTGATTGAAGATCATGTTAACCCTGGCCAAGAAGAACTCATTAGTGGACCTGGTGTAAGAAATTGCCAATGTTTTCTGTCACAGAGGATCCAGAAACTTCAGCAGTTGCAGTTTAGAAGACTTTGAGAAGTTAACTCTGAACAAAGGTGGCAGCTGTCTGCTCAATGTTCCCAACCCAGATGAGACCTATAGCATCCCGTATTGTGGCAACAAGTTGGTGGATGCTGGGGAGGAGTGTGATTGTGGTTCACCAAAGGTTAGTAAGCAGGACGATTCACCAATGTTGCTCACATAACTCCATGTTAAATGTAGCCTGCCGGCGTTTGTGCAGGCATGCGGCTATGCTGCTTTATCGCTCACTGACTCACGCTTCCGGCTTCAATTTACAGGAATGTGAAAGCGATCCTTGCTGTGAATCAGGTACTTGTAAACTCCGAGCAGGGGCTGAATGTGCGTATGGCGACTGCTGTAAAAAGTGTCGGGTAAGAGACCCCAGGATGCTGTGGGAAGAATCTCGTGTCTTAAAACATTCTCCGCCCACTGAGATTACAAAGGAGTGCGGGGCTGGATTAGTGGGTCCAGGAAAGAAGGGGTCTGTGCTGAACCGGGAACCTATTGCATGTGTCCAGCACAAAAGAGTTACTTCAGCAAAGTCCATGTTCCGTCGGTTACGCCTTTCTTGGATCATTTGCAGAATCTGTATTACTGTTAAGGATGTGAAAATGTGTGTAATTAAGTAACCATTGAAGATTTCAGTGGTTACATGCGGGGTGGCCGTTGGCTCCCCGGGAGCCCGTGTGCGAGGGGAGCAAGCCACGAGTACCTGCTCCCACCTGCCTCCCCATCTTTGCCCGGCTGCCACTGTATCAGAGGCAGCAGCGTGGAATGGCAGGCACACGGAACCTGCATGTAATTGTCAATGTTAACCAGTGAGCCCAGGCTCATCGGTTAACCATGTGCACGATTACACTGTCACTTCCCTACTCTCTGAATGGCTTTTTACATCTTCTCTTGGGTTTTAATTTTTCCTCCCTTCCCAGTTCCTGCCAGGCGGCACTGTGTGCCGGGCAAGTACCAATGAATGTGATCTCGCTGAGTATTGCAACGGGACTTCCCAGTTTTGTCAGCAGGACGTCACTGTTCAGAACGGGCACCCCTGCCAGAATGATGAAGCCTATTGCTACAACGGGGTTTGCCAGTACTATGACTCACAGTGCCAGGCGATCTTCGGCTCAAGTAAGGAACGGTTTGGAGGGCTGTGGCAAAGAGAGCAAAAACAACCAGTTTGTTTAATGAATGTGGATTTTAGGGGGGTTTTTAGTCTGCAAGAAAAGACTAGCCAGAATTGGCAAAGGATTTTAAACTATTTCTGGTATTTATGACACGTCATTGTCTCATAAAATTCATGCTGTGTTAGGGACTCGAGTACTGCTAATTTCCTTGCTATGATGCGTTCATCTGTCAGATTCTATTACAGGGCTCAATCTGTTGATCAAGACTTAATGTCCAGTGAATAGTATTTCTTTCTAAGTGACTGTATTTTGTCTGTGCTGTTAGCTTGGACCCTCTCTAGTGGAACCGTTTTATCCCATTTGTGTATTTTGGTCGAGTTCTGGGACCACAAAGACACGTGCTCGCAGTGCAAGACGTGTCTCTAGCTCTCGGTGTGCTGACCTCGCTCTCCCTCTGTCCTTGCAGGAGCAAAGGCTGCCCCGAACATTTGTTTTGCTGAAGTGAATTCCAAAGGTGACAGGTTTGGCAACTGTGGGTACCATGGCCATGACTACAAAAAGTGTTCCAGCTGGTAAGGCGGGTCTGGCGAGGGAGGGAACGCAAAACGGGTGCCATTCAGAAAGTCGCTAAAAATCCACAGGCAGATGCTTCCACTGTCAAACCTTTATGCATAGCGCAACTTTGCAATAGCCATTGTCTTAGGGCCCCCCGCCCCACGGTCTCCCTTCACTGGTGCCGTGTGTCACTCAGAAACCAACACAGAGGAGCTTAGAAAAGTTCTTTTACAGCCTTAGATTTTGAATCGGGGCTCTTGGAGCTTAGGTTAACAAGTACATAAGCGTACAAAATATTCCAAATTGCTTTATAGCTCGATTGCACTGTTTGTCTTTATCTAGATCGGCATGCCTTTTCAAACAATTCTTGTACAGTTTGATCAATTCATGTATAAAAAGAGGCATCTTGGAAAAGAAGAACATGCATTTTATTGTTCTTTTGCTTTTTACTACCCTCAGCATGAGGCATAATGGTGTCAGGTAGACACACTCTTTCACTCCCCCCACATTGCCCGAGTGTATTTGAGATTTGGCTTATGATGAGAGAGTTTGCTCTAGTTCTTTGTTATTGATTCATTCTTAGCCTAGAGATAAAGGTGGTGCAGGGGTATATTTGCTTTTGCTTGAGGATCACAAATTTTTGCCAACAACAGGGATGAATCAATGTCCTTGTTATGGTTTTAGAATGATGCTCCATTCACTCTTGTTCTGCTTTTTACGTCAGCATGATGTTAGTATGTAGGAGCGTGTCTCATCTAGTTTTTAATAATCCTCCATTAGGAAATGAAGGCCAGAAAGCCAAATGCAGGTTGATCCTTTCTTTTGTATGAATTGAACACCAGAACCATAACGACCCCTATGTCATACTGTCATAGGAACGCCATGTGTGGGAAGCTACAGTGTGAGAATGTGAAAACCATGCCTGTTTTTGGGATTGAACCGGCAATAATTCAAACCCCCATCAAAGGCACTACATGCTGGGGTGTGGATTTCAAGCTCGGATCAGATGTTCCAGATCCTGGAATGGTGAATGAAGGCACAAAATGTGATGCTGGAAAAGTAAGCAGTAACAAATTAATAACTTTAAAATATTCCTAGGATAAAAACTAAAAGGGTTGTTAGACTTTGATAGACAGCTCCTTGTTTGCATGCATACACATTCATATTAATGCACGTTAATGTTGGTGCATGCAAGTAATACAAAACTTCACAATCCATGACTTGCCTGTCTCCAAAGATGATAGCTAAAGGCTCAGCTACCTCTTCTGTCAGCTCCTGGAGTATTCTAGGATTATTTAGCCCTAACCTACCCCTTAGTGTCCTCCAAGAGCCCAGCAAGCAGCGGCAGTGTTGGTCATGTTGCTAGATGATATTGACCTCCCATCGTCTGGCAAATTCTCTGGTTCGGCACCGGTCAGGTGCCAAGAGTGCCGGACTAGAGAACCTGTACTGCTCTGTATTGAGACCTTGTCAGAAGGACTTTAGAAGAAAATGCCACTTATTTGCATCACGTTTATTATAGCAAACAGAATTAAAGCTTCCAGGATGAGAGGAGAGTGCGCATTCTCTAAGGTCAGGTCTGTGCTATGCCCAGAAGGTCGGCTTAAGGTTCGCAGCTCCAGCTATGTTGTTTATAGCTGGAGGTGATGTATGTTAAGCCAAGCTTGGCACCATCTCCACAGCGGGAGGTCAATGGGAGAAACTCTCCCATCGATTTCCCTTACTCCTCATGACAGCGAGGAGTACCGACACAAATGGGGGAACTCTCAGCATTGGATTTAGCAGGTCTTTACTAGCCCCACTAAATCAAACCCCGGAAGATCGATCCCAGAGTGTCGATCCTCCAGTAAGTGGAGGCGTGGCCTAAGTGGGTGGAGTTTGCTGAGCAGTGCCAATCGAAGCTAGCGTGGGAATAGTGCAGGCAGCGAATTGCCTACTGAGCAAGAGTCCAGGTAAAACAGATGTTGGAGAATGGAAAGGGAGGGAGGGTGGATGTGATCATATTAGTCCAAAACCATCGTATTTGGATTGGGGCTACTCTTGTCTTTTTACTTCCTTAGATCTGTAGGCACTTCCAGTGTGTAAGTGTCTCGGTCCTGAACTATGACTGTGATGTGAAGAAAAAATGCCACAGACACGGGGTAAGTCATGCAGAAACTTGCTGTCTTTCTATTCTGGTCCAGCACGGTCGGAGTGCTCCTTTCTGAAAGTCCTGCAGTGTTTCTTGGGTTCGTCTCATACGGGGCAGTATCGTTTTCGTGGCTTGCTCTTCAGTAAGAAAGCTCAGATTGGTAGATTTTGAAAGGTGTGAACAGATCACAAGATCATCTAGTCTGACTTTTATGGAATATTCATTCACCCCATATTGAGCCAAGCAGTTTCTATTTAATAATTAGTTGTTCTAATGTCACAGAACCTTTCACTGATATCTGCCTAAAGACGTTACTAACAGAAAGCTGTTTAGTACAGATACACTGCTCTTTGTTTGACTGTCCTAGATCAGTGTTTCTCAACCTTTTTTTATAAAGTACCCCTTTAAAAACAAATTATAAGTACCCCTAGTACCTACAGTTTCAGACACACACAATTTTTTTCTACCTTTGCAACACATTTGTTTACAAAACGTATTCGTAGCCGGGCAGCGATGACATTTTTGGGTGTAAAAATAATAAAATGTTGTAAAACGTAAAACAAAAATTCCGTTTTCTCCAAATTTCAGTTGTGTTGGCGTACCCCCCAGGCTTCTCTCAAATACCCCTAAGGGTACTCGTACCGCTGGTTGAGAAACACTTCCCTACAGGAGGGGCTTTGTTATGAAAAGTTGCTTTTGTGTGGTTACCATGAAAGTCACTTTAATGTTCCATCCTTACTGGCTATTAAATTATGTGAGTTGAACAGGTTTTAAAAACTGCTTTTGGACAATGTTTTGTCTGGCTAGGGTAAAACAAGCCTTGTGTGTACAAAAATGGTTTTTTTAAACAATTGTTTCCAGACTGCCTAATGCAGAAATGATTTTGTTTACAACAACATTTATAAAACAGAGCTGTATGGTTATTTATACTTGGCAGGCAAAACAGTGTTTAAACAGGTTTCAAACCGAGTCTGGCCAGCATAATTTGATTACTGTTGTGGAGAGACACTGAAGGAAAATAAGATGCAAAATGTTAACAATGAGGGTAATTAACCATTGGAATAACTTCCGAAGAGGCATGATGGATTATCCAGCCTGTGAAATCTTTTGGAACGATGCTTAGTCTTGGTTTTTAAAAATGCTTGAGCTCACCCACAAGTTAGTGGGCTAGATGGAAGAATTACGGGGTGAAATTCTCTGGCATGTTTTATATACACAGTCAGACTAGGTGATCACACTGGTCCCGTTTGGCTTTAAAAATCTGAGAAAACCTCAGAGACTAATTGTTGCACTTTAGATACTCACTTCCCGAACACAACTGAATCTCGGTATAAAAATGAGTATTACAACAAAATTTTAAAACGTTTTCTAGCAACGCCTGCCCCTCTTGCACTAGCCACGTAACTACATAACCTCGCCACAGGTCGTTGAAGTAGAAGCTGGTGGAAGGGCAGGTCTCCGGTTCAGAATAGGCATGTGAATGCAGAACTGGTCGGAAAGGGTTGGGAAGTAGGGACTTCCTCATGGTCAGAAGGGAAGTTCTGAGCTGGGTCGCTGTCACAGGGGCTAACGTGCGTGAAGGGCAGCGGTTTGGGGATTTTTAGTTCTTTTAAAATTAAACTTTTCTTCTTGTTCATACATTCCACCTGTTTCTGCTTTTTCAGTCCTTCTGTATTTAATTAGACTCAAGGTGGCAGCTTCCCGACTGACCCATGTGTTTAAGGCTACTTAAAGTTGAATATATTTAATCACTGAGCTTTAACAATTACAATCTCCGATTATTCTGCAGCTCTCTTTAACAGTTTGGGGGGTTGGTTTCGTCACTCCCGCTTCCTACGTTTATTTTTTATGACTTCCTGGAGCTGGATTAATAGAAACGTTGGCCTGTCAGCAAATAACGTCCCCGTGCTTTGCAAAAGTATGGGAAACCGATACAATGTGCTTATAACGTGGGCATTTATCTCCAACCTTCCTTTGCTACTGTAGCATTTGCTGCTGAATGACAGTCAAGGGGTATGTCTAGACTACATGGCTCCGTCGACGGAGCCATGTAAATGAGTTTACTAGACATAGGAAAATGAAGCGGTGATTTAAATAATTGCCGCTTCATTCACATCAAAATGGCCGCCGCGCTGTGCTGATCAGCTGTTTGGCGGCACAGCGGGGCAGTCTGGACGCGACGTGGTCGACAAGGGAAGCCTTTGTCAACCGTACCGGTATGCCTCATGAAATGATGTAAGTCGACGGAGCCATGTAGTCTAGACATACCCTTAGTGTGGGAGCATTGCATGACCTACTCCTGCACCAAAGGCAGCTCTCAGTCCGTATGCCTGCTCTGGTTTTTAGATCATGTGGAGCAGGTTGTGGGCAAAGACTCTAGGTGCTCCGCATAGAAATGAAGTCCTAGCTCCTCTCCAAGTGATGGTCCCTGTGTGTAGCGCACATGCACTCTGCAACTGAGAGCAGACTCTTTGCCCCAGCAGTGTGCATGGCTCAGCGCCTCTGCTGTCTCGAGCTCTGAATCAAGGGGGTTAGGGAATGCCCCTGCTCGTGGTCTGGAGCTGAACTCCTCGGAGTTTGCAGCTTCTCCAGGGTTCCTGCACAAATGTTTGCTTCCACCATGTAAATAGATTTTTTCTCTCCGTGAGTTTTAATGTTTAGTAGCTAGCGAGTGTTCTGGAGTCCAGGGTTTTTTTCCCCTTTCCATCTTCATTGTCCCCTTCCCGACCCTAACGTTTGGGGTTCATAGCATGTCTAAGATCCAGGCTTCGTATCCTGGGGGGGGCCTTGTCTCTGAATCTTCCCAATGAGAGATTTCACGAGCTGTGTTGATATGGTTTTGGAGAATTCCCCTAATCCCCATCATTGCCCTCCATTTCCATTTCAAACCTGGCGGTCCCTCAGGGTCTGGCTTCATAGACACCTCAGGGAGCAGCTGATGTGCTCCCAGTCTGGCCATCAGACCCCCATTCTCGCTCTCCGTGCATCGACAGGAGTCACCTAGTATATACCTGCTGGCCAGATGCGGCCCAGCTCTGGACCATCAGCTGCCAAGTCTAGGGATTTCAGAAAGGGATGGGAGGAGGAGAAGAAGTAGGGAAGATCCCTTCCTAAGGCCTCTGATGAGACCACCAGCTGGGTGAGATGCTGCGCCCAGGTTTTGGGTGTGTTAGGAACTCGCAGGGACCATTGTGCTGATCGGTTGGTGCTGCAGGTGGAGTGCTCCTATGCGCAGTGGCAGCGGCAGTAATACGGGGGTGTTCTTCTTTTGGTGTGTGTGATTTAAAGGTGTGCAACAGCAACAAGAACTGTCACTGCGACTCCCATTGGGCCCCTCCCTACTGTGAAACCAAAGGATACGGAGGAAGCGTAGACAGTGGACCCCCGTACAACGGTGAGTGATGACAAGGCCACTTCAGGGCGGCCAGCCGGCCCTTCTCGCTGTTGGTGCCGTTTGGACAGAGTCTGCAAATACAGCGGCTGCTTGTCTGGCTGTCCTGGGAAGTGGGCCTGGCGGAAGTGCTGGGGGTTGGAGCTGCGCTGAGTTTTCTTTCCAGCCCCAGCACTTCAGCTCCAGATATTGGAGAACAGACACTTGACTCTTCTTTGACACACTGTCCCTTTTGAAGTGGCCACCAAGAAGTGAAGCTCTGGGTCTGCCCCAGGCAATTGCACTCGACTTTCGCTTTTCTTCTCGACAGAAGGGAGGAAAAGAGTAGAACCCAGTGCTATTGCAATGCCTGGTGATGGGGGTACTATGACAACTCACGCGGGTTTTCTTTCTCCCCACCAGACAAAGACACCTCCTTGAGAGATGGGTTGCTGGTTTTCTTTTTCCTGGTTCTCCCGCTCCTTTTAGTTGCAGTCGTGGCGTTTGCAAAGAGAAACGCACTGGTGCAGTGCTTCAGGAGAACGGTCTCACGCTGCCATCGGTAAGGAGGTTTCCCGCCCCTTAACCTATTGACCACAGCCTCCTCCGCAGAAGCTGGTTCCCAAGAATCAAGTGTCAGCAGTCCTGAGATGTAAAATGGAGATCACACAGTATAAAGGCAGGGGACCTCATGCCATTCCTTTTAGTGTTGTTTGTTTTGTCTTTTTCCTTGGGACGAAGGGACATTACTTACCCATTCCTTGGTAGAGAGGCTCACACTGTATCTGGACATATGCACCTTAAAGAGTGACACGTTTTACTAACAAATTTAGGAAACAAAATAACAATTTTTAACACACACTTAAATCCAGCCGGCAGGTGTTTATAAGAAGTGGCATAATGTGATGATAATCCTGCTGAATTATAAGATGCTTGTCCAGTCAATGTGGTCAATACATATCTAATTCCAGATCACATACAAGTGTGCCAACTCCAGCGCCGTGCACAGAGACAGATCCAGGAAGCTTCCTGCAGAATAAGCCCTATACGTCAAGGAGCGTGCCCAAGGTACCTGACACTTGCTTTTTCTCCCGTCAGTCTTGGAGAGCAATTACTGTTTGTTTTGAAAATCATTTGAAATAAAGGGATAATAAAAGCAAAAAGGACTCCAAAACCTACTCCCTGCCTATTGTTGGTGGGTGGTGTAGTTTTCCTTTTGGACTTTGTAAAGCAAAATGATCTCATTTCTCTTCTCTTCTCCTTCCGTTGGGCAATGTGTGCGCTGTAAGAAACACTAATGACTACACTTGCGAATATTTTACAGTAAAAGCCTATACGTTATGTGTAGGCTATGGAGGATGTACTCCTACGGTGCTATTTAAAGAACCAATATCAATGAGAAAGATGTCATCTAAGGCCCAAAAGTTTTCAAAGAGGAAAATATGTAATTCCAAGTATAGTGTAGTGTTGATATTGTGAAGTCACAGTAAAAATACCAGTACAGGAAGTACAACGGAGAGCCTACCGTCTCAAAATACTTGAAAATCTAGATGGTACATACTAACATCTTCTCTAGATTTTCCTACTGACGTGTAATGTATTTCTACCCCTAACTGTGCCAGACTATTCAAGGTGAGACTGCAAGACTTAAATCAAAAGATAGTGATTCCCCCTTTCTGCGACACACCCCATCCGACTGTGGCTAGGAAATAAGATTATTCTAATCAGGAGGCTTTTATTTTATACAAAGGAAAAGTCAGTTGGGGCGGTGGGATGGACTCAGGTTAGGGGCTTTAGTTTTATCCATTACACGTTTTTCAGGTCGTAGGCTTTATGGAGCATGTCAGCCTTTGCCGTTTTGTAATGGCCATCAATAGGCCTGCTACAAGTCGAATGCAGTAACTATCTAAAATAGTTAGTTACTGGGATGTTGCCAGTGCGCAAATGGATGATTTTCTTAGCTTCTTAGTAGTTAAACGTAAGGGAGGGAGAACAGGACTCTTACGTGTTATGTTGCTTTAACTCTCTTTGATAACCAGCTGGAGGTGCCTTCTCTGAAACCACAAGCAGTTGAGGGAGAACTGTAGTTTGGAAATGCAAGAGTGCGGATCAAGAGCATGTGGCAGCCTGAATGGGTCACTTCACCCTTCTGCATTGTCTCTATTTCAGAGAGGGGTAAATCAAAGCTCTGCTAAATGACCTACCCAGGGTGGTCATGGTCTGTCTCTTGGCGGGAGAGCCACATATTCTGGAGCAGCAGTCTCTGTTTCCAAAGTACAGTCCTCTCTGTTTCCATCACTTTCAAGCTCTCTATAACTGACATCATGTTATTTAGCTGATGAGCATGAAATAGCAGCCCCCGATCCCCTATGCCCCATAGATCTGCTAGTGAGCGGCCCCACATTCCACTGAAATGGCTGAAGAAGCAAATCTTCTTCCATTTCCTGCTCTTGTGATTTTTTTTTGACTATCTGATGATGCTCTTTATTTCCTCACAGGATGTGCCAGCAAACAGAAGCACCGTGCCATCTTATGCAGTTCACCACCACCAGCAGCAGCCGGTTTATCACCAGCCTTACAATTATCCTCAGCCATCCCAGGAGCAGCAACAGTATAAGATGCCTGCAAGGTCTGTGGTGACCATTTTGCTACTAGGGAAAATGCTTTATAACACATGCCAGGGCAAATGCAAAGCTGAGAACTTGAGAGCACAGTTTGGGAAACATGTAGCTTGTTATTCTGCTAAATCTGTCTTTGTGCTCATGGGTGGAATGGTTTTTCTTCCTTATCAATCATGCGTACTCCAAATAATACACATGTGACTGAAAGATTCATCATGAAGAGAGGGGCGTGTAATGAAATGTATAAAACCTGTATCTTCTCTGGTGACACCTCTCTCACTCTTAGGGTACATCTAGACTACATGCCTCTGGCGCCAGGCACGTAGATTAGACTACCTGGCATAGGCATATCCTGGGATGAGGTTTACCTGGGAGGTCGACAAATGCCTTTGATGTCGACCGCGGAGCGTCCAGACTACCAAGCTGAGCCGACAAACAGCTGATCAGCTCAGCGCGGCAGCCATTTAAATTTAAATTAAGCGGCGATTATTTAAATCGCCGCTTCATTTTCCTATGCCAGGTAGTCTAATCTACATGCCTCTGGCGACAGAGGCATGTAATCTACACGTACGCTCAATGGTGGTTACGTTATTACAAAAAGTGAGAGTGCTTTCTATCAAAGTTGAACATCCAGGTTTATCTTTCTCCTTAGTTTCATTCTAAAACAATAAATCAAACTTCTGTTTTGGTTTAAGTGTTTATGCCTGTGTCCTTCAGGCGATAATAAAACAGACCGACACGCATATGTAGTAATTTGTGTTTTAAATTGGTTTGGGTACAGGAATATTTCATTCCAAGATACCTAATTAGGAAAGGCTGTGTGACCCAGGAAATGTTAGGGGCGTCGTATGGTATAGAAGAGAAAAGCTTGCGCAGAGACAGAGTTAGAGGGGAGTCATTCGTGTTGAGGTGGTTTTGGGAAGGAGTGCTAGGGAGAGACCATCAAAAACGTGACTAACAGAGAGCAGGAAGATGAAAGAACATTCTCTATATGCATATAATGCATGTAATCATCTTTGTTCCACTTACAGGCCACCTCCACCACAACAGAAAAACGTACCTCAGGGACACTATTTTCCTTCTCGACCTGCACCTTTACCTCCCAAGTAGCTTTTAGTTTCTCTCTCACATACTGACCTGTTCACTGAAATGAAGCTGAAATTCTGTTTGTTCGTCTTGCATCAAGTGTCCTATGATATCCCACAAAGCCAGCTTTCTGCAGTATGGGGTATGGAAAATGAGATAGAAACGCAAGGAATGTAAGATTAATAAATCAAAGATACCTCGACCAAAGCTACAGGAACGGGACACTCCGTCCGTTCTTAGCTCCATGTGTGAGCATTGCGGCTTTGCAAACTGAAGTTGGACTATCCAGTTGGAAGTGGATCAGTTGGCAGTAAAATAATCTTTATAGTACAGCACTTGGGAGTTACTTTTTGTTTTCCCCCAACTTATGAGGAGACACAATCATTAAGTATTCCATGTGGTTTATTGTCTTTCTGTATGTACAATGAAGTGTAAAAAAAACTCGGTTACCCATGCAAGCGTTAAAAATGGAACGATGAAAATCATGTCACTCGATTTAACAAAACTATCATTTACATGTTCTTGTTTTGTCTGGACAGCTAAGGATATAAGTGAAAAAAGATGTCGGTATACTTTGAAAGGAAGAGGAAATATCCTGTGAACTCGTTTGTGAATATGTTTTTACTGGTGTGTTTAATATAAACACACTTTTTAAACAACCAAGAAAATCTTAACTTCATGCTGACTGTCACTAAGCTATAGACAATAAAGGATACTAGGGCAGTTAATTTAAATGGTTTTTTTAAATACACAATTTTAAGTAGCTAGACCAGAAATCTCTACTAATTTACCACTAATATGCTAAATGGGATATTAAAATGAAGGTACGGAAAATTGTAGCCTTTTCTTGTTTTAGAAAGGGGAGTGCTCTTGAGTTTTAATTTATAGACACTATGACAGCAAGAGACATTGTAAAATTTTAAGAGGAATGATGCATATTGTTTATGTAGACCCTTTGAGAATTTTTTGAGCACTTTAAACCCTCACACCCTGCTGACCCCAATGTATGGAATTTTCGCCTACTTTTCAAACTTCGATTTTAGTATCAGTCAGGAGGTTGAGACTGGCTAAAGCATGTTATTTTTAAAATCCGATTTAAATCTGTATCTGAACAAAGATGCTCTTGGATGTCAATTAAGGTATATTAACCAAGGTGAAGTTGGATTATTGGATTATATTTCACTAGATTATGTTGATGCAGTATGGTAGATGCAAGACTGCCATGACGGTGTGTCTTTTACACAAATGATAGAAGGTGAAACAATGAGTCACAAATAATGCTAAGCTTTCTCATTTTGTCTTAGCCGCTTAGCACAAACTTGTTTTGTAAATTTCCCTGTATTTGCCAAAAAAAAATCTGTGTATATATACTTATATAAATATATATAAAGTTTGCATTTGTAATAATAAAATACTTGAACTACTGTGGTTCCCCATAAACTTAGAGAATAAGAGTTAAATACTATTAAAATATGTACAACTCCATCAAAATACATTACCAGGTGGGTTGTTTGTTTTTAGGATTCTCACTTGCTTATTTCTCTTCTCCCTGATTGGGGGTTGCCCATCTCAAGCTAGTCAGCACTTGTCTCAATAAGGCACATTTCTTCCAGGCAGAGGTGAAAGTAAAGGGGTGTGCCCAGGTGTACAGCTCTGGGAAAACCCAAGCAGGGAGCCAATGAAAGAGCCGGTGGTACCTGAAAAATGTTAAGTTACTTTCACCACTGCATTCCAGATCTTTTGTAGACAGCTCATGCCATGAATGACTCTGGGTATATCTAGACTACACTGTTATTTCAAAAAAAACTTCACCTGTATCCAACTGCAATTGCGTTTTTTTTAAATTAAATTGAAAGAATGCAGGCGTTTTTTTACATTGGTAAACCTCAAATTATGAGGAAGAATTCCTTTTTTTGAAAGAGCGCTTTTGAAAAAAAGGCATGTGTGGATGCAGAACAGGGCCATTTTTTGAAAGAAGAGGCAATCGAAAAAAGCACAGGTGTCCTGGTGGCCATTCTCTGGAGAGAGCATGGAGTCTAGACACTCTTTTGAAAAAGCAGATTGCTTTTTTGATACAGGTTTGAGGTGCGGATGCGCTTTCAAAAGAAGCTTGCAGTTTGGACATACCTGAGAGCTGTGTCTACACTCGAGACTTCTCGCGCAAGTACGGCCGTTCTTACGCAAGAATCCGCAGAGCGTCCACACTGCCCGCCTGTTCTTGCGCAAGGAAATTTACACAACGGTGTGGTAAGAGAGGGCTTCTTGTGCAAGAGCTACACTTTTTTTAACAGGTGTAAGCCCTCTTGGGCAGGAGCTGTTGCGCAAGAGGGCAGTGTGGACTCCCGGCAGGGATTTCTTGCGCAAGAGAGCGTCCATGCTGCCATGGGCGCTCTTGCGCAAAAGCACAGCTCGCACATGGCAGTGTGGATGTGTTCTTGTGCAAGACTCCTTGCACAAGACCCTTTGGCACGATGTTCTTGTGCAAGAAGCGGCCAGTGTAGACAGCCTCAGCGTGGGGGGGATCTGAATTCGGTCTTTCCCCGGGGCTATTTTCCTGCTCAGTTGGGGCTGCGGCGCTCGCTGGAGTGAGCCTTGGGCCGGAGCGTAGAAACCCCCCCGCGGGGCGGGCGGGCGGAGGCGCCTGGCGGGGCCGGGCCCCACGGGGGGGGGGCTCTGGGGGTGTGAAGCGCTCCCCGGGCAGGCGGCGGCTCGGGGGGGCGGGGCCGGGGGTTGCAGAGGAGCGAGGAACGCGCCGCCCGCGGGCCCGGCTCGGGGATAGCGCCCCCCCCGCAGGGGGCGGGGCCTGCGCCGCGTTCGCCCCGCCCCCAGCCCGGGCCGTTACTCGCCCGCAGCATGGGGCAGGGGCTGCGCCTGGCGCTGCTGGCCGCGCTGCTCCGCGGGCTGGGTGAGACCCCGCCCCGCCCCCAGCCCCCCCCGCCCCCAGCCCCCCCGGCCCCAGCCCAGCCCCCAGCCCCCGTCCACTGCGCTGCCCCATCCTCCCCCCCCCCGCCACTTGCCTCCTGCCCCCCACAGCCCCCTGCCCCTCTGACCCCCCCATCTGCTCTGCCCCCCACAGCGCCCTGCCCCTCTGACCCCCCCGCCTGCTCTGCCCCCCACAGCGCCCTGCCCCTCTGACCCCCCCGCCTGCTCTGCCCCCCACAGCACCCTGCCCCTCTGACCCCCCTGCCTGCTCTGCCCCCCACAGCCCCCTGCCCCTCTGACCCCCCTGCCTGCTCTGCCCCCCACAGCCCCCTGCCCCTCTGACCCCCCTGCCTGCTCTGCCCCCCACAGCCCCCTGCCCCTCTGACCCCCCTGCCTGCTCTGCCCCCCACAGCGCCCTGCCCCTCTGACCCCCCCGCCTGCTCTGCCCCCCACAGCCCCCTGCCCCTCTGACCCCCCCGCCTGCTCTGCCCCCCACAGCCCCCTGCCCCTCTGACCCCCCCCGCCTGCTCTGCCCCCCACAGCCCCCTGCCCCTCTGACCCCCCCGCCTGCTCTGCCCCCCACAGCCCCCTGCCCCTCTGACCCCCCCGCCTGCTCTGCCCCCCACAGCACCCTGCCCCTCTGACCCCCCCGCCTGCTCTGCCCCCCACAGCACCCTGCCCCTCTGACCCCCCCACCTGCTCTGCCCCCCACAGCACCCTGCCCCTCTGACCCCCCCACCTGCTCTGCCCCCCACAGCACCCTGCCCCTCTGACCCCCCCCACAGCCTCCTGCTCCCCCGCTCAATTCCCCCCCACAGCCCCTCCGCCACCTGCTCTGCCCCCCACAGCACCCTGCCCCTCTGACCCCCCCCCTGCTCTGCCCCCCACAGCACCCTGCCCCTCTGACCCCCCCACCTGCTCTGCCCCCCACAGCACCCTGCCCCTCTAACCCCCCCACCTGCTCTGCCCCCCACAGCACCCTGCCCCTCTGACCCCCCACCTGCTCTGCCCCCCACAGCACCCTGCCCCTCTGACCCCCCCCACCTGCTCTGCCCCCCACAGCACCCTGTCCCTCTGACCCCCCCCCACAGCCTCCTGCTCCCCCGCTCAATTCCCCCCCACAGCCCCTCCGCCACCTGCTCTGCCCCCCACAGCACCCTGCCCCTCTGACCCCCCCACCTGCTCTGCCCCCCACAGCACCCTGCCCCTCTGACCCCCCACCTGCTCTGCCCCCCACAGCACCCTGCCCCTCTGACCCCCCCCACAGCCTCCTGCTCCCCCGCTCAATTCCCCCCCACAGCCCCTCCGCCACCTGCTCTGCCCCCCACAGCACCCTGCCCCTCTGACCCCCCCACCTGCTCTGCCCCCCACAGCACCCTGCCCCTCTGACCCCCCCACCTGCTCTGCCCCCCACAGCACCCTGCCCCTCTGACCCCCCCCACAGCCTCCTGCTCCCCCGCTCAATTCCCCCCCACAGCCCCTCCGCCACCTGCTCTGCCCCCCACAGCACCCTGCCCCTCCACAGCCCCATCACCTCCTGTGCAGCCCCCACTGTTCCCATCCCCACAGCCTCCTGTGACCCTGCACTGCGCGCCGAGCCCTCCACCTCTGTGTCCCCCATCACCCTGCTACACCCTGCACTGCCCCCAGCCCCCCGTCACCTGCTCTGCTGACCCCCATCATCCCCAGAAGAGAGCCCCACAGCCACCCCATGCACTGCCCCCATCCTCTTCCCTGCCCCGTCACTTCCTGTACTGACCTCCCCATCACCTGCCAGTGGAGAGACCCTCCACGGCACAGACCCCCAAAGCTCCCTGTCACAGCCTGTGTTGACCCCCCATCATCCACTAAGGAAGAGACACCCCCCAGCCATTCCCTGCACTGCCCCCCTCACAGCCACTCCTTTGCTGTGAGCAATGACCCCTCAAGAGGAAAGACCCCTCCCCACCCAGTCACTGACCCCTGCCTCATAGTCACCATTCCAGGCTGTGAGACCCCCTCCAGTCGTCCACTGGGTCCCCACACAGTCGTCTGCTTCTGGGACGCCTCCCTCTCGCTCGCCCCAGCCCAGAGAGATGCCTCCTGGTTACCTTCAACCGGAAACTCCGCACAGCAGGGCCTGTGTCCGGGGCCCTGGCCACCTGAAGGGCCTTCAAAAATGGGCATTACCTGCCCCAGCCCTGCTCCCCCCGGCGCTACGGGACCAACCGGCAGCGCCCCAGCTGCTGTACCACAGGCGTCCGGAGCAAAGCCGCGGAGCACGGGGCAGCGGGACAGCCCAGACGCGCCATGGCTGTCCTGCTGCCCGCGGGCTCCGCGGCTTTGCTCTGCTTTGCTCCCCGTCTCCTTGGTCTGCAGACCAGGGGGACGGGGAGCAAAGTGGCGGAACACGCGGGCAGCGGACAGCCCAGATGCTTCTGGGCTGTCCGCTGCCCGCGTGCTCCGCGGCTTTGCTCTGCTTTGCTCCCCGTCTCCCTGGTCCGCAGACCAGGGGGACGGGGAGCAAAGCGGCAGAACACGCGGACGCGTCTGGGCTGTCCGCTGCCCGCGTGCTCCGCTGCTCTGCTTCCTCTCCCTGGTCTGCTGGAGACCAGGGAGAGGGAGGGCCCCGTTCGTAACTGCGGATCCGACGTAAGTCGGATACGCGTAACTCGGGGACTGCCTGTATCTCTCCCTCACTTATCATTTTTTTTAGGCCATGTTCCTACCAAGACTTATGCATGCTTAACTTTAACCTAAATTAAGCATGTGTGTGTCTATCTTTGCTGGTTGATAAATTCTGCATGGGCAAGACAGGAACCTAATTATGTCTGCGCTATACAATACTTAGCACAGTAGAGCTTTGAGTCTGATTCAGATATGTTTGTGATGTCATTACATAAAAATAACTAACATATTTCCCTCTTTTAGGTTCTCAAATATTTTTGCACCTCACACATCCTCAAAGGATATCTTCGAATATAACTGGAGATCTGGTAGTTACGGAATAGAACTGTTCTTCTATATAATTAAATTATTAAATTATATAATACATATGTTTAGGTGGAAGGACATTGAGAATTTGTTAAAATCTTTTAAATGCTATAATCCTTGTTGCAGATTTGTGGCTGTAGTGTGTAAGGTGTTTCCAATGTTGCAGTGAAACATCCCTTGGGACAGTGAGTTTTTGGGAAGGAATCTATGTGTGGCAAAATGTGTTGGCACACAAAACAATAACCTTAAAGTGGAACTAAAAATGTTTTACAAGATAAAACGTGTAGATTAAAAATTACAAATAAAGGGCAACTTATCATTTATTAATTACATTTACAATTTAAACTCCCACTCTTACAAATAATTCAATGTGTATAACTTTTAGGTCACGAGTAGTAACCATTCTAAAACCCATTGAAGACAATGGGAGTCTCTTCATTGACTTGCTTGAGATGGGGCTTCAGATGTGAAACTTGACAGCCTTGAGGGCTGTATAAGGTTGCAAAATAATTGTTTCTTCAAGTTTGTTGAATCTGAAATGTGAGTTTCTGTGTCTTTCCAGTGCCAAGTTACAATACCACAGAAGTTTTAGATGGTGGTATCTGCAGGACAGATCAGGAGACAGAATCTGGGAGTTCTAGCCTATTTCTGGCTCTAAATTGTCATTGTATTGTTTGTTTTGCAACAAGTATGCCTCCTCGTGCTTCAGTTTTTTTATTTGAATTTTTATAAACTGAGATTTTGGGATGAAAGGTTTTGTTGACATACAAGATTTTATTTTTATCAATGACAATAGAGAGGGGATGAAAACCTATTTACATGCGTCTTGGATATTTAGGCTGTGTCTAGACTACATCCCTCTTTCGACAAAGGGATGTAAATTAGACACTTTGAAATTCCAAATGAAGAGGGGATTTAAATATCCCACATTTCATTTGCATAATCGCGTCATGGCGCTCTTTCAAACATTCGTGGTGCATTTTTAATTTAAGTTCATACTTAATAGAGAATTACTATGCTTTGCAAAATATTGTGTTACTGAATTATTTTCCCCTCTGTCTTTCTGGATGGTTCAGGACAAGGTGTCTTATGTCATTACAATAGAAAGGATACCATATACTCTTCACCTGAAGCAACAGTAAGTGCTGTTCCTAACCCTTTTGCTCTTATCTGTTATAAGCCAATCATGTGGTTCTAAGAAGGCTTCTCAAGTATTGGATAATTTTCTTTATCTTCCTTTTCTTTTCCAATCATTGGTTAAGTTTCTGAAACAATTCAAGCTGACACTTCTGTATTTTCTTTGCTTTAGCTTCAGTTATTCCTAGTTTTGTGCATTGACAATAGGAGAATCTAAGAGTCTCTGGTAGGAAGTATTTTCAGAGATCCCTGTGTTCTTCAGTCTCAAGACATAAGCAGAAGATTGAGAAGCTGACTGGCAAATCGCAGAAAAACTTGGAATTCTCAGAAGGGTTTGTACCAATGTGATCTGAGGGCTACTCATTACTGTCACCCCATCTAACACAGCAATTTTTCAGTCTGAAAGAAGCTATACAACATTAAATTGTAACTGCAGAAACAAAACTAGGGGTGATGCAAATCATTGCAGCATGTTGAAAGAAGTGTGGATGCTCAATAAACCTGCAAGAATGTGTGATCTTTGTTTTGAAATTTAAATGTTTTGTATCTTTTTTTATAGATTATTTTTACCTGAAGATTTCAGGGTGTATACTTACAGCAAAGGGGGGTCTGTTCATTCTGATTCCCCACATATTAAGGTAAGATTGAATTTGTTTTGCAGCTTTTTAGCTTTTTCAGATCAGAATTGTTATAAACAAACTCTGGGGATTTTACATTTTTTTTTAAATATCAGAAAATCTCTATCTTTACTTATTTATTGCTGACATTTTACTAATCCTGGCATGATATTCTTCCAGGAAATATTTCCACTGAGAATTAACAATAAGATTAATTATTTGAAATTTATTTTGGTTGGCTAATTAGGAACTTTTTCAAAAACAGTGACTAGTTAGATCTAACTTTGTTTGTTGTAGTTAACTTGTACAATGTATACAAATAGAACACACATATCATTTATGCTTAAACTCAGTAGGGAAGGCCAGGACAGGAAAACAGAGGACTTTGTACTGTCCTGTCCATTTGCCATAGGTAATGTTTGGATCTTCCATCACAAGCTGTCCCCCATAGGTTCTCTACTTCAGGATTTAACTAAAACTGGGCAGATGCTACCTTTTCTCCTAATGTAATCCATTGCCTAACTCTATTAGGAATCCCTTACACAAGCTAATGTGCTTTTCTGAAAAAAATAGGAGTTGAGGAAATGCAGCATCTTTTTGGAGGGGTCCTTAATGTCTTCTCTCAGACTGCTTTCTTGTGGTTTCCAGGGTGGATCTGTGAAAGGATCCCAAGAGATTAAAGTGGATCACTAGTTGCTCTCCCATTCGGTTATCTCACCTAGAGGCGCACCCTTCCCTCACTTCCCTTTAATTTCTAAAGTTTTGATCTTTTCCCTTTCTCTTCAAGACTCTTTTGTTTACTACTGTAGTTTGGTATCTCCCCAACATTTCTTATTCTCCTCTGATCTTTCATTCCTACTCTTTCTCTGCCTTTTCTCCTTCTGGTGAATTCAACTGCTTTCCTGTTTTCTCTTTTAATCACTGTCAGCAGATTCAATGTTCTTCCTTCCCTGTGCCCCTCACAGGGAGGGGTTGTCTCAGATGTGTGCCAGCATTCCCTTCTGACTTGATGGAGGTAGACTATGATGTTTGTCTATTCCTTCTGCACAGTAGAGCAGGAAGTAGACAAGAACTGTGAGCAGTTCCTGCAACCACATGGCCTTTGCTACTAATACCTATGTATAACTTCGGAATTAGTGCTCACCTTTTATCTGAGGGCAGGAAAAGAGAGCTGTGCATGCTTAGCAATACAACAAACAGACCCATGCTGGAGCCTTTGCTGCAGCCCAGCCTTTGTGATGGGACACATCTTCAGAAACCATATTTCCAAATTTGGCAAACTAGCTGGGAGCAGACAGCTTAGGATCTCTAAGGAATTACCTTGGAACTCTCGCTGCCTTGTCCCTTCTGGGCTTATTTGTATGTCTCGGATAGAAATTGAAGGATGAAAAAGTGGGGGGCAAGAATGCAATCGTAAGGACAAATCGCAGACACCGAGCACCCTTGTGCAGTGGTACTGGCTTTTCTGGTGTGGAAAAGATCCAGGGTGCAGATGTTAGGAGACTGCACAGGACATGCTGGGCTCTCTGCCACTGAAGCCTTCTACATGAGAGCCCCTTGTGCCTGAAATGGGAGGAGGCCAGGGTGAGTATGAACATGCTGAGGGACTCTGAAATGCAGATCTTCCCGACTCCTTTCTCCTATCCCACAGGAGAGACATGTAAAGGTCTTGCGTAGACTACTTTAGCCATTAGGATGAAACATCCTGTGCAGAACAGCTGGGAAGTCTCTCTGTAGCCTTGGGGAAAGGTTCCTTCTCCTATAGTCCCTCGCTCATCTCTCCAACTCTCTCTGCCTACTTACTCTGGTGGGCACTTGCCTCAGATTTTGAGCCACAATACTGAGATGTGTTCTACTTGAACACTTTTATTTTGAGATGTTTAAAGTTCCATGGAGGTGTCTGTGGAGGCTCTAAAATGATCAGCTAAGTGGAGATGACCTGGGATGGATAACTATACTTTTCGATAAGTTAAGCTATTCACTTTTCTTTGATTTAAAAAAAATATTTAGGATGACTGCTACTATCAAGGATATATTGCTGGTTTCCCCAATTCACTTGTAACACTCAGCACCTGCTCTGGGCTCAGGTAATGAAATATTTTATTAATTACAGCAGTAAGTAATTAGAATAATGCCTCTAGGAAAATTCAGTATCCCAGATCCAACTGTGTGGTAACAGTTAGAGAATGCTAACATTTTAATGATGCTCACTGTGCGTGGTGTCTAATGTTTAAGGTCTGAAGCTCATGGCATTTAAATTCAGATCATTTTATGACTTTATGTAACCTGCATATTGCTGGTTTTTTTTTCAGGGGTCTATTGCAGTTTCAGAATGCCAGCTATGGAATTGAACCTTTGGAGTCTTCACCTGGATTTGAACACATTATTTATCAAATAAAGAATGAAAACACAGAAAGCCCACTTTTTTCAAATGCCTACATTGATATAGGGAGAGAAAAGGTGTCTGGAAACATCTCTTACAAGCTGCATACAGATATTGATGTGAGTGCCACTTAATGTCTTAAGGGTAGAGATTATGTTACTGTCAGTATCTGTGCTCAAAAATACTGGATTACATAATTCTGTTGAACCAGAAATGCAGGGTACAGGAAATTCACTGGGACTGTTTTGAATCTGGATTTAATTACTATGTCTGGGTATGTCTACACTACCACCCTAGTTCGAACTAGAGTGGTAATGTAGTCAACTGGAGTTGCAAATGAAGCCCGGGATTTGAATTTCCCGGGCTTCATTTGCATGTTGCCGGGCGCCGCCATTTTTAAATGTCCGCTAGTTCGGACTCCGTGCCCCGCGGCTACAAGCAGCACGAACTAGGTAGTTCGGACTAGGCTTCCTAATCCGTTCCATGAGGAGTAACGGTAGTTCGGAATAGGAAGCCTAGTCCGAACTACCTAGTTCGAGCCGCGTGTATCCGCGGGGCACGGAGTCCGAACTAGCAGACATTTAAAAATGGCGGCGCCCGGCAACATGCAAATGAAGCCCGGGAAATTCAAATCCCGGGCTTCATTTGCAACTCCGGTTGACTACATTACCACCCTAGTTCGAACTAGGGGGCTAGTGTAGACAGACCCTCTGTGTTATGCAGAAATTGGGCAACTTGGTGCCTGTTCATGGCATATGAGAGCTTTTACTTTGGTAAAAAAAAAATAGCACTGTGATTAAGCTATTGCTAAAGAAGTATGATCCATTAGACTGAACATGATGCTCTATGTCACTCCGGTATCTGCAGACACAATGTTACTAATGTCCCATATTCAGGGGTATATCCTGTCTCAGTGGGGATAGCTTTAGCTGATTGAGCACAACTCCTGTAAATCTGTCTGATAAGAGTTTCACTGTCAGCATTAAATTACAGCTCTAGTTCCCACTTGCGAATGTAGATAGTCCTGCCTGACTTTTGGTTCCCTATTTCGACTTTAATAACTCATTCTTGATGCCCTTCCACCATGGCTTGACGAGAGGGTGGATTTTCAACCTTGGCCTTCCACGGGGGAAAATTCTTCCCTAGAACTTCATGTGTAGATTCTATTTGCTGGGTCAAAGAAGGTGACAGATAAGATGTAGGGTTGCCAGGTGTCCGGTTTTGAACTGGACAGTCCAGTATTTGAACTTTCTGTTTGGGAAACAAATTGAGAAAATGGAAATGAGAAAATATCAATGTCTGGTATTTTCTAAATAAGATGCAATGTAGATTGTGATGTAATGTCAAGTGTGACCAGTATTTTTGTTGAAACCATTTGGCAAACTTAATAAGATGTTGCTGGTGCCAGTTATTAAGAGTGGAGATTCACTGGGGACATTTAGGGTGTGTCTAGACTACAGGGTTTTGTCGACAAAAGTGGACTTTTGTCGACAAAACTATACCTGCGTCCACACTGCCTTTGAGTTATGTCGACATAACGTCGACAAAACTCAGCAGTTTTGTCGACGCTGGTAAACCTCATTCTGCGAGGAATAACGCCTTTTGTTGACAGAGTTCTGTCGATAGAAGGCATTATTGCATCTACACTGTCCTTTGCGTCCACACTGTTATGTTGACAAAGAGGCTTGCTTTGTCTACAGAACTGGATGTAGTCTAGACGCTCTTTGTCGACAGAAGCTTTGTCAACAGTATGTGTTGACAAAACTTCTGTTGACAAAACCCTGTAGTCTAGACGTACCCTTAGCCACCAGAGAAATGGTGGTATTTATAGGGCAAAAATAAAACCCAAATGGCGTAGGAGGCATGACATTCTCCAGAGGTGTTTGGGGCTTAAGGCTTGGACCCCACAGAACCTTTCATTGGACAAGGGAGACAAACTCATAGAGTGGAGTAGGACGGAAATTATCTGGTATTAGAATATTCAATTTTTGACTTTTTAAGAATCTGGGAAGTGATGATATATGGCTGGTTTGGCCAGCTGTGCATATTACTTCTGTAGCTCCTTGGTTTAGATGTTTTGCTAAGAATGAAGAGTAAGTGCCATTAGGGTAGCTGCTGTTTAATCAGTTCGTTTATTTTATACTCATCTCTGGTTTCTTAATATTGCTACAGAAATTAAGACCAAATTATGCTGAAGTTTTTGGAATCTAGTTTCAGAAGAGTGGCTGTGTTAGTCTGTATCTGCAAAAACAACAAAGGAGCCCTGAGGCACCTTAGGGTGTGTCTAGACTACAGAGTTTTGTCGACAAAAGTGGACTTTGGGGCTTAAGTTTTGTCGACAAAACTATACCTGCGTCTACACTACCGCTGAGTTCTGTCGACATAACGTCGACAGAACTCAGCAGTTTTGTCGACGCTGGTAAACCTCATTTTATGAGGCATAACGCCTTCTGTCGACAGAGTTCTGTCAACAGAAGGTGTTATTGCATGTAAACTGTCCTTTGCGTCTACACTACCATGTCGACAAAGCAGCTTGGTAGTCTGGCTGTAGTCTAGACGCTCTTTGTCGACAGAAGCTTTGTCGACAGTATCTGTCGACAAAACTTCTGTCGACAAAAGCCTGTAGTCTAGACGTACCCTTAAAGACTAACAGGTTTAATTGGAAAGCTTTCATGGCTAACATCCACTTCTGACAAAGAGTTAGTAAGTGATACAAAAGGTGAAATACTGACATGATCACTAAGTATTGAAGACTTTTTTTTGCAGTCAATGTCAGATGTCACCAAATCCCCCAGGTATCTGGAAATGTATGTGGTAGTGGACAAGGGTTTGGTAAGTCTGTATCAGTCAAATTTGCTTTATTTCATATATTTCTGGTACTTTTTAAAATGTCACAAAATGCATCGTTTGAAGACTGTCCTTCTAAAGGTCCGGGATGCAATAACGGGTTGTCAGAAAAGCTGAGATTGTATCTTGGGTATTTTTAGTGAAAGTCATGGGGAGGTCACTGGTGATAAAGAAAAATTCATTGAAGAACGTGACCTGTCCTTGACTTTTACTAAACATACCCCGGGGCGCGGGTTACCAGTCAGAGCAATGCTGGGTGCTGGCTGCTGACCTTTGCTGCAGCCCCACTGCTGTTCTTGCAGCCTGATTGCTGCGCCAGCCCAGGCTGCTGCTGCAGTGGCAGAGGCCGCTCACTGCTCTTGCCCCAGATTGTTGCTCCGATGGCAGCAGCTGCTGCTCTAGTCCCAGACGATGGATCTGCGGCAAGGGCTTGCTGATGCTCCAGCCCCAGGCCATGGCTCCAGCCCTGCTGCTGCTTCTGGGCAGGGGCTGACAGCTGCTCCCGCTGGCCGACCACTGAACAAGCCATGGGTATTGGTCAAAGCAATAGACTCTGTGGCCCTCATGACAGAATTAGATCCTTAATTCTCGGGTACATAATAACTTTTGTCAAAGGATCAGTGCTTATTTTGTTCATGGAATTGGAAGGAAACTGAGAATTAAAATAATTAGACACATTTAAATGCTCCAAATTTGAGCCCCATGTGAATGTTCCACTGCTGCGTCAGGGAAATGGCATGTTCAAAAAATGTCCTGTAATGATGTTTAGCTGTTACTTAAAAAATTGTCTTATTTTTCCAGTACCAATATCTGGGTTCAGACAAGGATGTTATAACAAAGCAAATAATCCAGCTTCTTGGATTTGTGAACAGTGTAAGTAACTGCTTTTTTGTTTCATATTGAAATGTAATGTGGATGTTTTACTTTGATGCTATTAAAGGCCAAAGATTTTCTAGATTTTCTTATTTTCTCCAGGGAATTATTTAGTCTTGATTTTAACTCTTGAGTCTCAAGTTTTTGTTTATGACAGCCAGATCTTTATAGCAATTAGAGAAACAATGTTTAATTGCTACACTTCCAGCATCAAGCTTCTGACTTTTTTTGCATCTGAATTTGTAGTGTTGTGGACATGTTCAGGGTCAGGATTTATAACCTGATGTTTATTTGTATATATTTTTAGTTATGAATCCTCTGTTTATTTGCCGAAACCCCTCTTCTCAGAACTACTTGTTTGGTCTGTTGGGCAAGCACTATATATTTGTTTGCAATCTCCCCCCCCCCCCATTCTCCTTTTAGTTTTTCAGATTCTGGAGGGAAGTACCTCCACACCCAAGAGCTGTTGTGTGATGTCCATTTTGCTAAGTTGGGCCTTTAGGTTATTCTTTATAAAACTAAAATCCTGCTACACATCAAATGTAATTGAATATCTGTTTCTTCTGTTGTATTTTCAGATGTTTACCTCCCTTAATATAACAATTGTACTGTCTTCTTTGGAGTTTTGGACAGATAATAATAAAATTTATACAGCAGGGGAAGCTGATGAGATACTGCGAAGATTTTTACAATGGAAAGAATCTTACCTTGTTCTACGGCCACATGATGTGGCATATTTATTCGTGTAAGAAGAACATTTTTCTATTCTTAAAAAGGCACCCTGGAAATCTTTTAGACTGGGCCAACACAATTCCACATGATCTACAAACATCTCTTGAGAAAATAAAAGGACAGACACTATGAATTATTATAAATATAATTCTAGATGTACTGTGCTTACAAAATATTTTCAGACTTTTCAGAATGTTTCTATTGTAAACAATAGAAAGTAAAAGTTAAACTATAAGACACATTGTCCTTTAAACACTGCTGCCAAGAACATAGTTATGCTCAAGAGTCTGTTTTCGTGTTTTAGTTACAGGAACCACCCTAATTATGTAGGGGCAGCATTTTCAGGCAGGATGTGTCTCAGAAAGTATGCTGGCGGAGTTGCTCTGGTATAGTATTATCGGATCTACATGGCTAGTAAACATTGTAACGCTGGCTTCAGAGGGAGTGGTGGTGGGCACTCAGCACCTGTGAGAAATAGCTCATTTGTATTTGAGATGCCTTAAATATGCATTTGGATGTTTGACTTTAGGCTCTTCTTGGTTAGAAAAATTTGCCCATAAGTGCTTCAATAGATCTTGGAGCAGAAGTGCGAATATGGGGGCCTACTTTTGTCTATAGTCTCCTCCTAGCCCTTTAAAGTACTTTAGAGCTTTACTTTGCAAGGTGCTGAGTACTTTGGCACTAATCGAGCAAAGCTCTTCAGCATGCTTATCTATAAATACTGAGTGGTCCCATTAACTTGGGACTGTTCATGAATTAAGGCTAAGCACCTCTTTAAATGTTTTGCTGCATCAAGGCTAGAAGTTAGCACCCTGCAGGATTGAATCGTAAGAACAATTATATATTATACAATATTCATTTCTCTTACATATTCTGTGTCAAGTGCTGCATTGCTTTTCACATCCTGTACATCCTCCTTGCTTTTGTTTGATTTTCCAGAATGTAAGTCAGCATGAACTTTGGTCTGGTATTGAAGACAAGCATCTTCAGGAGTTTTACATAAAAGTACATGCAGTGTTATAAAATACAACCTAACTGGGCAGTGAACAGAAGAGTTTAGAATTTTATCACAGTTTTTGTTTCCTTAACTGAGTTTCTTTGATAATGATTTCCAGATCTCTCTCTTATTTAGTATCAGAGGGCTGTAACACTGGAAGCATTTTCAGTCATCATTGCGCAGCTGCTGGGGTTGAGTCTGGGAATAGCATATGACGATTCTAGGAACTGTCTGTGTCCTGGATCCATCTGTGTAATGAACACCAAGGCAGTGTAAGTCTGCCTGTATACCTCACCTAATATTGCATTGTTATTGTTTAGAAGTGCTTTCCTGTGCTATGCAAGTTCAAATATTGTCAGTGACCATGGCTTAGTATTTAAATGGTTCTGTGAGTGAAGGGAGAGCACCCTCAAATTAGCTTGATATCAATGAAACTTTTGAGTGGCACTTCTTTATACCACAAAATAGTTTCTGAAAAACATATCTGAAAATATGTTTTCATATCTGCATGCAAGTATGCATGTTTCATATTTATATTGCAACAAAAATGATTAAAGGTCTAGAAAACATGACCTATGGGGGAAGATTGAAAGAACTGGGTTTATTTAGTGTGGAAAAGAGAAGACTGGGAAGGGGTATGGTAACAGTTTTCAAGTACCTAAAAAGGAGTTACAAGAAAAATCATTCTCCTTAACCTTTGAGGATAGGACAAGGAGCAAGGGGCTTAAATTGCAGCAAGGGAGGTTTAGGTTGGACATTAGGAAAAACTTCCTGCCTGTCAGGGTGGTGAAACACTGGAATAAATTGCCCAGGGGGGTTGTGGAATCTCCATCTTTGGAGACATTGAAGAGCAGGTTGGACAGACACCTGTCAGGGATGGTCTAGACCAGGGCTACTCAACATGCGGCCCGTGGGCCACATGTGGCCCACTCGTTTGAGGCCCACTGTGCGGTTTGGGTTTACACGGGGCTCAACACACGGGTGGGATCCTTTGAAAGTGGCCTCCACTGGGAACACGCTCCACAATGGTGAAGCATCTCCCAGGTGGGGTGAGCACTGAAAGACGCCAGCGGACGGGCTGGCTGGAACAGACGGGTACAGGGTGTCGGCATTTCTAGCCCCCAGGGAGAAGGTGCTGGGAGCGCTCTGTGAAAGAAGCTATTTGCATATATTTGCATGCATATGCAACCACACTTAAGTTGCGGCCCTTGGCATGTGCTGTGGATATCATTGTGATCCCTGGGGCTTCCAAGTTGAGTAGCCCTGGTCTAGATGGTGCTTGGTTCTGCGGTGAGGGCAGGGGACTGGACTCGATGGCCTCTTGAGGTCCCTTCCAGTTCTAGTGTTCTGTTATTCTGATTCTAAGGTTTATAGTAGGCTTTGATTATCTGTTTTTGTTCCTTTTTCCTTGTGTTAATGATCTTAGAGTGGAACAGAATTTGCTGTTGGTTTGTTCCTGTTTTTTGTAATGTTTATTTAATTAGTTATCTGTTTGTGTGATTTTCCATGGAAAGGGTTAATTTTCAAAGTCTGGCGTGATCATTATAGTTACTGGCAGTCATGTGCTTAAAATCTTTTAGAAAGTATGGGGGAAAGAGTCTGAACTCTGTTGGACAAAGTCTGCTCCTAGCTATAAAAGGGCAACCTCACTGAATGTGTGGGATTGCATGCATGTAACAATGCAAAATTTGGCCCATGGCATTTACCGGTATTACTTTGCTTTCCCCCTCCTCAAGATTCTGCTTTTAATTATTTTTTAGATAAAACATACATGGTCATATGATGAATTCTCAAATTGTATTTTCAATAACATACGTCTTACTAGACATTACTTATATAGTCAATTCAGAGCAGATCAAGATATGCTAAAAATGGGCTACATTGGAGAGCTCCAGAAAGTGTTCACAAGCTAACCCACGGCTCTGGGGACTGCCAGTAAAATCATGTAATCCTGCTGCTACTAAGTCAAATTCAGCCACGGGTCATGTGGAAACTGATGCCTGTGACTAACTCAGTGAAACTATCTATACACTGAATTGTTTTCAGTTTTGTCAGTTGTGACAAATAATCATTGCTGTCTGGTGGCAATAATATGAAATGAATTCATAAAGCTAAAGAATCTATTTTATGTTTATCTATTCTACTCTTCTGCCTAACACATGCTACAGAAGCTCACTTGGTAATTTGTTCATCAAATCAATAGCTTCTGTTAGAGCTATAACAATTTTTTTTCTAATTTCTTATGGATAGATGTTCATGTTACAAAAACCATCACCAGAATATAGCTCTACAATGAGATTGTTCAACTTCAGTTTATTTTTCTCAATACAAAGAGATTTGATCTGTGTATTGGATTAAAATGGTTCAGGATATTGTAGCACTTTATAATTGATGTAAGGTTTTGTGTATATGTTTTTTAAAAGGAAACTAAGGCCATTATAAGTAACCCAGAGGTGTGATTTTTTTTTAAATCTTTCACATAAAGTTTTCGTTTATAAGAAAATAATTAAAATATATTTCAGTTTGTTAGTAACTCTGATATGCTTAGGTATCCCTTTTTAACTTAAATTAGTGGAAATCTCTAATAATAATAATAAAAAGGATGAATTGTAGTTACTAATTTCTGCCAATTTTTATTCTTAAGACATTATTTGAATGAAGTTTTATAAAATGAACTGAAAGTCCTTCTGCTGAATATTTTGGAAAGTAGCATTAATGAATCTAAGTACTCCAAAATATTTGAATATTTTCAGTTGATATAATTTTTCATTGATTATTTTTTTAGGCTTTCCAATGGGGTAAAAGCCTTTAGCAGCTGCAGCATTAGAGATTTCAAAAGTTTTATTAAACACAGTGGAGGAGAATGCCTGTCCAACAGACCCTATTTGAATCTGACCTACAAGCGGACTTCAGTCTGTGGCAATCGTATTGTAGAAAGAGGAGAGCAGTGTGACTGTGGCTCAGCGCAGGTTAGTACTCCCCACCAGAAAGCCTAAGTAGTGTCAGCTTCCTTTGCTCTCCGTTTAGAAGAATCGCACTTTGAGAGTTAGCACCCAACTGAAATGTGGGAGTCACTGGAGATCTTACATATATTTATTAATGTGTTTCATGTTCAAATTAACTTTGTTGTAACTTGACACTTATTTTAATTTGGGGATCTTTCAGGTTGTGATTTTTACAGCGTGATAATCTTGGACAGACTCTTTAAAGAAGAAAGATTTTAGAATAGCAAATGCTTTGTTGGTTTATTTTTCAGGACTGTGCAAAAGATAAATGCTGCACTGACAGTTGTAGACTTAAGCGAGGAGCTCAGTGTGGTACTGGTTTATGCTGCCAGAAGTGTAAGGTAATTTGTATCTTCAAGATGATCAGAAGCTGGAGAGACCCAGTTCACTCCACAGCTGTAGGTGAAAACCAGCTTCCCATTTGTGTGAATCCGTGCTGACACTTTGTGAAGATTCACCTCTGGACTTGGCATTTGCAAGAGTGGTGTTTGGCCAAAGGCAGCATTTTAATTAGCCCTTTTAATTTTAATCAGACGATATTTTTGATATGGGCAGTAGGGGGCGTGCCACGGAGAACAACATAGTTCAAAATGGCTGCCCTGACCCTTTTATTCCTTTTGTTTAGTCAAAAAGTGTCTTGGCTTTGAAACTCTCTGGTGAAGATCATCAACTTGGTCAACACTCAAAACCCCCACAGGCTTGGTAGTGCCACAGTGGGCTCCACTTTGTTTCGTATCACATTATAAACCAGATGGAGGCAGGGTTACAACACAGGTATTCTCAGGCACGGTCTCCTACATGAACCACTAAATAATTTTGCCTTCTTTGTAAATGTGAAGTGCAATGGAAGGTTTTTAGAACTTAAAGAAGAAGAGAACAGCACTGCACGAGGGAGAGCAAACTCCTCTGTCACTATCTTAGCGATACAGCTTCCTATACAAAACATAGTTGAAGATAGCCTCTGTCCCCAAAAGTTTACAAAGTAAATAGACAAGACAGACAAAGGTCGGGGGAAGGAAGCGTTACTATCACCATGTTACACCCAGGGAAACAGAGCACAGAAAGGTTAAGTGACTTGCCCATGGTCAAGCCTACCAGTAGTAGAGATGAAAATAGAATTTACTTCCCCTGAGTTGCTCGCCAGTTTGTCCTTCCACTCAGTTCCCTTACTTCATCCACATAAAGGTTCCCTTAGCACCGGGATTTGATGATCTCGTCCTTTCTTTTAAGTTTACATTGGGATATATCTCACCTCTGCATGTTCTAGTGGGGCAAGTTCTCCAGACAGGTCAGTGGGACTATTCACATGTGGAAAATTAAGCATGTGCATAATTTTGTAGTCTTAGGGCTTCAAAATGAAATATTTTTAAGGATCGTACTTTTACATGTCATCCACAAGCTGACACCTCTAAAAGTACGACGTCTCCTGGAAGTATGGTGGGACTTTTTTCTGTACTGCCTTAGGGGAAGCATGCCTTATGCTAAATCACTAAGGCCACTCTGACAGAGAGTTTGGGGTCTATCAATTTCTATTTCATGTCAAAGGAAACATTGAGGAAAATGATTTTTAAAAGTCACAGGTGATCTGAACTCATACATACAGTTCATAAGAATTTTACAAAGAATTCTCGCATTCGTCACAGTCAGTGATAACCGCATTCCACAGCATATGTGTGTTGGTATTATTTTCTTATTCACCCTAAGTATCTTTTCTTGTGCTTTGCATAAATTGTTATTTGAACATTATTGACCATAATCTTTATAAATCATGCACAATCTCCCTATTCCTGCTTTTTCAAGATTATGGCAAAGAATAAGAAATGCAGACCCGTGGCTGATAGTCAGTGTGATCTCAGTGAGTACTGCAATGGGTCATCTGCATACTGTCCAGCTGATCTGTATGTTCAGAATGGGCACAGATGCGAACACGGTACTGCCTATTGTTACAAAGGACGTTGCCAGTCGGCTGATAGAGAGTGTCAGAAGATCTATGGAAAAGGTAATGGGGACAACTATGTTCTTCTTTGTTCTAAAATCTATTCAACTCAATGCTGTAATCATAATAATTATTAATAACATACTTATCTAGCCCCTTTAACTCATAGATCTGAAATGAATACTTATCTTTATTTCCTTTTTATTGACGGCAAGGAAATGAAGCACAGAGTGACCAAATTATTTGTATAAAGCAGTGTTTCTTATACTGTGTTCCACGGCATGAGGCAGTCAGAGGTGTGCCGCGGAGAATGACAGAGTTCAAAATGGCTGCCCTGACCCTTCTTCCCCCCCCCCCCCCCGACCTTTTTTTTCCTCAACAAAAAATCTTTGGTGTTCCTCATAAAAACAATCGTTTGGTATTCCTCGGTCTTAAAAAATTTAAGAAACACTGGTATAAAGTGATATTAAACATCATCATAAAGACATGGAGGTAACCCATAAGCATAGATTTTGTAGAAATAAAATAAAAATGAAGTGGGGATTGTAAATTAAAATGAATTTGTAAAATATATCTTCTCTTTTGCTAACCAAAGAGCAGACGAGAAAACCAGTTCTTATTCCAGTGCTTCACCACCATTCTGGTGAAGTAGTTTTTCCTAATATCCAACCCATACCTCCCCTACTGCAATTTGAGACCATCGCTTCTTGTTCTGTCATCTGTCACCACTGAGAACAGCCTCTCTCCAGCCTCTTTGGAACCCCCCTTCAGGTAGCTGAAGGCTGCTCTCAAATCCCCCCTCACTCTGCTGTAGACGAAATAAGCCCTCCTCATAAGTCATGTGCTCCAGACGCCTAATATTTTTTGTTAACCTCTGCTGGACTCTCTGCAATGACTCCACGTCCTTTCTGCACTGGGGCCCCAGAACTGAACACAGTACTCCAGATGTGGTCTCACCCGTGCTGAAAAAGGGAAATAATCACTTCCCTAGATCTGCTGGCAATTCTCCGACTAGTGCGTCCCAGAAAGCTGCTAGCCTTCTTGGCCACAAGGGCACACTGTTGGTTCATATCCTGTTTCTCATCCACTGTAATCCCCGGGTCCTTTTCTGCAGAACTGCTGCTTAGCCAGTCGGTCCCCAGCCTGTACCAATGCTGGGGATTCTTCCGTCCCAAGGGCAGGACTCTGCACTCGTCCTTGTTGAACCTCATCAGATTTCTTTTGGACCAACCCTCCAATTTGTCTAGGTCACTGTGGACCCTATTGCTGCCCTCCAGTGTATCTACCTCTCCCCCTAGCTTAGTGTCATCTGCAAGCATGTGGAGGGTGCAATCCATCCCCTCAGCCAGGTCATTAATAAAGATAAACTGACCCGAACTGATCCTTGGGCCACTCCGCTTGATACTGACTGCCAACCAGTCATGGAGCTATTGCTCGCTACCATTGAGGCTGATGATCTAGCCAGCTTTCTATCCCCCACAGTCCATTTATCCAATCCATACTTTAACTTGCCGTCATGAGCGTAGCATGATGTTAGAACCTACTATATCTTCTCCTTTCACACCTAGTTTTTACTCTTGGATTGGGAGAGGCCAACAAGCTGCTTTTTAATCTCACAATGGTATTTTCACCTTTGAATGAGCTTTTTATAGAATCATAGAAGGGACCTCGAGAAGTCATCAAGTTTAGTCCCCTGCCCTTACGGCAGGACCCAGTACCATCTGGACCATTCCTGATAGATGTCTATCTAACCTGCTCTTAAATATCTCCAGAGATGGAGATTCCACAACTTCCCTAGGCAATTTATTCCAGTGTTTCACCACCGTGACAGGTAGGAACTTTTTCCTAATGTCCAGTCTAAACCTCCCTTGCTTCAGTTTAAGCCCATTGCTGCTTGTTCTATCCTCAGAGGCCAAGGAGAACAATTTGTCTCCCTTCTCCTTGTGACACCCTTCTAGATATTTGAAAGCCACTATCATGTCCTCTCTGTCTTCTCCTTTCCAAACTAAACAAGCCCAATTCTTTCAGTCTTCCTGCATAGCTCATGTTCTCTAGACCTTTCATCATTCTTGTTGCTCTGTCCCTTCAGGAGACATGAGGGGGTTTCTCCTCCAAAATGAAGCATTTAATCACTGAAAATGGGGGAAGTACCCTCTCCAAAACATCCAATGCTTGCAGCAAGGTGCCCCCCCTCTCTGCCATAGTTGTCTGTGTGTACACAGGTTTCTGTTTCCTTCTCCCTTGCACACTGCACTGCCCATCAGTGCCCAGTTCACTGATACTACATTATCGTACTCCATGAGGAATAGGGAAGTCGAAAGAAGAGTGTTCTTCCTTCGACTTCCTCCTGTGTAGACAGACCCAAAAGCCTAATTAAGCTATTTCAGCTTCAGCTACTCAATCGATGTAGTTGAAGTTGCATATCTTAATTCAACTTTTGCCCTGCCGTGTAGACGTATCCTGACTTCTACCAGTACGGTGGCCTGACTTTCTTTAAAACTTCAGCAACGAACATGCTGTTTAATATTATTTTTGTATTTAGTTTAAATGATCAGTAGATTATAGTACATTTAGGCCTTAAAATAGGTTCCTACAATTTGAAATTTAATTTTAAAATATATTTATTTTTCTTCAAAGAAAAACGTATTTAATTTAAATAAAAATACAGTTTGAACAGAAAGGTATCTGATTTTTTTAATACTGATTTTTATCCTTCCTGGTTTTCTCTAATCTATGTAAAGCATATACATATTGCAATGCTAGGCGCTTTAGAATGACTGATTGATTAATACATGATTTTGTGTTCTTTTTAATTATATTCAATCTTATCTCAAAACTTACAGGTTCTAAAAATGCTCCTCTTGCATGTTATGAAGAAATCAATAGTCAAACAGATAGGTTTGGACACTGTGGGAATGATCAGAAGACAGGATTTAAAACCTGTGGTTGGATGTATGTTTTTAAGGAAAAAAAATCTTTAATTTCTGCTTTCCTCTGCTGTCTGGTGCAAATGTTTGCTATCTATTGGGTCAGTCGTAAGGATGCTTAAATTTTAGTACAGCCTTTCCCTTTAGTCGCAGGTGTTCTACATTAGCCGTAGGCCTTTGCTCCTGCAGCATGGAATGCAGGCATTAGCAGAAGCTGTGCTTGACCCAGATGTGGTTATGGAGTAGTAATGCTCCACACTGAACAGAACAGAACTCAGTGCCGTGCATACCTGCTTCTTCTTCCACCTGAAGAGCATATGGTAGATCAAGGTTGAGGCATGGGCAGTGAATGAACATAACTGAAAAAAAAATGTTCTGAAGTGTAATCCGCAACACACCAAGGAAGCACAAGGAAGCACAAAACTCGTGGGGCAGGTGTAGTGCCCGTAGCCTCTGATTGCCAGAAGCTGGGAATGGGTGACAGGATGGACCACTTGATTACCTGCTCTGTCCATTCCCTCTGAAGCGCCATGCGCTCCTCTCCAAGGATGGGATGCTGGGCTAGATGAGCCTTTGAGCTGATGTTTTTATGTGTGCCCCATGGATGTGCATCAGTGCTCTCCTTATTTCAGGGATCAGTCTTCTGACTTCCTAGCCCTGTTCATGACCTCTATCCCAATCTAATATGTGCAACAACCCACCTGTGCTCCGCTCTTTCATTTTTCTAATGTGTTGGCAAATCAGGGGTCACCTGTCTCATTTTATTTTCCTCTGCTATTGACTTTTATAGGGATGTTACCTGTGGAAAGTTAGTTTGTACATATCCAAGTCGCACTCCATTCACTAAAGAAAAAGCTGCTATTATTTATGCTCAAGTGCGAGACCATGTATGCATATCTTTAGATTATATGAATCCACCCACAGAGAATGACCCTCTCCTCGTTAAAGAAGGCACAGAGTGTGGACCTGGAAAAGTACGGAAATAATTTATAAACATCTAACATTTCAATATGTGAGACTTTATGAAACTTAATTAGGTTTTAGAAATATTTATTGCTTGGCAACGTGGCTTAAGGTTATTCATTACTGATGTTTTATTTACTTAGCACCAAAAGAAAATGTGAGTGGGCAACAAAATAGCAAATAAAGTTTAGTGTTGGCAAACACAAAGTAAAGCATATTGGTGGGGAAAATTTGTACTTCTGATGCACTTTGCAGAGTTCTAACTTAACTGTATCAACTCAGGACGGGACCGGGGCATCATTCAGGACAGCTTATTGAGGACCTCTACTTAATGAGGACCTCTACTTCAGCTGCAGTCAAAACACTGAACAAGATGTTTGGATACATCAAGAATGGGATAAAAATATTATAATGCCATTCTATGATGGTAACCGTTATTTGGAACTAGAAGATTTACCTGACATTGCTCGAGTCCTTAACACAAATAACTTCTGTTTGTCTTCATTTCAATCATTGCTCTGGGATGGGGCTGTAGATGATGGGTTCAGGATGCAGGCTGCCCCATGGAGAGAAGACAATCTCAGCCCTCTATCACTGTAGCAGATTGGGGCCAGGTGAGAAGCGCCTCTCCATGGCTGCTGAAGCAGCAGGCACAGCTGCGAGAGGGGTGCATGTCCTGGCAGGGGGGATGACAAACAGACACACAACCAAACTCTCTGAAATATATAGTAGATAGCTGTCCCTTTCTCTATCCCTGCTGGCACAATGGGGTTATAGCTGTCCTGATGCCCATTTCTGGCCCCTTGCTGCCTGCTTGTGGTCTTTCTACCATATAACTCCTTTCTCCCAGACCCCACCCTTTTCATTTTATGAGACACAATTGAATTCTAGGCACACCCCACTGTCATGGTACAGCCAAACTCTTACCTTGTTTAAGAGGAAGCTGCATACCAGATGGTGGTTCTAGCTCTTTCTGTTTAGAAGGAGTTCTTGAGCAAAAGGACTCTCAGCCAGACACACATTTTAAAAATATATAATAAAATATTGTGTGAAGTATTGGCTATTGTATTACAGAATTAAAGGGAATTCAGAGAAGGGTGACAAGGTGATTAGAGGCATTTAAAAAAACCTCCTATGAAGAGAGATTGAAAAGATTAGGTTGGGTTGTTCCAGCATGGCAGGGCCCACCCATGGGTGGAGGGCCCAGTTCGCTGAGGAAACTGGATTTTCTATTCCTAATACCAGGATACAACAATCTTGTGGCCCACTGAAATGAAGGAAGACCACTCATGTGGCCAACCTACTAGCCTAATTTGCCCATCGCTGTCCTGGACTCTTTGACCCTCTGGGGGGCCATATTGGAGCTGTGCTACAGAACAGGAAAAGCATGCTGCATCTCATGCACCCTTCTAAGAGCAAAGCAGGAAGTGGCTCTTAGCAATGGGCCCAGCAGCCAATGGGATATAAACTTCACCAGAGGAGGGGAAGAACCCCAGCAGTGATGGTGGCATTTGGAAAGCATGTGTATTGACAAATCAAAATTTTTTTGCCTTGGTTTTAAATGTATAAACACATGGTACTTGTAGATTTGTGGTTATTAACAGGATCGTTTATTTCATCGTTTATTCCCTTCTTAATCTGCCATCCCTACAGAACACATCACTTTGCATTGCCAATTAACTTTTGGCAATCATTAGAATATTTCTGTAAAGCTGTAATATTTATGGCCCTTCCATCCTAGGCTTCTTTTCAGAGCATGCAGTCAATGTCTATCAAACGCTAAGATTGTCAGACTCAGCTGAATTGGAATTTTATGCTGTGGGTTTGTTTGTTGTTTAATTGGTTGTGCCCACAAAAGCTCATGATACATCTACATTTGTGTTAGTTTTTAAGGTGCTGCAAGACTATTAGTTATTTTTTAAGTTTTTTTCAGTTACAGACTAACATGGATACCCCTCTGAAACTTTCATTTTTTAGGTTTGTCTAAACCGCACGTGCCAGTTTTATGCAGCCCTGCAATATGATTGTAATCCACAAGTAAAATGCAATGGTCATGGAGTAAGTAATAATAATATTACAATGTTGGCGTTACTGCCTCTATGAATATTGTTTAGGAATTTCTTTACTTATAAAGTCCCATTTTGAAGTGTCTGGGGATTGGCTGTAAAAGCCCTTTTTGGCTGACACCCGAGGTCCAAAATCAATATGCCACTGCCATTTATTTATGGAAGTAATTGAGTAAAACAGTTGACACCATTTTGCTTTCTTAGAACCAGCAATGAAATCAGAATATTTGAAAGAGATTGCTATGCTCAGTATAACTATGAAATGATGAGCTGCTTGGCAGAGTAGAACAAAGATCTGGGTCTCTGAACAGGAGGGAGTTGCAAATGACCAAATGAGTGTAGATTTATAAACAATGTAACATGGGTGTAGCAGGCGGGAGGAACCATGCTGGTATGGTGGACTGAGGACAGGATGGAAAACTGGGAAGTCCTTGAGTTCTAATTTCAGTTTTGCCATTAACTTGCTGTTGACCGTGGGCAAGTCAGTCCTCCTCTCTGGGGCAAGGAACAGTAAATAATGCATATTGCCACACAGGGACTGTGCATTATATTTATCCAGCTTTTGGAGGAGGTTTAGGCACAGTCTTATTTTCAGCTCATTGTCTGGTATATTTTCTGGCCTGTCAGACTATGCAGCAGTATTCAGGGCCTGAATGTATCCCACTAAAATCCATATTGGCATCAATGGGAGCAGGGTTGGTCCTCGGTCTGGCTAGAAGACGGAGTTTGACAAGAAAGATGTGATCTTAGAGCAGTAGTTTTCAACATGTTGTTTGCAGATCCCTGGCAATCTTTGTGTGTTAAGATTTACAAAGCGCCGTGCGCCTACATTTGAAATTTTCTAGGGATTCACAAATGGGAAAAGTTTGAAAACCCCCTGCTGTAGAGGGTAGGCAACAGTACTCTCTGAGGACAATTGTCTAAAGGAGTAATTTTGCCACATTCCCCTGTGTTTTCAGGTATGCAACAATAAGAAGCATTGTCATTGTAATCCTGGCTGGAGCCCTCCAGATTGCCGCAGACAAGGCTCTGCAGTGGGGGGGAGTATCGACAGTGGATTTCGATTTTTGGACTCTGGTTAGTAATCTGAGCAAAAGCCCTACATCCCACTGACCTGAATTCAGAGACTCTTCTCTAAGGGTACGTCTACTCTGCATGGCTATTTCAGGACACCGGAGGTATCCCCAAATAGCTACCCTGTGTCTACACAAGCCGCCTGTTATTTTGAACTATTTTTCGAAATAACGGGTGCACTATTTTGACATGTCGATAAACCTCGTTGCACCAGGGTTAAGGGATGGCTCGAAATCGCATGTTGTTTCGAAATTTGGCACTGTGTAGATGCGCCAAATAAGCTATTTCGAAATAGATTCAAGATAAGATACGCAATTTGTGTAGCTCAAATTTTGTGTATCTTACTTCGAGTTTAGGGTGCTTGTAGATGCACTCTTCACTGAAAAAAGAATGGTGATCAGACACTCTGGTGATGGGCATCTTAGATAAACATGTCATCATAATATCCAGAAAATCACACCATCAGTGATGGGGTAGCTATACACTGAAACTCTATATTTTTGTGAAAAAGAGAACATTTATAATACAGGAAATGAGGAATGGGGGAGGGGTTGTGCTATGTGGTTACGACAATTCTAGTCTCAGTTATTTCTGATTTGCATGGACACAGCTCTCAGCAGAGTCTGGCCTGTAATTATTAATAGGTGAAACCATAATGCAAAGAAGCAGTAAGACCAGTGGCTCAGTCAAGAAAATACTGAAGTATTGCATTATCTTATGAACAGAGGGGGCACCGGGCTCATAAATCAAGCCCGTGTCTTAACATTCTGCCAGTTTCTTCAATTCAATGGTTTTGAGCTCTGGAAGGAAATCTGCCATTGGAGGAGAAGGCTCCATAGAGAAGCTTTCTTAATCTCTGCCTGCACTCTGTCCATTTTGGTTAACATGATCAGTGTCTTTCTTTCTTCATTGTTAAAATTGATGCCTAAATATTTAAACTACAAGACACAGTCACTTTGCTTTGAAAAGTTCATTGTAACACATAATGCCTGACTTTGATATCAAAACTCTTAAGTCTAAGGAAAGTAAACAACCCTTCCGGTATGAACACAATAACAGCTTATTAGTCTTCCAAGAGCAAGAATGTGCCTGAATAAGAGAGGAAGGTTAACTAGAATTCTGCTGCTCATCCACACTCATGCACCCTACTTCATTGGAGTTTTCAGTCAGATTTACAGCTTGATGACTGGAACTAAGGGAGGAGTGAGTCTGTCAGGTTTCAGTAACCTCAGTTCTGAATGCTAGGTCCTGAAGGTAGTTGTATGTTCTCCCAGTAATTTTACTGCTTTAAATAGTTATGTCATAAGACTGGATGTGCAGAGACAGTTTACTCAGAGAACTTCATTCCAGTAAGTAACCCTAGTTTATTAAGCTACAACTATACATGAGATTCAGGAAATGAATAAATTTCTATACAAAGTGAACACGTTTTTAATTTTTTAACCAAATGGAAACAATATTTTATTGTATTTAAGAGCTGTATGCTTTCATAGTCTCCGATAACTTTCTCTCTCTTCTCCTTAATAAGCAACACAGGATGCAAGGAATTGAGCAGCTTGGACTTGTGAAATCTGTTACGTGTTTTCCTTTCTAGATATGGTCTTAGAAAGAGCTTCTCAAGCCACTTTGAAGAATTGGTTGCTGCTAAGTTTCTGTCTCTTTCTGCCTGTCCTTGTTGGTTCTATCATCATGATTGTAAAATGGAATGAATTAAGCAGACTGTGCTTAAAGGAGGAGGACTCAGAAGCTGACGAGTAAATCATTTTATTCACCTAATTAACTATTTCCAAGTATTCATTTGGGGTATGTCTACACTACAGAGAAGATCGAAGCTGCCACTCTCATCTTCCAGGATTCGAATTAGTGGATCTAGTGAAGAGATGCTAATTTGAATAGTGAAGGGGGCTCCGGTCAATGCTGTTAGTCCTGCTTCCAGGAGGAGTAAGGGAAATTGAAGGGAGAGTGTGAGACAAAATAAGGGCATTTACATTTATGAAGAAACAAAGAAATCTGGAAATTGATTTTAGAAAGATGGCCCCAAACTGTGACTCACAATCTCCCAGCTTGGGTCTTGATGCCTGTGCCCGTTGCCAGCCCCATGTACATAGGCTTAGAAGGATTAGATGTTCAATGGTGTCAGTAATGAACTGTACGCACACCATTCAACAACAACAAAAATGTCCATCAGTAATAATCAGACTTTGCAGATACACAAAATAAGGAAAATAATAAACCCTGCAGATGTGCAAAGTAAGGAAAAAGAAAACTTACTTGACTGTGATTTAAGGGTGTTTACTTTGGCTATTTAATTTAAGTGATTTACTTGGGCTATTTTGATATGTGATGTTGCCAATTTGTTGTAATGGTCATGAAGTTTTGTCTTGTTGAATCTCAGTGTCCACTGTCATTAAATAATTATCCTCTGACCTTCACCATAACTTTCTATAGCTGTGAAAATGTCAATGCATACAGATCAAAAATTCCTAAAACCCACCAAAACAACAAGGAGACCCATGGCACCTTAGAGACTAGTGAATTTATTAGGACATCAGCTTTAATGGGTAAAAACGACTTCATCGGGTTTTATCCACAAAAGGTTATAGTCTAAAGTGCCACAGAATTCCTTGTTGTTTTTGCAGATACAGACTAACCTGGTGGCGACCCCCTTTGAGACTAAAAAATCCACAATTATTATACAACTGTGAACCTTTAAATAGGTAGAAGTAAACATTGATACTATCAGAGTTATTAAACATGAAAATATAACTCTGCCAAGCCTACATTTAATTCATGGATACACAAGAATTTGCACTAGTGGAATCTAATGCAGGACAGGGGCCAACGTCAATATATGGCATTTTCATAATATAGCATTTTCTACAGAAATTGCACTTTAAAAGTCTTCCTGTCATGCAGGAAAATTATGTATTTTATAGGAACTCTGTATTTGTCAATTAGAATTCACCTTTGATAGCAAGAAATTCTCTTTTGAATTGCTGGAATTTTAAAGAGATAGAACTAAATATGCTCTGTAGCTTTGAGATTATATGAAGCATTTAATTCATTTTAAGTAATATTCTCTCTCATTTTTTAAAAATCTAAATCTAGATCAGAAGACTTGAGCCTGTCGGACAATCAAAGGTGAGTTTCAAATAGGTAACATGAGTGCTCTCATTTTACCATTTATATTTTATTTATTTGTTTTATGGAAGTACTCCAAGGCCCTATTCAGGATTGGGACCTATTATGTTAGGCACAGTTCAGTAATGAGGATAAAAGACTCGGTGGCTGTGTCTAGACTGGCAAGTTTTTCCGCAAAAGCACCTGCTTTTGCGGAAAAACTTGCCAGCTGTCTACACTGGCCGCTTGAATTTCCACAAGAACACTGACGATCTCATGTAAGAAATCAGTGCTTCTTGCGGAAATACTATGCTGCTCCTGTTCGGGCAAAAGTCCTTTTGCGCAAAGCTTTTGCACAAAAGGGCCAGTGTAGACAGCTCAGTTTTGTTTTGTGCAAAAAAGCCCCGATTGCGAAAATGGCGATTGGGGCTTTTTTGCGCAAAAGCGCATCTAGATTGGCACGGATGCTTTTCCGCAAAAAGTGCTTTTGCGGAAAAGCATCCGTGCCAATCTAGATGCTCTTTTCCGCAAATGCTTTTAATGAAAAACTTTTCCGTTAAAAGCATTTGCGGAAAATCATGCCAGTCTAGATGTAGCCACATGTGTGAAAGCAGGTCAGAAATGGTGTTGTTTCAATACTCGCAGGTTTATTTTTCAAAATATTGTCTACTCATTGTGCAGTAGGAATACAGCCACTTACCAAGCTATGCAACAACTGCTGAATTTGATGGTACTCCTGGATAAACTAATTTTCTGCAAGATACAGCCCATTTCCTCTGCTAAACTGATTAAAAAGCTGCCCAAAATCTTCACCCCTCAGTCATCTGCAAAATTAAAGTATCTGGTCCCTGAACTCTTGTGCTGAGTCCTTGACTCTGGTCTAGAGCGAATTCGGGCTCTGGGTTTGCCTAGCGCCCTTTGGAGTAGCTGTAACTCGTGTCCCCTTCTCCCGCAGCGCGTAGCGGAGCGAGGCGGCGGCGGAGCCCGAGGAGGAGGCGGCGCGAGGCGGCGCGGGGCGGGGCTTGTACCGCGTCCGGGCCAATAAACGGAGATTCCCGCCCGCGAGCTCTGGAGTCCGCGCGTCCCGGGGGGGGGGGCTTGGCTGCAGCGCGCGGGCCCCCCCCGGCTCGAGCCCCGGGGCCGTTCCCGGCTCCAACCGGCGCCGCCTGCCCCGCGCCATGGGGCCCGTCCTGGCGCTGCTGCTGGCCCGCCTGCTCCCCGCGCTGGGTGAGCCCCCCCGCACTGACCCCCCCGGGCACTGCCCCCCCCCCGGGGCACTGACCCCCCCCGGGACACTGACCCCCCCCCGGGGCACTGACCCCCCCGCACTGACCTCTCCCCCGGGACACTGACCCCCCCCGCACTGACCTCTCCCCCGGGGCACTGCCCCCCCCCACTGACCCCCTCCCGGGGCACTGACCCCTCCCCACTGACCCCCCCCGGGGCACTGACCCCCCCGCACTGACCTCTCCCCCGGGACACTGACCCCCCGCACTGCACCCCCCCCCCGGGGCACTGACCCCCCCCACACTGACCCCTCCCCCGGGGCACTGCCCCCCGCACTGACCCCCACCCCGGGACACTGACCCCCCCCGCACTGACCTCTCCCCCGGGACACTGACCCCCCCCACTGACCCCCTCCCGGGGCACTGACCCCTCCCCACTGACCCCCTCCCGGGGCACTGACCCCCCCGCACTGACCTCTCCCCCGGGACACTGACCCCCCGCACTGACCTCTCCCCCGGGACACTGACCCCCCGCACTGACCCCCCCCCGGGGCACTGACCCCCCCGCACTGACCCCCCCCGGGGCACTGACCCCCGCACTGCCCCCTCCCGGGACACTGACCCCTCCCCACTGACCCCCCCCCCGGGGCACTGACCCCTCCCCACTGACCCCCCCCGGGGCACTGACCCCTCGCACTGCCCCCTCCCGGGACACTGACCCCCCCCCGGGGCACTGACCCCCCCCGGGGCACTGACCCCCCCCGCACTGACCCCCGCCCGGGGCACTGACCCCTCGCACTGCCCCCTCCCGGGACACTGACCCCCTGCACTGCCCCCCCCGGGCACTCATCCCCCCGCACTGACCTCTCCCCCGGGGCACTGACCCCCCCCGCACTGACCCCCCCCGGGACACTGACCCCCCCCGCACTGACCCCCCCCGGGACACTGATCCCCCCGCACTGACCTCTCCCCCGGGGCACTGACCCCCCCACACTGACCCCCCCGCCCGGGGCACTGACCCCTCCCCCGCACTGCCCCCCCCCGGGACAGTGACCCCCCCGCATGACCCCCTCCCGGGGCACTGCCCCCCCCCACTGACCCCCTCCCGGGGCACTGACCCCCCCCCCCGGGACACTGATCCCCCCCGCACTGACCTCTCCCCCGGGGCACTGCCCCCCCCGCACTGACCCCCCCTCCCGGGGCACTGACCCCTCCCCACTGACCCCCTCCCGGGGCACTGAGCCCCCCGCACTGACCCCCCCCCCCGGGGCACTGACCCCCCGCACTGCCCCCCCCCCCGGGACACTGACCCCCCCGCACTGACCTCTCCCCCGGGGCACTGACCCCCCCACACTGACCCCCTCCCGGGGCACTGACCCCCTCGCGGGGCACTGACCCCCCCCCCGGGGCACTGACCCCTCCCCACTGACCCCCCCGGGACACTGCCCCCCCCCGCACTGACCCCTTCCCACTGACCCCCTCCCGGGGCACTGACCCCTCCCCACTGACCCCCCCCGGGGCACTGACCCCCCCCCCGCACTGACCCCTCCCCCCGGGGCACTGCCCCCCCCACTGACCCCCCCGGGACACTGACCCCCCCCCACTGCTCCCCCCGCACTGACCCCCCCCCCCCCGGGGCACTGACCTCCCTGGGGCACTGACCCCCCCCACTGCCCCGCCCCGGGGCACTGCCCCCCCACTGACCCCCTCCCCCGGGACACTGACCCCCCCCTCCCCCGGGACACTGATCCCTCCCCCGCACTGACCCCCCACTGATCCCCCCCACTGTCCCTCCCCCCCCGGCACTGATTCCCCCCCCCACTGCTGGTCTGCCGGGAAGAGACCTCCCTCCCTGCCCCCCCCAAGAAACCCCCCTCACTGCCCCCCGTCTGGGGAGACCCCATTCACTGGCCTGCTCTCCAAAGAGACCCCCCCTCACTGCCCCCCGTCTGGGGAGACCCTGTTCACTGGCCTGCCCCCAAAGAGACCCTCCCTCACAGCTCCCCGCCTGGGGAGAGACCCTGTTCACTGGCCTGCCCCCCAAAGAGAGCCCCCCATGTCACTGCTCCCTGCCCGGGGAGATACCCTGTTCACTGGCCTGCCCCCCAAAAAGACCCCCCCATGTCACTGCTCCCCGCCTGGGGAGAGACCCTGTTCACTGGCCTGCCCCCCCAAAGAGACCCCCCCATGTCACTGCTCCCTGCCCGGGGAGAGACCCTGTTCACTGGCCTGCCCCCCAAAAAGACCCCCCATGTCACTGCTCCCCGCCTGGGGAGAGACCCTGTTCACTGGCCTGCCCCCCAAAGAGACCCCCCCATGTCACTGCTCCCTGCCCGGGGAGAGACCCTGTTCACTGGCCTGCCCCCCAAAGAGACCCCCCATGTCACTGCTCCCCGCCTGGGGAGAGACCCTGTTCACTGGCCTGCCCCCCCAAAGAGACCCCCCCATGTCACTGCTCCCTGCCCGGGGAGAGACCCTGTTCACTGGCCTGCCCCCCAAAGAGACCCCCCCATGTCACTGCTCCCTGCCCGGGGAGAGACCCTGTTCACTGGCCTGCCCCCAAAAAAGACCCCCCATGTCACTGCACCCCTGCCACAAGAGACCCACTTTATATCACTGTCCCCCGCCAGGGAGAGACCTGCTCATATAACTGGCCCCAAGAGAGACCCCTTCCATGGCATCACTCCCCCCACGGGGAACGACCCCCTCCCCTAGAGTAATACAGTTGGTGAAGATTATTTTCTTCTCCAGGTTCTCAACGATCATTTCTGCAGATCATGGTTCCATGGTCAATGCCATCAAATCAAAATGGAAACCTGGTACTACTGAGTATAATTAAGAAAATTAATCATTCAAAATGATGAACTAGAATATAATAATTTTGCTTATGCTGAAGGTACAACTGAAAAATCTGCCATGCCCAAATTTGTAGCTTTTATTATTTCTGTGCAACATCATGAAATATTGGACAGTCAACCGTCTTGACATATTGAACTCCATGTGGCAAAGTCCTTGAGCATTTAAACTTCTCGATTTAAAGGGGAACTGCAAATCTTTTGTACAACATTTTTTAAAAAAGTCTGAGATTCCAAAATCTTAAAGCTATGGCCTTGAAATATAGTCTTGTCACATGCAAAGTAATGCTCAATGAAAGTGTTGTGGTGTTTTAAATTAATGTAATGTCCCTGGAGAAAGATCCTCCTGGTTCACTACGAAAATCTCACTGAAGTCATTTGCCCAGAATGCAGCACCAGTCAAAAATGTATGTAAATATTGGAAGAGAAATAACACTGAAAATAATATCTGATCACACAAATTGATACCAGACTCTCACCTGTATCATATTCCATTCTCGATAGCTTGTCTCTGAAAAATGTTACAGAAATAGAAGAGGTCTAGATTTGAGCAACAAAACAATTCGACACAATTAGACACATGGGGAAATGTATCTCTGAGATTAGGCGAGTTCAGTTAAAAAGATGAACAAGAGACGGTATTTTGATGAGATGTGTAAAGTAAGAGTAAGAACATTGACATATTCAGTGGAAATGGAAAGTAACGTATTTGTGACTGCTAAAAGAAAATAAACGTTTTATTGGTCAACAGTTTTTATAAGGGATATAAACACTCCTTATTCAGGGTATAATCCAAAAGCTAACCAAGGGTGCAGGGGCGGGTTGAAATACATTTATGAGCAGATTATTCTATAATGGCCCTCTATACTTCTTGTACCTGCCTTTGACATATCTGGTACAGGCTATTGCTGGAGAAAGGATACTAGATTAGACTGCAACTGCTCTGAAGCATTATGGCAATCATTACGTAAATAATTTGCACGTAGTGTTACTTGTCTTTTAAATTATAATAATTTTGATCAATGATTGTAGTTAAATGTTTTATGATAGCTGAACATCATGATTTAACGAACCCCCATGAGTTTGTTCCATTTGCTCCTTCAGTATAATTATTTGGCTCCTGTGAAAATAACTTCATAGCGTTGCACTTTGCATAGAAATTATATTGCCACATAAAATATTCCTGTAAATTATATAGCATTGTACATTGATAGATGATTTTGTCCCCTGTGGTAATTGGAACAGGATTTCACATCGTTTATTGATTGTAACTATATATTTTGAATTGTTATACTGTTTTCACTTTTCACAGTTTCTCCTGCTCCTTAGCTGTGGTTGGTTATAGACAAGGAACTTCTTTTAAAAGGAATTTATGATTCAGTTTAAGAAATCAAAGATCGAGTCACTCTGTATGGCACAGGACTTTGGAAGGGTACAAACAATATGTTTTGTTAGAAGTTGAGAGGGGCCAATTCCTGATTTGGAATATTTTAATCTCTGCCCATTCTCTTGAGAAATACTTGCAGTGTACTTCTTCAGCGAGCACGTATGTTCCTGTTTAGTAGAATTACTGAACTATTTAAAAAACTGTTAGTAAATTCTCTATCATTCTGGGTGCTTTAGGAACAGGTGTCCTACATCATTACAATAGAAGAGAGGTCATACACTCTTCACCTGAAGCAACAGTAAGTGACTAACTTTGTTCCTCACCCTTTGGCTGAGGATCGTGTGATCAGTTATAATAAATGTTTCTAATAAATCCTGTCAGGTACTGGATGACTCGTTTTTCACTTCCTCTTGTTTTCCAATCTTTGGTTGTTATTTGTTGTCTCCAAGAGTCCAGACTTCTCCAATTTATTGCTTTAGGCTATGTCTACACTGCCGTTTTTTGGGAGGGAGGGAAAGATACAAAATTGCGTATCTTTTTCCGTTTGTGTTTTCGGAAGAGGCTTTTCCGACATTTGGCCCCATGTAGACGGGGTCAAATGTCTGAAAAATCTCCTCTTTTAGAACATCCCTTATTCCTCATAAAATGAGGAATTCAGGGATGCTGAAAGAACATGCCTGCTTTTTCGGAAACTATTCCAAAAAAGGCCGACGTGTTCCCTGGATGTGGCAGAGTTTTTCCGGGATACCTCCAGTATCTGGGAAAAGCTCTGCAGTCTAGACAGAGCCTTAGTCTGTTATTCTTAGTACCGTATTAAGCACTGATAAATGGTGTATCTAAGATTCTTGAAGAGAAAGTACTTTTATAGATCCCTGTGTTCTTGCATTTCAAGACCTGAAACAGGAGTCTGAGATTACACTGCAAAAGAACCTGGATCCTGCAGAGGGTTTGTAGCTGTGTATCTTGAAGCCTGCTCACTACTGTCACCTCAGCTAATCTCACTCAACAGTTTTCTAGTCAGAAAGAAACCATAAAACATTAAATTGTGAATCAAGAAACAAGGGTGGAAATGTCTTTGCAGCATGTTGAAATAAGTGTGTGCGCGCTTTTCATTTTCAGGAGTGTATGCTACTTGTTTTGGAATTCAAACTTTTTTCTTTTTAATAGAGTATTTTTACCCAGTACTTTCAGGGTGTATACTTACAGCCGAGATGGGGCTGTTCAATCTGATTTCCCACATATTAAGGTAAGATTTATTTACAGTATTTTGCAGGCTTAGCTTTTTCAAAATAAAATCAATTACTGTTAGAAATACTGTCTGGGAATTTAACTTATATTTTAAAAATATTAAGATGACTTTCCTGTTGGAATGTTCTTAAGGCTTTTCTTATTGCTAGTCCTGGCATAAACTTTTCAGTCAAAGATAGTAACTCTAATGGATATTTGTAAGTACAAATTATAATATTTAAATGTAGAACTGGATTAACTGCCTTATCAAGAAAGTATCTGAGGTAAAAGCACTGTAACAGAGCTTTACATAGGGGTTTTCTGAAGCTGTTAGCGTCGATTTGACTTGGTTCCCATTAAAGTTAGTTGGAGTGGATTTACGCCAATGCTGAACATTTTTGAAATGCATAAAATCAGTAGCATAATTTAACTGTGAAGATCAGAGTTGCTTGTAAAATCAAAAGAAAAACAGATGTAAAAGAAATACGGATTTCTTACAACCCTGAGCATTTCATTATAGATATAGCACTGGAGTATTGGAAAGGAAGGATGGTCCAATGATTAAGGCCCTAGCCTCGGAGTTGACAGACCTAGATTGAAATTACTCCCCTCCTCCCCCAGGCTTCCTGTGTAGCTTTGGACAATGTTACTGTGTCTCTGTTTCACTTCCCCATAGAACTTCCTTACCTTATATGAATGTAGGCAGGCCAGACAGGAAGTGAAAAATCGAGATGGGGCGGGGGATGATAGATGCCAATATAAGACAAAGCCCGAATATTGGGACCGTCCCTGCGAGATGGGGGCATGTGGTAACCTTACATGAGTGCCATGGAGGTGCTCAGATACCCTGGTAATGGAGACCATAGAAGTGCCTGAGATAGATAGATAGATAGTAGTCTCCAGACTGTGCAGCTTTGTGGAGGAGCAGTACTGGGATTACAGCGGCGCCATGGCACCCAGCCACACTGAGAAGAGGCCCTGTGCTCCAGCCCCTCACTTTGTCTGTGCTCCACCCCCCTCAGCCTCCTGATCTGAGTCCCCAGTCACCACTTGCTCCTCTTTGTCCCCACTCCAGATCTGTCTGCTCCTCTCGTGAGCAGCAGGTGGGGCCCTGGGAGAAGAGACTGAGCAGGAGCGAGGCCTTGGGGCAGAGAATGGGCCAAGTGGGAGGCAGGACCCCAGTTCGGGCAGTGGGGCCCGCAAAAGGTTAATTTTGCCTGAGAGAGGTACAACAGTGAAAAGTTGGTCTTTGGAGTTTTCCAGTTCTCTCCTATCTTCTCACGTGTGCAGACTGCAGTCAGTGTCCTTTAATCCATCCATGGGAGCATGCCCTTTCAAATCAGACTGAGGGCATGATTCATTATGGCTATGCACTGCCTCAGCATTTCAGTTCTGAAATGACTTCCAGCTCGTGGGTAGTGAACTGCTCTTACTGATAAGTAAGCCATTTTTCTTTCATTATTTTTTCTAGCGTGATTGTTTCTACAAAGGCTATGTTGCAGGTTTTCCAGATTCAGCGGTGACACTCAGCACCTGTTCTGGACTTAGGTAATGGCATCGCTGTTATTGAAATACAGAAGTTAAATAGTTCTAAAAGTTTTTTTGCATTTACAGTCTCTGTTGCCTTTCTGACTGATTGTGGTTTCAACTCAAACCATGTTCTAGTTTCACACAGTTGTGGCTTTTTCAGAGGGATATTGCAGTTAAAGAATGTCAGCTATGGAATTGAGCCTTTGGACTCCACACCTGGATTTCAGCATCTAGTTTATCAGATATGGAATGAAAACACAGAGAGCCTGCTTTTTGTAGAAAACGATTCTGTTATATGGAGTGAAGGGATGGCACGCAAGCTGGATACAGGAATAAAAGTGAGTGCTGGTTGATTTGCTTTGCTTTGCTAAGATAACGTTTAATATGTTAGTATCTGATCTACTCTAAAATTACGAAATATTTGGAACCAGATTCTTTTCTTAGTTCCACTTGCACATCCCCATCAAAGCTTGTGGGGTTGTGTGGATATTACTGAATTTGTCCCTTGGTGTTAAGTCTGAAAGACAGGGCAAAGTCACTACATTGTGGTAATTTTGGTTTATTCCATATGTCTGATATTCAGACACTGAGCAACTCAGCTGGGGTATGAACAATATTTTACCTCTTTTGATTGGGCATTGTGACAACACACATTACTTTCCTGGCCATGGATGGAGACATGGGGATGCGACATGGCTAGTAGAAGCCATTACTTTATTAGGAAAGAATGTGGCTGGGAAGCTGTGGTTCTTGCATGCTTGTGGGAATGTGATCAAGTGCCCTCAACTGGTTTGAGAGATCTTGATGTCCTGTGTCACCATCTTGCCCATTGATGTTTTACTGCTAACGGGGATATTCTCCTAATGGGGAGGGCTTTAGGCACACACCCTCAAAAATCACAGTGGAGACAGCATAGCTGAGGCCTCACAAATTGGGCTGAGGTTTACACTCCTAAATCTCCTCCATGGAGCCTCACACTACCGTTCAGCACCTGACATAGCTCCGGGCACCTGGAAATCGTCAGTTCTCTCTGTCAGTTGTGAGTGTAAGTGGCCATCCATATGTAGACAGTGTCTACCTCCCACTTTCACTTTTCATTATCAGTACCCCTATACTAGAGCCTGGCAAATCCATGGATATCCTCTTTATAGCTGCAGGTATCACAGCTGCAGGTGTGGGTGCAGATATCCATCTGTGGCTCGTTGCAGAAGTGGGTACCAATTTTGTATCTGCACAGGACTCTCCCCTACACAACTGGTTATGAGAAGAGTTTCAGCCAGGCCATCAGGGAACAACAGAGCTTTGTCTCATCAGGGCTTTTCCCACCGATTGATTTAGTCGTTTCTGAATTGCACTAATGAAGCTTGGGCATTCTGCATCTTGTTTGTGACCTCTGCTCTCTGTGTCTATTCACACTGCTAGTAATGAGCATCCCAGGTATAATGCAGAAGTAATTCCTTAATGTACTATTTGCTTTAAGTCACAACAGAGTTTCATCAGACACTCCAGATATCTAGAAATGTATGTTATTTTGGACAAGGCTCTGGTAAGTCTGAGCTATCACTCATTTCTATTGTCCTACAGTTTGCTCTTAATTTGTATTACACAATCGGATTCCAGCTCTAAAACTACCTCTCTGTCTTTGCAGCAACATATATGCATTACAAAGGGCATCTGGGGTTACTCTTATACCCCCATTGATGTGTGAACCATTTTGATTAACCCTATGTCATATTCACAAATGAATGCGTACTCCTGTCTGAAGTGAATGTTCCAAGGGAGAGCAGCCAGCTCACTGAACTCCTGCCTTCTTCTCTGGGCAGCCCAGCCCTGGGTGTGGGTACAGCCTGCCGTTAGTGAGTCCACCCCTCTCGGGATATAAAGCAAGCCCCCATATACTGACCTGCCCCCTTCCTTGTGCAAGGGAGAGGGAAGCAGTCTGTCGGGCAGCTTCGTTCCCAGGCCTCAGGGCAAGTCAAGGTCAGGGCTTAATCCTGGGGCTGAGAAGGGAGTTCTACAAAGGATAATCAGCCCAATCTGTCTCCTTTCTCAGAGGGCTTAGTCACGCACCTTTCGCAGGCTCTGGGTCAGTTAGTGACACAGGCTGGTCCCCAAGTCTGGGTGCCAGAGCCAGGGCCTGCTTGCTCTGAGTGCCCCTGCAGCTGCGTGGAGTTCCTCTCTTCTAAGGGCTTGTGTCTCACCTGAGCAGCAGCAGCCCCATGGGCGCAGGGCATAAGGACGGATTGTGGCATAGGAATTCCTTAACCCTTGCCTGGCTCACGATCAGCTGTGTTTATCACTGGCCTGGCCACAATGCCAGACACTGAGTGCTGCCCTCCATGCTGCGAGTGCTATCGTGAACGTCCCCTGTTTGCAGTGAGGTGCTACTGCAGTGGGTTTCTTTGGTGTTTCTCCCCCAGAGCATGGAGCACTGTAATTGGGTGTACACAGCACATCAGCCTCTAAGAAAAAATCCATGTGAGGGGCAAAGAATGCCACATCCCCAGGGCCATTGCCTCTCCCCCTTGAAAGCGTGCACTGCCAGGCCCAGGCTTTTCAAGGGGATTTGTTTCATAAAAGGGGTCATCCAACAAACAAAATACAGGCAGTCCCCGGGTTACGTACAAGATAGGGACGATAGGTTTGTTCTTAAGTTGAATTTGTATGTAAGTTGGAACTGGCTCCAGATTCAGCTGCTGCCACTGAAACTGACCAGGGGCTGACTACAGGAAGCAGAGTTGCTCTGCCCCCAGCTTCCTGGAATCAGCCTGATCAGTTTCAACAGCTGCTGAATCTGGAGCCTGGGACAGAACAGCTGGGGCGCTGCCCGGTAGGTTCCCACAGGACCAACCCAGCAGCACCCCAGCTGCTCTACCCGAGGCGTCCCGCAACAAAAGCCTGGTCTGCTGGGGGGGGGGGGAAGCGCACTAGCTGCACCCCCTCCCCCCCAGGAGACCAGGGAGACCCGAGCAAAGCCGCACAGGCGGAGGGACCCCGCCGCCCGTGTGGCTTTGCTCCTGTCTCCCTGGTCTGCTGGGGGCGTTCAGCAAAGCCGCTGGACCCCCCCAGCAGACCAGGGACACCCGAGCAAAGCCGCCGCCTGCTTGGGTGTCCCTGGTCTTCTGGGGGGGGGGTCCAGCGGCTTTGCTGGACCCCCCCAGCAGACCAGGGGGACAGGAGCAAAGCCGCCCAGGCAGTGGGGGTCCCGCCGCCTGGGCGGCTTTGCTCCTGGGCAAACGAGCAAAGCTGCGCAGGCGGCGGCTTTGCTTGGGTGTCCCTGGTCTGCTGTGGGGGGGAGGGTCCAGCGGCTTTGCTGGACCCCCCCAGCAGACCAGGGAGACCGGGAGAAGCTTTTCTCGCCCCGGAGGACACGGGTGGCGACCCGCCGCCCGTGAGCTCCGGGGCGAGAAAAGCCCCGTTCGTAAATCGGATCCGCGTAAGTTGGAGACTGTCTGTAGTCCTAACTCCATCCAGGCCTCAGGCTTCAAGGCCACCCCCCAGAGGCTCTAGCACCTCAGCTCCGGAAGTGAATCTTCCAAGGGAAAGCAGCCAGGTCACTAACTCCTGCCTTCTTCTCTGGGCCTCCCAACACTGGGTCTGGCCTTTCGTGGCGCAGGAGCTGCATGGCTGCTTCTCTGAGCCCCAGCGCCTCCACTGCCGGGCTCAGCCAATTTCAGCCCTTTTATTGGCCAAGGAGTAGCCCAGCCCCCTTTAACTAGCTGGATTTGGGCACCAGGCTCAATCTGTCAACAAACAAGCAGTTAATAGCCAAAAAGACATTTTCAAAAACCAGAAGTCAAATCCGACTGAGGAAAGTAGAACAGAACCTGAACGATGGCAAGTCAAGTGTCACACTATAATTAGGCAGGGCGAAAAAGTTGCTCTTCAGATTCTAGCAAAAGATGCACAAAATAACAGCAATAACTTAGCAAAGTGGCTGAAACTATTGTTAAGCACAATATTGGGGCCGCCAGAGCCAGGTGGGCGTTTGGAGCAGAGGGTGGGGAGCTGGGTTCCTGGAAGGGAGAATTAGATAAGTTCCTGGAAGGGAGGTCCATCAGTTGGCCCAGATTGTCAGACACACAGCCCCATGCTCCGGATGTCCACAAACCCCTGAATGCCAGCAGCTGGGCCTGGATGGCAGGGAATGGATCACTCCATGAATTGCCCTATCTTTCGAGTCCTTCTGAAGTACGTGGCACTGGCCACTGCTGAAATGCAGAGCACTGGGCTAGATGAACCCTAACTCTTTATGGCCATTTGTATGCTCTTCCGATGGCTGCTTTCTCCATTCTACCGAATGAGTTAGGTGCAGGCGGGAGTCTATGACATGGAGAAAAAGAGAGAGGAAATGTCTGTGAGAAGTGGGCAGGTTCCATAGTCTGGCAATGGCACACAGAACTCAGTCTGGAACCTGCGTCTGTTCCTGCGGGAAGTGATATGGCTACAGAATGTTGCACTGCAGTGACATGCTGTTGTAATCTAAAGAGTTTGTGTTGTTTTTCAGTATGACTATATGGGTTCAGAGAAGGATGTTGTAACAGACAAAATAGTCCAGCTCATTGGCTTTGTCAACAGCGTAAGTGACTGCCTGTCTCTGTCCAATTCCTGTGGGTGTTTGGGTTAATTTTGCTGGTAGCTACAACCTCACAGGGTGAGTGGGGGGCCCAGGATCAGGACTTCTGGGTTCTATTCCTGGTTCTGTCATTGACCTCCTGTGTGACTTTGCTAAGACACCTCATGTTATTCCACAAATTGGATAGAATACTTGTCGGTGTCCTACATCACAAGGGTCATGTGAGAACCTTGTGGTGCTTTGAGAACCATGGATGAAAGTTGCAGTAGGAGAAGAAAATATTATTACCACATGAACTCCAGATATTTCATAGATTATATTATTCTCTGGTGGTTATTTGAGTTCAATTTTTCATCCTCAGGATAGTAAGTCTGTAGCAGTTAGATTAAAAACCATTTTATATTCCTCACTGCCAAGGTTAGATCATTTGCCTCGAGAGTCATCAGAAACCTCAGGTACTCTCAGCCATCTGAACATAAAGGGACTTGCAATGTATCCCCCTTTAGAATTGTTTTTATTTTTACTCTGACCACCGTCGGTATGGGCACTTATTACTGTTTTTATGACATTCATGAATCATTTTCTGTCTTAAGCTTCCTTAGGTTATGTTTGATTGTGTGTACAGGGTTGAGAGTATGATAAGCCTCAGTCTTAGCACCACAATCCTCCAGATGTGGAATTTTCCAAACTTCCAAACTCTGCTTTTAACTTGGGGTCACAGTGCAGTTCAAAGTATATAAAGTGACCCGGGGTTGAACTCAGATTGCTAACCTGAGTTTAAAGCCAAATTTCTGCATCCAGACTAACATTTTAACCCGAGTTAGCTAACCTGAGTTGAGAATGCACCTATTTTTTGGCAGTGTAGACATAATCTTGGTTATTTTAAGCTAACTTGGTTATAAAAAGAACTGGCTGCATTGTTGTAGCCACGCTGGTCCCAGGATATTAGTGAGAGAAGGTGGGCGAGGCAACATCCTTTATTGGATCAGCTTCCATTGGTGAGAGAGACAAGCTGTTTGAGCTCATGCAGAACTGAAGAAAAGCTCTGTGTAAGCTGGCACTTGTCTCTTTCACCAGCAGGAGTAGGGCCAGTAAAAGATATTACTACCTCACTCACCCTGTCTTCCTAATAAAAAGAACTGACAGTTGTGATGCATGAACTGAGAATAACATCATGTGGGATATTCAATATTGGTTAATTCTGCATTTCTCAAACTGGAGGTCGTGAGCAGCTTAGAGGGAGATCGCAGTATCACAAAGTTTGAGAACCTCTGGGTTAATTGAATAGCATTTTATTTTGAGAACACCTATGCGTATACACTGCCTATGCCTATGCACTCTGGCTGTGTCTACACTGGCGCGATCTTGCGCCAAAGTGGCTGCTCTTGCGCAGCCATGTATTCTTGTGCAAGTAAACTGATGTTCTACTGTATAAAATCAGGGCTTCTTGCGCAAGAACTATGATGCTCCTGCTCAGGAATAAGCCCTTTTGCGCAACTGTTCTTGCACAAGAGGCCAGTGGAGACAGGCAACATGAATTTCTTGTGCAAGAAAGCCCTATGGTTAAAATGGCCATCAGAGCTTTCTTGCGCAAGAGAGCGTCTACACTGGCAAAGATGCTCTTACACAAAAGCACATCTCTTGTGCAAAAGCACATGCCAGTGTAGACGCTCTCTTCTGGAAGAGTTTTTGCACAAGAAGCTGCCAGTGTAGACATAGCCTCTCTGTGAACATTTATGCCTATACAAATTTTGCTGCATTGGTCCCTTATCGGCATAGCTTATAGGTCTTACAGTACTATAGTGTATATCATTTAATACAATACTTGTATTTCCTCTGTTTTCAGATGTTTACACATCTTAATATGACAATTGTGTTGTCGTCTTTGGAGTTCTGGGAAGGTAGTAACAAAATTCCTACAACAGGGGAAGCTGATGAATTATTGCAAAGGTTTTTACAGTGGAAAAATATCCATCTTACTCTACGGCCACATGACATAGCATATTTATTTGTGTAAGAACATTACTTTATTATTAAAGAAGATGCACTAGAAATCTTTTAGACAGTCATTGCTTTTAGAAAGATTTTATTTATGATCAAAAATCTGTTTTTGTGCTTTAGTTACAGGGACCAACCAAATTATGTAGGGGCATCTTTTGCAGGAAACCTGTGTCTGAGAAACTATTCTGGAGGGGTTGCTTTGGTATGATATAATAGAATCTGCTTATTGATATAGTAGAATCAATATACTGCATCAGTTACTTACAGTTATGGCCTTACTTTGTAGGGGCAAATCTTGCACTCACCTCTACTACTAAGAGGAGTCCCCCGGCAATAGAATCAGGGCAGCTGTGCTGTGTGGGGGGAACAGAGAAATTATCGAGACCATTCAAAGGTGAAACACCATGAGACGAGACACCTGGTCTCAAATGCTGGGGAGGAGCATTCAGGGGATGATGAAATCGGAAAGGATCTAAAGGTTCTGCTGGTCTGGAGTTCCTCCGGTCTTCTGCTCTGGGAGCTGTCTCCAAAAAGGCTTCAAAGATTATTTGAGCCATTGGGCTTGGTAGCCATGCCACAAGATTAGAGGGAAGGCTTGTTGCCCCTGCACATCTACTCTCCACTCATCAGGAGGGTTCGAGTGAATAAGGGTTTGGGTTCAGGGTTACACAACTTCTCTATGACTTCCACCGTAGCCTGGAATGGGGCGGAGCAGTTGCCTTACAATTTATATATCATGTCTGATACCAATATCTTCGTATGGTTCAGGCAGGGCAGAAACCAAAAACCTTTTATCACAGTTTGGTTCCACAGTGGAATAAACTTTTCATACTTTCTTATTATGTTAGTATCAGAGGGCTGTAACGCTGGAGACATTTTCAGTCATCATTGCGCAGCTGCTGGGGCTAAGTTTGGGAATAGCATATGACGATTCCAGAGACTGTCAGTGCCCAGGAGTCACCTGCATCATGCACACCGCAGCAGTGTGAGTTTTTTCTTAATTATTTGTTATCTGTGTACCTCGCATAGCATTGCATTATTGTTGTGTGGTTTGATTTATTTTAGATCCAAGGGTAACCAGGACACTCCAGGGATACTTAATCACTTTCTTATTTATTGCAAGTTTTAAGCAGTTAATACAGTTGTTTAAGTTTTACAAGCCTTAAAAACAATTCCTATACAATTTAAGCCTTAAATATTATAAATTCTAAAGCAATTAATACAGCACAAAGCAATGCAAAAGCAATTAATAGGAGATCTACTATAATACAATAATAAAGCCTAATTTACTTCCACTTCACCTGTGTGCTACCTACAGTACCAGGTGGGAAGTTGTGGTTGTTTGTCTTCCCACGCAATGGAACACCACGCACTAGGCCACCACTGTGAAGGGCCTAATTACTTCCAGTTACATCGAACAGGACGTGTAGGTCCATCCTGCCCATTCCTTCCCATCGATTGTTCTTACTAAGCGCATTTTATAGCAAAGCAAGACTTGGTCCTTCTAATAATAGTTAGATGCCCAATGCCCCTATTTGGAGTGCATCCTGTCACTCAGGATGTTGCTACTATATGTGTAGTTGACAGTTTGCTTATCAGAAACAGAAGTATAAGCTTGTTTGTCCTGTGTTCTTGACGGGGTCTTGCGTACCATGCTAATCTGCATTGTTTTTCAAAACATTCCATCCTCTCACAGCTTCTCCCTCCCAAACCGTGCCTGCTCATGTGCACTAGACTTGAGACAGGCCTGAGTTTTGTGTTTTAGGGATATGTGCAGTGTTTTAAAGGCAGACATTTCTATTTATTGCCGAGGCAGGGAAGCGCAGACCCCCCACAGTTATGTAGTATATTTAGAACCGTTTTACGTGCATTCAAATGTTCTCATCCCTCTGCTTTAGAGAGTTTGTGCGTCTGTCTGTCTGTGAGTCTGTTCAAGAACGACTAAACACTAAGAGCTAGAACCACTACATTTGGTAGGCAGCTTCCTCTTCTCCTAATTTAAAGCAAGGTTAGGGTTTGGTTGTGCCAGGAAAATGGGAAGTGCCTGGAATGGGATTGTTCTCCATAATGTGGAAGGGTCAGGTGTGAGAGCAGGGACAGTTATGCTCCACAATGACCAATGAGGGCAGTGAACACAAGGGAAAGGCATACTGCAGAGTGACCGGGGTGGGTGGTGGCAAAAGGAAGAAGTGGCTAGCTGGGACCAGAGCTCTCCATGTTGCCATCCAGGGGTAAGCAACCCTCCCTGCCTCAGCTGCCCCCAGACCTCAGCCACAATCCCCCTGGGAACATCACCTGAGCCAGGCAGTAGGCAGTACAGCCCTAGCCCCCCAAGCAGCACAACCCTGCTCCTCCCCTTCCCAGGAGGATCCCCCTGGAGGAACTGCACAGTCCCAGGCCCACCCCTCTGTGGAAGCCACGTGGGCCAGGCAGCATAGTTCCTGCCCTGTGAAGACGTGGGCTGAGGCTGGGCAGTGCTTCCTCTTCCCCCTGCTACTGCATGTTATGCCCACTTCTTGCCCACAGTTGACTGTAGCTTGGGACCCACCCGCCGTTCTAGCACAGACTTGCAAACATCGTTACAAAAATCATATTTATTCCTTCTGTGAGGCAGACTTTCTGGGTATGAGGCCTCCAGTTTGGAGAAATTCTGTTAATCTGAGTTGGCCAGTTCTCTTTAATTTATTTTACCCAAGAAGTATGTTGAAGGCAAAGAAGAGTGAATTAAGAAGACTGGCTCCCTCACTCCCTAATTTTGCAACCAAAATCCTTTTTTGCTTTATTGGAGTATTTCATTGGCATGAAAGGATGCATGCTTTACAAAGCACAGAGGATATTTTAAGCGTGACATTGTGCTTTATGTTTTAGACATTCCAGTGGGACAAAGGCCTTTAGCAACTGCAGTATAGGAGACTTTCAAAGTTTCATTGCAAATGGAGAAGGCGAATGCCTTTTGAACAAGCCATATTTGAATGTATCCTATAAGGCTCCTGTCTGTGGCAACAAAATAGTGGAGGAAGGAGAGGACTGTGACTGTGGCTCGAAAAAGGTTAGGAAATAAATCTGTGAAATTTAATATGATTAAACAATTCGCAGTTCCACACCTCGAGGCTGAAGAGACACGGTTGGAGACACAAGACCTTGGAATGAGAGGCCAGCTGCAGCTCTGTAGAAAAGCCATTCAACTTTGGCATGCTATGGAGTTGCTTGTTCTCAACTTCACAGTCAGGTTTGTGCTCCGAAATAGAGCAAGCAGTTCTGTTTTCCGCTGTGTGTAGACAGACGTTCAGTGTGACATGTTCCTTATTTCAAATGCCGCTTGATTTCAGCTGTGGGAAGTGAAAGTTCATAGAGTGTAATAATGGCCTGTAACAATAGAGTGTTGGAAATCTGGGTAAAAGACGACGGAATGACTACGAGTCCTTTGTCGAAGGACAGTCGTGCCTGGTAAATGGGAGATGTGGGACCTGAATGTTTTGAACTTCAGTTGGCATCTCAGAACTGAGGTCTGCTTGGTGTGTTGGGGAGTGAGCTGAGCTGCCCTCTCTGGCATTCCTTGTGGGGTCCCTAGAAGAAGAGCCTTGGGAAGAATCAGGCCACTTGCAGTCCCAGCTGGCTTGAGGTGAGAGAACTGGACGGGCCACACTTCACCCCCCTCGGCAGACGTGTGCAGTCTGTGGAGGGCTGTGGCGCCAGCCAGAGTGGTCAGGGTGCTAGTAGCACAGCAGGCATTGGCTAGTGATGGTCCCAGTAATGCCAATCCGTGGGTCTGTGGGATCGCTCAGGGGTAGTCCAAGTAGACGAGGATGTCAATGGAGAGTCTGGGGAGTTCTTTCCAGGGGTGACTTGGCCGAAGAGCAGGCAGTGTTGCTTTTGGATACAAGGAGCTGTTGAAGGAAGGCAGATCTCTGTGAGACTGTGACATTGCACACAAGGACAGAGAACGTTATACTCCGGATTTGGCTCTGACAGCACACATGGAGTGTCTTTGGCCCACGTAGCCAAACAGCTAGCATGCGTCAGTCCTGCACTCTGTCTCAGTGCAGGGATACTTTGGATTTCTTAGAGAAGGTGCCAAGATCTGTGTGTCTGGTTCACTGCGGCTGCAGAGTAGATAGATGAACTCATCTATCTACTGCGTGGCATGCTGCTCAGGCAGGGTTTAAAATACCACTGTGACTTCAAGTGCCGATGAAATGTCAGCACAACAGCTTGCAACCTTTGGAACTGCTGTGACTACTGAGACTTCCGGCAGCCTCCTGCCAAGCGGAGTCTGCTCAGATGTCTGGGTCCTTGGCACTACTCAGTGAGCCACGAGCTGAAACTTGGGAACTGTCCTCTTGAGAGTGCTTTTGTCAGAAGGGGACGTGCAATTAACTTCTTTCCTTGGGGGAAAAAGAGACTTCAGTTTCCAGGGCCACCAACCTGGTCTCTTTTGCCAATACCAAGATGTATTGTAGATTCTAAAACCTGTAACATCCCTATTGTTTGTTTTCAGGAATGCCTATATAATAAATGTTGCCAACATACCTGTAAATTTAGACGAGACATCAAATGTGTCACGGGAGACTGTTGTTGGGCATGTAGGGTAAGCTATAAATTCAGAGTTTAACACATTTTCCAACTATAACCGTATCTCTAACAATAGTCCCAATACTGCAGATCCTTAACGCTTAACTTTAAGTATGTGACTAATCCCGGTCAATATTCAGAGGTATTTAGGATTAGGGCCTATTGTGCATACTCTGCCTAGTGCTTATAGTACTGACATACAGAAAGAACCAGAGAGCAAGTCCCTACACTGCTGACTATGCTATCTAAAATACTGTCAAGATGATACTGATTATTCAAGGCAGTCCTGTAAATGAGACCTAAGAAAAACAGTTGTATAAACACACACTTATCACTCTGTCTGAGCTTGGCCAGTAAGGTGCACATGCCAGTGGAGTTAAGCAGAAGCTAGTGCTGAAATGACCAAAAAGGGAATTGATCTTCACTTTGTTTCATAGGATCAGCTTTCTATTATTCATGTCATCAAAGCAAAAATTTGTTTTTAAGAACTTATTTTCTTATATTAAAAAAAAAACGATTTCTAGTTGTTTGGTTTTCCTGTTATGTGGAATAATTAATATAAATACATCAAATATTGTGATTTGCATACATTTTGTTCCTTAGGCATTTTGATTTGAGAGGATTGGAAAAATATCAATTCAAACTTGATATTTTCTTTCTCTGAGTGTTGTTCTGTCAAAATCTAAATGCTTTGCAAAATTGTGTAAATTTTTCTTAAATGTAAAGCAAAATCGAGAAAAGAATTCTGATGATATCATTTCAATTCTTTGTCTTTAATTTAGCAAGTTAATATTATATGCTATTCAAATAAAAATAGTGAAATCAAGTAGTTAGATCAACTTTAAATGAATCGCCCCATGCTATTTTCTTTCATTGATAATTTTGAACTGTCACTATGCTGTTCCTAATAAGAATACAGGTATCAAAATCTTGAAATCCTTTGCAAATTTCCCTCGTCACATAACTCTAGTTATAACCTTTCTATAGATCGTGCCCAGGTCCCCTCATTCACTTTCTTTCTGCTAGTTTCTGCGAAATGGTACGTTGTGTAGAAACACTGGTGAAGATGAGTGTGATCTAATTGAGTACTGCAATGGTTCCTCTGCACACTGCACACCTGACTTCTGGGTCTTGGATGGGCACCCATGCAACCGAAATACAGGCTATTGTTTCAAAGGAGTGTGCCAAACTGCTGACAAACAGTGCAAAAAAATCTTTGGTAAAGGTAATGAGGACAGATCATTTTTGTCAAAAATCTCATTCTAGTGAATGTTGTCATCAGTATTTCCACCTTACCAAGGTGGATAACTATGATTTGCCACAGATGACATCATTAAGCACAGGTACTTGAGGCAACTTGCCTGGAGGCTAGGGATGCTGTGATGCTTACCTGGTAATGGCTATCCAGTACCTGGGAGCAGCCCTCCGTGGGCGGTGGGCAGCTCCAGCACTGCTACGCCCCTACAGTGGGCTGCTGGGAGCCAGGAGCCAGCACCCCATGTGGGGCCAGAAGCAGCTGGGTTGAAGCACCTTCCCCCAGCCACCCTCCTTTAACATTGGCTCCCTCCCACATATTTGCACACAATTTACAGCTGGGGCCAGGCCTCCCAAGTCCTGTAAAAGTATGCCCTTTCCCCTCCCTGTGGGCACCCCACCAGGGACAGGATATTTGCTCCTGGTGTGTGGAGCCAAAGCTACTTCATGCTGAGTCTGGGGGCTAACAACTGGTCTGGAGCCCTCTCCTTGCCCCTAACTGGAACAGATCACAGGTTCCACATGAGGAACTTCATAGCTTCAATGCTCTGCTCCTACTCCCATAACAACAGAAACACCTACCAAGTTCTAGACGCATTTCCAATGGTATCAAGCGCCTGCACTGCCACATGGCACACACACGCTCCTATGTGGCTGCTATGGTAGAGGGCCTGCTCATCTACATGTGGCAAATAGACACCACTACCCACAGAGATATCTATTTTCCGGTAGTCTATATGCCTCTAGCCAAAATCACCCACATAAACAATTCCTGGGGGTTGTTCAACAACCGATTTTTGCTGCTCTAGATAATTGTATTTTAGAGTCATTTTGGGAGTAATGCAAAAGAGAAGGTTGCCCACGTGTTGAAGGAGGAGGCCATAACTGAATAGCTGTGAAGGAGGTCTGAGTTTGGCCTGAAGCAACCTCCTGTGTCTGAGGCCTGCGAACTAGACTAGACAATGCAGAGAACAATTCTGCACTGGCGTGTACTAGCCATTCCATCAGCGCATTTCCCGACTCTCTCTGCTGCAAGTCTGTGATGAGTCTAATGAATGTCATTGTATTTACAGCTTCAAAAAGTGGCTCCCTCGCATGCTATGAAGAAATTAATGGTCAAAAGGACAGGATGGGACACTGTGGCGTCACAAATGGGGTTTACCAGACTTGCGAATGGAAGTATGTTTTGAGAACTAGCAGTGTTTTCCTGTAGGCATAGCACAATATGAGGCATGACAGCTTGGCTGAGTGTGTACAAACTAACTTGGATTTTTAAAAGTTTTAGCCACTTTGTTTTCTGAACTCTGCTGTGGCTTCTGTATATCAGAGCGCAGAAACAAGATGGTTAAAAATGAAAGCAGTGTTTCCTGTGTTACAATGTTTGGTGATGGTCTTTAAATTGCCTACTTTCCCTGAGCATATTGGCCCAGCACTGTGACATATTATACTGCTGGTCCATTTCATCTGATGTATTAGGTAGCAGTGCAATTACTGGGTTAGGGTTTTACTGTTAGCGCCTTCTCCCTAATGGCTTCAGCAAAAATCTAGACTGCAATCCCTCTAGGGCAGATATTATCTTAATATGTTCATATAGTGTCTAGCACAATGGATTCTGGTGCCCAAAAGGGGGATTAGTGCTATTGTAATTCAAATAGTAAATAGCAATCCTATTGGTTATTATCATCCCGCTGTGGTTTAGCAGTTTACAGGATCGGTAGGAAAAGGCTTTCTTTCTCGACAGATCCCTCTCTAGACTGCCGTTTTTTTGCTGACAAAGTGCTGAGTCTGCAAAACGTGGTGGCCATTTTTATGCAAATTAGGCACGGGATAGTTAAATCCCTGCCTCGTTTGCAATGTTGACCTGCTAATCTGCATCCCTCTTCCGACATACCCTTAGTGTCTAGGGGACAACGGAAGCCTTGGAGTCAGTGTAGCCCACACAAACAAGATCTGAATTTGGCACCATCAATATTTAAAGATCAGAATTGCCAAAGAAGCACAATAGTTATGAGTAAGGAAAACTTTAGGCTGAACATCAGAATTAAATGTGTAGCAATAAAACTGTTAGATTGTGGAATAATTTCCAAAGTAACATAAGCCCCCTTGATTTGGATATTTTGGGTTGATAAAGGTTTAGATTTGAACTAACAGGCCTATAATATTGTTCATGTTCATTACCATTTAAGTGAAATTGGTTTGATTCTTTTTAAAACAATTTATTATTTTATGAGTCAGTTCCTGTAGCTTGGCTCAGTTGCATTGTATGACGAATAGAGTTAAAGAAGAAAAGAGGCTTTAAGCCAGCCACTTTAGCCTTTCCCAATCCTTTGGCAAGCCCAGTCTCTAGGTTTCTCTTACTTGCTGCTCATGGCCCTAGGGTACTATTCTGACAGCCTTACTGAGGTGTTGAGACATGCCAGCCAATCTTTCTTCTTCACCATGCCCCCAATGCCAGGAATCAGTGACCACTTGTAGACTAGGGGACAAGATATGCTGACTGTGAATCTGTTGTGCGCCAAGAGACCAGCACAAAGTAAATCTAAGCGATCCCAAAATTGAGCCCCTTTGACTGCACAAAGTATAGTTATCCCTTTTCTCAGAAATTACACTATTAGCTAATATTCTGAACTGTCAAATGCCAAACACGTAATTTTAATTTTCTTCTCCTATGTTTGTAGTGATCTCCAATGTGGGAAGTTAGTTTGTCAGTATCCGAGCACTAGGCCGTTCATTAAGGAAAAGGCTGCTGTCATTTATGCCAGGGTGCAGAATACCTTATGTGTAACTTTAGATTATATGAAGGGGCCTCAAGTGAAGGATCCAATGTTGGTGAAAGATGGCACTACCTGTGGTAAGCAAAAGGTAACACACCTTGTTTTTTGACCGTTCGCAGTGTGAATGTTTGCTGGGGACTCCTGCGCCTTTTAGATGTTGCTACTAATATTGGAGCAGCGAAAAGCCTCGCTGGCTTAATGAATGATAAAATCAGCTGCTACGTCCCCTGATTTACATCAAACAAACCAAGATTTATTTCCAAATATGTTGATGTAAAACAGGCTCTGGTAAATGGCTTTTTGCTCTCCCACAGCCTGAAAAGGACCCTTCGCTCTAGAGATCTTTTCCTATGCTTTCTGTTGACCTTCAACTGTGTGTATGTTTGGGTTTTAGATTTGTATGAACCAGAAATGTGTAGATGCGGCTGTCCTGAAATATAACTGTGACGTAAAGAAAAAATGCAATGACCATGGAGTAAGTAACAGTATTATTATTGTTTAGAATATTGTTATTGTTGTTGTTTTTATTATTATACTGTTTGGATTAATACTATTTTGGATTTGCAAATATTTTCCTTATAGACCGCCAACTGAAAAAGCAACGTTGGGCTGACACCTAGCATGCACTGTCTTTGAGTCATGGTTGATTTGTTTGATTTTTTGTGATACTTAGTCATGTTCTTGGCTTTTTTTGTAGACAATAATCTGTGGTAGTTTGCGTTTGATGTGCTTAACACACTGATGATTAGTTTTTAAGAACTGACAATTTTGGTTATAAAGAAGCGCGATCCTGCAGGGAAACTGTCTCCTAAAACCACATGTAATGGGATTTCCCCATATTTTGAGAAGTCCAACTATAAGGCATGATAAATAATTAAACAGGTTTTTCCCCCTTTTATTTCAGGTGTGCAACAACAGAGGAAACTGTCACTGTAAACCTGGCTGGCTGCCACCCAATTGCAAAATTCCATCCAAAGGATTTGGAGGGAGCATTGACAGTGGTTTCAGAAGTGGTTCGTTAACCTGGCAGATTTTCTACCATGTTGTTTTTTCCCCCCAGTGCAACATTTAAGAAAATAAGATTGGTCCTGCTGCTCAGACCAACGGTCCATCCAGACCAGTATCCTGTCGTGCGCTAGTGGCTGGGGCCAGGTGCTTCTGAGGGAATAAACAGAACAAAACAATCTGTCAAACGGTCCATCCCATCACCCAGCCCCAGCTTCTGGCAGAGCTGTGTGAACACCTAGAGCAGGGGACTGCATCACTGACTAGCTTGGCTAATAGCTGGGGCCCTACCCAATTCACAATTAGTTTGGGTTGATTTCATGGACAGAGGGATTTTTAATTGGTCAGTTTCTTGTTTTCAGATGTTTAGACCTGAAATTTCACCATGTTGTAACCCCTGGGGGATTGCAGAGTTGTTTTAAAAGGGTCCCAAGATTGGCACCCTCGCTTGCGAGCTGGGCTCTGGAGGCAGCATCCTCCCAGACCTTGCAGTTAGAGGTTCCTGGAGGTGGGATGGAGCTACCCCGAGTCCCAGCTGGAGCGGTGGTGGCTGGGGGTGGGGAGTGTATGGAAGCCACAAGCCCAGGCTGCCCAGAGGAGTGACAGGAGTGGCCCACAGAAGCTCCAAGCCTGGACTGCCCCAGGCTCTGGCTGGAGCTGCGTGTGTGCGTGGGGGGGGGGGGGGGGGGGGGAGGGGAGGGGGGGGGGGGAGGTAGTGGAAACACTGAGCCCAGGCTGCCTTGAGCAGTTACAAGTTTGAGTCCCAAAGGGAGATACACACATTGAGGTTCTACATCTTCCGTGGGAAAAGGCAGAGGCAAGTTTAATACGATTCTTTCTTGTTACTTTAATGCAATGGATAACAGCATTTTAATAAGCAAGCTGCTATCGAATACAAGAAAGTGATCATGTGTTGTACTGTCTTGATTACATTCAGCCAACTGGCTCTTCTATAGCACAGTGCGGAATCTGAGACTCTTAATACGACAGAATGGATTTAAAATCTAATCCAATTCCATGGTAAGCGATTTTTCCGATCACAGCTGTTCCAATGCATTTCAGGCCTAAAGTGGGGCGTCCTGAACTCCTTTTGAATACCAGCTGGCAGCCGTACCATGTTTTGAACATTATTTGCAATCATCCCTGAAAGTATCAAAACATCTTGCTTGTTCAAAGCAGCCTTTTTCAAAATGTGACAATTTGGGGAATCTCACGGTTGCAGAGTTCAAGGGGTCTGTTATGTACGGAAGGCTACAGAATAATGTCTCCCCTGGTTGGAGACCCCACTTCCATATGGTACAGATCTGTGACACTTCTTCCCTTTCTAGATGCAGTCATTGACAGATTTCAGCAGGACAGCATGAAGAACTGGCTTCTGCTAAGTTTCTGTCTCTTTCTGCCCGTCCTTGTGTGTTCTGCCGTCATGATTATCAAACGAAATGAACTGACTAGATGCTGCGCTAAGGAAGAATCACAAGCTGATGAGTAAGATTGTTTTGCTCACGTGCCTGGTTCTAACCTTTCTTTTAGGGTTGTGGGATCTGCCGGAGAACTGGGGAAAGGGGGAAGGTCCCGAGCAGGACTGTAGAGGGTGAATAGCTGAGTGGTGCTGATTATGCATACTTGTTGTGATGCCTTCTCATGTCTGGGTCTAGGGCAGGGATGGGAAATCTTTATTGGGCCAGGGGCCACTAACCCACAGACAAATCAGTCGTGGCCCACACGGAAGTAAGAACTAAAACAAAAAAGCCCCAAAGAGATTATGCTCATGCACGCACGCACGTGTGTGCACAAATGCACAGAAAACACCTCTTTTTATTTAGTGCCAGCATTACCTGGCATTGCCTGGGTCATTCAGGGGAGGACCTTGGGGATGTGGTGGGGGGTGCAGGAGCCTGTTTTCTCCTCCCCCAGGCCCTCCTGCCCACATTAATGATTTGCTCTTTGTTCCCCAAAGGAAGCAGCACACTCAGCTGCCAGGTACTTCCTGGAGCTTTGAGCTCCAACCAGTGACGGAGCAGTCGCAGCAGGCTGTGCAGGATGCTGGTGGAAGGCAGTTTTGTTGACAAAATGAACAGCAGTGTCTCGGCTGATGCTTTGTCACTCGAACTTTGCCTTAAAAGCTTTTTGCCTCTCATTGAGGTGGTTTTATTTTTGGCAGCAAAACAGCAGAGCTCTGCTGACAGAAGTTGCTTCATAGTATAGACACAGCTCCCTGGTTCTGCCAGGCAAAGGCACTGTTGCCTACAAACCTGTGTAGTGTAGACAAGGCCTAAGTCTGTCTCAGCCTCTCCCCCAGCTCAGCTTTATCAGCATCAGGCATTCACAGCTCCTGGCGCACCGCCTGTGGTTGTCTGTAAGGTTAATTGTTCTCCTGGTCAGGCTTTATGTGCGTAGAGGGAAGCAGACAGTCTGACACAGGTGCCTATTGGAAAGTGCAGTATATAAATAAGCAGAACCAAGTAGAAGTAGACAGAGACTGCTAATGGATGGAATTTCTAGGCTGACTATTTCAGTAGTGGATGAGAGAGATACACAAGAGCTTGATCCAACACAAAGGAACTTTCTTAATGAAACCTGTAATACAATGTAGAAAAGAACGAAAGAAAGGCTACAAGTGCTTGCTACAAATGCTAGTAGCATTTGTGAATGTTGGATTAGAATTGCATTTTCGGAAGAGTGATGTAAGCAAAATGAAAGAGACTTGTTTAAACCGAGACATTCAGTTGGGTGATGAAATTAATAGATAAGGTAGTAGCAGTCCTCTCAAGATGGAATCAATCATAATTTCATCAGGTTATATGTTCTGATGGGTTTCTGTAGAAAGAGTTGTAATAGGAAAACTTTACAAAATCAGGTTCTCTGAGAATGCAAAAGGAGTTAAAGAAGATCGTTTGAATTCAGTAATCCCTGGGGAAAGCACTTGGGAAAGCAAAAAAGGACGTGCAAGATGTGAACGAAGACATTCCATGTCCCAGTACAAAATGGAACATGGAATGCGGCAACAAACAAAATCCACAAGCTAACTTGGAAGGTAAAGAGAAGCATGGAAGAAAATGTAGGGGCATTTTAGCACTGTGGAGAATGAGAGGGTGATTGGTTACAGAGAAAGACAAACTACTCGGGTAAAAGTAATTGTCACAATAAATAATTCACAGTATGCTGTAGAGTGATGAGACTAGAGCAACGATGCTGTGTGTATAATGTGCTTACCTTTAAGTACTCATAACACTTTATTTTATAATCTAAATCTAGATTAGAAGATGTGGATCAGTCAGAAAATCCAAGGTAATTGTCGCATTTGTTAGAGCAGTAGAACTTGCTTGGTATTTTCATACGACAATCTGTATTTGATGGTTGCAATGTGACTTTGATTTTAAAGTACAGCTTAGAAGAAAAAAAATAAGCTAACAAATTTAATGCATTGATATCTTGTGTGGCTAACCCATGTTCTTTCAATTTACCAGCTGTGATTGAGAGAGATATTTCATCCACAAAAAATTTAGAAAAGTTATCAGCATCTGTAAATAGCTCTTCTGCCTTTTTATTGGGCCAGTTTTTTAAAGGTATGTTGGTGCCTACAGATGCAGATCACCTAGTAGGATTTTCAGAAGTGCCTAGTCGACTACCCAATAAGACTAGGCTTATCAGGTAGTCAAGTCACTACTCGACTTGTTGCTCCCCCCCTCCTTGCTGCCTCTGATACAGAGGCAGCAAAGGTTGGAGCAAAAGTTGGTGCTGAAGGGAGTCAACTTAAAAGCCAGTTCCACCCAGCACTGACTCCACAGGGACGGGGGAGTTAGAGGCACAGCGGGGGAAACGGCTCAAGTGTGCCAGGTCCAGATGCTGCAGCTGTGCTTTTTAAGAGCCTGGTGGCTCTTGCTACATTGAAAAAGCAGAGCTACAGTGAACTCCCTTATCAACTAATCGAGTAGTCGGTGGAAATTCCATCAACTATTCAATTTGCTTCCTATCCACTATTTAACATCCCTAGTGCGGGCACTCTGCGATCAGCTGGCAGTAAGAGGCAGGTCCAGGAGCTGGGATGTGTGGGATGGAATGTACCACGGAGATGTACTGGTTACATAGGAAGGCAGTTCTGGGAGAGTGTGAGGGAGTGAATGAACACAGGTGAAAGGGGCCCGTGGCCAGGCTGAATCTGTAACTTCTTGACCTTTTAAAATAATATTTTACGGAAAAAGCTGCTCTGAATGTCTCGGAGTCTCCGTGGATACAGTGCAGGCTTCCCCCCTGCAGAGCAGAGCAAGCTGTGGTCACAGTACGCTCCAACACCGTCAGCCTGGGAGTCCTGGCTCCGCACCTCCCATTCCACTGACAATCTGGCCTGTTTCTTGACTCTGTGAAGATACAAGATACTGACTAGCGTGTTCAGGGTTAATCTGCTCATCCGCAGTGGCCAGTGGGGGCTGTAGTGTTAGCCCTGGTCCAAGCGCACCACCCAGTATCTTCAGGATTCAGCCACAGGAGGTGTGTCTGGTCCTCTCGGCAGGAAGGCTCCCGCCCAGGTATAACAGCAAGCACAGTTTGGTGTCTGAGGCGAGAGTGGGAGCAGTGAAAGCTGCCTTATGATGGAAACAGCTTGAGTCTCCCCTCCGACAGACAACAGATGCACTTATTATGGCTGAATTCCCAGCTACAGCATTTGCTCGCGTTGCTGTTTTATGTATTCTTGATCATTCTGTTACCAGCAATATGTTTTTCCTCCTATTCTGTCTGCCACAGTGTATAGCCAATAACACCAGAAGGCTGGAAATTATATCAGCAGTCCAGTGCTCCCAGCATGCAACCTCTGAAAGAACAGCACAACAGAAAACCAGCTTTAATTTGATTTTTAAAATTATTCCAGTTAAATATTCCCTTCCTCCCATAAAGATAGAGCGTCTTTTTAAAGTAATAGTAAGTACCGTGAAGCGAAGACTGAACTTAAATGTGTTGTGTATGTCCATTTCCTGTACAGAACCATTCCATTCAGCATGTTTATTGACTTATTCTGGTGTTATAAATTCATGCCTGTCGCAGGGCTTGACAATTTCACGTTCCTGTTTGCTAATGATGAGTTTGAATCTTTGGGGGTGAGCATTCCAGCTGTCATTTGGAGGAAGCGATGTTGGAAAGAGCCTGACAGATACAAATCAACAGAAGGGTGCTGAGTCTGTCTCCAGACAGTTTGGTGTTAGAGATTTGAGCTCCCCCGGTCCTCTCAACGGAGCACTCAATTAATTGTTCTCTCATAAACCACTAAGGAGCAAACCCCAGAAGTGAGGACTCAGAAGAGGCAGGATCATGAAGACACCAGCAGCACATCTGGCGAGCGTGTTTGGGGCGAGTATGCTGCATTCTCCCTAGCAAGCTCCAGTGGGAACACCGGTCAGCCTTGCAGGCCAGTGCCTGGAAGGCATGTAGAAGCCCTGAGGAATTCCTGTAGTTTAAATTGTTTGGTTAAAAGGTGGTCATTTGATTTCTCATAATTGCTCTAGACCTCAGTAGGTTTTTGACTTGCCTTCATTATTTTTTTTCAGTTGATTATTGAAATGAAAATTGAATATTTTTCTCTTTCTGCTACTCAACAGTGAACTTTAATGGATTCTTAGTTTGCCTAGAAAACGTTTGTAACCTTTTAATTTTGCTTTTAAGGAGTCTTCTCCTTCTTGTGTAATTCTGAATTGGATATTAATTATAAAATAAAAAGTTTTTCTAAAAAAAATCTGGAAACAGCTACATCTCTTATTTGTGCAGGGTAAATCCAGAAGTTCATGTTACCAGTTCTGCTTGGATTATTTTTACTGATGTTCAGTGAGGTGATCTGCAGAATACAATAATTGAGAACCAGGTAGCTGAAGACTGGGAAATTTCACAGAGCATGTTCTTAAACTACCTCCACTTACTGGGAGAGCAACACAGTGGAGATCGATCTCCTGGGATCGATTTCAGCATGTCTAGTAAGGACCCACTAAATCAACTGCTGATCACGCTCCCATTGACTCTGGTGCTCCACCAGGTTGCAAGGAGTAAGGGAAGTTGACAGGAGACTTTCTCTCATCAACCACCAATAGTGTGGATGCCGTGGTATGTCGAACTAAGGTACGTCGACTCCAACTATGTTACTGACATGGGTGGAGTGACATGTTTTAGCTCAACTTTGCCCCCTACTGTAGACCTGGCCTTACAGTCATAATTGTATCGACACTAGAGAGTTTTGTCAGCATATCTATACAGGGGGGCTACGTCTAGACTGGCATGATTTTCCGCAAATGCTTTTAATGGAAAAGAGCATCTAGATTGGCACGGACGCTTTTCCACAAAAGCACTTTTTGGGGAAAAGCGTCCGTGCCAATCTAGATGCGGTTTAGCGCAAGAAAGCCCTGATCGCCATTTTCGCCATTGGGGCTTTTTTGCGCAAAACAATATCACGTTGTCTACACTGGTCCTCTTGCGCAAAAGCATTTGCATAAGAGGGCTTTTGCCCGAACGGGAGCAGCATAGTATTTCTGCAAGAACACTGACAATCTTACATGAGATCGTCAGTGTTCTTGTGGAAATTCAAGCGGCCAGTGTAGACAGCTGGCAAGTTTTTCCGCAAAAGCAGCTGCTTTTGTGGAAAAACTTGCCAGTCTAGACGCAGCCTGGAAGTACATAGCCAAAACCTAGTGGTAACAAGGCCTTACTCAGGTATGTCTATGCTGGCTGGAAGCTAGCTAGTGCTCTACAAAGAGAAATGGAGCCAAGAGCAGAACTAGCCACTCAGGTGTGATCCAGTCAGCGCTCATAGGGACATATTCAGTGCAGCTAGCCCCTTGCTCGGCATGGCTACACGTCTGGTTCCAGCGTGCTGTCTTCATCTGGGGGTGGTGTTTGCCTGCTGGGGACCATCTTTGCTTTCTGATACCCTCCCTGTGGGTCCTCAACTAGCTCAGCAGGACACCTGAATAGTCAGGGAGCAAGTCACATGGTCCCCTGTGGTGCTCCAGGCAGCCCCGGCCCTCCAGACTGCATTTCAAGCTCACCCTGGGTTCTGCATCGCCTGGTAAGGGGACTCCTGGTATTCAGGCGTGTTCCTTGCTGCCCCTCACGCACAACCTTCTGGTGAAATTCTAGGGAGGAAGCTGGACGCTTGGGTCCATAGTAGGGCATCAGTGAGTCCTTGGCACGTTGGGAGAGTTGGAGGCTTGTGGTGCGTGTCATAGCAAAGCGTGTGATGGGGTTGGCTGGGATTCTCTTCTGGCTATAGGCCAAATGCTGCCTGGTGAGGAGAAGACAAGGCAGCAGTTTGATTTGCCTCGTTCCTATTTGAAGACCTACAGCCTCTGCGAATCGTGTCAAAACCTCTCGCGCTCACACTTTGTCTCTAGCATACGAGGAAGACAGTGGGACATGGGGAAGAAAAGCTGGTGCAGAATGGAAGAGGAGCAGGAAGTGCACACCGGGCACAGTGACCGTCCTGTAATGAGGGAAAAAGTCACTCGATTTAGTTGGGATTGGTCCTGCCTTGGGCAGGGGGCTGGACTTGATGACTCCTGAGGCCTCTTCTATGATTTTATGCGTGGGGTGGGCAAGAAGAGAGAGTGAACCTGGCAGCAGCGGCGGCTATAGGGCAGGGCGAGCAGGGTGGCTGCCCGCGCTTCAATAGGCCCCGCGCAAGCGCCAGGGGCGGACTGGCCTGGCGGGATACTGGGAATTTCCTGGTGGGCCATCTGCCGAAGGGCCAGCCAGCGGCTGCTGGAGGAGGAAGGGGGGGATTGTGGCGGGGCGCCGCAGCCCCACACTTTTGAAATTCCCCGGCGCCAGCCAGTACGGGCCATGTGGGGCCGAGGGCACGCACGCGCGGCATGCTGAAACGCTGCGCAACAGCTGAGAGGGGAGACGCCCAGGCGTGGCGTGGCATGTTGTGATGCCACAGCCCGGGACTTTAAAACCGCGCGGCACAGCGTTGCACCGCACGGTTCGGCACGTGACCTGGCGCCTGGGCTGGGGCCGCGGCCGCCCAGCACACTGGAAGGCAGAAGGTGGATGGCAGAGGAAGGGGCTTGTGCTGAGGGGAGGGGGGGCAGGTCACGAGAAGAAAGAGGAAGAGACACAAATGCCAGGGGGCCAAGTGGAGACTGAGGAAAAGGGCAGGCGGGGAGGTGTTAGGAGGAGGGGGGACAGGGTGATGCTGGGAGAGGAGAGGCTAAGGGCATTGGGGGCTAAGGGGGGAAGGGGGAGAAGGCTTGAAAGGAGGGGTGGGCGTGAGGAAGGCGGGGATGGAGCAAGCCATGTGTGAGGGCACAGGGGCATGGGGGGAACGGGGGCAGAGGGTGGTGAGGGGGTGGGCATCAGGGGAAAAAAGAGGGCGCAGGGGCAGTGAGGGAAGGGGGAGGCACCAGGAGGGGGCAGGGCTAAGGGAAGGTGCAGGTGCCAGGGGATTCTGGGGTGAAGCAGGAGGGCAGACACCTGCAGCGGAGGGACCAGCACCAGAGGAGAGAGGCAGGGCAGGTGTGTAGAGGGAGGTGTTAGGAGAGGGGATGAGGAGGGGTCGCTCACATGATCAGAGTGGGGCTACTGGAGGAGTGGGCACGGGGGGGTACCCCTTTTTACTGTTTTTTCTCCAAAGGGGGGGGGCGCAATATTGTGCTGCTCTGGGCCCCGCAAAACTCTCATCTGCCCCTGTCTGCCAGTGCCTGCCACAGAGAGACCACCACGGTGTGAAGGCCGCTGTTACAACCAGATGGTCAAGAGAGGAGTGAAGACGAGACATGGCTGGGCCGACCCTACGGTCAATTTGGAGGACTTGTAGACAGTGGCCCCCTCCTCTGCATCGCCTGCCAGACAAGCAGCCTTAAAAAACACAGGCCCTGTCGGCTGCCGGCAGTGGGGGCTGCTCTGTGTGTGAGAGGGATCCCTGTCCTCAGCTGCTGTGCCCCAGAAGCGGCGCGTAGGCGCTCGGCGAGGAGCCGTGTTAAAGCCTCACTTCCCAGAGGCAGGCGGCTTGCTTTGCACAGAGGGGTCGAAGGCAGGAGCTTTGCTGCTAACCCGTCAATGCCAAGGGGCTCCCACGCTAGGTGGGTGTAGCAAGGAGCCTTTGCTACTGGGCACTTACACAGCAGCAAGAAAAATAAACCCCACGCCTGGAAAGGGCCGGGTTTCCCACGATACGGTGCAGGGGTCCTCGCTGCAAGTCCAAGATACGTTCCAAAACACTTGGATTTAGAGCAAAACAGCTTAAAGTGGGGGACTTGCATTTAAACACGTTGGGGGAGTGTTTTGCATGACTGCTAGCAGGGAATGGGAGGCCTTATACGGCATCAGCTCCTACAAACGGCAACGACTTTAGTGCGGAACGGCTGTGTACCAGGGCGACCGACAGCCGGGACCCCCGTACGGCCTGCGGTCTTTGGCACGTGCACCCCTCGCAGCAGTTTCAATAGGGCCCTGGTTTGCTGAGCTCAGGCAAAGCCGAGGTGGTGGCGGTTGCTCACAGCAGGTTTGTTTTCTTCCAGCCCGTGGTTAAAAACTGGGGGCGCGGCCCAAAGTGATAACACAAAAATGTTCCTCACCAAACTGAGCTCTGCCCCCCCCCCCCCCCGCCCGCCCGCCGTGCCCTACAGCTGGGCTTTAAGCCTGGAGGTTACCAGACCAGGATTTTTCTAAACAGCCTGAACTTGTCCCCCCCTCTGTGGGTAAACAGGCCAGGCAAGGGGGGCAGTTCGTCTGGGTCTGGAAAGGGCCCTTGCACACAAGGCTGCCGCAGAGGCCTGCAGGTCTGAGTGCCAGGAACGCCGATGCTCCATTCCCACCTCTGCATGTATAGCCAATAGCCCCTGCCAGCAGCTGGAGCCCTGGGCGAGGCTACAGACCACAGGGCTCAGGGCTATGGAAAATCCGCCCCTGCGCAGGGCCTGCTCCCCTGACCCACTTCCCGGCACCGGGTCGTGCTGTCGATGCCAGGGCCGCTTCTGTTTTCAGCGCTGCTCCCGCCTCTCCCTGTGCCAACGGGCAAGGCTCCCCCATGGCTGGCGGGAGCATCTCCGCTAAGTGGCCCAGCCTGTCTACGCTCGCGGCGGCGCAACAGAGAGAAACCAGTGTAAGATCCCCCCTCCCCCATGCAGCTGTTGGGAGCTGAGACTTTTTGTCAGGATCAGCACTTGCAACTTTACCCCGAGTGTCCTGGAATGGGAGGCAATATGACGCATTCCCCCCGCCCCACTCGTTTCGGGCAGCCCTGCCGCCCTGTGGCCACGAGGAGCACTGTGGCCACGGCCACTAGCAGGCACTGCACTCTGGCCAGGCCGCGCTTGGCTGGGCGCAGAAACGAGCAGAGAAGAGCTGCCCTGAGACGGCTGCACTCTGAATGGTGCCGTAGTGATTCTCCGCTCGCTGTGGTCAATCCGCCGCCCACGGAGGTAGCACCGTCCACGAAATAAAACCTCTCGCAGCGGCCTAGCTCGGGGGTCAGACGTCTCTGAGGACTGGGCCTCACTTCTGCCTCCAAAGGAGCGTCGGTTGCAGACGTGGCTATAAAAACAGAGCTGCCTTTCAAAGCCTGATGTGCAGCGGCCTGGTCCCGCAGGCAGAGGGGAAAATTGCTGCCCCAGACCAATCGCTCTTGATTAGCAGCTTTCCTGTTCAAATGTCGCTAGGGGAGCACGAGACTTCCCAGTTGTGGGGTGGCTCAGATCCTACCAGGGTGGCACCTCCAGACCTCTGGGGCTTTAGCTGAGTTACTCCCAAGCCAGGAAAACCGGCGTCCAGCTGACGTGAGCCTTGGAAGAGAAGCAATGTTACTAGAAAGGTTCGACGTGCCCTGACATGCCCAACCAGCCTTTAACATCGCTGGCAAGCTAGCTGGGCCTGCCATCACCAAGCTGTACCCACGTGGACTGTGCCCAGGATTTCTGCCGTCTCTTGTGCTGAGACACCCTTCCGGCCCAATCGCTTGAGAGGTGGCAACTATGAACCAGTTCGTACTTGCCATGTGCCAACCCAGAAACATGGTTCTTCCCTCGGGAAGCCATGGTGACTTGCAAAACTGTATGAGCCTTCTGGCTGAAAGGCACCAAGACACAAGGTGTCAAAGGAAGTCATGGCATGGAGAGAAAAACAAGAGGTAGTTTCCCAACAAACTGACTTTGTCCTGCTCATGTGGCATTTGATCCTTAGGCCAAGTCCACACACCAGGGGAAGGCTGGCTTAAGGGACGCAATTCCAGCTATGTAACAAAGGTAACTGGAGTCAATGTGCCTTAAAACGAGCTTCGCTGCCGTCCTCACAGCAGGAGGTACATGGGTGAAACGCTCCCGTTGGCTTCCCTTCGTCCTCAGGAACTAAGGAGTACCAGTGCAGACGATTTACTAGACCCGCTAAAGCGAACGCCGGCAGATCAACCGCCGCAGTGCTGATCTTCCCGCAGGTGGAGATGTGGCCTTAGTCTTGTCGAAGCAAAAACACGCTCCTCTGTGTTTAGGCAGCTAACAAACAGCTTTATTAATTAATAAAGCACAGCATGAGCCAAACGTGGTCACAGCAGAGCCGGGCCCAGTAAAGCTGCTAATACAATCAATCCTAGTATCTTTATACCCTTAGCCAAACAGTCTGATGTCAGGGCATCCATTTACAGAAATCTTCAATTAAATTTGGAAAAACAAAGCCTTATCAACAAGATGGCGGACAGGTGCGAGGGAGTACATCTCCTGTCCCAGCCAGCCCAATTAACACATACCAATAGCCCATCCTGTAGGCCTCTTCTCACGGGGTGACAGAAAGTTCACTCTGGTCTACGTGCTTGAGAGAAAAGCTGAAATGGTTTCTGATATACAAGATGGCTTCTAGCTAAACATAAAATAGCTTCTACAGTCTTCAGATGCAAATTAACCCTGACCAGCTCGGTGACTTCTCAAACCTCATGAATAAAGAGAAGCAGCAAGAGGAAGAAGTGATACCATTTTCAATTTGCTGCCTACGCAATGGAAAATAACAAAGTCATCGGGTGATTTTGATTGGGGAACAAAAAGTCCCTCAATGCCATTACTTGCCTGCTTTTTGCCCCGTCTTTTCATTTGCAACCAGTTTAAACTCCAGTGCCTTCTCCTTATGGAGCAATACTTCCTCGTTGCACAGAGGCTGATGGGCAGGAAAATTAAGACGCTACATCCCAGGCATGGAAAGTAGAGCCCACAGCGAGAGGCTGCAGCACCTGGAGGAGTTTCATGTTTCAGAAGAATGTGGCTTTGTTCTCCCAGACCCACTGGTAAGAGTTTCAGGATTCTTGTGTCACGTTAACGTTTTAACAGCACATTTGGTTGGGCCAGTTTTCAGACTGGAGCGAGGTAACTAGTGGTGGCCCCTGGGGGCTGAACTGGGACCAATCCTGTTCAACTTATTCTTGAATGATCTGGAAAAAGGGATAAATAGTGAGGTGGCAAAATTTGCAGATGATACTAAACTGCTCAAGACAGTGAAGTCTAATTGTAATGCACATTTACTGCTGCTTTCTGCATATGTATATAGCATCAGCATTGTGGCTGGATAATATTGTGGGTAAAGTATTGCATACAGCGAGCAAATAAGCACTCACTTCTGTACGTGTGATGTATTTATATTACAATGTACATTTATCAAATTAATGCTTAGCATTGTTATATCGTTTGTAAATTGCAAACTATTATTTACACACAATATGGAACGGTTCAGTAATTTTTGCTAATGAATATAAGCAAATCTTCCAGGAAGTCGCTTTGAAGCATGACCAAATAGACATTTTAGAGCATGACGCAATAGAAACAGCTATAAGTGTGGCTGGGGGCTCTTTTTGCTCCAAATAGCTCCAGGCTGAAGAAGCAATGGGATTTGCCATTTGCTACTGCTCCATTTTTAAGTCCTGAGCAATTTTGCTGTTACCCAGAGGTGTAAATTAGATTTATGCCTGACTATAGCTGTGTACGCATCTCTCCAAGAGTTCTAGACCCTGGTGATAGCCGAAGTAACAACAAACTGCTGTGTGCAAATGAGTTGAAGAGAAAGGGCAGTGATTTCATTAACTGTACGAGGGAGACTGCACTGATGGTGGGTTTCTTGGGCCAGCTGCCATGCCACTAAAAGCCGTGTAGCGTAGAAAGGAGAAAAACCTCAGCCGCATGGAGGCAATTGTGCATTGTGTACACGGGTGCGTTCCTTCCTGACCCCTGCAGGGGGCAGCCTGGGCCCTTAAACATGAGATTTGAGCGTAATCAGGAGCTCACTGCAGAGCTGTAAGCGCAACAAACCCATCGATGGCCTCGAGGAGAAGGCGATTGCTGACACTACCATGAGGAAAGGCGACTATGAATTTCCCTGTTCAGTCACATGCCAGGCCCAGCTCGACTCCCGCACACAGAGCTTGGATGCTTCATTCCAGCCACTGGCAGAATTTCTATCCTTAGAACATTTTAAATCAGCTCCACAGGCAGGAAAGTAAAAAGCCTAAAATACATCTCACTTCACGGTAGCTAAATAAACGAACTTCCAGGGATGAACTTCCACCCCCTCCCCGTCACTATTTAAATAGCTTCAACTTCCTGCCATTGGCTCCTGTTCGGGGGGGCTTGTCACCCTCTCTGTACGCTGGCCACCATTAGGGTGAACACGTTCATCGGTAAGGTGTTCGTTAGCCTTTCAGATGCCAGTCTCCTTGCTGTCTTTGCTGAAACAGACTCTCACCGCTCCCTCTCTGAGACGTCTGTCCCTAGCGATCACCAATGCAGCAGGCCGGGGTTAAGAATCGGATGTTCTCTCTGGTTAACTAAATCAGCTGAGAGAGGACTTACACATCTTATGCCTGCCTCATTGTGGGGCTGGTTCTCCAGACCCAACATAAATCAGACTAACGTGAGACTCTGCAGGTCTGTTCTGGTCACAACAGGCCACATTCCAATTTCACTCCGGAGAAAGTCTGTAGTGGATAGAGTGTAAAAATCGGAAGGAGGCTGAACATCTTCCACAAAGTCAGATCTGCCCTTGGAATCTAGCAATGGGCAAGGTGAGATACTGTATCTAGATATTTTTAGCTTTTATGACATTTATTAGCATAAAAATTAAGTATTAAAAACAATTCATCCTATCATGAGAAATTACTTACATTGCTGACATTTTTGACTTAAAATACCTATGATGAATACACATTATACTTCATTGGGATTATACAACGAACTATTTAGGGATGCCACAAGTTTCTACAAAGACAAAATGTCCAGCAACCAGAGCAGAAACTTGGAAAGCTCATGAGCAAGCAACACAATTGTCAGTAAAACTATTTCTCTTAGCCCATGATGAATCGGTGCTTGAATCTAGCAATCAGCCCGGTTTTTTCCATTGCAATACTTTATCTTTATTCTCTCTGCCCTTCCTTGTTATTTGTGCCTGTCCCATTCTGAAACCCCCGACAGAAGGGTTTTCATCATGCCACTAAGGGGGAAACACCACATTATTTCTCCTAAAATTATATATTGAGCACAAAAGGGCAAACTTTCGGTGGAAGCAGCACCTCACTGTAGTATGAAATTTGAGCTTTTTTGGGCTCCATTGCGATCGATCGATATACAGGAGCAGTGCAACTTAGCCTCAGCTCTGGGCCTTCAACATGCTAAAAAGCACCATCAGAATGAGGGTGGTTTTTGAATGGGAGTTTCCCCATCAGCAAGTGAACAAAACTAGAAGGTTTCTGTTTTGCATGGCGCTTACGTAGCGTCTGAATCGGATGCACCTGCCCAGCATGATTGGGTGTCGTGTCTGTTCTCATGGCACCGGTCAAACCACATTGCCCACGCCTGGGGACCACTGCTGGACAAGCAAATAATCTCGCCTACCACATCGCAGATTGGTCTGATGCAAAGCAAACTGCTTCCGAAAGTCTCACTGTGCCTGCCCCAGCAGTTGCTCATCGCGCACTGCCAGGGGGCAGGAGCTGCAGAGGCAGAAAATGCAAATCCTATTAGATACACGCTGCCATTCCCTGCCTCCGCTACTATTCTCTGTTGGATGGCCAGGGCGTGCGCTGGGCTCCCAGGAGCGTTCCTGGCACTCAGGGTTAGTGGCAGGACACTGCAGTTAAATCCCGCAGCTAGAAGCCCACGGCTGGCCCGTGCCGCTGCGTGGGGCCAAGGGGCTGTTGAATGGCAGTGTAGATGTTCAGCCTTGTGCTGCAGCCCCAGTTCTAGGCCCCGTCAAGATCCTCCAGGTTGTGGCTTGGACGAAGTACATCTCTGCTGCAATTCACGAGCCCTTAGCCTGTGCCCAGGGCAGCTGGCCAGGGCCAGCCACACATGCCCACTTGTTAGCACCAGAACAGCTGCGCTCCAAGCCTGAGGGTGCGTCTACACGGCACAGGCAGAAGCCGAGGAACCTGCCTCAGGAGGGTCTTGCCTGGTCTTCACGTGGCCAGAGAATGTCCTGGCTGGGTGGCTCGTGGAACCCAGGGCGGGCAGAGCCCTCAGGAGGCACCGAGGCCAGCCCCTGCCCAGAGCAGGACCAGCCCAACTCAACCAGCCCAGCCAGGCCTTTGTGGAGCTGGGCCTTGAAAAAACCTCTAAGGATGGAGCTTCCACCCCCCCACTCCCTGGGTATCCCATCCCAGCGCGTCACCCCCCTCCTGGGGAAAGAGTTTTTCCTAACATCCCCCCTAACCCCTCCCCCCCCCCGCAACTTGAGCTCATTGCTCCTTGTTCCTCCATCTGCCCCCCCCCTGAGAACAGCCTCTCTGCAGCCCCTTTGGAGCCCCCCTGAAGGGAGTTAGCGGCTGCTCTCAAATCCCCCCTCGCTCTGCTCTTCTGCAGGCTAAACAAGCCCCAATCCCTCAGCCTCTCCTCATCGGTCATGTGCTCCAGCCCCTCATCATTCTGGTTGCCCCCCGCTGGACCCTCTGCGATGCGTCCACACCCAGCCGAGGTGTGTTCGGACCCTGGCTCACGCAGAGAGGCTAATCAGGGAGAATCGGGCCCGAGGAGGAGGGGGACCCAGAGGGAAGCAATGGCTAGTTCCTGCTCTCTCTTACAGAGAACCCGGCCTTGTTGGGATGCCACAGGAACGATCTCCAGCACGTCCAGCGGGCTCCTGGCTCCGCCAAGCGCTCCCCTCCCCAACGGGGGCAGCTTTTCGGTAGCGCCCCAGACCCTGCGCGTGCCCTTGCTAGCCTACCGCCGCGCTCCAGCACGTCTCCCACAGGCCTGCAGGGGCCGCGTCGGGGGCGCTGGCGTGGGGAAGGGGACGCCCGCGAGCGGCCGGGCGGGACGCTGCCTGGCTGAGACCCAGCGGGAAAACTCCCAGGACACAACGGCGCCCTAATTCCGCTCTCTGCCCCACAGGCCCAACTGCCAGATTATTACGCTCCCTGGACGAACGTCGCGGCCAACCTGCCCCACCTGGTAGAGACGCAGCAGCTCCGCGGGGAAGTGGCAAAGGTTTGGGCACTGCTGGGTGCGGGTTATATGCCCCAACGCCCCCGAACCTGCACTAATGCCTCCCCTCCCCCCACAGATGCCCCTGCTCAGCGCACGGCACCTGCGAGGACACAGGCAGTTGCGCCTGGCTCACCTGGCTCTCGGCGTCATCACCATGGGCTACGTGTGGCAAGGTGGCGGGAGGCAGCCCGCGAAGGTCAGCGCCATTCTGCCTCCGCAACGCCCACAGCCAGCCCCCGGCCGGGCTCCCCTCCCCTCGGCTGGCCAGAGACCGAGGCGCACGTGTGGGGAACGGCGCTCGCTCGCTTACTGGCACCGCAGGCTGCGCGCTCGTTCGCAGGCTCCCTCGCTCCCCTGAGCCGTGGTGCGAGCGAACCTGCCCAGCCCCAGAGACAAGCCGACGGCAGCGAAAGGCCACGACCTGCCTGCGGGCCGCCCTCTCCAGAGGATGAAAGGCTGGGACGGGCAGGGGCCTGGGCTCACCCCACGCGGCTCTGATCTCCAGGGGGAGCCGACCCGCTGGCTCAAACGGGCCGGGGGAGAGGAACCTGCCCGGCACAGCAGCCCGGTACCGTAACGCTCTTGTTTAACCTAGATCCTGCCCAGAGCGCTCGCGGTGCCTTTCTGCGCCGTCTCGGCGCGCCTCGGCCTGCCGCCCATCCTCGTCTACGCCGACTGCGTTCTGGCCAACTGGAAGAAGAGAGACCCCCGGGGGTAGGTTGGCCTCCAAGCTCAGCGGCAGCCGCCAGCCCCCACCATGCTTAGCGGACAGGCTCCCCCCACCTGGGTGTGTGGGCCGCCCCAGGGCACGCCCAGAGCAGGACACGTGAATGCTCGTGACGTGTGACTAGCGTGAACCTGTCCGCGTGTCAGCCACTTTCACCAAGCCAGGCAGCCTCCTGTCGGGGGCAAACCTCCCCAGGGGACCAGTCAGCTACCGACTGCAGCGCTCTGGCCGTGGCGACACTGACCGGCCCCAGGCTGGGGATGGGCGCTGCAAACAGCTGAATCCAGCCAGACAGTAAATGCCAGCCCAGAGCTCCCACCTGGGACTGGGTGCGGGACACCCCATGGTCTCTGCAGCCCCTGTTAGGGATCACTGGTTGGCTGGGTTTTGTGATGACCCCCCCTCCCCGCACTGTCTACTCCCGAGAACCCAGGTCACGCCGTTCACCAGCACTAGGTCGCGGTTTTAACATCGTCTCTCTTTCTTCCTCTCTCTCCACCTGGGCTGCGACTGGAGGCCCCTGAGCATCGGGTGAGTGGCTCCTGTTTGCCTTAGAGAAGGGCCGGCCTTTGGCGCATGTGCCAGAGGGCCACGCGGCTGGGAGTTTTCACCGCTGGTTTCAGCCGTTCCATCATAAATCTGGGACAACACACGACCTTGGTGGGGAGAGAGGGAGGCTGGGACGGATTCGTTTATGCTCACAGTGTACCAGTGCAACCACCGCCAGGCAGATTTGAACCTGGGACCTCTGGAGCTTAGTATAGGAGCCTCTGCCCTGTGAGCTAAAAGCCAGCTGGCTCCCAACCCGTGCTGTTGGTCTTATCTATTGCTGTGGTCTAGGTGCCACTGCATGGGACAGTGAACCACACTAGGGCTGCGTCTACACTGCAGGCTTCTTGTGCAAGAACTGTTTTGTGCTTGAGTTCTCGTGCAAAAGGTCTTCCACAAGAGTGTGTCCACACTGCCATGTGCTTTTGTGCAAGAGCGTCCATGGCAGTGTGGATGCTCTCTTGAGCAAGAAAGCTCTGATGGCCATTTTAGCCATAGGGGCTTCTTGCGCAGGAAATTCATGTTGTCTGTCTCCACTGGCCTCTTGTGGAAGCGCTCTTGCACAAGGGGGCTTGTTCCTCCTGGGGAGAGGAATACCGCTTCCGGAAGAAGCCCTGTTTTCCGACGCTGTGCTGTAAATTTACTTGTGCAAGAACACACGTGCAGTGTAGGCGCTCTGCAAGTTGTTGAGCAAGACCAGCTGTTCTTGTGCAAAAAGCCTGCAGTGTAGATGTAGCCTAGGTGTGTGGCTCACACCAGCATGGCACAAACGTACGTGGGAATGGGACAAGCCACTCACTGCTGCAGGGCGGCTTAGAGAACACATGCAAATGTGTGCAAGACTGGCAGGTGGAACCAACCTTGGGACCCCTGGAGCTCGGTGCAGGCATCCTAACAGCCTGAGCTGAAAGCCAGCTGCCTCCCTGCTACGGCTGTAGCAGACCCCCTGTTCTCAATGCCCCTGCACGGGGCAGTGACCCACCCCCAGCGGGGGTGTGAGTTACACATGCGCCCTGCCGTACGCAGCTCAATTCAGAGCCATCTCTGGCTGGCAGCCTCACTGGGTGCTAAGGGCCTAAGGTTACCACGGGCTTTGCTTTTCTATATGCATCTGTCACCCGAAGAGCAGGCAGCCCGCCCGCTCGCCGCACCCTCGGCCCGAGAGGCGTGTACGTTGTAGCTGATGCTGAGAAGCTGTGTCCAAGGAGGACGGTGCAAACGATTATGACAACGGGCGCGTATTACTGGCCTCGCCCTGGGGGATGCGTCTTTCTTCCCACAGGAATCTGGACACCCTCTTTTCATTCCCTGGCGGGGACAGCAGCAAAGGGTTCTTCCTAGTCTCACTCCTCGTTGAAGTGGCAGCCACCCCGGGGCTCCAGGTACAGCGTCCTAGTGGAGCAGCCGGGGGTCGCTCCTGGACTAAGTGCAGTTTAGCGCTTAGAGAGCGTTACCACCCAGGCTCGCCACGGCGATTAGGGGCTACTCACAGGGACCAATCACTCCGGGGACAAGTGCAGGGTTTCCCACTGTCCACCTAAACCCTCGTGTGGTAGACGTAACTTTGCACCCTCCCCTCTGCATGGGCTGGCATCGGTTTTCTCCTCCTTTGCCTACAGGCAAGAGTCCCCCCCCCCCCAAACGAGCAAATTGGTGCCAACCGTTAGCGTAGCTCACAGCAGACTGATTTCCACCCTCCCATGATGCTGCGGGGCACTGGAGGAGCCTCAGCATCTCTCGCGGGGTCCCAGCCGCAAGGCTGGGGAGAAGGGGCTTGGCTATGTTACTTGAAGAGGACGGGGCTGTACGCGAACCCCTGCTAAGAGCCCAGCTTTGTTCCCTGGAGAGGGGTCCTGCTAGAAAACCCTGGGAGGGACCTAGGTGCCGGCACCACTTTCCCCAGAAAGCCTGATTTGTATTCTGAGGCCAAGGCTGTTTTTCCTCTGTTCCCTCCAAGGCAATCCCCACGATTGTCAAGGCCGTACTGCGCCAGGACCTCTGCTCCGTGCACACAGCACTGCAGGACGTGGCCCTGGCTATATGCAGAATGCAGGAAGCTTTCACACTAATTCATGGTAAGTGCTTTGGCAGCCGCGCTTGCGGTTTGTGACCCAAACGATCCCAGCACACAATTGAAACGAATGCAGCAATCAGTCCCTGTTTGAGAGAGACCCACAGCTGCTTGTAGTTGGGAGGGAAACAAACATCCCGGCTGCCTGAGTCTCCTTATGGCCAGACAGGTAAGGAGTGAGGAAGCGCCTGCATCCTTCCCATGTGCCCAAGGCGCGGTACCCTCAGACAGGAGCCAAAGGACTCGCATTTCCTGCCCCTAAAGCTCCCCCCGTCGGCGCTGAACGAGGCGGGCCCTGTTGGAAGCGTGTCTCACCGACGGGGGGGGCAGGCCGGCCGGCCGACTGGCACACACGTTGTAGCCGGGGGGATCAGGCCCCAGAGGTGGCAGCCTTGTCACACACTGAAATGTGAGACCTGGATCCACCCCACTCAGCTCTGGGGGGCTGACTCCCTGGCACGATACCTGCTGGGAATTCTTAGGCAAACCCTTTGGCTCTGTCCCTGGAGCGCGCGGCAACTACTGCTGACCGCCCATAGCAGAGCTCTGCTTGCCCATTCCCTCACACACCCTGCCCAAGTGGCATGGGCGAGGGCTGGCTGCAAACCACTGCACGGGCCCTGCCGGGCTGGAGGACGGCTTTGCCGCCTGGTACCACAGAGAGCCGCGCCCGCTCCCAGAGAGCCGCCGTCGCGTGTGCTTTCGGGGAGCCCCTCGCTGGCCTGGCCTCGCCCCCGGAGCTCCGCTCACTCAAGTGGGGGCAGTGCTGGGTTCGTAACGGTCACGCTGCTGTGCTGTCATGGCCGCCCAGACAGATGAAACACTTTGCGCCAATGAGGAAGGGTCGCACGGCACCGTTCCAAGCCAACCAAGAGCACTCCCATTGCTGGCCAAGTGCCAGAGCTGGCAAGCCAGGGCCCTCAGGGTCAGTTGCATCTGTTGCTTCTGGCTCCAATGTCACCCGAACAAGCGTCCCGTCTCTCCACAGAGCATGTCGATCCGGGACTGTTTTTCAGAACCCTTCGCATCTACCTCGCCGGGTAGGTACCTGCCCTGGGGCACTATCTCTTTAGGGAGAGGGAAGTCCCTAGGCTGCCTCCGACCAATCCCCGGCTGGTGTGAGACACAGCACTTCCAGCACAACCTGCCTGCTCCAGAAACGTCTCCCCATCCCGCCCGTTAGCAGGTGGCCCCAAAGCAGGACTTTCAGAATTTCCAAGTTGCTAGAAGGAGGGAGAATTTTCCATGTATCTATCGCAGCACGAGGGTACAAACGGTCACTCGCTCCACCCTTTGTAAACGCTCACAGAGCGCTCACCTCCCAGCAAGCGAGAGTATTTACGCTTCTGCTGCCCCCTTCCAGAGGCTGCTGACACCGGCGCTGTTCCCTTCCCCCTTTCCTTGTGCTTCTCTCTTGCCCTCTCTGGCAGGAAGTGGCCCAGATGTAGGTTGACCAGATGTCCCGATATCAGGGTGCTGTTGTAAATAGGGTCCTGTTCCTCCTCCGCACCCTGATTTTTCACACTGCTACTTGATGTTCCATTAGAAACTTTGCCCATCACACGGAGGAGCTTGTCCCTGTTGAGTAAAGAACGAAGAAGTTCCCAGCCGAGTCTGACCCTGCCTAGAAGCTGCATTAGAGCTCTGAGCCCCCCCTTCCCACAGCGAGCACGATAAGTTCCTTGGGAGAGGAGGCCTTGGAGGGGCTAAGGCCACTCTGCGTTACCAGAGCACAGCTCTTGCTGTACAGCCAGTTTCCAGGACAACTGTCTCTGTCCAGGACTGACCCGTGCTGCAAGTCACTAGTGTGTATTGGTTAGCACCGCATGTAACTATCAAACCGCACTAGGGAGGTTTGGCGACAAAAGGGCTGTCAACAGGCAAAAGTCGCCAAAGGTGAAAACCGGTCGAGCTGGTTTTTCTGCTTCCCATGATCGGCATTTCATGGCTACATGGCTAGCACCCTGGGGACAGATAGAGCAAAGCATTGTGGGTAAGCATCCCACAGTGCACTGTGGTGGGAAGGCTGAGCTAATCCCTGCAATTCTTGGGATTACCTCAGAGCTCTATGAGCTCTCTGTGCTAAGAAATGTCGAAGCAGCACAGCCGTCCCTCCTACAGCAGTCTGCCTGGTGCTGGGTTCCTAGCCGGGCAGAACAGGAGCACTCCAGTGATTTGCTCTTTGTTTGTTCCCCAAACGGAGCAGCTCACTCAGTTGTTAGACACTTCCCGGAGCTCTGAACGGGGGAGGGGTGCAGGCCTGCAGGGCAGCAGAGTGCACAGAACACTGAGCAGAGCCATCAGGGCAGGCCTTGTAGGATACTGGCGGAAGCCAGTTCTCTCACCAAAACAAACAGAAGAGTCCACACTGGCTCTCTGTTGACAATAAAGACAAAAGTCTCTCACAGGCTGGACGTTTTTTGTCACCAAAATGGGGTGTTTTTCCCCAACAAAAGTCACATGGCAGTGTAAATGCTCTCACTGCTTTGTCACCAAAAGGCAGATTGTGGTGACAAAACGTGCCAGTGTAGACAAGCCCGCAGTCAGTACAGCGAAACCCTGCAGCTGCTTCTCACTTCATGTTTTTGGAACTAGCTGGAAGGACAGTTCCCTGATGCCGGAGGGGCTGGTGTACGAGGGGGTGTGGGAGGCCCCCAGGCAGTTTTCCGGTGGCAGCGCAGCACAGAGCTCTACGTTACAGTGCTTTGATATCCTGCTGGGAATCCCGCACAGCACAGCACAGGGTAAGTGGCCTGGAAGCAGCCGTTGGACGAGGATAGACGCCGTTCACCAGAGATTCAGGTTGTAGTGCTTCAGGTTAGTCCAGAACTCTCCTGCCGGCCATCGCTGCTCGGGGGGTCTCCACAGACCGGGATTTCCCTCCCACAACAGATACAGGTCTCACACGGCCCAGGGCCAGAAAACCAGCAGTGCCACCGGCATCGTTAGTGACGGCATTAGAAACCACGGGCGTGTTCACACAGCGTGCCAGCCTCCCCCCAGATAACCCAGAAGGGCAGAACTCCCCCTCATTTTCAGAGGGAATTGATACGTCGGCCACAGCGTGGCCCCTTCCCGAGGCAGGGGGCGGGGTGAAAGTTTGCAGCAGGGCACTGGCGTTAGGGGAGAAAGAGAGTCACCAGGTGGCCACTGATTGACATTGGTTTTGGTAATTCACTCCTCAGAGGGGTGGCCGTTGCCATTCAGCTGGCTGCAGGCGAAGGCTGAGTTGGGCTAAGCTGGGTAACCACTCGCCTTGCTGTTGCAGGGTTCTCGGCAGAGTATCTCAGGCGCATGCGGGACTACATGCCGGCGGCTCACAGGGCCTTTATCCAGACCCTGGCATCTGGCCCTTCCCTCCGGCAGTTTGCACTGGTGACGGGCAACGCAGGGCTGCGGGCTGCCTTCAACCAGTGCGTGGCGGCGCTGGCGGCGCTCCGGAGCTACCACATCCAGGTGGTCACCAAGTACATCACCATCCCCGCAGGGAGGAGCCGAGCGGAGCAGCAGCTCGGGGGCTGTGTTCAGGAGGGCGCGTCAGTGCGCTCAGACATGGGAACCGGCGGGACAGACTTCATGCGCTTTCTCAAAGCCATCCGAGACAGCACCCACACGGCGCAGCTCACGGACTAGCCCGCAGCTACAGGGGGCCCTCCAGACCCTGCCCCTCCCCTGGTGCACTCAGCCCTGGTAGTCACCCCCCAAGATGGACGGGGGAGGGTTTGGGGAAGGACTGGGCCTCCTGTCCGACAGTCCGGGGGAGCAGGCAGAAGGCACCCAGCTGGAGCTATGGACCCCTACAGACAGAGGCATGGAGGGCGCATTCTCTGAAACCACAAGGCCTGGCTGGTGCCCCAGGGCTGGCTCACTGACTGGTGACTTGAGAGGCTTCTGTGCACTGGATACACTTTGGCTGAGGACAGCCCAGCCCGTCGGCCGCGGGGCCCTCGCTTTGTAGCCTGCTTCCCTTGGGTCTTAGTGCTCAACCGCTCCCTGCACTCACTCTTGAAGGGGACATGCTGTTTTAATTTATTTTTTTTTTATTTTTTTTTGCTCAACAACTTTGGTTCCCCCCCCCCCTCTTTTTTTTCTTCAACAGAATTTTTTTCCTGGTGTTTTTTTTTGGAGCGGGGTGTTCAATATTTTTGTTTCAACCATCTGGCAACCCTACAGGTGCCACTTAAGGCAATTCCCTCCCACCCACCAATGCCCCGAGCAGGTGCTGACTCATGGCCAGGGCAGGCCTGGCCTGTGGGGCAGAGCCGGGTGTGGAGCTGCAACATCGGGGATCTATTTCCTGTTTCAGCGCCAATCTCTGGCAAGACCCTGGCCAAGCCAGGCAGGGCCAGGTTCTCCAGAGCGCCTGCCAAGCCCTCGTCCCTGAGGTGACCGCGCCGCCCCCAACCCCTATGCCCTGGAGAAGGGCAGCGCTTGCCTGGCTAGGGCCATACCATGCACGCGGCACAGAACCACAGCCCACGCCAGAGTGGGAAGGGGCATGGCAGCCAAGGGACGTTGTCTGTCACCCGAGGGTCTCACTAGGCTCTGAAGGCTGAGGCCGGGGGGGGTGGGGGTGGTAGGGCAGGCTTTTCTTGCCATGCTTGCAGACTGGGCAGGGGGAGGGGCAGGGCTCTGGGGGAAGGTGGGCCTCAGTCCAAGGAGCCGTGTGTGATTTGTTCACTTTGCAGAGGCGGAGGTACAAGGACTGGACTATTCAAACGTGGAGAGCCAGCTGTAGGGGCCAAACTGACTAGCCCACGGTCCACCAGGCAGACACCCCCCCCCAGTTCCGGCTCACAGGCCTCTGGGACCCTCCCTGGAAAGCTGACAGAGGGTCTGACCGACTCCGAGAGTTGAAGGGCTCCCAGCTGTGCAGAGAGCAGGGCCGATGGGGGATTTGGGGGGTTGAAAGGTTTTGCCCTGAGCTGTCCCATTCAGCCAGGACACCACCAGCCCGAAAGGAAGGGGGCCTGGCGGTGGGTGATGCAGTGAGCCGTTGGCTGGGCCTCTGTAAGGTTTACTTGGTCTTGTCTAACCAGCCAGCAGCTTCCTCCTGTCTGCATTAACCACCTAGCGGGCAGGGAGTTTTGTTCCCCATGTATCACTGAACCAATTAGCTTGGGAACCGACATCGCCTTCTTCTAATGACTCCCCCCATAAATAGCTGTTTGATAGTCCCCATTAGCTGGGTGCATGCAGTAGGTACAGCTGCATATTATGCTCCAGTGACAAGCACATTAGCAGCATGTAATTTACTAATGCAAATTAAAACAGTCATTAGTATCTTATGCTCTATTTGGCATTGGCAAATTCATAACGACATTAGCATACATTTAATCATTAGGAAGTTAGCTGGAAACCCAAAGAAATCCTTAAGTGACATGAAACGTGTATTAGGAAATTATTTTACCCCCTGCTGTGACCTGCTTATTTTTGTGACAGCCACTTCAGTTTTGGTTTCCATTAGCTTCTGGGCTAATAATAGCCTTGGCACAGCCCCGCTCAATCAGCAGCACCGAGACTAAGATACAGCCCATGCCTAGCGGTGCACATCGCCCCTTTGAGGACGGGACAAAATACTTGAAACCCGGGGGGCAAGCTGCGTGCTAAGGTCTGCCTGAAGGGAGCTGTGGACTGGAACACACATGATCAGCCTCTGTACCTAGCTAGTATAATGGGCGTTGGGTTTGTCCGCCCAGGACAAGCTCCTGCAATCAGAGGAACAGCAGGTCGGGCCAGTAGATGGCAGCCTTGGGCTAGAAGCCGGGAAACGGAGGGTCACCGATTTCCAGTCCAGCCAGAAGGAACTATAATGAACCGTAGCCTGACCCCTGTACAAAACACAGGCCAGAGGGCCTCCCTGGGCAGCGTCTGCGTCAAATCTAGCCCATACCATCATCCAAGAGCTGTGTGGTGGCTCTGCTTTGTGACCTCAGGCAAGTCACCGTCTCTCTCTCGGCCCCCGTTTCCTCTCCCACCTTTTGTCCATCTGCTGTGCCCAGAGAGCGAGTTCTTCGGGGCTGGGACTGCCTGACCCGCGTCGGTGCAGTATGTGGCGGGGGGGGGGGGAGATTCTGGGGGCTACCGCATTGCAAATAATAAACCAGCCCTTCCCCTATCTCCTTTCCGAAGCAACAGTTATCCGTACGTGTCCTCGGTTCTCAAATAGTGTAAAAGATCCCAGACACAGTCTGCGCGCCCCTTCCCAGCATAGTGTCCCCATGAGGCCATGTAACTCCAGGAGCCAGGCACAAGCGTGGAGTCCCGGCCCGGCTGTATCTGTGATTTAAATGCAGGTTCCAAGGGCTCGCCCCGGAGCTTGTGTAACTCCAGCTAAGGCCATGGAGCTGCGCCAGCTAGTCCCCAACTGCCTTGTCGCCCTGAGAGGTGCTGCCCGCACAGCCAGGGGAAGAGTGTTCCACCTCACGGCGTCAGGGCCAAGGCCAGTCACAGGCCAGATGGGAACAGACGCTGCCCAGTTGCAGAGCCACAAGCAACAGAGGCCAGGAACCCGGGGGCAAGGGAGAGGCGTGCGCAGCATGCAGGGCCGAGGGGGCTGGTGCACTGCGGTGCTGACGGCAGGCCGGGGACTCCTGCTCTGGCCATAGCGGGGACCAGCCTGGGTTTGCTGTGCAGCCGCGGGGAGGCCGTGCTAGAGCACACCTGCGCTGGGCAGGGGCAGGGCGAGCCGGCAGGGCTGCTGCCTGTTCCTCTGGATGGGGCATGTGTAGGCAGGGAGCACAGCCCCATGCAGCAGCTGTGTGGGAGGAGGGGAGGAACTCACAACGGCCCCCCCCAGGAGACACAGGAACGGAGCAGACTGTGGAGCCGGGGGTCAGGTTGTGGGGTACAACAGCAGAGTGGAGACAGTCTCTTACCCAAGGGACTATGAACAACGGCCGCCAGGCACTTGGCACTGGCCACGGGCTGCTTCTCTGGGGCGGGGCAGGGGGACTAATAGGGCCTAAGCTATCAGAGAGGACAGAGACGCTTACACATCTATTGCACTCCTTTTCCAGGCAGGCCCTTGAGCACATGCACACACAGAGACACGGCCCTACCTGGACTCTAGCAAAGGCGGGGCGAGGGCTCCCATCTCTCAAGGCTGGAGCACAGGGGCAGGGCTGGGGATGTGCCGTTTGCTTTCGGGACCACATCTTGGGATTGAGCAAGACCCCTCAGCGCAGGAGCCTGCCTGCTCCAATTGAGCTGACTCAGAGCCGGCACGTACCCGACTAGCTGATCTCCAACGTCACTTCCAAGACACCAAACGGCCTGGTAGCACTTTACAGCCTAACACAGCGTAGCTGGGCTCGTGTGCAGGGGTCGTGTAACTAGTTCGCATCCGATAACGAACGAGACTGTGGCCATTGGACAGTGAGACGCTTCGCTCAGACCATTGGTTGTTTTTTCCTGGACAGACTAACTCGGCTACCCCCGGAAGCATCTGATCACTTCCAAAGGGAGCCCAGAGCCCTGCAGGATGGCTCCCCCTGAAACTGACCCAGCTGCTCTGCTTACCTCGCCAGCCCTGGGCAGATCACACTGCAACCTGGCCTCCCTGCCCGTGGCTCAGCGGTTCAAACCCAGGTTGCGCTCTTTTATCAAGACCACTCTCTGGACGCAGTAAGCCAACGCCCCGCATTGCCCTATGAAAACCAGCTAGTCACTGTGCGCTTTCCCATGCTAGGTCTTTACACACCAGCGACCTGCATCGTCCCCATGCTAACGCCCCGCCGGCAGAGGTCACCCCCCCACATTTTTGGTTCACACGCCCCTAGAGCGCTGGCTGTTGGACACAAAGCGTATGCCTCTCCCTGTATTGACAGGCGTATCGATGCATCCACAACAGGCAGAGCTAACCAGGGTCCGACTTGCGCGTCATGGCTGGCATCAGCTGCACCCTCCTCTTTTGCTACAGCACAGGAACTGATGAGGGTGATAGACCGCGTAAGATGCATCCCTCTTCCAAAAGGACAAAGAATGAATGAACCGATCAGACAAGCCCACTATCATCAATTCATAGTTTGAATTAGAATCATACGGATAGATCACTCTAAACCCCGTGATTTTAACAGGGGAGGGGAGAGCGTTCTAATAAATGCCCCAAGTCAGCCTATAGCGCTTTATGAAATTCTGCGGCGTGTGCAGGAAACACACTCCTCGTAACAGAGAATGAGAACCTTTCCTTAGGACTTTTGCATAAGGGGAATGTTGATTAGCGATGGTGCCTTATCAGCAACCTTTAATCGTGTTTACTCAGACCCTCTGGCCATTGGACAGTGAGGACTCTTCGCCCAGGACAAAGGTCTGGTACTGCTGGATTCCTGGGAAAATGCTTCACTTACTCAGCATATTACGAGTGTGCTCATTTGATGCTTCCCATGGCAAGGCCAGCACCTAGATAAGCACCTGAATCTTCTCTTATGCAAGTAGGTTTTACTCTCCCAGACTGGCACGGAGTTCAGCTGTCGAATGATGGAGATTGAGAATGGAAATGAGGACAAACCCCGGCTTTTCACTTTAAGAAGGTTTCATCTTTCTGAAGATTATGGCTTCCTTCTTCCAAATCCTCTGGTAGGGACTCTCGCTCTGTGAGACATTCATGTCAGGGGAAACGCAACACCTTCCTTGCAGCTGGGTTGTGGGCAGTTGTCTGATGCTATAGCAACTGGTCGTGTTTGTGTATAAATACTGGTAAATGATTCCATTATAATTTGTTTCAATATTTATGCAACCCCTCAAAAATTAACTAGAGGACACGATTCTAATTCTTGAAAAGCAATAGAAGTGGCAGGAGCAAGCTGTGAGGAGAAGAGCAATGGCATCTTCCCTCGACACCAAAGAATTGATCTTGTATTTACAGCTTTGCAGTGAGGCTGAGTACGGCGGGGGTGGGAGGGGGGAGGGCGGGGAGATTTAGATACAGATTTTCAGCTTTAATCTTTTTTTTTTTTTTTTTTTTTTTAAGAAGTGACAGCAAGTGATAAATAGCACTCCTTGAGCAGAAGCTAGCAGGGAGGAAATGAACGGCAGATTATGCAGGTAAAATGGTGAGATGCAGGATACAGAGGAGGAGGATGTTAAACGCACACCATTGGCCACAATGCCAGCCCTTTAAAGGGCCTGATCCTGCCAGGTTCTGAGCAGGTGAAGTCAATGGAGTGGTCAGCAATTAGCAATTTGTAGGGTCGAGCCTTTCAAATCATTGCATGTACAGGCACTAGGATGGGAGTGGCTATTCCTGTCCC